>NC_087570.1:10000-642750 GCF_036250125.1 Pseudopipra pipra | reverse complement strand
AGCACAGCCCATTTCATTTTTAAAGACATACAAAATGCTCGGAGGAAGCCATTTGACATCCCCATTCTGGGAGCCGTGATAGCGTGCTGGGAATAATAGGAATGCATCAGAAGTCTCACGTCTTGTCATTCCAGTCCCCGTTGTGTCAATATGCTGCTAAAGAGCTGGCCAGTGTTGTTCCATAATTTTCCTGTGTGTCACAGCTGCGGAAGGAGCTGCCCATGGACAGTCCCCCTAAATCAAAGTGGCAGCCGCAGCCACATCTGGTGGGTGCTCCAGCCCCGTGTGCCAGGAGCAGCTTGTGGAGGTGGCGACAGCATCCCATGGGAGATGCAGCAGCTCCCTCCATCTGAGCATTTCCAGAGGCAGCACATTTGAGGAGCCCCTCTTGCCCCAGGGGAGGAGAAGGCACCTGGTCACAGAGCTTTCCTGAAGATGAGCCGTGGTGGCCTCCAAAATCGCTGCCCTGCACCAGGCATCCCATCTGCATCCAGGAGCGGGGGAGCACAGGGTGCAGCACTCCTGGCCTAAGGTACCCCAGCACTCACCCTCCAGCTCCAGAGCTTTTTCCCAGAGGGAGGTCCATGTTGGAAACACTCACAACTTTTAATGGGATTAATCCATCCCTAGTGCCAGGGGAAGGAGCCTGACCATGTCTCTGCACCTCGATAGCTGCGCTCCAATAGTGCCAGCCCTGATTTATTAACGCAGAGATTTCACTGCCTGGCCACTGACAAATGGCCACAATTTTACCCTTCCCCCGCCCAATCAATACCTCTTAATCAAATCCAATCACACCGTATTAAATTAAGTGTCCAAAATAACCCAGAGTGCTGAGGGTGCCGGTGCTGGCTCAAGCTGGTGTCGGGAGCTGTGGGAATTAATCACCTCTGTGCTGCCAACACGAGGAACCTGGTGCTTGGCAGGGGAGAAAGGGAGGTTGGACATGCAGGAACTATCTCGGGGTACTTTTGATCGTTGCTCCTGGATTGCTCCCTCACTTCCACTGTGTTTATGCCATTTCCTTACAGCTCCTTGGGGTTTGCTCTATCCAGCTCTCGCGCTTCCACTTAGTTTTAGAGCTATTTCTGCGCATGAATTATTCCCTGACACAGTTTTACAGCCCTGATTATATTTAGAGAGCTCGTTCATTGGGTGAGGCTCCTCATTTTCCGTTTCGTTGGGTGAAATCCTCAGATTTCTGTATCCCATCTCTCAGGCTCCGGTTGATGTGTGCCTGCTAATCACATCGTGGGGCACAGATGAGGCCGAGCTCGCACTTCCTCTGCGTTCTGCAGCGATCTGTGTTTGTGATAAGGCAGAAGGCAGCTGTGGGGAGACGTTGTGGCCGTATCAGCTTCCCCTGTATCAGTGTGGAAGAGATTTCCAGCTGGAAAGGGAAAAGCTGCTGCAGTGGGACCCTGAGAACTGTGTGATGTTTCTGTCTATTAAGAGATTTGGTCTCCACTGCAGCCTCTCTGGGGCTCTCCAGATGACTTTGTGGGACAGGCGGAACTTCACAGTCCCCGGTGGATTCCCTGGGGGCTGTGGTGGTTTGTCTCTCCATTCTCACCTGGTTGGATGCTTCCTCTCTGCTGTACCCAGCTCTCCTTTCCCAGGCTCTCATTTCCCAGGCATCTCTCTCTCCTCTGTACCTTGAGTTATTTTATTGCAGGTCTGGGTTTTCCTTCTCATCCTTTTGCCTTCCAGAAAATACTTGACTTTTAGCTGCATCATTGGCATTTTCCAGGTACTCCTCTTGCAGATATTCCAGCACCTCTTGGGAGCATCCCAGCAGCCCCCCACCTGCCTCCCCAGACACTCACCTTGCTCTGGGTGCTGCCGATGTGTCCCTACAGACAGCGTGACCTTGCTCCTGTCACCAGTGGTGGCCTTGGTGACCAGCCCCTCTCCTGGAGCTCCTCGCCCCGGCCCAGCGTGCCCACACTGCCTTCAGAGAGGACGGCGGTGCCGCTGGAGCTGCGCCAGCTTTGGCAGCTGGAGCCTGGCAGATTTAAAGTCTTAATTGCCTGGATAATTAAAAATCTGAGGAAGTTTCCCCAAAGCACGAAGCTGTCCCAGCCCAGTCGAGCACGCACCGTGCAGGGTGGTGGCCAAACACCACAGCTCTGCCTTCCCACGAGCCCAGCCACGCCTGGGGGCTTCAGGGTGCATTTGTTCCCACTCCTGTGGCTGACACCGAGGCAGAGCTGCCTGAACCCTTTTCCTAGGCAGGGATTTGATCCAAGCCCTGGACTAGAGATACTGTACAGGCAGCTTCTGCAAACTGTATCACCATCCCGTCACTCATCCCACTGCAGGGAGGGCAGCGCTGGGGAGCCCAGGATTCATTCTGGGATCTATGTGTGGTTGTCTCCACGTATCGAGGGGTGGGTGCCATCAGGAATGAGCTGGACGAGCCCAGACAGGGACAGGGTCCAACTCCATCCTTGCCTGCATGCACCAGGACTGGTGACAGCCCCTGGCCAGGGAGGTGACACAGGGCAGACTGTAACGCCCGTCTCCTGTTCTGTGCACGTGGCAACTGCGGCTGCAGATTTACAGCTCCAATTAATTGTGTGAGTAAATTAGAGGCACCCGGGTGAAACCACAGACAAGAGGCTGTTTTCTGTGTCCTGCTCCTTCCTTGACACTGGACCGTCCCTGCCCACCCTGGGAGGGAAGGGGGGCTCCAGCAGAGCTCAGTCCCCCCAGTGAGGAAGGTGTTGGGTGACACTGTCCCCGAAGTTTGATGCTGCTCCCCTATGTGGGTTGTCTGTCCCAGGGCCATTTCCCTCTTTGACCCTCACACTTCTGGCCTGGTCCCCACACCCTGGCCCCCCATTCCAGGGGTCTGATCGTTGTTTGGATGCATGGCTCTCCAAGCACCCTCTGAGCAGCACACATTCCCTGCCCTCAGCCTCCTGGAAGGGGGGTTTCTCTCATGCTGAGAATTCCACACTCCTCTACTCCCTCTCTTCACCAGCCCTCCAAGCCATGGGTGAGCCGCTGCTTCCCAGGAGAGTGCTCCATCATCCCTGCTGACAGTGCCTCCCAATTCCCTGTCATCAAGCAAATCTCATCACGTTCCCTCCTAACCTTTGTGCAAAGGTTGTGAGAAATGCCAGGGCCATATTTCACAGGAAATATGAGTCCGAGCAGTCCCAGGCTCGGGGCTGAGCGGCACAGCCGGCTCTGCCTGCAGTGGGCATCCCCAGCCCTTGGCCAGTGCTGCAGCAGCCACTGGGGGCGGCTCACGGGGAAGGGACCGGCACTCTGCGGCTGGTTGCAATGGATTAGGAGAGCTGGGCTTGCCTGTGCTGCCTTATCTGCCCAATAATTGAACGGAATAAGCTCTCTTATCTCTGTGGCCTGGCTTTTCCATGACAGTCCGCTTATCTCGAAGCCCTTGGAGATTGTGAGCAGCCGTCGAGTCTCTGAGAGTACTGCATCCATCCACTCCTGACAGGATTGGGTTTCCCAGCACAATACCAGGACACAGCCCCTCCTCTGCCCCCATCCTGCCCTAGAGATGCAGGTCCTGCCAGAGGGGCTGTCTGGGAGGATGTTCCAGCAGTCTGCTGCAGGTCATGGCTGCGACTCTGAGGCCCCATGGGAAGATGGGTGCCTCTCCCCTCGGGGAAGGTGAAAATGACCCCTTGGAAAAAAATCCAAGGGAACTGATGCATCCCTTGTGTTACTGCCCACCTTTGCTTTTGGTTGGCACATTTCAGCACAGGCCCCCCAGGCCCCTCCATCAAGCAGCTTCACAGAAAGATTACAGGGAGAAACGCTGACTATTTGGGGTTCTTTATTTTGTTATCAATTGCTGTGGATTGTGTGAGAAAATAAGTATAAAAGCAGCTGTGAGTGAGTGCCACCAGATGGCAATGAGAATAGCAATGGCCCAGGGGGCTCATGGCCAGGTTGCCAGTGGCACAGCCTCTGGCTCTTGGGAGAACACAGCAAGAGAGAGCTCAACCCCTGGGCTGGGGTGCCCCACAGCCTCCTGCCATGCCCAAGCCCCCCTGGGGAACACAATAAAGCAGAATATGAGCCATTCTGCTCCTCATTTTTCCACCCAAACCCTCAGGATGATTCTCCTGCCCAGACAATACCAGAGGAACCTCTGTCCTGGCCACGGTGCCAGCGGGGGATGCTCCACATCACCCGCACCGAGCGGAGCAGTAATTGGGTCTCTGAGGTAAAACACAGGGATTGCAGGCGGCTGCAGCTGCACGACTGATGGACCACAGAGGAGACATTAGCATGTAAAATGATGACCATTAACTTAATTAAAGAAAGGACACAACACGCATCTTGTTCTTGTATTGGAGCTGCTTCTTCCCACAAATCGTTGGTTGGGGATTTTGATTTCCTTATGTAGGAGACAAAACACCTCAAAAGCACTGTGGTGTTTTTTTTTTAAGATCAGGATGAAAACACTGTCATAAATTAGCAGCAGAATAAATGACTTCTGAGCACTGGATTTACGTGAGCTCTTCCTAAGGGATGGCTAACCCGAAAAAGCCAGCCCCAGTCCTACCTGCAGGACCCGAGGACCAGTTGGGATGGTGCAATCCTGACCACACCATCAACTCCTGGGAAATCAACTGTACATCTGGGAAAACAGTTGGGCATTCCAGCCCAGGAGTACAGCATGGGAAAGCTGGCATACGGAAAGTCCTCCTCAAGGATGTCTGGGCAGCATCCGAGGCTGGAGGGATGTCCACAGGTCCCTGGAGAGCAAGCCCTGCTGCCCATCCTTCCTCCATCCCTCCACCAGCCTGGATGCCGGCACGGGTCAGCCGGGATGCTGCGGGAGCGGGCAGATGTGCTTGTAATTAGGATGCATCAAATCAGTTAAAGCTGAAAACAAAGAAAATTAGAGAAAATGAAGAGGAAATGAAACGGCTCGTGCAGATGCAGGGGAAATATTTTTAGTCCTCTAAGTCCATGGTGTCTGTTGTTTGGAAGAGTCCACGCTGAATCCTCCCAGGACTTGCTTCCTTTCAAATGAGGTTGCCATCTCCCAGTGCTGCAATTAGTCGTGTCCGTGCAGCTTCTGTGGAGTACAACCAAAGCACTTAATTTTCATTAAAAAGACGACATTGGGAGCAGTTTTGAAGGACAGGCACAGGCACTGGTAACTGTGTTCCTGAGGATGGAATGGGACACGCAGATGCATAAATTACCGGGCTCCTTTTCCACACTCCTTCCTCTGCTTCTCTGCAAAGAAGATTGACTTGATTGTAGGTGCCTCTCTGATATCTCTTTGTAAACCCTATTTACATTTGTGTTAGATAATTCAGTATATCCATAAATTAGTGTTGAACATCAGTTGGTTTTACAGAAGCGTTGCATAATCTCCGCCTCATGGGTGTTCACGGCCCATCCCAGGATCCCAGCAGAGGCAGGGGAGGCCAGTGAGTGTTGGCAGCAAGGACCCATTCTCCTGACATCCCCTGGAGGCTCCCATCAATTTATGGCTGACCCACCACACGCTGGACACTGCCCAAATCTGGAGGGGCATTGGCAACTCCATTTGATTTAACTCTCCTTAAGGTGGGAAGTGATGGGACTGCATCCACCTTGCTCAGCATCACATTGGCATGAGAGCTGTCCTTGCTCCAGGAGCACTTCCCTGCATTGGAGCAATCCAGGAATGCCCCCAGACTCTGGACAACATTCTCCACAACCCACCCCATCCCATCCTGTCACTGCACTCCAGCACAAGCCTTGTCCTTGAAACCAGAGCTGGATAAAATAGGGTCATTTTTATTTTTCAAGTTTTCCATGTTCATAAAAGCAAAGATTCGTGTGGCTGAGCCTGAAGACAAACTGCTTCAAAGAGCAATTTTAATTGAAATGATAATGATGAAAGTTTTGCAGCCAAAAATTGAAAAGTGCATTACTGCATCCCCTCCCTCCTCCTGTTACACGTCCATGCAAAGCAGCAACAAAAATAGGAGCCTTTTGTGAGAGTCTCTCCATGAGTGGTACCAGTTTCCTCAGTCCACAGATTATCTTTTTCTCTGTAAAAATCACTAAGGGACTTCACTGTCCCAATTCTCTGCAGCTTTCCTCATGTTCTTCCCGTGCAGTGCTGGGGTCCTGCCAGTGCACAGGACCTGCCCCTCACCAGAGGCTGCACGTCCAGAAGTGTCCTTGAAAGAGTGAAATTTAAGAGGTTTTTAGAAAGGAAAAGGCAGAGGGTCCGGGATGGCCCCCAAGGGATGGCTGGATGCCAGCAGGGCCGGGATGGAGCCCCGAGGCCGTGCCCCCAGCTGGAGCACTGCCGGCTGCTGGCAGGAGCTCAGAGCCCTGGGGAGGGAAAAGCTCCTCCGCTCCCCAAACAGAAAACGGCTGCTGGTTCCCCTCTCCTTGGCATTAATCTCTGTCCCTCCTGGGAAATTATGCCACGATAAATCTTTATTTCTCATGATGGCTTGCCAGCTTTAATAATGATTTCGCGGGGGATGGGAGATGCCGGCGAGCCGGAGCACGGGCTGGAGGATGCTCCGCTCCTCCGGCACACACCGACAGGTCGGGACTGATTTATCCTCCTTCCCTGAGCCCTGTTTGTCCAGCTACCAGGTAGGACCAAGTGAGTAACTATTTCCTCAGTAAATTTAGTCTCTTCTTAATCCTCAGGCACCCCTGCTATCCTGGAATTTATTCAGTACCCACGTGGAACTGAATGGAGTGAAATGTGGGTCTTCAGACCCTCCCCTCGGAAGAGCTGCTCGGTCTCTCCATGTGTGGGAATGTAGGAATTAAGCAGTGCCGGGGAGTTCTATTGTTTTCTAACTCAATAGAAGCCATTTGTAGAACTGTGCTTATGAACGATGGAATTTGTACTTAGTTCCTGCAGTATGCGACTGGCAAACATGAGCAATTGAGTTTTCCCTTATTTGTGGAAGTAACTGAATGGCCAAATCCAATTACTCCTGGAGATTCTGCCACTGTGCAGAGAGCAGCCTGAGCTTCTCTCCAAGGCGGAGTGGCTGGTGCTCCTGGGGAGCTGCAGGATGCTCAGGATCCTGCTCTAGGCCACTCCACCCCTGCCTCTCTCTCACCCACTCCGAGGAGCAGGGAATTGAGAATAGACATTAAATGCCCGATGAAAACGTGACCTACGGCTGAGGAAGATGAGAAGAAGATGCTGCACAGGGAGAGCAGGGCTGTTGGGTCTCACCCCAGGAGCTGTGACAGCTGCCATATGTCCCCTTGACGAGCAGCCCACCGAGCTGATGCCAAGCTGGTGGGATCCACCTCCTGTCCCACCTGCCCGGCAGCCAGGGCTCCGCTTGCCCTGCAGCCAGCACAGCAGAACAGCTTCGGCCGGATGAGCACCAACTGTTTTTGCAGGGAGTTACTATAGAAACTATCTCAACGCCTCTTTTTGTGCAGCCTCGTTGCTGCTAATAAATAGCCTCATTATTTTGCAAAAAGTGCTCGGGAAACAGGGAGCAGCATGACTTGGGTCGAGGCAGAATTAATGGTCGAAAATAGTGGGGCCATTTTTCCCTGTGCCGTGAAAAGCGGGGAGGCCGGGGCTCCATTAGGGAGAGTTATGGCTCATTTCTCTGCTTCTGCTGTATTTATGTTTTATGTATTCAAAAGTGATTTCAGCCACAATCCCAAATTACCAATTCCCACATTACATTAAACGGCTGTGAACAGCAATGCCTCCTGCCTATCAAAATAAACCAGTGAGTGCCGTGCAGGGAGCCAGCTCCTCCCTGGTGCTTGCCAGCACAGCTAGAGGGACAGTGTTCTAGGGGCTGCCAGGCTGATGCCAGGGACATCACCAGTGCCCAAGGCAGATTATCCCTGATTTCCAACCTCAGCAGTCATAGACATCTTCATTTCTCTGCCCAGAGCCTTAAACTGAAACATTTCCTTTTCCCTTCAAGCCCCAGTGCCCCTGAGCAGCCCCAGAGAGGATCATTAAAATATTAACAGGAATAACACAATAACAGGAATAATACAACCCTCCAAAGAGAAGCTAAAACACACATCACTCTTTATGTACTCACAGGTCCTGTTGATTCTGTCTGTTAATGCCATCCCTCTCCCAGCTGGAGACGTGTTCCATCCAGGCAGGGCTGGCCTCTGGAATATGCTGGGGAGTGCACAGGCTTGTGGAGTTTGCACTGGGGTCTTGGATCTTTGTGGGCATCAGCCCTCTGCCTGATCAGGACCATCATCAGCCCATGGTTCACACCCAGACCACACTTAGCACATCCCGCTGGTTCTGGAGACTCCCCCAGCTTCTCTGGATCTGAGTAGTCTTATCTGACTCGGGTCCAAGATCCAGCTTGCTTGGTCACCTGAAAAACCTCTGGATTTGTATACAGGCTTCATTACAAATACCACCTGCATCCTCTGACCCACATGCAGTCCCACTAACAGTCCTATTCACAGTCCTACTCACAGTCCTACTTGCAGTCCTACATGCAGTTCAGCAGCAAGTCGTTCTGGTGCTTGAAAATGGAGTGATTTTAGGGAAAAGCTCCACTGCCAGCTCTTGGACCATGGTTTTCTGACAGATCTTTATCTGCCTCTCACCATGGGGAGCATGACAGCTCTGATGGTTGGGATGGGGTTTGCACTGCCCTGCCTGCAGCTGCCTGACTCCTACTAAATGGCATATTATCACTCATGGATCTTAGAGGCAAATATTGCCCAGGAGAAGATGAGTTGGATATTTACCGTACGGGAGGCTGGAAGCTGGCAGTGCCCACAGCAAACCCCCAGCGTGGGCAGCAGATGTCTTTGACTGCCCCTGCTGTGCCTGCAGTCAGGGGCAGCTTCCCCATCCACCCACTTACAAAATCTCTCACAGCCACAGAGTTTCCTCTCCCTTGCTCAGGAAAAGCCGGACGTCACTGTGATATTCTCATGCCACGTCTGTGTGTGTTGGCATTTTTGTGAAGATCTGAAAGAAAACTAGAACTGATCACGCTGGTTTGCCCCTGGCAGGAGCCACCACAGACAAATAGGAAACACAGCTCTCCACGGCTCTTCTTGGGGATCAAACTAATGACTTGCATGGTGTAGACCCAACATCGCGATGGGAGGCAGCCAGGCATCAGCGAAAACGATGGGGAATAGAATGAATCATTTGTCTTCCCTGAGAAGGAAGAGTGAGAAACACAGCCCCTTAACTCTTCCACAGCCACCTGCCACTGCTGCTGGTGTTCCCAGGGTCCCTGACGGACAGGCAGGAGGGAGAAAAGGAGCACAGGAGACAGATGAAAGGACATCACCATGCTGGCATGTCCCCGTTTTTAGGATGGATGCGGACTTGCTCTCCAGAACAGGCTGGCTGTCAGCAATTGCTTATTTTGCTGTTAACAACACAGAACCACTTATGGAAAAGAATTTCACTTCCTTGATAATGCTAATAAAGTGGATTTGGCTTTGTGTGCTGCATCCTTCATCTAAGGGGCTGGAGGCACCAGAGGCACGCAGGGAGCTGTGTGTCTGCCACACAGCAGTGGCAGAATCCACATCTGTTGGGAGGCGGCTGAGCAACCCAGGATGAAGCCTGATCCCTGCTCTGGGGTACTTTGGACCACGGCACTGCTTCACCCTGGATGCCACTGCCTGATGTGACAGGCTTCCTCACCCAGCTTCTTGGACAGGGAGGGATTCATGGAGTACAAGGAGCCACACCATGAACTGTGAGCACAAACACATTCAGGTCCAGTGAGGGGCACCTCAGACCAGTGGCAGGGGAGGGGATCGTGGCTGCCCCAAGGCTGAGGGTGCTGACAGCTGGGAACAAATTACAGCTCCCATCTAATCAACTCTGCTCATCGTTTCCCATTGAGCGAATTAAAAATCTTCCAGCGACACACACAAACTGCGGCCCAACCTCGCGCCTGATAAATGTTCCTTTCGAACTCGCACACAATGGGGGAGCAGATTAAACTTTTAACTTTTTTAATCCTATAATTTATTTAAAATGCATTTGCTGAAAGAAAAGAAAGATTTTTTTCTTTGTGATTTTCTCAAGGGGAGCTGATGTTAGAGACAGATAACGCAGTGCAGCAAGCTTGCCTCTGATGCTCAAACCGAGTCCCGCAGCTCAGGCTGAAACTCCAACTGTCAGTGAAATCTGGGATTCAGCTGGGGCAGGATTTTCCCTGGCAGAGTCCAGCAGCATAACCCCTATTGCAGTGGGCAGGAGGACCAGAGCTACCCTCCAGCCAGCTCTGCTCCTGTGCCATCACGACACTGCCACTCTGCCTGTGCCCTGCCAACCTGCCAGCCCGGCACTCACCGTCCCACAGGAGTTTCCCAGCCATGCAGACAGGTCCCATTAACTTCCACACTTCCCAAGGGGAATTTGCACGGAACAGCACAGCATATACATGCATTGCAGCCAGGATTATTGTTATTGCCATAATTACCAAGGGAATTAGTAATGCTAAACCATCAAGAGGTAATGCACCAGAGGCTAACGAGCCATTCGACACCCTGAAATGCAAGGAAGCATTTTTCCAGCTAAGAACCACACAATATTTATCTGGGATACCCATCCTTGGAAGTGTTCAATGCCAGGTTGGATGGGGCTTGGACAAACCTGGTCTAGTGGAAGGTGTCCCTGCCCATGGAACTGGATGAGCTTTAATGTCCCTCCCAACAAAAACCATGCTGGGATTCCATGATTCCATGCCTCTCCAGGAAGGAGTCAGTGCCCAGGTCTGATTTTTTCCAGCCCTGCTTTGGCCACTTTTAGATTCCAACTCTGGCCAAAGCAGGGGCATATCTTCCCTGAAGGAGCTCCCCCTCTCCACACAGCTCCTGCTGCAGGCAGCAGCCTTAACCCAGCCTCTTGAGCCTTTTGATAACCTCATCTTTATTTGCTATTGACAACACAGTTGTAATTGCAGCCCTCCGCAGAGCAGATAAAAGGAACTCTCCAGGCACTGCAAGGAATAAAGGGCATTGCCTTTATTCTGAGCCTTGGTCTGAGCTCTCGTCTGAGGTAGCTGCGACTCTGCTTCAACCATGGCAGTGAGAGGGTGATGCTCCTGGTCACTCAGTCCCTGAGCCCAGCCTGCTCCTCAGTGCTGAACTTCCACAGCCACAGAAAACTCCCATGACACCCCATGGTCTCACTGGATCCCTGCACATCCCTCAGTTCCAATAGATACAGGCTCTGGGATTTTCTCATGTTCCCACTCGTGGGATGAGGAGCAGGAGTGGGGTGGATGTAGAGCAGTCATTGCCTCCTGCAAGCCTCAGTGCCACCTTGGAATTGATGCCCCGCCAACAACAATGACAATAAGTTTAATTCCTGATAAATGGCAGACATAAAACTGAGCTATTGTGTTGCTGAAAGAAATTAAATTAAGGGTGAACAGAAGGGACACATCACTTGGCAGTGTGGCTGATAACGCTGCCTGCTCAGCCAGCCACCACAACAGCCTTTTGGTTCCTGACACAGCCCCTCCTGGTCCTGGCAGGTCCCTGGGTGCTCAGTGCTCCCTAAAACCAGCCCGGCCCCATTCCATGGTTCAATGCCTACAGGGAAAGCAGGTCTGCAGCCCCCTCAGTATCCCTCCAGCTCAACATTCCCCTCATCATCCCCTCCCCAGCACCCCCCAAGCATTCCCTGCATTAGGGCACATCCTGGCACTGAGGCCCCACTGCCATGTGCCCCAGTGGCCACAGCCCCTTCACCCCATCCCCAGGACATGTGGAGAAGGGAGTTTGGTCTTTGCCAAGTTTTTTAGTCTGGGTAGCCTCTCCCTTGGGATGAACACTTACTTGTGTCTGATTATTTTTCTCGGTGCATCTGTGATAGACTCCAGGTTTGCTCTGTGTGCACAGGAAGACTTTCTTCATTAGCTGTTAGACTCCAGCTCCCGAAGAGCAAATTAGGGGACATGAATATGCAAATTAATGCTTCTAAACTGATAGCAGCAGCGCTGCCTCTGAGGGGATCAAAGCTGGGGTGACATTTGGTTACAACTCTTTGCATTTGGGGGGGGGGGGTTGGCACTTCCTTTAATTGTTTTTTGCACTAGAGAGAAATAAAATTAAACCTTCTGCCAAGTTGTTCTCCTGCTCACTCCAGTGCGTTTGGGTTGGGTTTTTTTAAATCATATTTGCCCTGTGTTGCCCAAGCTAGCAGCATTCCACTGGAGGGGCTGAGGCTTTTCCAGCCATGCAGAGGCCATCCCTGACTGGTCCCTGTGTGGGGCTGAGCACAGTGGCCATGGAGAGATGGTTTGGCACAAGGGACAGCTTGGGAACGTGCCGGATGGCAGAAACTATGAGGTGTCACAGACAGCTTCAATTCAGGCTGCAAATCCCCCAAGAAGCCTTTCCTCTGCATTGTTTTCCAGGAATGCCCAAGCCAGCTTTCCATCCCTGCAGCCGACCACAAAGCCCCAGAAATGTGTCCCGCAGCCACCATGGCCACCCATGTCCAGCACTCAAATGTCCCAGGCTGACAAAAGGGCCAGTGGAGGGGGGTTTGGCAGGCAGAGTGGTCTCTGCACTATCACATCCTCCCTCCTCGTGGGGCATCTCCATCCTGGGGCACTGCCCAGGTAACTCCTTGGTAGATATTGGGAATCTGGAGCAGATAATATGGAACTACAACAAACTCCCTGCCAGAAGCAGCTGTTGGTTCATGTCTCACCACCCCGGGCTGTAAATGCCCTTGGCTGGCTCTCACCCCATTCTCTGCCAGCCCAGCCTCTGCTCAGAAGTAATTAGGAGATAATTAACATTTGTAGCAAACAGCAGGAAACATCTGGGCCTGATAAGGTACCAGGAGCCCTCGAGGGTGATTAATGGGGCTGGAGGAAGGAGAGCAGTGGGTGGTGTGGCAGAACATTGTGCTGGTGGGGACAGGCTGGGGACTGGAGGGAATGGGATGGGAACGTCTCTAGGGGATGATCCAGGGATGGGGATGCCTCTTCCCGCCCTCCTCCCAAGAAAAGATGGGAAGGCAGCACCATCCCCTGCAGGAAGAGTTTCTCAGCTGGGAGCCGATCACTAGGAAAAGACCTGGATTTAAAGGAAGAAGAGAGGGCATTTGGTGGAGCTAGAATTTATTTTGTATGACTCCCACTTAATTAAGTATTTCATTTGCATAACCCTGTGCATGTACTCACTTCTGTCATCAAGAAATTCAGCCATGTGGAAACAGTTTGCAAAAATAACACACATAACTCAAACTTACACAGTTGTAAAAATGGGTTTACACGACGCGGTTAAACAGGCCTGACAGGCAGCCTAGAACCCCCTTCCCCTTCTCCTTCCTCTTCCCCTTCCTTTCTTCTTCTCTAAAGAGAGGAATAAACTTCTGCATTGATTTCTGGAGAAATATTTGGGATGTTGCTGGGCTTCATCAGCTCCTCTGGCAATTCCCTTTCTGACCACCCTACTGCAGAGTTTTATAGTGGAAGGGGAGCCTTGGGCTCCCTGGAGCTACTCACACATTATTTCCCTGTGAATCAGCGAAAGGCCAAGCCAAGGGGTCCTCAAGGCCTCCCATAACCTTATTAAACCTTTCCCTCATTCCTAAAGGTGCCCGTGCCCAGCCTTTCACCAGCAGTGTGTGGGTTGGATTGTGAAGAAGCCAAAAATACAACCCTGCGCACACAGAGACATATTTTTAGGGCTGTGCTGACCTTCTGCAGTATCCTTCTGTCCTCCCCATGTGACACCAGGAGAAATATCCCTGGTGACACTTGGTGGCCGCGCGAGTGGCCCGCGAGCAGCGGCTCTGCACGCGTGGGCTCGGCAGCCAGCGCAGCCGGGAGGGCTCAGTGCCAGGGGATGCTCAGCAAACCCAGCTGACATTTCCCAGTGTGACATTAATAAAGGTGGGCTGGAGCAGGGCAGGGCTCCTGAGGCGCTGGGGAGAAGCCAGAATGTCCCTGAGGAGGGGGACTCCGAGGTCCGTCCCATCCTGCCCAGCTCGTTCCCTTTCCCACCCAGCCGGAGCGATGCCGAGCGCCGGGGCAGCAGTCCCTGGGCTCCCCCCAGCCCCTGTGCAGACACACAGCCCTGCTCCAGCCTGGCATTTCTGGGGCACCCACGGCCACCTGAGCAGTGGCTGCTGAAGGAGACACATGGGCCTGGCATGGGGAACAGCATCCTCACAGGCAGAGGCTTTTTGCCAATATCAGAAAGTTTCCGAGGTGTTTGAAAAGTTCTGATTTGTTGAGCATGAACAGGTCATGTTTGCTGCTCCCTCTGCCAGCCAAGGTGGTTGCTGCTGAGCCCAGAGGCTGGGGGAATTTCCAGGTAGCCAAATGCCAGATGCTGATGGCCCCTGGGGCAGCTCCCCTCAGAGTTGTATACACACCACAGAAAAATCATTTGACCATGATCCAAGAGGCTCTGGGAAGCTACTGGATGCATCCCCTCTGTGAGCATCCCCTGGGATGCCCCAGAGCCATGCAGCCAGGGTTGCTGCTGCCCCAAATTCCCCTGTGAGCAATATTAGCAAAAAGCAACAAACCTCCTCGTGCCCCTGACCCCTCTTCAGCTGCCAGACCCACAAGGCCAGGAATACACACGTGTGGTTCTTACAGAGAGAACAATTCCAAGTGTCTATAAATACCCAGGAAGGTAAATGCATTAACCTTATCATGATCCCAAAGTGTAATTACATACAGCCTGGCTCCCATGCAAATTAGTACATTAATAACAATTTCGCTCTGTAATTACTGTTGTTTCTTAGGTCTCGCAGCTATTTGCCCATTCAGTCACACATGTGAGGGCATTCCCACCACCATTCCCACTGCTGGAGCAGCTCTGGCCAAACAGCTCCAGGCAACGCTCAGGAAACCTCTGTGCAGACTACAAAGTCTATTCATAGTTTAAGTAAAGATACAAACAAACCAACCTGGTCCTAGGCCAGCCAAAGGGCTGCTTCCCAACGGAGGAGAAGAGTTTCTTCTGGCCAAGCTCCTTGAAGAGCTGAGTAGGATCAGCTCCAGCGTGGGAGGATAACTTACACTGGGAGCCTGTTCCCAGCACCTGTGGGGTTCTCTGCTGTGTAACGGGGCACCAGGACGGGGCACCAGCATGCCAGGACCGAAGCCAAAGTCTGCTGGCAGCAGCACATGGCAAAGGCGGCTGCAGAGCCACTGGATGCTCGGGGACCCTCAGGTTCCCCTGAGGGCCATCCCCAGGAGGGGGCCTCTCCATCGACTCAGGAGGAAGGAGCATCCACTTGGATCTCCATGGAAACCAGGGAGCAGTGGGGAAGACTTTAATTTGAAGTGCTGATTCAGTGGAGGCCCTGGGAGCCACGGGCAGGAGATGAGCTGCATTAAGGAGCAGCAGGGGTGGGATGCAGCTCCGAAAATGGGTGCCAAAAGAGTATCTGATACCATTAGGCTTGAAAAGCTGCTGTGAGAGGCAGGGAGCTGAGTGGGGCCAATGTCATGGCAAAGGATTTATTTAATTCATTTGGCCCCTTTTCTGTGTGCCAATTATCCATGGAGAGATTTCGTTTCTCTTTTTTTCTGAATTTGCTCATTAACTGGCAGCGCAGGGGCAGATGGCTGGTGCAGGCAGAGCTCAGAGCATCCTCCTGCCCACGGCCCGGGTGAAGGCAAACCCCGACACCGTCCCCACACCGCAGGGACCGCAGGCACCGGCACCTCCCGCTCCCAGCTCCCTCCGCACTTCGGAGATAAACAGAAGGCTGCAGCCTCCGAGGCTTTTATTGCAGGACTTTTCATTGACTGTAATTACTGAGGGATGTTTCCCCCGAGATAAGATCGGTGTGACATTTGCGCAGCCGAACCTCCTGGCACAGCCCGCTCTGCTCGCACCCGCCCAACAGATCCACAAACAGCGGCTCCTGCGGCAGGAGGCAAAGCAACGTCCTGGGGCAGCCGTGGGGCAGCTCCCCCCAACCTCCCAGGGATGAGCACAGGGTCAGCGAGCGAGGGGAAAGCAGAATGAGAACCCCGTGCTAATCTGGGCTGGCAGGTGAGGAGCAGCTGTCAGCACCCGGCTCACTGTGCCCCTAAAATCAAGTGCTCTCTAACCGTGACTTTGGGGTGCATTCTGATGTACCCCTTTGGGCACCTCACACCAGTGAGCCAAGTGATCTGCTCACAAACCCTTCCTCATCATCTGATGGGATCTGCTGCAGGAGCAGCCTAACCAGAGGGGCCTTCATTGCCTACAGCAACCACAGGGTTTATTTAAAAACCTTAATAGTCTTTGGAAATTACAAGCAAACACTCTGTGTTGACCTTCACTAAGGTGGCCGCAGCTTCCCACCTCCGTACAATAAATCAGTGGGTAAATGAACACAGAGACTCAATTCGTCATCAAATGTCAAGCCTGAGACAGAAAGACAGGAAATGATTTAAAAGCAACCAGCAGTTTAGAACTGCTGCAAATTTCTCATTATGGAACTGTGAATTGTTATGAAAAACTAATCTGTGTTTAAACTCTGGTCTGGAGCTGAAAATTGTGAAAAACTAATCTTTGTTTAAGTTCTGGTCTGCCCAGAGTAGCCAAGACCCCTCTCCTTCACCCCCTGGCTGGGGTGAGTCCCACCCAAGACCCCCAAAAGTCTTTGAGCATCACCACCATGAATGTCCCACTCTCCCTCAGACCCGGCAGGGGCCAAGCTCCATAGAGAGGATTTTGAGGTGTGTTTGTAAGCACCATCCCAAGGTGAGCATCCCTCCCTGACCAGCCACCTGCCCCACACAGGGGCCACTGCCATGCAATGTCCCCATTGTGCAATGTCACCACAGTGCCCACCAACCTCCTCCCTGCAGGACCCAATCGGGGAGCAAGGACATGCTTTGCAGAGTCCTTCACATCCCATCCATTGCAGCTGAACCAGACTGCAGCCACCGCAGCTTGGAGGCTCCTCATCCCTCCTGCCAAGCTGCTTTCTCCAGAGACACTAATAAAATGCATTTCTTCCAGCCAGAGTCTCACTTAGGGAACCTTCGCCTGGGCGTGATTGAGTGCACTTAATATAGTCGCTCTCACTGTAGAAAGGATTCTGAGCCTGGTCTTTGACAGCCTTGATCTTAAAGAAATCCATTAAGAGCAGCTTTATCTCCGGGTTTTGTAACCATTAAATCAGGTTTTATCAAGTGGGTGACGTGCTTTCAGGGAGACAAGTGGGAGAAACGTGGAATAAACCTCCCAAAGTCCCATGCTGGGGCTGCTGTGCTGGATTTGGGTGACAGGGAAATAACCAAGAGGAGGTCTGTCTGTGGGAGAAGCCCCCCAGGGTGATGCAGCCCCCCTCTGTGTGGCCGAGCCTCACCAGCAGGTCATAGCACCCTTTGCTGGATCCTACAGTGCTGCTTCCACGCGCCTCAACTGCCTTTCGGTTTGGCAGAGATGCTAAATACCCAATTCAGCTAATAAAGAGGCCTGGTAATGTCATATTACAGGGCTGGCGAGCTCCCAGCAAATATTATGGTGAGGCTTTGTTTAATTAGAGGGTTCTCAGGCAGTCACAATTTCCTCCTCATAATGGGGAAAACAAGCTGGGTTTAAAAGTTTGGGCTGGCACTGAACCCTGCTGAGGCCCTGGCACCCTGGGAGCCAGCTTCCCAATGGGCTTTAGCTGCTGCAGGAGCCTTGCACCCAATGCCCATGTTTCTTTGTCTTATTTTCCCATTAGTAGTTGCCACTGTTTAGTGGTCCCTCCCTGCCCCAAGTGCTGCAGGTCTCTCCCCTCTCCTTTTTCCTCTGCTGCTGCCCCAGCAGTGCCTTCACCAAGGCAGCAACACTCTGGTCCCCAGAGGGTCCCATCTGTTTCTGCTCCAGGAGGGCACAGCACCCCCAAGAGTTACTGAATCCATGGAAAGGCTTTCCCACCCTTTCCCTCCCTGTGCACCTGGGTGATGACACACGAGCTGAGATTTTCAGTGCAAATTCTGTCATTACTGGAATCCAGTTTCTTTCCTGATGTGAATGCAAACAGGAAGAGCACACCAAGCTGCAGGCCAGGCACAGGCACTCTGAGTACACTGTCATTAGTGGGGAGGACTTCATTAACAAGAGGGAGCCCAGGAAACTGCCCCCACGCTTGCCCCATGTTCCAGTGGGCAGCAGCAGCAGTTCCAAGGGCCCTGGCTGTAATGCCAAGCAGCTGGAACACAAAACACTTCCACTTCCTAAAGGAAAAGTTTTATCAACTTTTCTTAACATTCTTTTTCTTAACATTCTTTTTCTTAAGTTCTCTAGATTTTGGGCCACAGCCCTGTGCTGCAGGGGAGCAGGCAGCACTCACCACACGAGCACCAGCTTAGCTCGAGTCCCTGTGCTGGCGTCCCCCGAACGCCTGGCACATCATTCACCACTCTGCCTCTGCTGCGGGTACAGCACCAGCTCATTCATAAGCCTCAAGAAATATCGTTGTGTGAAAATGTAATAAAAATTATTCAGCTAATCTACTTTAATAACACAACTTCAGGGCCTCCCTGTGCCGCAGACAGTATAATCAGTTCTAAAATATGAGCTGTCATTTCCCATCAGTGCGAGGGAGGCAGAGGAACTCAGCACCCGACTTCATTGGGGCCACTGATTCACCAGCCTCGGGTGAATTAGTGAAGAGCAAGGCAGCATTTCCTGGGTGGTGGGCTGCCCTTCCCACCATCCCCATTCACAGTCCCTGCCCTGACCTCCAGGATGCTCCAAGGAATGAGGGTGACACAGAGGACCTCCAGCACTCGCCTCTACAAGACAGGGACACTGCAGATTTCCACCTCCTCCTGAAAAAAATGCTGCTGCACTCTGCCAGTTGTGCACAGCAATTTTAATGCATCAAGGATGAGTAAAAAGTATCAAAAATCCCAGAAAACCACTTCAGCATGTACAAAACTCACTATAGAGTCCACAATACTTTAAAAATATTCTGCAGAATCAAATCTGCAAACTTTTTAAGTTAAAAAAAGACTCCAAAGTGCCCAATATATTGTCATGTTTAACAAAAATAAAGATCCTGTGGTTGTAAAGTGCTGTAACAAACCCATCCGCTCTCCCCGCTCTGTGCAGATGGAGCCGTGGGGCACCACCGGCACTCACGGCAGTGCCCGGGGATCCCAGTGACAGAGAGACCCCTGGTTTGGCAAGGTGACTACGAGGGGACCAAGCTCATCACCCCCCATCAGACGACACGGGCACTCCCAAGGCGGCGCTGCCGGTGAGGCCACAGCTGGCGCAGGAACCAGTGCTTTGCCATGGCGGGCAGGTGGGCTCACTGGTAAAGGACCTTCACACAGAAGGTCTCCTCGTTCTTGTCCTCGTGGTCATTGATGTGAATCAGGATCTCCTCCTCCCCCACAGCCTGGCTCGGGGCGAAGCGCAGCCCGATGGTGTAAACTTCCCCACCAGCCACCTGCGGGACAGCGGGTGGGACGTGGTGGCAGGACCTGGCCAGACCCCCTCACCTGCCCCCCCTCCCCAGGCCAGCATGGCCCTCCCACAGTGGCACACCAGGCACCTGCCAAGCATCCCACAGTCCAGTCTGATGAGCACTGGGGGCTGGCAAGGGGGAGTTCTGGCAGCAGGACATACCTCGAAGGAGTCCTCCTTGAACTGCAGCAGGTCGGGGCGGTTGGTGCACAGGAAGTAGAGCCGGGGTGAGGGGTAGGGGTTGGTGTAGGTGATGCGCTTGTTGCAGCCTCTCCCACCTCCTGCAGGCAGCGAGATCTCAAAGGCCTGTGGGGGAGCAGGAGCCGTGGGGGAGGCAGCACAGACAGCAGGGTGGGCAGCAGGAAAAACGGGCGCTCCCCCGAGCCAACCTTGGAGAATTGCCTCCCACACACTGCCTTCCCTCCCCTCCCACACCTCACATCTGCTCTGCCAGCCAGCAGAAAGAACCCACCTTTGAGAAAAGCAGCAGCAATTAATTACCAGCCCAAAGGATGAAGGGCTGGGAGAACAGAGGAGACTGGTCAGTCCCTTCTCCAGCTCATTCATGGATGTCCACGGGGACAGCCATGGCACTCCCTCAGATAACTAGATGGACTCAATGACCTTTAAAGGTCCCTTCCAACCCAAACTACTCTGATTCTCTAACATCCCATGGCACCAGCAGCATGTGGCAGGACACTGGGGCATCAGTGTAAACGCCAATCTGAACCTCTCTTGGTACCGAGGGGTTCAGGAAAGTATTTTTAGAAGAAACACATTAGCCAGGAAATGTAATTTTCTGTCTTTGAGGCAAGGCCTCCGCCAGCACAGCGCTAATCGAAAGCAGCATGCTACAGCTCTAATTTCACAACCGGGAATACATCCGAGCTGCTGCTCCTCAGCGTGGGGCTGCCTCCAAAACAGCCTGAAAGGCATTTTTCCAGGGGCTTCGTGAGATTATTCAAGTGCCTGAGGGCTAAATGTGTGCTCAGGGTGGCAAGTGCCAAAAAAAACACAGATGGAAAGAGAGGAAGAAGCAGGAGACAGCCCAGGGTTACTGGTGGGACTGCGACCACCGATCCAGCACCATCACCACGTTTCTCACTCGCAAGAGCCGCCGTACCTTGGAGATGAGGGGCTGCCTGCAGGACAGGCAGAGCAGCCAGGAGGACACCAGCTGGTGGTACTCCACGTCCACCAGGTTGAGGTAGATGAACTTGCTGCCAGCCCGGCGCGGCCTCACGCCGATATACAGGTCCTGGATGCCATTGGCGGGGAGCAGGAAGGCACCCTTCGGATCCACCTGCGGAACAACACCTGGAGGTACAGCCACCCACAGCCAATCACAGCCCTGCAATGTCCAGCTTGGAGCATCAACTAGACCCAACTGCTCTTAGAAAATTCATACCTTATGCCATAGCTATTGAATCCCACCCCCAGGAATACCCTGGAACTAATTCATGTCAGGAAGGACAAGCGCTGCTCGGGGACAGACAGTGCCTTCCCAGTCCAGGGGTTCCCCTACACAGGCTTCGCCTGGGGAGCCTTTGCCTTTCCTTCACAGGACGGCAATGGAGTTTTTGCACCTTTTATTATTCACATTTGCAATCGCGGCCAAACGAATTCTAAAGGAATTGTGAATCTTCAGACGGTCTCATTAACGCAGATAATTTGCCCTCCGGGGTTTCGCGCCGATGATCCTACACATGACAGCTCTAATCAAAAGATAATTATCGCAAACGCTTTACGGCTCTCGGTTGTTCACAATTCCGATTGGGCTGGCATTCCCTTCTCGGAGGGGATTTCTCTGGGCTGACCCAGGCCAGCCAGCCCCAAGCCTGCTGCAGGGGTTACCTCCAGCTCCTGGGGGTGGGAGGTGAAGGCCCGCACCCTCCGCGGGGCCGCGGTGCCGCGCAGCAGCAGGGAGAGGCGGGTGAGCTGCCCGGCCGTGCAGGTGACATCCAGGCGCTGCAGAGAGTGCAGGTAGAACTGCCAGATCTGCACAGGTGCTGCCAGCCAAGCGTCCCTGTGCATGGACAGACGGACAGGGCTCATCACACACCACGGGAGTCAGCATTCCCCACCCCTTTGAGGTCCCGCTACTTACGTATAAATAGCAACAAAGAACTTTTTGATCTGTGGACTTGGTCCTCCGGCTACTTTGAGGAAGATGTCCTGCGGCTCGCCAGGCCCCTGCACCAGAGCATCATCCCAGAATTTGATACCGAGACCAGCTAACAAGGACCCCAGGGCTGTCCTCCCATTAACACAGGAACCCACCACCAACTCCCTTATGAAAGCAGATGCTTTCAGCTCCTCGTTAAACTATGTTATTAAGTTATTATACAGCTTGGCTGAGCTCTTCCCGTATTTTTAATTACAAAAGAGGATACAAATGACTATCGCATTCCAGGTCTGCATCTGTAATCAAATTTTGGCAAATTTTCCGCAAGTTTTCTAACAAGCCCTAATCCAATTACCATACTAACATATTTCCGCAACAGCAATTAGCAACTATCCCTCGTCACCATCTGCACGGACATGCCCAAGTTTATTTTTCCCTTCCACCACTCCCAGCTGCAGAGCCAGCCCAGGAGAGCAGTGCAGGGCTGGGGCACGGAGCTGCCCCACCACCCCCCAGCAGGGGCAGGCTGTGCCGCACACCCTGAGGACACACCGTCCCACCACAGGCTGCCAGCGGGTGCGGATACCCCGAGCAGTGGGAAGGTCTATCCCAGCCCGACAAAAGGCAGTTTTTCCCCAGTGTCTGAATCATCTGGTACTTGCTCAAAAGAACAAGCGAGCACAGGCTGCTGCGCAACGCGATAAGGGGCCACGTTCAGCCTCCCCCGCCAAAACAATGCAGCTCCTTTTAACTGGGAATAAAAAGCAATTCCCGTTTCATCGCTGCCAGTGTGTCACTGCCACGGGCTGGTACTTGGGGATGCTCCGCGTTTGCACCTACGTTGGCAGCTCCCTACCAACCAAAACAACCCGCAGGAGAAGGATGCAAAGGACAGCGATGCTGAACGTACCAAGGCTTTGGTTTCGCAAATGATGTCGGGGTCGCTGCAACGAACAAACATCTCAGGCTGTCCCCCTGGTACCCCCACCGGTGTGCCTGTGGACCAGGACCAGGGAAACTCACTTGAGCCTTTTCTCTGCCTATGCTGCTTCCATGTGCCCCACACAGCCACCCACAGAACCCCTCATGCTGGGCTACCAGCAAACCACAGGGGTGTACTGGTGTGGGGAATTGGGGATGACATCAATGGAGGAAGGTGGATGGAGAGGAAGTGAGGAGCCCGGGGCTTTGAAGGGATGAGGAAGCAGTGATGTGCTCTCTGGATGCTGCTGTGCCTCCAGGAAGGCCCCGTGAACCACAGATGCCAACCAAGAGAGAACAGACTGCGCCGCAATGGGCACACCGCAGACTCACCAGGGAGGGTGTGCCAGGGTGGCAGCCGAATGGTTTTCTTCAGGAAGGTGAGCTCCGGGTGGTAGAAGCGGAAGGTCTGGTCCACCACGTGGGGCTGTGGCTCCACCTTCACCCGCAGGAGTGCAATGGGCTTCCCCCCACTCACCTGGAAGGAGACCTGTCCCAGGGGCCGGTGGGAGAGGGATGGGATTCTCCAGTGATGCTGCTCCTCCCGCACAGCCCCTTGGGCGGTGTTTCACCTGGCTCCCTAACCTGGATGAGCTTAGTCCGCCCAGTCCCGCTCTTCCCAAGGGAGGGGGTGTCTGTTTTGGCACTGGTGCCCAGCCCAGATGGCCCCTGCAGGGTGCAAGAGGGGGTTGCCTCAGGATGCAGCACTGCTGTGGCTGTGCAGTGCTCTCTGAGGCCATAGCACCCTCCTCTGCATCAGCAAATACAGCCAAGGGAACACTTCCTTTTGGGAACAGCTCAAAACAGGGACCCGTGCCTACCTGTGCCGCAGTGACGGCAGGGTCTGCGGAGAAGGTCTGGTATTTGAAGGGGATGTGGACAGTCTCACTGGGACGCAGATAGACCTGAGGCTTGAGGTCATCACGGAGATGGAACATCTCCTCCTCCACTGGCGTAACACTCTTGGTCAGCTCCTTGAAATGGCGCCACTCCCTCGGGTCCAGTATGACACTGGGAGAGCGAGCAGCAGAGGTGAGGACTGGTTGGGAACTGGTACCATCCTGGCATCACACAGGGGTGACCCCACCTCAGCCCCCACCTGAGCTCAGGGTGGTCAACCTCGATGGTCACGGTGTGCTGGATGCTGTACGGGTTCTTCAGGGCAAATTCGAAGAACTCAGCCGTCCCCAGCACGGCGTGGACAGTGTGGGTGGCCGTGATGGCCTGGCTGAGCATCTGGTAGATGCTCTCGCCCTTGATGTGATCCCGGTAGGAGTTGATGACCTGCAGGTCCCAGGCACGCTGCTTCGGCCAGCCCTGCCAGGAGGGAGGGGACTGTAAGCCTGGAGCCACCATGGGGTCCCCAGCCCCTGTGCCCTCCTGCTGTCGCCACCCTTGTTCAGCCACACCAGCACCATGTGCCGCAGCCGGTGCCAGGGGGTGGCCGTGGCCTCACTGGAGGTGCCAGGGGGGTGTCAGGCTCACTTCTGGCCGGCGACTGCGCAGGGCGGCCTCCAGCTCACTGTCCACGTCCACCAACCTCCGCGCCCGCACCGTCCGCCCGCCTGCCAGGAGAGAGCACCACGGCACCAGTGAGGGACCCCCAGACAGTGCAGCCCCAGGACCCCGCGATGTTGCGGGGCCGGGGAATGCCAGAGGTGGCAGCTGACCCACAGTTGGCAATGCAGGGGCAGAGACCCTGCCCACCTGAACCCACAGCAGGACAGGCCGAGCCCCATCCTGGCAGCACTCACCACCGCCAGCGTTCCGGGAGTGCCAGCTGCCAGCTGGGATGGTGATGGTGCTGTCTGGTGCAGGGACACTGCGGGAGCGGGATGGCAGCTGCCCCGAGATCTCCTCGCACGGGTGACCTGCCGTGAGCAGAGACAGGAGTGAGTGGACACCATCCATTTTCATTGTTATAAAATCTACTGCCAATTTTTATCTCCCTGCAGCTCTGTTCAGCCAAGTTATACAAGCAGGAGGGAATATCTGGAGGCCAAGGATGCCCTGAGAGCCTCACTGTGCTCCCCAAAACCTGTTCCACCACACAGCCTCCTGCCCAGCAACAGAGTGGCACTGATACCACACACCATTCCAAGCCCCCCACTGGCTTCTGCTTTCATTTCTGTGTTCTCCCTCCCTGGGCTGCAGCACTGCCACCGGCACAGCCATGCCTGGCTGCGTGTCCCCACTCCTGCAAAGGCTGTGCCAAGCAGAGTCAGACAAAGCTCTAAAACCAGTGGGTACTTAACCAGCTTACACATCCTGTCCTCATCCTTTGGGCAGGAGCACCAAGTTTTGCCATCCTGTTTTCAACAATACTTTGAAATTTAAAAATGAAAAAGATGATGGGAAGAACACCAATCAAAGGCAGCTGCCGTCCTAGTGCAGCAGCTCTGTTTCCTCCCTCCCTCTTCTTTGGCAGGGTGCGAGTTAAACCTCTCCCTGGGTTGTGGATCTCAGATTCTCCTTCCCAGGAGCTTATCGGTCCTTTGCAGGCAAAGTATGGAAATGACGATTTAAGATATCTTATAGGGAGCTAATCTTTCCTCTGTAGATAAGATTTTAAAACCTGGAGTCACTGCACATTTATAGGACACGAAATTAAATATATAAACTAAAAACAGCCAGCAGGTTCTGGGAAGGGCGGCGCCCTCGCCAGCTCGGCTCTCGCTCAGGTGCAGCCCTGTGCACCTGCGTGTCCCACCCAAGCCCTTGGGCCGTGTGAGCAGTGGGCTCTCACCGACGTTGGCCAGGCAGAGGTGGAGGCGGCCCCTCAGAGCCACGCGGACGCCGAGGGGCCGCAGGGCTCCGTGCCGCAGCGCCTCCCGGCCCAGCACCGGCCCCTCCGGCTCGTACTCGGTCGTGGCCACCTCCAGCTCGTGGTAGGTCCTGACGGCCGCCTGGCCCTGGCGCAGCAGGGGCTGGGGACAAGGCAAGGACAGGCAAGGTACAATGAGTTACTGGGGAGTCTGGTCCAGGGGGTCAAGGGCTCTGGGTAAGGATGCCACTGGATGTCCTGGCTCTGGGGGGAGTCTAGCCCTAAAATACTGCTGGAGTTCCAGGGAAGGGGAAGAAAGCTAATGCTTTGCCATTGCTTTGGAGGAGAAGACAACAAATCCCACAATTAGGGCTGACACTGGACTGGGTTATACAGAGGGGCTGACGGCATCTCCATTACTGAAGACGTGAGGACAGCACAGAGGCATCACAACACAGGACCAAAGGGAGAGCCAGGCTGTTCCCTGGCCCTGTGCATGGGAAGGGGGGTCCTTCAGCATTAGCAGTCCCAGAGGCTCAAGGGCAAAAACCTTCCATCTAACCAATACCTCCAATTTAACAGCAGCGGAGCCAACATGGAGCAGGGAGTCTCCATCCCAGACGTCGATCTGGAGGCTGTGCTCGGCCAGGTACCGCAGGAACCAGCGCTGCTCTCCAGGCCGCAGGAAAGCCGGATCCACCATGTACTTCAGCTGCAAGCCCGGGGGTCCTGCAAGACACCACAGCATCACAGTCACGGTGTGGTGGGAGCCGGGCGGCCCCCACGCGCACCTCAGCCCGCCAGCACTCAGTGATGTACTTCAAACACCGGGTATTTTGAATGTTTTTCACAATGTGCAAACCAGCAGAGGTTTGCTATTAGCAGACACCAGCCCATCCCTCAGCCTGGAGGCAAGCCCAGATCTGCCCAACTAAGAGGAGCAGCCACACAGAGATGCTAAAACCAGAGCTTACTGGTGCCGAGCGTCCCGTCCTCGTTCACCCGGACAAGGAGCTGTGCCGGCACAGCCAGCCCGGTCACCGACCCCCCTTCCGGGATGGCCAGCTGCAGTCGTGGCGTGGTGACCGGCGGGAAACGGTAGAACTGGAAGGTGAGGAAGATGGTCCTCGGCCATGGCCCCTCCACACTGCCCTGGGCATCCCTTGAGGAGAGGGGTTTGGGTTAGCTTGTGGCACGGTGCTGCCGCCCCATCACAAGCTCCTCGTGCATTTGGCACATGCCAAGAGACAGAAGAACAAGAGAAGATTGGCAGCATCACAAGTATTTGGACTTCTCTGAAGACAGCAGCCATACGGTTTGCCTTAACTTTCCAAAAAGCTTAGTAATTCCAGCTGTCTCCTGCCATATGCTGTGATGGAGGCACCCAGCAAAGGCAGCGTTACCTTCTCACAGCATTGCTGCCAGCCACGGAAAAAACAGAAGCAGGGCCTTATCCAGCCAAAGCCACCCCTCGGGTGCCAACTTCCCCAACTGCATTTGCATTTCTGGAGAAACCCTGCATTAACGAGTTCTGACATCACATTGTGGCTCATGGATCCAATTAAAAATAATGGATTATGACTTAAGAGTGCCTGGAAAGGACAAGAGCATCATCATAAAACCCTCTGGGATTTGCCTCCATGGTAGGTGCTGGAGGAAGAGGCACCTCTGCAAGGACTTCTCCTGCCCAAGCAGGGAAGCAGGTAGGAGGATTTGAGGAAAGGACTCTGCCCAGGAGGCCCCTGAGATCTGCCCACAGAAGGCACCACCACGAGCTGCCATCCCACCTGCCAAAAGCCAGGAACTGCAGGATTATTTCATTGCCTTGCAGAGGGTCAGCTTCCTCCAGCCGTGGGTTGAAACTGCCTAGCTCCGCTGGCTCCGAGATTTCCACCGGCTCCTGGTTGCGGTCCAGGATGTCTGGAAAGCCAGCGGCGTGCAGGCGTGCCAGGGAGGCGCGGGACAGGGACACACAGGAACTGATGGAGAAACAGGGGTGAGCTGCACGGAAGTGGCTGTGGGGACACGGGAGCCTGGGGAAGGGGAGCCGAGCATCACCTGCCTGCCTGCAAACCCACGGCGGCCACGGGCACCTGCAGCGGGGTGAAGGGCAGCGCCCGCAGCTGGTCGCTGGCACCGGGCTCTGTGTCCGGCGAGCCAAGGTCAGCCTCCAGGTGGGTGATGCCCCCATCCTGCAGTGGGGTCTGGTCCTTGCCCCGTGGCGAGGCCATGAGCTGGGACACAGACAGCTGGAGGGAGAGTGACAAGCATGAGCGCCTGCAGCCCCAAGACAGCCCCCCGAGGCAGCCCCCCAAGGCAAGGTGGGCCAGCAGCCCCTCCATGCTAAAGGAGCTCGGCTGCCATGTGTGCCAGCATTGCCTTTCCACCAAGAAGCAGCACAGCTTGGCCACGTGAGGGTTCGCACCTCCACTGCTGTTTCCTGCTGTTCACTCCCTGGCAAGAGGAGGGATAGCAAATGCAGCAGGAAGATCAAACTGCTTAATGTGGCCTTATGAGGTATTTCATTTCATCAAAAATATTTGTGTGCATTTATTCCTGCATTAAGATATAAAACAGCATAAAGAAGGCTCTTGGCACTCATAGCTCTCCTTAAATCCCAGCAGTTCTGCATGAACAAACCGTGTGTCACTGTCAGCACGTACTGGGGACAACAGGACCCAGCAAATCTGGGCTGTCAAAAACCAGAGCTGCCCTCACCAACACTCTTGGGGCATGAAAAGAGCTCAGGGAACCTCCCCCCACATTTCACAGGCAGGATCTGTTTTGCTTCCTGGAAGAGGTGGATTTGAGGACACTCAGTGCCCTCTTGGCCGCAGCAGACAGGAAAACAGGCAGAGGATGCATGGGGGCCATCCCTTGGGAATGCCACCACCCAGCACCCACATCTGCTGGTGCCCGTGGCACTTACCCCTGGTCCCCGTGGGGAGGCCGACACTCGCCGTGGGGCTGGCACTCCTGTGGAGAGGGACAGGAGAGGGGCTGTAGCAGAGCCGTCACCCCCAGGCACCCACCACCACTGAACCCCCCCATCCTCCCAGCCAGCCCTTTTCAATTTTGGGGGTGAAGGCAGTGCAGCAAAGCTGCTTACCATTGCTGAACTGCTTCTTTTGACTTATTTATCCAACAAGACTGATGCCTGAGGGTTAACATAGCACATCTCCAGATCCATCCGTTATTTTGCTGGGAATCAGGTTAACTCTGCTGCAAACAGCAGCTCCTCCATCCTCCGGCAGTGCCGCGGTGCCCAACGGCCACACGGTGCTGCCCAAGTGGGATGCTTAATGAGACGTGAAAGTTTTAGGATACTTAAGGTTTTCGTTGCATCTCTGTTATTTCTTGTCACTCCCTTCATCTGCTCATGCATTTGTGCCCCGAAACAGTGGGAGCTTTATTGTGTTTATATTTGGCTGCTCACTGGCGCCGGCACAGCTGAGCTCGAGGAGCCGCGGGTCCTTCGCAGCAGAGCAGGGGCACAGATGTTCCATCTCTGCATCCACGTGATGCTGAGACCTTATTTTGCTTTCCCCACCACGTATATCCCAGCTATTCCATGCTGGCTGCTGTGCAAAGGAAACCACCCCATCCCTCTCGTGCCTAAAACACTGTTTCTTTTCAGTTGGGAAGGCTTTGGCCTGTGCTAAGGAGAGGATGGATGGATGGATCCGTCAGCACCACCAGTAGCTGAGGCGGCAGAAGAAGCCCTTGACCTCCCCTGGGCCAGACCAGCAGCATGTTTCCCAATGGAACTCTACAAAAAAGTGAACTCAATAGTATTTTCAGAAGCTTGGGGTACAGGCTGGAGGGGCACAGCTCCAGGACCACCACTGCACTTCCCAGGCTCTCCCTGGTGCCACAAGCCTTCTGGAGACAGGGAAATACCATGCAGCTCATCCCTGAAAATTGCCCTGCTGAGGGTCTCTCCTTGCCAGGCACAGCCTGTGCCCCAGTCCACTCCCCCAGGCTGGAGCACCCCACACCAGTACTGAGCTGGAAGCCTACCATCAGCACATGCTCCCCTCTCCCCTCACCACACCACAACTCCACCAACATATCAGCCACCTCCAGCTGAAAGGCACCAGGAAAACCTTCCAAGCAGCATCAGGAAGGTACCAGCCATGACGCAGCCCATGCTAAAGGGAGGCAAACCCTGTGACATCATCAGACTCCTTCATCTATTCCCAAAAGACTTCCTCTCCAAAGTTCCCCCCAGCGGTGATCCTGGTTCCTTGCCGTCAGAAAGACAGGATTTGTCACAGCAAAGCCATGGTGCCACTGCCATCTCGTGGAAGGCACCACAGCATCAGAGCTGGCATGGAACAGGTACCTGCTGCAGTGGGCATCACCCAGCCCACAGGCTGGCACCAGAGAGCTGAGGGAGCTGTAACACTTAAATGCTGCCAGGTGTCTGGAGCATCACCCCGAGACATATCTACAACTCCAGCAAGAATGGCACTGCAGAGGAAAGGGGAGTTTGCTTCCACCAATCACAAAAGGGGGATGAGAGGAGAACAAGCCGGACAGGATCTCCAGGAGCCTAGTGCATGGACACAACCTCGTGCCCAAACCCACTGCAATTTTCCTTCCAACTCCAATAGAGCAGATGGGTGCTGGAACCTCGACCACCAGCAGCCCAAACTACAGACAAGATGTATCCAAGCACCCAGGCAGATGCTGCCTGCTCTTCCCCAGCCAGGCACCAGCACATCCTGCACACACCCATCAAACCCAGCCTGCTGTCACACCTCCTCAGCAGCAGCACAACAAGATTATTATTCTTTTCCTCAGCCTTTACTGACATCTCTCCTGTCTCCACATCTGGAAGGACTCACAGTCCAGAGAGAGAAGCAGCAGTACTGGCAGCAAGAATGTGCTGCTGGTGTGGCCACTGCCCCCATTGCCATTAGGATGACCTGGAATGGGAGCGAGCTGGGGCAGTGCTAGCAGTTCCCGGGGATTCTGCACGTGGTTCAGCAATACTATCACAGGGGAATTTTGCAAGTTAAAAAGTCAGAGCTGAATTCAACTCGACAGAAACTTGGTTCACTCCAGTAATTCATAACTAGCTTACTGAAACTCGAGCTGAAGTCGTGTTTTCTCTCCCAAGCAGACACCAGTGCCACACTCTATATTTTAAATGTCAGCAAGCTGGAAAACACTCACTCAGCGATGGCGTAGGAGGCTGCTCCAACTCGTCCCTGTCTTTACATAGGATCTCTGCAGCAGTTACAAGATGTTCTTCCGAATCAGTAGAAACACGGAATTGGACAGTCCCAGACTCCACGTGCTTCCCCTGAAATTGGAAACGAAATGCTTTCAGACAGCACGTTACATGCAGCCTCCCTCAGGCCTCTGACAGCGGCTCCCTCACCCAGCAGCGCAGGGCAGAGCTGCCAGGGGCCAGCAAGCCCTTACCTGCCGGGAGCTCCTGCTGCTTGCTGGCGTCCGGTAGACCAAGGCTTGGCAGGGGCCACGGCGGGCACCGCCACGCAGGGGCAGGACCACCTCTGTGCCACCGGTGCCCGGGTCGGGGCTCCAGACAGCCCAGCGCACCGAGCGCATGTCGGCCGCCTCACCACGGGCACTGCCGGGCACGGCCTGGGGGACAGGGAGCACCGTGAGTGCCAGGGAGACCCACCTCGCCACCAGGACCAGGGAATGGGTGCTGCCAGACAGACACTGACTCTTGTCTCCCACCACACCTCCCCACACCTGGCTCTGGTGTCACGGAAGCCACTGCCCTTCATCCCGTTCTGGAGACGTTTCACTTTCCAGCACCTAATCTCTCTGTAACCCCTTGCTCAAGCAGCAGCATGAAGGGATACGTGTTTGACCCCCATCCCTAGCAGAGGGGAAAGGCTTCCACTTACCTAGTACATCCACAGCCTCCCTCAAATCAAGGGAGAGGCACAGAAGCAAGAGAGGTCTCTTCCAGCACCCACCATCCCCCTCACAGCTAATTATGGCATGGAGGACAAGGACAAGGTGATCAGCTCCACAAGCGGCTTTGGGATTAACTGCTCTGCTGCTGGGCTGTGCCACAGGAACTTGCTCTGCCACTGTCCCAGCCAGCACTCCCAGCACAGCCAGATGGACCTGCCTCTGGAGCCCCAAGCCTCTGTGGGACACTGGGCTTCCACCTTCCAACGGAGCTGGACTCAACAAAATTTCCAGCTGCAAGGCTCAGTACAAATCCCTCTGGGTCTGGCACACACATCCCACTTTATAAATACCCATTTCCCCCACTTTGGATCTGGACAGCTCTAACAAGAGACGTTTGCTGCATTTTCAACAAATATCTTGGCAGGATGATTAAAGCTTCCTAACAAGCACTGGGTCATCAATTCAGCCAGCCAGCAGCCAATGGCTCCAACAGCACAGGGTCTCTGGAGAGAACACACAGCGCTCACTGAGCTGGGTTTAACCTGCAGAAAGGTTAAACTGAAATGCAAGTAAACAATCAGTAAGTAGGTGAGAATGTATTGACTGCAGAGACCAAGCTCAGAGACTTCTCCTGGCTTCATGGTCTGAGAACATCAGGCTGGAGCACCTGGAAAAACCTCAGGATTCAAGGGGGGGAAAAAAAAAAGAAAAAAAATGTGGGAGGGGTTAACCTCTTTTCAGCATAAATGCTAAATTCTAAAGAAAATCCTTTTTTATATTAAAAAAACCCTGAAATTTTCCAAATTAGCTTGCCAGAACTATAGGACTGCTGCAGGCCACATTCCTCCATCTACACGGTGGAGAAATGCAACCCATGTAATTAAAATGATTCAATAAGCCCATTTGCAGGGTATTTCATCCAGTGCTGCAGAAAAGACCCAGACACTTTGTGCTGCCCTTCGTTAGGCAGCACAGCCATGCAACGAGGAGCTGCCATGACCTGGAGGAGCAGGATGGCAAAATGGGCAGAGGAAGGAGTTCCTGAGCAGGGCTCACTCCTCCAGCAGGATCTCTGCTCTTCCACAGAGGATGGAGACGAGGCACACGCACACTTGGCCCTACCTTCCCACCAGCTCTCCCTGCGCTGCACAGGACGTATTCCAGCTGGAAGCAGACCCTGAATGCCGGGTGAGGGACCATTTCATTCAGGTGGATGCGGCTTCTCAGCACCAGGGCTTGACCTGCATCCCTGTGCAGGATGGAGAAGTGGCTGTGGCAGCATCCAACGCAGGAGAGAAGCAGCACCAGCAGCAGAGGGCTGTCCCTTTACCTGGCTCTGGAGCCGGACACCCCTCGGCAGCCGCCCGGCACCACCTCTGTCTCTGGCACCAGCACCGCAACCTGCGGCACCCGCACGAAGCGCAGCCCGTTGTGGACCCCGACGTGCAGCCGCCGCTCCCGAATGGCCACCTCGTCACCGTCGGGCACGGCGTTAGCCTGGGCAGGAAAGCTGTTACAGCAGGGACACCTTCCACTCGACTACATTGCTCCAAGCTTTGTTCAACCTGGCCTTGGACACTTCCAGGGATGGGGCAGCCACAGCTTCTCTGGGCAACCTGTGCCAGGGTCTCACCCCCCTCACAGTACGTTACTTACCTGAAGTAAGCGATCACTGTTCAGGAAGTCCAGCAGTTCCTCCTCAAATTCCTCCAGGGAAGGGTACAGCCGGACAGACAACTGCTCCAGATAGCAGGTGACCGCCTTCATCAGCCGGGGCTTCTGGAAGCAGTCACCTGAAAGACAAAGTGGTGGCCACAGGTTTCCCAAGCAAACAGAAAGCCACCACCGCTGTGCTGCAGTGCCCTGTGGTGCCACAGTGGTGGGACTCAGCTGCTTTGGAGACCTCACTCAGCTTCACCAGCAACAGTTACAATCCCAAAGCCATCAGCAGTGGGTTTTCCAGGCAGGAAGCTGAAGAATAATTCAGCTGCAGAACTGTGAGGAATTTTTACCCTCTGAATCTTCATCTCACACATTTTAATTGCAGCAACTCAAAGGGCAACGTGCCACGGGGAGAGATTAACGAGGGCTGAGCAGGCAAGAGCTCATCCCCTAAACCTGACAGACCCCAGCGATCCTGAACCTACCACCAAGGAGTTTAAACAAGCTGCAAGGCCTGTTCCTAAGACTCTGCTGAATGACTGTAATTAAACCAACCAGCACTTATCCCTGGCAGCAGCTTCCCAAGAGCGAAGCAATTAACGGGCAGGGAACAGACTGAGCCATTTTGACGCCTTCCAGGCTGAGCTCTGAGTGTGAGGGCTGTGGCCCCACACAGGGGAGATGCCCTTGCCAGGAGGCAGCACTGCAGAGAGTCCAACGGTACCCCCAGAAATCCCATCCCAGCATCCTGCCTGCCCTGCCCACAGCCTCCTGGGGATCCTCTGCCTTCAGCAGGAGCAGTGCAGGTAGAGGGAAAGGGAAGGAGCCTTTACTCGTGTCTCCACATGCTGGCAGCAAGCCAGGAACCGTCTGCAGCCCAGATACCAGCAGGTTTTCAGGAAGGAGGTGAAATATTGTCTCCAGGGGCTGGTGGTGCTTCAGGGCATACTGCAGGTGGCTCTTCTCCATCACCATCAGGTATTTGTTCTCTGAAGAAAAGAAAAAGACCCAAAATGACCAAAACTGGGGAGACAGCTTCACAGAGCCAATGTCAAAGGAATCATCATCTATGAACACATGTGCCAGGAGCAAAGGAAGGCCTGGGTTTGCCCAGCCAGGCTGTTCCCAGCTGGCAGTAAGGCATGTCCACTGAGCACTACCAGGACACGGATCACATCTCACATCAACCAGACGTGCACGACACACATTTGGGTAAGAGAAGCCACCAAGAAGAGACCAAGATGCCATGTGTGGCTGCTGCTTACTTTCTGCAGGGTCCTGGAAGTGTGGGTGCAGTAGGGCCCGCAGCGTGCCATGGTACAGCTTCAGCCTGAAAGCAGAGAGCAGACATGCAGAGGTCAGTAAATCCATGCTGAGGCACATCTCTATCCTCCATTACATCTCCATCATCCATAAGGCCCCTGCTCAGCCCCCACCCACTCTGCAAAAGCCCTGTCCTTTAGAGAAGGGACAGACATTCCTCCCAGATCCATCACTGCTTCCCCAGAGTGAAGAATTCCAGGTTTCTAAATGCTGGTTTTGTCTCTGCAGCCCCAGGACCACTCTTTCTTCCCCCAGAGCAGCCATGCACACGGCCACTCCAATTCCTAGTGTGTCCTGCCATTCAGCAGCAGGGGAACCTACGCTCTGTCCTCAGTGGCTGGGTCTGTCGCCTCAGATCTGCCGCGGAAGAGGGGGATGATTCCAAAGCCACAGGAAAGGTGCTGAGAGCCCTCATCCCCTTTCTTGGCCTTCACTACCACTTCCACGACAGCAACGATGCCAGGGTGGTTCAAGGAGGTGTGGAAGTAAACAGTCTGGGATGGGAAAGAAAAGAATTGGGATATTCCAGAGCTGGCAGCAGCAGCTGCAGGCAGAGCAATGCCTGTTGCACTGGGACAGCCACTGGCACAAGCAGAACATCCACTAAAACTTCCAGACAGATGATCTCAGACACTACTAAGAAATCTCAACTCCTTAAATCTCAAACATTGTTATTCCTTTTTTTTTTAAACTTTTTTTGTTGTCATCACCCATTTTCTATGGTAACTCACAGGCTGCAGACCCCAGACGAGCAGGGCTTTGATGCACTTTGGCCCTACAGCATTAGAGCCAGTCAAAGGAGCTGGAAACCCTCTTGCAGTGGGGAGGGAGATGGGGGTGGCCTGGACCTGAAGGCAGGAGGGGACGGGACACAGGTCACCTCTCCAGGCAGGATTTAAAGCTAGATTAATCTTTCTATTAAAAACTCATTACTGCATTGTTCGAGAGAAAATATTCACTGTGATCACAGGCTGTCAGGAAGGGATAACAGAGAGAGACATTCCCACATCAACCCCAGGACATAAATCGTTATTCCATTAGCCTTTATTGCAAGGTGCTCCTTTAACAACCTGAGCCCTGGTTGAGAAGCAAGGCTCGCTCTGCAAAGGCACAGGGAGCCCTTACAGCGGGTCCCATGTGCCACTGAACGCACACAGCGGTTTGTGACAGGGCGTTCCTCTCCCCTAAACCCTGAGGACAAAACCCACCACACCTGCAGACCCTGATCCCTGCCCTCCTGCCATCCTGCTCTGGCAAGGCTGGTGAGCGTGCAGGCAGCACCTCCACCTGAACTCCTCACAACACTGACCTGCTGATTACCATGAGTTGAAAGATCCCACCCCTGTGCCAGACTCCAAGCCCTGCAGCTGCAGGGACAGGCAACGCAATTCACCCACCACAGAGAGGCTGTGACACAGTCCCCCAACACCCCAAAACTCCTGCCAGCTTCTCCCAACCACATGGCAAACACCTAGGAAGCCTGCAGACAGAGGGAATGTGTTTGGAAAGGCAGCTCCTCCCAGCATCCAGCTTTCTCCACAGCACTCTCTGCCCTAGTTTTAATCCATTCCTCTTCAAAACAAGCTGGGGTGGGACAGTACTGAAACACTTGGGAAAGAAACGCACACATCAACACCCCTCAATGCTGCTGACAATGTAAATGAAGGCAGAGCACAGCACCAAGCTGTGCTTCACTTCACCTGCAATGCTGAGGAGTGGAAACAGGAGTGATGAATTGGAAAACGTGACATCTTGGCTATGGGTCATGCCATGGGGCAACAGGATCTCCCTGGTAAGGGGCACCTTGGTTTGCTCAGCTTTGGAAGAGTTTAGTTCCCAGATAGAGGAAAGTGGTGTGCTGGAGGGTGGGCAGCTGCTCATTCCCCTCCTTCCCACTTGTGGGGAAACACTGCTCTCTGCTGCCGGCTCTGAACACAGCAGGTGGCACATGGTGGCACATTGCTGTTCCCATGGTGGGACCAGCCACGGGGGTAACCCAGCACCCCAATTTCCTCATCCCAATAAACCATGCATAAAGCTTAGTAACCAGGCAGTGTCTGGGGCGCACCCTGGGCAAAGGGTCGGGAAGCGTCAGGAGGGAAAAGGGTTTGGTGCTGCCTTTCCCCAGACCCACAGCAGCCCCCTACCTCGCTGAAGGTTGCCCTGGACGAGCGCGGCGGGGCAGCGTGGGCAGCCTGCCAGCCGCTCCTCCACGTCCTCCCGAAGAAGTGGTGGTAGGTGGCATCGAAAAGGGACAGGCGCAGCTGGTACTCGGCTCCCTGCAAGGCACGAGGCACCGGCACTGGGGACACTCATGGGTGCCAGCTCTGCACCCCCAGAGCTCAGAACACGCTTCGGTGAGAGAGGACAAATAATTCCCATTTTCTAAGGGATGCCCAATTCGGGCACATGGCCACTGACACCTTCAGGCATTGCTGCAGAACCTGCCTGAAAGCGAGAGACTAATGGAGCAAAGGAAAAGTGGGAAAGCTGAATGTTAAGCACAGAATAAAGGGGCAGAAAACGTTCAAGTGCTACATGGAGATTTTTAATTTAAATATACTTTGTTAACAAAAAATAAATGAAAAATTAATTAAAGGCTAACTCAGATTTGCAGGTGAGAAGGCATGGGATTGAAATACAGCTGTGATTTGTGTTTCTAGATTTCCAGTTAGTTACCCCTAAAAACACCTTGTTTTGAAAGCCCCCACCCCTGAGAGGTTTGGCCTGCACACACAGCCAGGAATGCTGAAAGGGGCTTAGAAAAAACACAGTGATGGAACAAGGGGAAGGGGTTTAAACTGAAAGAGGAGAGGGAAATTCTTCCCGGTGAGGATGGTCAGGCCCTGGCACAGGTTGCTCAGAGAAGCTGTGGCTTTTCCGTCTGTCCAGATTGGATGGGGCTTGGAGCAACCTAGTCTAGTGGAAGGCGTCCCTGCCCACGACACGGAGGTGGAAGGAGATGATCCTTAATGCCCCTTCCAATCCAAACCATTCCGTAATTTTGTGAATTGGGGGACTGGGCAGAAGCCACGGGGTCAGCAAGACACTGCCAGGGTCCTCCCGCAGGGCCGAGCTCCCCTACCTGGGCGAGGGCAGCGCCGTGCAGGTACTTGAGCACGCAGCGGAAGGCGGCAGAGCGGGGCGAGGGGCGGGCGCGGCCCCGCTGCGGGTGCGGCGGGAGCGGCTGGTGCTGCCGGAACACCCGCTCCCACTGTCCCATCGCGCTCCGGGGGTCGCCGCTGCCTCCCGGCGCCGGCTACGGCGGGCGCGGGGCTGGAACAGCGGGGGACACGCAGCCTGCGGGAACACGGACCCCGCACCGTCAGCACACACAGCCCCGCGCACCCACGCGCACGTGGGTGGGGACGCGCCGCTGCCCACGCCCGGCCCGGCCCGCAGCCGCCTGGGGATGCACACACAGGTACAGCAGGGGCCGGTCCGGGGCCCTTCCGCCCGGCACCCACGGGATCCCCATCCGTGGGACCGGGACAGTCCCGCACCGCCCGCGCCCCCCCGCTCACTCACCGCGCCCCGACGCCATCTTATCGGACCCGACCAACCGCGCGCCGGGCCAAGGGGAGGAGAGGACCCGCCGCCGCAGCTCGCCCCTCCGCCGTCCGCCTCCCGCGCACCCTCGCCGGGGGGAGGAGGAGAGACGCGACAGCAGAGCGATACCGGAGCGATCCCGCAGAGGCGCGGGACGCAGCAGCGAGGTGGACGCGGCGGCGGCAGCGTCGGCCGTCCCCCCCCCGGCGGGTGGTCGCGCCCGGCTCAGCATCGGGTTACTAGGGCGATGGTGCCGCACCGCGCGGGGCGGGGCCTCGCGATGGGCCTGGCCGGCCCCGCAGCCAATGGGGGAGGCCCGGCGCTCTCGTTCTATTCATACGGCACGAGAGGCGGGCGGCGCGGCCAATGGGCGGCGGGGGGGGCGGGGCCAGGCGGGGCGGGGCCGCCCCCCACGAGGGCGCGCGGCGGAGCGGCGGGAGCGGCGGACGCGGGGCAGGTGCGGGGGCGCGGGGGGAGCGGGGCCGGCACCGGCACCGGGCGATGGCGAGGGCGGTGGGACCAGGCAGGGCCCCGGGCAGAGCCGCGGGCAGAGTGCGGGCGAGGCCACTCCGCCGCACGCCCCTCCCGGCTCTCCCCGGTGCAGGGAACCGGGCCCTCGCCCCGCCGCCGGCTCTCGTCCCAGTGGGACCGTGGGCTGTGCGGGGACGGGGGTGGTTGGCCGCCGTCCAACGGTGGTTCGTTCCCCGGCAAGGCGAGGTGACCCTGCGCGTGATGCTCAGGTGGCCTGCGGCCTGTCGCCGTACACCGGGAGCGGCGGGGCTGGAGCCCCGGTGACGTGGCGTGAGCCACCGGCAACGCTCCGGTGACTCGAGAGTGGGAATGTTGGATTTTCCCCAAGCATCGTCCGGTTTCTTCGTCAGAGCCACTTTGTGCACAGCGGGTCAAACGTCAGGGTTCCTTCAGTTCCCTTCAGTTTCCTGCCGTGCCTTGGTCCTTTCCTTGTCTCCGTTTGCAACGGTGACCGGGGGCTGCGGGTGGAGGGAGCCCCGAGCCCTGTGGAGGGTCCCTGGTCCCCTCGCAACCCGTCCGCAGCCACGGCTCCTTCACCTTTTCTTCTGCCGGGCCCAAAGCTCTCGGGCCTCTGGCTCAGCAGCCTCCAGTTTTTGAGGCTGTTTTCCTTGTGATGGGGACCCCCTTTGGTCCCCTGCCTGCTCAGCCCGTGGCTGTCACGTGGAACTGTCGCGTTTCATGCCGGCATCCTGGGACGGTTCACACGGGCACTGCGGGCTTTCGTCCAGGTGAGACGTGGTCCGTGCCGCTGGCACCCAGCCTGCTTCCCAAACCACAGGTTTCCTCCCAAAGCATCGCTGGGAGCCATGGTACAGCGCGGTGGGTGAGTGCCACAGCAGGCTGGGTGAGATGTATCCAGTCTGTCTGGTATCACATCCATATACAGGCTTGTTGCATATATGCAGTGATTTTTCCGGCTGGTGAGCAGGAAACGCCTCTGCACACAGCTGCCGACAGAAGATTCAGGAGGGCTGCTGGTTTTATTAGTTATTATTACTATTGTTTTGATGAGGAGGGCAGAAGGGCCAGCCGTCACCTGCTCTTGATGTGTAGGTCTGCAGGTTGGATGCATCACAGAGCAGGAGGAAGACGACTTGGCACATGACTCCCACCCTCTGCTGGGGGAGCAAAGCCACTGATGGGCTGGTCTGGGAGCATCCCCGAACAGGATGGGGTTTATGGCCTTCCCTACCTGTCACTGGCTGTTCCTGGAGCTGCTGTGGCGTGGACAGCAGGCAGCCTGCTGGGTTCACCCACCCTGGCAGTTCCAAGTGGTCCCCGTCAGTGTCAGCATGGTTTGGAGCAGGCAGCATGCTTGTTGGCCCCGTCGCTGCCAGGACAGTGCTGGAGGGCAGAGGAAGTGCCGAGATGCTGCCATGAAGCTGAGTATGACTTGGCTGAGGGAGAGGAATCGTGTTTTCCTAATTTATAAGTGCTAGAGCACCACTGCGTGTCCAAAACCCTGACCCCTTTTGCAGGCTTGGCCTCTAGTTTTCCTGTTAGATCCAGCTGCATCAGTGTTGTTATTGCTGCGGGATCACTGCGGGGACCAGCCTGCTCCAGTTACTGGGGTGTCTCCGGGGGGTGGGAGGGAGGGGGTTTGCTCGAGGTGACCAAAAAGCCAAAGGCGCTGAAAAGGCGTGATGGGCGCGAGCCGAGGGGGACGGGCCGCCGGCGGCGGGACTGACCACGGTGCTGGAGGCAGCCCCGCAGCATCACTGCCGACGCTGTATTTGATTTTTTAAGAAAAACACCCGGCGTGATCTAAGGCAGCGATGATGCAGCTCCTGCCCAGGCTCCCTGCGGCCCCGGACTAGCCTCCCCCCGCCTGAGCTGCGCAGGGGCGGTCGGTGGCAGCCGCTCGCTCGCCCACGCGCTGCCGGTGCCGGGTGCGGCGCCGACACGGTTAAGGCACCGGCGGGATCGGGAGCCGGCTGCAGCCACCGGCGGAGGCAAACTTGCCGAGTCAGGATGTGAGAGCGGCAGGGACGGCTCTGCAGCATCCCTGGGTGCTGCCGTATCCTGGGGCGCGGAGGGCTCAGCTTCCCCCTCCGCCAGACGCCTTTTCCCGGGGACGGAACGGGAATGGGGTAGGAACCGTCATCCGCTGCGTTTGCCGCCGGCTGTAGCAGCTGCTCTGCGCCGGCACCGGCGCCGCTTCCCGAGACCAGCGGAGCCTGCAGCTCGCCGGCAGCCGGGCTTTGACTCATTTCTTTGTGCCTCCTGACCTCGCGTCTCCCTCCGTCCGAGCACCGGAGCCAGGTAGGTGCGGTGCTGGGTGCGAGCGGGGCCGCGGCGGTGGCTCGGCCGTGCCTGGCCGGCAGCCGCGGCACAGCGGGGACCTGGCAGGGTCACACATCGGGAACGCGCGGGTGCTCGGTATCCTGGTGGACCCCGGTACTTTGGCACTGGTGTACGTGACGGCAGAGCCGGAATAACCCCGGCTGGCGAGCCGCATGTGCTTTCGGGCTGTGTCATTGACTCGGCAGCCGAGCAGCGCCGGTGCCGGCGCTTCGGTGGTCACGGGCGACCTCACGTGTCGCAACTGCATCCCCAGCACCCGCCTGCTGCGCTGTCGCGATGATGGGCTGGTGAAGGCGCCGGAGCCCAGCAGCGCGGTCGGAGGGGCCCGGCGGGCTGGGGGACGCTGCGCCGCAGAAGAGGCTCCCGGGCCGAGGGAAGGGGCAGGGCTGCTGCTCTGCGGATCCCTGCGGCGCCCGTGCAGCCGGGGGGGGCACGGGACCAGCGCGGGGCATGAGCGCAGGGGTGACGGCAGGAGGTGCCCAGGCGACAGAGCAGGGCAGCGTGAGTCATTGGGCTAAAGTCACCTTCCCCGTGGCGTCGGGGGGGGAGCGTTTGCTGCAAACACGGTGAAAAAGGGTCAGAAATACGGGGACGGGCACCTGGCAAGGGGAGATGCTCCATGCCACATTCCCTGCATCCCATGCCTGAGCAGCTGGGCAGGGTGCTGAGGTGCCCAGGGCAGGGGTCTCCCAGGGCCGCACCCTTGGGGGATCAGGCTCATCAGAAGCAGTGGTCTCGTCCTTACATTCCCATTAGTTCCATGTGCAGTTTCACCCCATCCTGCTCCGATAGCAGTGTGTCTGGGAGGCTGCAGTCTGTGTTCCCCCCCAGGCTGGCCCAGCAGACCTTTGGCTCCTGGGGCTTCCTGGGCGTAAACCCTCAGTGTCGCAGCACCCTTGTGCCCCATCATGCTACCAGGGGCAGGGATGGAGCCCCGTGGGAGCACAAACTATCAGGGCTTCTGCACTTTTCATCTGGCTCCTGGGTGCATCCTGCAGAAGAAAACACTTTTCTTCCTTTTTGGGATATTGTCCTGCAGAAACTACCGCAGTTGAGGACTCGCAGCTGAGTCGTGCTGAGAACCTGGAGGTGCAGGAGCCGTCTCAGGGAAGCACCAAACTGCCAGCATGGACTGGACTGGGCTTTTGGCAGTGCCTTTGGCTTGGAGAGCTCGGAGGGGTGCATTGGCCCCCGAGGCCAGAATGCTCCAGCTCCTTAGGCTGCAGAGCCCTGAACTGTGTGCCTGTGGTCCAGCCATGCTTCCCAGCACAGTCCCTCCAGCGCCGCCGGAGACTTGCCAGCCACTGCGCTCAGCCCCTGCAGCATTGCTGGGAGGCAATGGGGAAGGGGCATCAGGTCCTGTTGAAAACAGCGGAGAGCTGAGCTCCTGGCACCACAGCCCCCCCAGGATGCAGAAGCAGCCCATCCTGAGCCACTCAGGAGTCCGGGACTGTGGCAGCACAAGCAAGGAGCTGCATGGCTGTGCTGAGGCATGGGGGGCCAGTTGTCCCCCCTGCAGGCATCCCTCAGCTGCCTTCAGCTTCGTTATGCCACCACTAACGAAGTGATGCTGAGCAGGCATGAGCAGTCAGGACAGTGCCCAGCCGGTGGCTGCCACTGCCAGGCGAGGCCGTGGGAGCTGCAGAGCCAACACAAGCATCCCCCAGGAGAAGCTGGAGGGTCTCAAGGGCTCGAGGAGCTCGGCAGGGTCCTGGCTGTGGGGCTTGGCAGGGTCTGCTCCCGGCGCAGGGCAGTGCTGCAGGGCCGGGAGAGAGCAGCTCCCTCCTGACCGCTCAAAAACAAACCCGGCTTAACTGAGCCTGCCTGCGCTCTGGCCCCGGCGCGGCTGCGGCCAAGAGAGACGCGCTCCTGTGGCGCTCGGGAGAAGAGCGTTGGGGATCTGTGCCGGGGCCGCAGCGGGGCCGGGAGCTGCGGTGGGCGGGCGGGCGGCTCCTCGGGGACGGGCTCGGCTGCCGCAGCCGCTGCCATTGGGCTGCGTGGGCTGCAGGGGCTGCGCCGGGATGCAGGCACGCCGTGCTGGGACGCCGGAGGGATGCAGGATGCGGGAGGGATGTAGGATGCTGGCACACTGTGCTGGGATGCAGGAGGGATGCAGGCTGGGGATGCAGGATGCAGGCATTCACTGCTGGGATGCAGGCAGGATGTGAAATGTAAGCACACCGTGCCGGGATGTGGGATACAGGCATGCTGTGCCAGGATGCAGGAGGGATGCAGGATGCAGGCATGCTGTGCCAGGATGCGGGAGGAATGCAGGATGCAGGCATGCTGTGCCAGGACGCAGGCGGGATGCGTGCCAGGACATGAGCACACTGTGTAAGGCCATGCTCCTGCTGAGCCCAGGGCAGCCAGGAAGGAGCCTGGAGATCTCTCAGACCCCATCTGGGGGAAAGAGCAGCTGGTGACCTGTAGTGTAAAGATGGCATCTCACCAGCCTAAAGAAAGATAGGATAAATTTAAACCCCAGCCCCAGTTCTGTAGGGAAGTGTCATCGTTTTCCGTGATATTGGAAACTGCTGACAGTGTTGCGGGAGCGGGAGCAGGAGCACAGCTCCCAGGGAGTCATGCCAGATGCCCCTGGCATGGGGATAGGGACAGGAAGGGTTGGGGGTGCCTGGGGGTGAGGCTCTCTTTCCCCCAGAGTTCCTGCATCCCTGTGCACACAGTCACGTGTGGGCTGCAGTCAGAGCTGGGCTGTTTTCCTCTTCTTGACTTGTCCCTTGCAAAAGATCTTTGGGGGTGGCTTCAGGGTTTTCACAGTGTTTCATTTTTCAGGCCTGCATTTTCCCAGCATTTCCTGAGATCTTGGGACCCCCAGAAGTTTGGGGAGAGCAGCCAAGCCAAGAAGTCAGGGGCGCAGGGCTGGGGTGAGATGGTTTGGGGATCAGCAGCAGGTCAGGGTGTGAACTCTGGGGTCTGGCTGCTGTGCCCACACCACTGCCCGTGCCACACGCCCTTCTGGCTCGCGAGCTTCTGCAACAGGAAGTACCTCATGCGCGTGCCCAAAAAAACCTCATTTCTTTCTTTTTTCCCTTCTCCTGTGGCAGGGGTGAGGCAGCGAGTGGCTCCGGGGAGCCCAGGGTGGCTCCATGTATCCCGAATCCACCACTGACTCCCCAGCGCGACTCTCGCTGCGGCAGACGGGCTCCCCAGGGATGATTTACAGGTAAGGGTGTGGGATGGTGGGGGGGGGGCTCTGTGGGGCTTCAAACACAGGCCCATGGCATCCCAGAACCACTACACTCCATGAAATTGCCCTGACACTCCAAAACCACCCCAGCACTCTTCGTGCAAAAGCTTCCAGGACAAACCTCCCACATGGCAGCAGCAACAGTGTTTTGGAGTGCTGGTGCCTGTTATGGGCATAGTGGGCACTCCTGGGGCTGTGCCAATGCCCACTGCACTGTGCCTGCCATGATGTGACATGGGGGGGTGTCACTGACCCTTCCCATGGCCGTTGGCTCTGCTGCTCAGTCCTGCTCCTTCTTTCTAATGGGGTTTGTGGCATCTTTCTTCTCTCTCCCCTTTGCTGTCGGAAGCGCGAGATACGGGAGCCCCAAGCGCCAGCTCCAGTTCTACAGGTAACCCAGCCCTTCCCCCTCCCCAAAATCTGCAAGTGGCCACAGCCCCTGGCCATGCCTGGGTGCTGCTGGCACAGTGCTGCCCTGCCTGCAGTGCTGGGGTCCCTCTGTGTGGGATGGGCACCACCGATGTGGCATCACCTCGTCACCTGTGGGTTTGGGAGCGCGGCGTGGGGACCCCGTGGTGCGGCTCGGCGGAGGGCACCATCCTCGGGGGCTGCCCAAGCAACAGAGTGCGGCCGGAACACGGGTGGGGAGGGGTGTGGGGGGCATCCTGCGCCAATGCTGTGCCTGGAGGAGCCCGCTGTCTTTTCCCAAGGGCAACTCCAGGAACCCAGCCAGCTGCTTTGCTGCTCCTGCCATTAGGACCAGCGTCATTAAGTGGTTCAGGAGGCAACACTTGCCCCCGCCACTCTTACCGTCTGAAGTGAGGGCGGCTCTTTGCCCATGCACTGTGCCAGCAGCCACTCCGGTGGTCCTGGAGCCATGGCAGCCCTGGTAGTGTGGGACTGGGTCCAGCCTGGCCACCATGGGCAGGGGCCTGCCCCTGAGGGAGCCGTGGCCCCCCTGCTCCATCCCGCACATGGCAGGGGGAGGTGAGGCTGGCAGGCACCGGGATGGCTCAGTGGCACTGTGAGTGATCTGTCCCAGCACTGCCACCAGCACTGCTGAGCCCCAGCCACAGGCAGGTTTTGGCGGCCAAAGTGGCCTGAACCACTGGACACATCTGGTGCAAAAGGCTCCCAAGGCTGCCTGGCAGGACCCAGCTTGTCCATAGGCTGCCTTCAGGGAGCCTCTGCCGGTGTCCACCACCCAGTTCCATTTCAGGGCTCCTGCCCAGAGGAGGCTGCCTTTGAGTCCTGCCACTGCCCAGCTCTGGCCCTGCTGCCGCAGGGACCACAGGAGGGGTGTGTCTGCCACAGGGACCATCTCTGCTCCCTGATGGCCCCAGTGTCCAGCTGTCCCCACCACCCCGTGTGCCGGTGGTGCAGAACCTGTCACCGCAGGGTGAGGGGCGGCTGCGAGCAGGGGCGGCAGTGCCAGTGTTGCAGCAGCACATCCCAGGCTTTTAGCGAGGCGCCATGAATAATTTAGCTCCCCTATGCAAGGAAGAAAATCCCCTAATAGGGCTAATGGAGCGCGGTGAGAAGCCGGGCGCTGGGGGCCCGGCGTGGCAGCCAAGTGCGTCGACACTCCCCTAATGCAAAACAGCGCGAGGGCCGCGGCTCTTATATCTGCCCCGGGGCAGCCTCGCCACCCAGAGCTGCGCTGCTGCTGAGCAGCTTCCCTGGCGCGGTGAGTCGGGGCTGGCGGCGCGGGCGGCGAGTGCGGATGGGCATGGCAGGCGGGCATGGGCACTGCCACGGGGCAGCCGCTGCAGGCAGCAGGGGAGATTTTCCATCCAGGGCTACTTGGGATTTGATGGCTTAGAGTCGTTTTCTTTTGGGGTTTGGGATCTTTCTGGCTTTAGGCAGGCCGGTGGCTGCCAACGAGTTCCCAGCTTGGCAAGCCAGGCTGGCCAGACGCCTCTCTGGGCAGCTGCCCTGCCCAGACCCCACTTGTTGTGCCCCCGATGCTGCTAAAAGAGCTGTTGTCCTGCAGAGCCTGTGCCCTGTCCTCATCCCTGCTCCTTCCCCACCAAACAGCCTCTCTCGCTTGGGCAGGGCGCGGCTTGTCCTCGGCAGCTCCTGCAGCCCCCCTGGCTCGGCCCGGGAGCACCGGGATTTCTGCTCATGACCAGCTCCACCTCCACCGTGCTCCCGCTGCCGTTCTGTACCCTTGCTCTGCTGAAAATCAGGGAGATGTCGAGATGGGGCAGCCGGTGGATTCATGCCCCATTCCTCAGAGCAGCCCTGCCCAACCCCCTGGCTCCGCTTGCTGCATCCATTTCGCTGCTGTAGAGCAGTGGTGTGGTCAGCTCAGGCTTTTCCTTGCCACTGTCAGGCGAGGGGATCCCACCAGGCCAAGGGATCCCACTGAGATCAAGGGGATCCCACCAGGTGCCCACACCCAGCAGGAGCCACTGGTACTGCCCTAGTTAAAACTACCAGCCATGGAGAAGGGCTGGTGCCAGCAGTGCCAGCTTGTCTCCAACTGTGAGGTGTGGCAGGAAGAGGCTAGTAACCAGGGTTTGGTTTGGCTTTGCCACAGCAGAGGGAAATATCCCTTTTCCATGTCTCCCTGCATTCCCAAGGCCTTGCTACAGAGCAGGAGGAGCACAGAGTGCTCTCTGGCAGCACTGGGTGTCACAGGAGACCCCCAGGGTTTTGGTCACCCCAGCCAGCTGCTGCTCCATATCCTCCGTGTTTGGAGCCTTTGGAGGTGACAGCAGCAGGGAGCACTTCATCTTTGGCTCCTGCTGCCATCAATGTGAGCTTTCCAGGGAAAGAAAAAACCATGGGTGGGAGCCTGGCTGGAGCCTGATGCCAGTGCATTCCCAGTGGCTGCTTCGGTACCTGTGCCACAGTTTTGGCCCCAGTCTCTGGTGGGTGAGATGCTCCCCCTGCAGCAGGCTGTTTTCAGCAGCTGCACCGGCTGGGAGGTCGCTGCCATGGTGGAGGGGAAGGTGTTGGCTGGAAGTGCACATTGTGACAGTGTGATGCAGGCATGGCGAGCACCTGGTGCCCACAGCCCCTCTGCAGGTGCCCACCTTCCTGGGGAGCCCCACAGGAACTTTCCCACTGTGACTTCTCCTGCCCACTGGTACACAGTGCCAGATTGTCACCGGCAGCACTTTTGCCACCACCTGCCACATCTCGCAGGGGTGCAAACCAGTCCAAGCTGGGGGCCAGCACAGATAAGGCATGGGCCGTGCTGCTGCAACATGACTCGGGGCAGCTGTGGCAGGCACTGCTGCCTCCTCAGCCATGGGCTGTGCCTTGTTTCTGTCCTGCTCCTTTTCCCTTTGTGCTTCAGCTCCCATGTCAAGGCTGTGCTCTGCTGAAAAGACTGGCTTTGCCAGGGTCCCCACTGTCCCCTCCCTGTGCTGCATGTCCTGGCAAGGGCAGGTGCCACCACTCCAGCATGGCAGCATGGGCAGAACTGTGCCCTGAGTGGCAGCGGAGCCCACGTTGTGCTTTCCCAGCTCTCTCCGTAGCACCACGGAGTGGTTGGTGGTGTGGCTGGCCGGCAGAGCCCGTGCTTGGGTGGCGGGATGCTCTCCATGACCTACAGTGAGAGCCTGCGCAGCGTGGCCAGCCGGCCCGCTCCCGAGTGGGGGCTGCCCCCGGCCCCCCGGGCGGCCGATGGGCTGGAGCTGCGGCGGCTGCGGGACGTGCGGGCGGCAGCGCGGGCGAAGACACTGGAGGAGTTCCTGCGGATGCACGGGCTCTCCCTGGCTGACAGCACTGCCCACGCCACCGGCATGAAGTACAGGTAAGGCAGCGCCGCGAGGGCCAAGGTGTGGAGACGGCACAGGGGATGCTGTGTGGCGGTGGTTTGACACCTCGTCGGGAGAATGGCTCTCACCTGTGCTCACCTTGGCTTCCCTGTACCTCGCCAAGCCTGGGAGGAGTGATGCTCTTGGCACGGCGGGTGATCTGGTGCTGTGTGTGCTACAGAGGTGGCAGCCAGTCAGCGCCGTTAGCACTCACCTGCTTTGTGATCTTTGAGCTTCTCACCTGACATTCCCATTTGCTGTTTGGGTGGTTGCGTCTGCAAACAGCTCTGGGCTTTAGAGAAAGACAGCTGGAGCAAACAGCCACTGAAGGGCTGTCTGCTTCACAGGTGTACATCTCCATCTGATGGGGGTACATCTCCACCTGAGGGGTGTACATTTGCGATCTGATGAGTGTACATCTCCATCTGAGGGGTGTGCGTCTCCACCGGCCGGGTGTGCGTCTCTGCCCGACTGACAGCTGTGCGTCGTGTAGTGGGTGCACCGTGAATTTTGTGTGTGGGTCCCAGTGCAAGGTGTATCAGGATTTCAGCCGGTATTTGTCTTTCTTCCAGAATTTGTCCTTATTTGCCCTTCTCTGGGCAGCTGCAGAGGCAGCCACGGCCCCTTGGAGTGGCGGGGCTGCTCTGTCCAGTGCTCCCCTCCCCACTCTCCCCTGGTATCACGGGCAGGGTGATGGGGTGCAGTAACACAGCTCAGGATTGGCGAGGGGCACCAGGGCTGGGGACAGTGGCTGTTCCCCCTGTGCAGGGGTGCTCCTCGTGCCCCACTGCAGTGAAGCGCCTGGGAGCTGGCAGCTGCCAGCTCCTGCCATGCCGCACTGTGCCAAGCCGTGCTGCGCCTCAGGTCAGGTTCCCCTCCACTCACAATGACCGCGGTAACATTTACACAGTGGCAAGAGCCCATCAAATATTCATGGGGACATTATCTATTGATGGGAGCTGCTGGCACAGGCACGCCCAAAGGTGCTCCTCCTTTGGCCATGTCCGCGCTGCCCTCAAAAATCTATGGAGTTTCTCCTCCTCCAGAGGCTGCCGACTGCTGTCGGGTCTCCCCCCGCGCTGGAGCCGGCACCGGCACCAGTGCTGGTAGGATTACCAGCTAAGGAGCTTTGCGGCAGAGGGAAGCGGAGGAGATTACAAGATTTCTCATTAGGTTGGGGGCGAATGTGCGTAATTTCCCACAAGCTCTGTTCCCGCATCTTGCTCTGTCCTGAGGGGCAAGGTGGGTGCAGGCAGCCGGCACATGGCCCCGGCTGCAGGACAGTGCTGCAGCACGGTGACTTGTGTCCCTGCTTTGGCAGAAGATGCTGGGCTGGGGTTCACCTTGCTCATCTTTGCTTGCACTGGGCAAAATTTGAGGGATATGCTGTTGGGGCCGTGGCCCCAAGGGGGAAAACCAGACCGACTTCGGCAAAGAGCCGGGCTCTGCTGCAGGAGAGCCTTCAGCCTGCCGCCTGCGCCCTTGCCCAGCCGTGGGGTTGGCAGCGTACACGCAGTGCTGCCAGAGGGTTTGGTTTCAGACCTGTGCAAGGGGATGCTGTGCTGCGGTGCGTGGCCGGAGGGAGGCAAGGAAGAACCCCTTCACTGCGTGGCCTCAGCCCCCAGTGTGCCCCAAAACGGGGCTGGGCCAGCAGCCGCGCCCGCGGGGGGATGCCCAGCGGGGCACAGCGGGGTCCTGCCCCGCCGAGGCTCCTCGGGGGACCTCGGCAACGGCGCTGCCCTTCCTGCCCCCACCTGCCCGCGTGCCGATCGCTCGCTTCCTGAGCTCATCAAATATTGAGGGCAGGAGGGCTGACGGGAGCTCCGCGCCCGCCGCCTCGCAGCCCCCCGCCGTCACGTTGGCGGCGCGCGGGAGGAGCTCCCGCCTCGCCCGGGGCGCCGGCTAAATTTAGGCAGCTGGCGCTGCTGCCCGGCGGAGCAGCATGCAGGTCTCCTTTGTGTGCTCCGAGCACAGCATCAAGAGCCGGAGCGCGGAGGACCGGCTGAACCGACAGAATGCCGGCAGCCCCAGCCTCGGCACCCGCGGCAAGTTCCGCGCGGTGGCCATGGTGGCCCGCAGCCTGGGGCAGCTCTCGGTGCAGAACGCCCCCTCCTCCAGCGAGTCCAGCGTCAAGCAGCCGGGGATGAAATACCGGTAGGAAACGGGCGCTGCTGGGGCTTTCCCTGTTCCTTACTGGGATCGGGGCGGCCTGGGGGTATGGGGGCCGCACTCCCCTAATTCCCGGTTCGAGACCGGCTCTGTCGGTGTCTCGGCGCTAAAAGTGCTGACCGTGCGCCTCCGTGTGCTTCCTCGCTGTTTGCTCCTGTCCCTTCGGGGCAGCCTTGATTCAGCCGCGCGTAAAAGGGTGGGGGGGACAAGGGACCCGAAAATTCAGGATAGGATTAGCAGCGTCCCCAGCACCTGCCGAGCCGGGTGGGTTTGGGAGTCACGGCAGCGTTAATCCGGTGTGCCATGGCATCCTTATGGTGCTGACAGAGGCTCACTACCCTGCAAAGTGAGCATGGAACCGTAAGCTGGGATTCGGGTCTGGCTGCCCACGGTGGGCGTAGAAATGAAGGATGGTGTGTGCTGGTCCCCCCAGCCAGCACCCACGGGGCTCAAGCGCTCCACATCCCTGGCTCTGGGGCAGAGCGCTCAGGGCTTCCCTCGCCGAGTTTTAGTGTGCACCCCTGTGTGGGGCTGGGGCTTCCCCCAGGTGAGCAGGGTGAGCATGCACCCCAGCACAGGGCAGGCCCCCCCCAAGACGAACCTGCACGCCACAGTCCAGCTGCCAGTGGCTGCGTGCCCCCTCTGCAGCCCAGATGTGCCAGCATTAGGCACAAAGCACGTCAGAGCGCTGGGGTGAGCCCGGCTGTTACCTACCAGCATCATCCAGATCAGCTGGTTCCCCTCACCTGGGCACTGGGGAGGGCACTGGGATCGCTCCATCCAGCTCTGGAACACCAAACCTTTGCGCTGGTGGCAGCAGTGCTGGGGCAGTGTGCAGTGGCATCCTCGGGGCTCAGTGCTCCTGCCCCACTGTCACGTCCCCATCCGGAGGAGAAGCACAGCGGGACCACCCTCTCCCAGGCAGCAGGTGATCAGCTCGGGGGTTCCCACTGGTGGCTGCTGGATAGACAGTGATGCAGGGGGTTGCTCCAAGTGAGGGGATGGGATAGGAAGGCCGTGGCACAGCGCAGGGGGATGCCTGGCTTTCCCAAGTTCTGCCAGTATCTCCATTGGGCAGCTGGTCAACACACTTTTGAGCTGGAAAGCTGGGAGCAGTGATAGCCACTTGCCCAGGAGGACCCTGGGATGCCTCTGGAATGGCCAGGATGGGTCCAATGCTGTCCACTCCCTGTGGAAATCCCCATCACGGGGGCTTGAGCCGCTGCCACCCCAGGGCCATGGCTTCTCCCCACCGTGCAATGCTCTAAAAACGCCACGGGGCTGGGGGAGCGCCCACACCTCCAGGTGCTGGGCAATAAGACAGCAGCATGGAAGGACAATGCCCCAACTTGGCACACCACAGTCGGGCCGTGGCTGCTCCCTGCCCGGCTCGCGGTGCCCGTGCCGGCGGTGCCGGCGGTGGCAGTGCCTCGGTTGCTATGCGACACCCGCGCGGGCGAGCTGCCGCGGCTCACCTACACTTTATTTATTTTAACGCTCATTTCTCGAGCCTTTGTCATTTTTAACAAGTAACTGGCTCTCCATCACTGTGGCGAAGGCGTCTGCCAGCTCAGCCCCCTTTCCGAAAGCTGTTCTCCAGTTCCTTGTGCTGGTCAAATTTTCTGGGGTGCTCCATTTCTCCAGGATGTTGCTCCACTCCCAAGCACCCTCACCCTGTGCAAGTCGTGTGCTTCCCTGTGCCGTGATGCAGAGAACAAGCGCAATTCATACCATGTGTGGGATGCTTCAGTCCCGATCCACCAGCTCTCCCTGCTTCCCGTCTCAGCCCCCGGTGCCAGCAGCACTCTCAGGGCAGGCAGACACCCCGGCCTTATCACAGGAAACTGCTTTAACGAGGTCACTGCCCGCTGCCCCCCCGATAACCCTGCCAGGCATGGCATCGCTGCGCCAGTGCTGGTGGTGCCACCAGTGAGCTATGGGATGCCTGGTCTGGGATGGCTCTTTAATTGGTTGCAGGGGGACTCTCACTGTGGGACTGTCCCATGTGGGGATGGGGTGGGGACCAGGGACCACCACCACACCTCCCAGCCCCCATGCCCACTGCATTCAGTGGCACACGGGGTGCATAAGACGGCCTTTTGGGGCTTTCTGGCGCCTTTCCTGATGCTCTCTGTCTTCCAGGAACCTCGGGAAGTCTGGGCTGCGCGTGTCCTGCCTGGGCCTGGGTAAGTGCCAGGGTTTGCCGCAGCCCCTCGGCATCCCCTCGGTCCTGCAGCGAGTGCCGGTGCTCCCCGGCGAGGGCGGCGCTCGCCTGCCCCAGCGACGTTTGCGCAGGGAAGGAAAGGGTTTCCCTCAGCCCTGCGGCCGGTTTGAGTCACAGCCCAGAAATTGTCAAATTATTTTCTCTCTTTGTGATGCGATAGGAAGCGACTGGGCCGCGCTGGGAGCGCCGCGCTGCACGCGGCCCGGCCAGCTGTGGCCACCACGTGCCGGGGCTGTGCTGAGGGGGCCGGGGTGGGTGGCCGGGGGCTCAAGGCGGCGGCGCTCGTTTCTCACCGCAGTCACCGTGCACACACCCTCTCTCCCCTGCAGGGACATGGGTGACTTTCGGAGGGCAGATCACAGATGAGGTAAGGTTATACCCTGTTGTCCTGTCCCTCCCCAACCTTTCCCTGGTGAGTGGGGAAGGGACGGGGCTGGCACAGCCGTGGCTGTGCTCTGGGTGCACGTGGCATGCCGGAGCTCAGCAGCGCTCTGCACACGCGCCTGTGCCCCGGCTCTCGGCCACCCCCTTCGCCGACCCCGCTCTTTCCTCACAGATGGCGGAGCAGCTGATGACTTTAGCTTATGACAACGGCATTAATCTCTTTGACACAGCAGAAGTCTACGCTGCTGGCAAGTAGGTACCCTGCTTTGGCAGTGGCACCCCGCACCCCAGCCCCCTGCACCTCCAAACCACAGCAACACTGGGAATCTCCTGGATTTTCTGGCTGCAAAGTGGCTTCCAGGACAGGGCTGTGAGTGCTTGCTCACGGGGAGGGGTCATGGTTCTGGCAATCCCATGCTTCCTGTGGTGTCCTGTGCTGTGCAGGCGCAGCCATGCACCCTCCCAGCACGGTGAGCAGTGGCTGTGCCCAAGGCACACTGGCCTGGGGCATCACTGTGTGTCCATGCACTCACTTAAAATTAGTGAGCTTGCACATTAGGGGTCAGCTCTGCTCTGGGCACTGCAGCCAGGGGCAGACAGTGTCCCCATGGCCACTGCCTTTACCTCTTAGTCTGCCAGGGACTGGAGCTGTCCCTAACAGCTGTCACTGGTCCCTTGGCCACAGCAGCTGGGGCACTGGTGGCTGACATCCCCTTCCCTTGCAGGGCCGAAGTGGTGCTGGGGAACATCATCAAGAAAAAAGGGTGGAGGTAAGCTGGACATCATCCCTGTTTAGCAAAGCTGTCACCACAGACCAGGTGGCCTGGGGAAAGCTGGCAGAGCAGCCCTGGGCAGGAATGCATGTGGGCAGGGAGCGGGCAGGGTGCGCAGGTGCCACCACCAGTGACTCTCTCTTTCTCCCTGCAGACGGTCCAGCCTGGTCATCACCACCAAAATCTTCTGGGGAGGAAAGTAGGTAACACCTGCCCCGTGATGGAGCGGCCAGCAGGGGCCAGGCTCTCACCCACCTTTCCTTTTCCAGGGCCGAGACAGAGAGGGGCCTGTCCCGAAAACACATCATAGAAGGTAGGGAAAGGTAGGGGTAGGGTTGCTCAGTGGGCACTGCTGGCCCTGGTGCCAGGCTGTGCCTCGGCAGCTGCCTCCCTGCTGGCAGCACAGGGTCCCTGACCTGACGGCCCTGTCCCTGCGGCAGGTCTGAAGGCGTCGCTGGAGCGGCTGCAGCTGGAGTACGTGGACGTCGTGTTCGCCAACCGGCCCGACCCCAACACGCCAATGGAAGGTGGGTGCGCGCCACGGTGCCACACTCCTTCCTGCCGCCTTTCGTCGCCGTCGCGGTTGGTTTGCGCCAGGCTTGTGTTTCAAGGGCATTTTCCCTCCTGAGCAGAATCCGCTCCTCCGCCACCACGGTCAGTCCGTGCCATGATCATGCCTCTGCCGCCCCCCGCCCGGCGCCAGGACCCCCTCAGGCCATGGTGGGGTGGGTTGGTGGCACGGTGGCAGGTCGCTGCTCCCATCCCAGCAGCGGTGACTCCACTCTCTCTAAATCTCTCTTTTATCACCAGGGGACCCATTTAGTTCCTCCAAGTCCAGGACTTTCATCGTAGAAGGTACTCCCTGCCCGCACTCTGCCCGCCGGCCGCTGCCTGTCCCAGCGGCGTTTCCTGGGGCAGAGCCCTCACTCCTCTGTGACCCCCCATCCCTGATCCCCCCTCGAGCAAACCCCGCCATGAGATGCAGAGGCAGCGGCAGCAGAACACAAACACCCCCTGGCCCTTCCTTCAGACTGTCCTGCAGTTAAAAGGAAAAAAGCAGAGGCTCCTGCCCCTCCAGGGTCCTGCCGTGGGACTCCCTTGGCCCATGCCAGGGTCTGCGGCAGGCTCTCCTTGCCGGGGCGGCTGTGAGCATGCTGGGGTGTGTGCCCCAGTGCCGGCCGGGCAAGCCCCGCGCCCCTCGCTCTCCCCGCTGCCCGCCTTTGGCTGCAGGAGCGCGTCTTGGCTTGGTCCCAGCCCGCATGGCTCAGGGCTGGCTCCCCCCAAAACTCCCAAGCCCCTTGCACGGGGTCCAGGCTTCCCTCCCTGGGTCTCCGTGCATGGGCGATGCATCAGTCCCTTCCCTTGCAGCGGTGCCGGTGCTGGTAACCCCACAGGGTGTGGGGCCACTGCCAGGACCCTCGGGCTCCTCTCCGTGCCAGGAGAGCCCCGGCACCACCAGCATGTCAGGTTGGCTGTGGTCCCCGGCACATCCTGAGTGGCTGCTCCCTCTGTTCCCGTCCTGCTCGTCTGGACACAGCCCAGCTCCCGCCACGGCGCTGCGGGAGTGGGATGCTCACCAGCCATCAGCGCGGTGCAAAACCCCTTGTGCTGGTGCAGCCCCTGCTAACCCCTTCTGGCCACTCTCTCCTTCCCTCCCGGCAGAGACGGTGCGAGCCATGACCCACGTCATCAACCAGGGGATGGCCATGTACTGGGGGACCTCGCGCTGGAGCTCCATGGAGATCATGGTAGGGGCCCAGGGGATCAGGGCAGCCGCAGCGGAGCAGCCCCAGTGGTGCTGCTGATGCTGATTTAATTAGACAGCAGCTTTTGGGAGCCAAGCGTGTGCAAATGTGCTTGAGCCTTAATCAGTTCGTGGGGCAGCCGCCCAGGGCTCGGCTGGGGGGCTCAGCAGGGGGAGCAGCGTGGCACTGAGGGTCCCGGCTCTTCTGCAGGAGGCGTACTCGGTGGCCCGGCAGTTCAACCTGATCCCGCCGATCTGTGAGCAGGCTGAGTACCACATGTTCCAGCGGGAAAAGGTGGAGGTGCAGCTGCCTGAGCTCTTCCACAAGATAGGTACGGTGGCGGAGGTCCCTCCCCAGCCCCCAAAGCACAATGCTCTGTGTGCCCAGCACTGCAGAGACCAGGTGCTGTGGTCCCTGGGGAAGCTGGGGGCAGCAGCAGCATCACCCCCCATTCTGTTCTGTCCCCAGGCGTCGGAGCCATGACCTGGTCCCCACTGGCCTGTGGCATCGTCTCGGGGAAGTACGACGGGGGGATCCCCCCCTACTCCCGTGCCTCGCTGAAGGTGAGCCACGCTGGGGCCGGGGGGAACACTGGGATGGACAGAGCTGGGGGAGCAGGGCCAGGGGCCTCACAAACCAACCCAGGGAGTTTGGGGATGCCCTGCCTGCACAAGGTGCCAGTACACCCCAACCCCCCCATGACACTCCTTCCCGTCCCCCCAGGGATACCAGTGGCTGAAGGACAAGATCCTGAGTGAGGAGGGCCGGCGGCAGCAGGCGAAGCTGAAGGAGCTGCAGGCCATTGCCGAGCGCCTGGGCTGCACTTTGCCCCAGCTCGCCATCGGTAAGAGGATGGCGGACAGGGGGTGGCTGGGGGTGACACCAGGGCAGCCAGGCCATGCTCAGGCTCTGCTCTCCCTCCTCTCCAGCCTGGTGCCTGCGCAACGAGAGTGTCAGCTCAGTCTTACTGGGGGCCTCCAATGCCGATCAGCTGATGGAGAATATTGGAGCAATACAGGTCAGTGCTCCCAGCAGGAGTGACGTGTGCCCTGAGCACTCCCTGCTGCACCACGCTGGGTGGGGAAAGAGGGTCGCGAACGCAGCTCCATGACAGGTTTTGCTTGTCACGAAGGCAAGCGGCAGAGACAAGGCTTTGCTGGACTGAGGGGGCAGGGTTGGGCCCGACCCAGGCTCTCCCTAACTGGGTCAGCCAGCTGGCAAGCTGGGGCTTGTGGCACAAAGAGAGCGGGGTGGAGGCGGTGAGTGCGGCACGGCTGCATCCCACTGCCGGCTGCGTCCTCCCACACACACCACAGTCACGATCCCAACTCCCAGTGTTGCCCTATCCCGGCAGGTCCTTCCAAAGCTGTCGTCTTCCATCGTCCATGAGATCGATAGCATCCTGGGCAACAAACCCTACAGCAAGAAGGACTACAGATCCTAAGCGCGCCCGAGCGCGCCGCCCGCCGCGCAGCCCTCGCCGCCCGTTCGCTTGCTTACGCTTTGTTGGAGCAAAGTGGAGAGTGTGGTTTGCACCACGAGCGCCGAGAGCCAGCGCTCCTGCCCGCGCTGCCCCGGACACGGCGCCACGGCCGCTCGGCCTGGCTCTGGGGCACAGGGACGGCCGGTGGGGCGTGCGGGAGACGAGCCCCACTGCCCGGCCGCCCTGCCCGCAGCCGGAGCCGCCGCGGGCCCGTTGCATGCGCGGCTCCCGCCCCTGCGTTGCCGGAGGTGGCGGGCGCGGGGTGCACGCGGGTGCTGTACGCCCACGAGGCTGACAACACGAAGCTGTTCCCCAGCCCTCGCCTCTGCCCTGTGCCGCCGGCACCGCCAGCCCGACACCGGCACGGTGGGGCTGCGGTTCCCGGGGTGGGGGACAGGATGGGGCGGTGACAGGGAAGGGGTTCCCTGTGAGAGAAGACCGGGGTGCCCCGGTTGAGCGTGGGGCTGGGCTCTGCTGCAGGGAGGGGCCGGGCCAGGGGAGTGTGTGTGGGCAAGTGTGTGAGCATGTGTGTGGACAGACACACAGGAGACACGCAGGGACATACAGACACGTGTACATTTGCACACAGCAGCTGTGGAGGTGACCACGGCCCACAGGCACCTTCAGATGTATCTGCACAAAGCTATTGAAATACAGGGGTCTCTATACACACACCCACATCCACTCATTACAGGTGTGTGTACACACACACACACAGAGATATGTATGTATATATGTATATAGACGTGTATACAGATATGTACACACGTCTCTGAAAATTAGATGTAAAGAGTATACAAACACACACATGTAGACACGTGTGTACTTGTGTATATACAGACATACATAGCTCCATGTATAGATCCATATATGTAATATATAGATGTGTACATATCCATGTAAATATATTGCTGTAGCAGCATCCGTGTTTGTATGGATATATGCACACATATGAAAATTACAGCTACATACATATATGTGTGTATATGCAGGTATATGTGTAGATATATTTATATCCACACCCAACTCTATAACTACATACTCATCTTTCTATAAACATATGCTGTATATACATGTGGAAACAGATATTTGTGATTTAGATATAGCTATAGATAACACATATCTAGATATATAGCTATATATAGGTATAGCTATATATAGATACATATATGATAGATATAGATATGAAATATAGCTATCTGAGATACAGCTATAGCTACATCTATCTCTCTTTATAGCTCTTTGTGTACTCTGTGCAGAACAAACATTTTTGCCAATACCTATATCTATCTATCCATATACATATATACACAGAGTTGCATCTATCTGTGCACAGACAAATATAAAAACTAAATATATGTGCAAGCCCTCAGTTCTGTGCACAGTGTGTGTGTTTCTCCACTCCCTGTGTAGCCGTGGCTGCACCTACAAGCCCCCCATAGATCTGTGTGTGTGTGCAAACACGGAGGGTCTCCCATGCCACACAGAACATCAGAGCTCTCCCTCTGTGCATGGTTGGGGTCCATATGCACACCCCTGCCCCATACACACCCCCACACCTTTAGGTACATGGATTTACCTGCAGCTGTACCCACACACCTTTATTTATACATCTGTCTACAGAACTACATTGATGGTTGTGTGCAAACAGAAACATACACACTGATATGTATGTTTGAAATCACAAATACAAACGTGTATCTCTGTATATACAAATGTGTACTTCTGTATGCACACATGTATACTATCTGTGTCTAGTATAATCTATACACCCTTAGCTGTATCTATATCTACGCCTATGTATAAATATATAAAAATTACAAATACATGTGGGTGTCTGTGTATATATACACAGCTATATATCCATACAGAGATACAGACATGGAGATACAGAGATATGTAGATATAGAGATATATCTACATATGCATGTGTGTATATATACACATAAATTACAAACACACATTTATGTATGTACATATACACAGATACATGTATGTGTATATACACCTCTGTAAATACAGATCTATACATCCCTACCTATGCATAGATCTATGCCTATGTATGTATGTTATCTACCCATACCTACACCTACATATACACACACAACCAGTTATTTAGTTATATATGTACACAAACACACGTGTATTAAAACTACAAATGCATTATTTATACATGTATAATATACATGTATATTATATATACACATATCTATATTATATACACACACACACACAGACATAGCTGCACCTAAATGAATCATTATATCTGTGTGTGCTCACGTAAAGATATATATGCACACATATATCTAAAAACTTACAGTCCCATGTATATCTACACGTGTGTACACAGATCTACACATGCTATATATGAAGAGATACAGTCATATAGGTGGGGGGGGATGCAGATATATATACCTAAATGTATGTGCACTCACATAAAGATTGCAGTATTTGTGTAGATACACACACACCCCTCCTCATGTATGTCCATCTGTGTCCATGTGTGTCCGTGTGCACAGGGCGTGTGGGAGAGCTGGGGCTGGGGCAGCTTCTGCCACTGACAGACCCTGTGGCTGTGTGTGCACGTGTGTGTGCATATATGTGTGGGTGAGTACACGTGTGTGCACGTGTGTGTGCGTATATGTGTGGGTGAGTACACGTGTGTGCACATGTGGGTGTACATGTGTGTGGGTGTGCACACGTGTGTGTTTTGTGTACATGTACATGGGGGTGTGTACACACGTGTGTGCAGGATGACACAGGTACTGCCACTGCAGCCAGACCCCCCCCCCCGAGGCCACCCCCCAGGGCTGCCCCAGCCACCCCCCTGCCAGACTCCACTGCATCCTTCCCAAAGGATTTATTAAAACACAGAGAACAGAAACCGGGACACACGGAGCACAAAGCAGATGCAGGGGCTTACAGCTGTTGCTGACAGCTGCCGGTGTCACCACACTCGAGGTGTCCCCGTCCCAGCTCCGGCCATCCCCTCCATCCCACCCCTCTGCCCCACGCCCAGCACACACGGACCCCCAGCCACAGCACAGCGGTGCCAGGGCAGCAGGAGGTGTGGGCTCACTCAAATGCAGCGAGGATGCAGAAATGGCCCTTGCAGGTCCCACATGTGCCAACACAACCAGACGAACACCGCGACTCCACCCTCCCTCCCCTCAGCCCACCTCGCCCAGACAAACTCTTCAAGTCTTCAAGAAGAAAGTGCAAAAAATGTACACGGACACGAACCCCCGGCCCTGCCGCTCCCGCGGAGGCCGCAGCGGGTGAAGCACACTTGAAGCAGGAGCGGGACAGCCCAGCAGCACCGGTGGCAGCTCATCTTCCACACAGGCAATGCCGGCACGATTCCCCCACTGTCCTCTGGCAGCAGTGGCTCACGGCCGGGGGCTGAGGCCTGTCCCCCGGGGCTGCTGCGAGAAGGGAGGGCTGCCCATCAGCCAGGTCTGGACCCTCCCTGCCTGCCAACCTCAGGCACCTGGCGAGGTCACTGGGAGGGATCTGCTCCCGCTTCCACTGCAGCTGCTCCAGCCAGAGGCGGCAGCCAGACACCAGCAGTGGGGGGCAGCCCAAAATGGAACCCCCATACAGCCCCCAGCCCCACTGTGTTCCCCAGCAAACGGAGCATGGAGAGCTGTGAGCCAGCCTTACCTCAGCTAGGAATGGGAGCTGCAGGGGAAAATCATGGGAACGGCTAAATATCTGTGGCAAGAGAGGAGACACTGTGCTCACTGCTGTCCTTTGGCAATACTTCTGGACCGCCCAAATCCACCCCCTGAATTCCTCTGCTCAAGAGCAAACCCCCAACCTACCAGTCACGTAGGGTCCCAGAGGCATCTGGCTGTAGTTGACAATTCCACCTGGCCCGGGACCACGGAAATTTGGCCCAAAGTTATTGTTGTACATCTGGGAGGAGCCAAAGGAGCCCTGGGGAGGCAAGGAGGGAGAAAAAACGTGGGCCTGCAGCTCTAGCCTTTACTGTGACCCCCACAGGGCTCTGTGCCTGTCCCCGCTGACCTGGACAGTCGGGTCCCCTCCACGGGTGGCCAGGCGGCTGAGGATGCTCCGCTCCGACATCTGCAGCCGGGCAGCCACGGGCGGGATGCGGGACAGCATGGAGGGCAGGCGTGTCACATCAGCCTTCATGTCACTCAGCAGCTCCTCGAGCTGGTTCAGCACTGCGAGCAGAGCAGGTGGTGCTCGGGGGGGGATGCCCATTGGACCCAGTGAGCTGGGAGGAGCAGGCAGCTCCTGGCCAAGGGAATGTGACACGGGGACAACCTCCTGGCTGGGTTCCCAGGGTCAGGGTGGGGAACTCTTCCTAGCCCTGGGGCAGGCTCCCCCGACCCTGTGGACACGCACCCTTATGCAGGACAGCGTTGGCAGGTTTGTTGCCAGCCAGGGACTCTTTGGAGAGGTGCTGGTGGCTCTCGGCAAGGCACTCCACTTCTGCCAGCCGCGCGTTCAGTGCCATGGCCGGGTGACTGGGGTCTTGGGTCATGTTGAGGTACGCCGCCCTCCGCAGCTGCTCCTCGATCACCAGGGCCTGCTCCAGCAACTGGGAGGTGCAGGAGGGGAAGGATGCATGACCAGACCCCACTCCAGTGTAAACCAGTAAACCACGGAGCCCCTCACAAAGCCTACTCCCAACTCTGGTCCCAGAAGGCTCTGGCAAACTCTCCCCTGGCTTTGGGGCACTGCTGTAGTTCCCCCACTGGCAGGGACTCACCAGCCCTGGACCTGCCACTCACCTTGAATCGCCGGGCAAGGAACTTGTTCTTCATCTCTAGGTAGTTCCCCTTGTGTATCTCTGACTTGAACGGCTCGTTCAGGATCACGTAGCGCGGGTCGTTCTGGATGTCCTGCCAGCGGGCATAGCCATGACTGGGGCAGTGGTAGTGTCAAGGGCAGAATCAGCCAGCCAACAGCCTGCCCACCACCCCAGGGTGGCCCCAAATCCCCTCCCTGCTTGTCACCACCAGCCCAGCTCCCGCCCCCTGCAGAGGCCTCTCTCGCCTCGCTGCCTCCCGCTCCCACCGAGTCAAAGGGTACGTGACAATTCCTGCCAACAGCCAGTAGTCGTGTCGGCGGTGCCAGATGTCATAGATCTTGCCCGAGGACATGGCAGCCCGCTCCTCGTTCTGCCACAGCGTGTGCAGCTCTGTGGAAGCAGGAGGGAGACAGCCTGGTCAGGCAGCCGGGCTGCAGGTCAGCGCACAGCGCTTGGGCAGGCGAGCGGTGGAAGCTCCCGGGGCCACGGGCACAGCACAGACTCGGGTCTGCTGCTGCCAGCGAAGCACTGGCCTGTTCACAGCCTGTGACAGGGCTCACATTTCTTGCACAGGTTCAGAGCTCTGCAGCAGCTCTGCAGGAGAGGCCAAGTCCTCATCTCTCACTCTTACCTGTGAAGCCACCATCAGCAATGTTGAACATGAATCGGAAGTTCATGTTTCTGTCATCCTTCTTCCCATCCTCCTCTTCCTCTTTGTCACCGTTTTGCTGGGCCTCACTTTGTTCCTTGTCCTCCTCCTTGCCATCTGCTCAGCAAACACAAGGAATTGGTCTGTCTAATCGTGCTCCACCACCAGACCCCGTGGTACCACCCCTGCCCCTGAGAGAACTCTGTTACAGTCACTGCTGGAAAAGCCTCCATCCCCTCTTTGCCCCACAGCAGCAGCTGCCCCTCCTGGCAGGTTCCATTGTTTGCACAGACAGTGCCCACCCCAGTGGGGTCTTATTCCAGCTTCTGGCTCCCGAGCAGCAGCTGTACTGGTGTCAGCAGCATCCTCACCATCGCCCCGCAGGCGCACTCCATCACTGCACCAGGCACCAGCCTCACTCCAGGGATTCTTCCCACTCTTCTCACTCCAAAGCCTCCTCACACCTCACCTGGTTTGACTTCTTTGTCCTCCCCCTTCCCTGGGCTGCTGCTCAACTCCACCTTCTCCAAAGGCTTCTCTTGCTCTTGAATCCCCTCGTCTGCAGGTGGGAACAGGCCTAAAAGAAACACTCTGCAGGGAACAACCTGCTTGTCTGGACACACTTCCCTTTTGGGGTAACTATTGTTTGTACATACAAGGTCCTCAAAAAACTTCAAACAGAACATTCTTCTGCATTTTATCAAGAAAACATATTTTCTTTTCCCTCTTCCTTAAGAAATCTGCAGGAACTTACTGCTAGGAACAGAAAATGCCCCCCCAAATGAACGTTTCTCACAATTTACAACCTGTTGTTTCAGGAATTTCTGCAGGATTTTGTGACATTCAGGCTTCCCACAGTGACATGGAGAAGAGCCACAGCCTCACCTTTCACCGGGGGCTCAGGAGAAGGTTCAGCCTTTTCACTCTCCTCTTGCTTCTCTTCCCTCAGCCTCTCCTTGCTGTCACAGCTTTCTGGGTGCTCTTCATTCTCCACCTTCTCAGCACTCGCAGGCACCTTAACACCAAACACCCATCTCAGATCAGCCCAGCCCTCCCTTCCCCAGGGAGTGCCCCAAGTTCCTGGGAAGACCAAGGAGGCTTCCCAGAGGAGATGTTGAATGAAGTCACCTCACCTGGCTGTCAGCCACCTTCCTGGGCTTCTGCTCCACTGCGTCCTTTTCCTCATGGAATCCCAGCTGTGCTTCTGTTTTATCTGTAGGAAGAGAAAAGCCAAGAAGCTGTTGAGCAGGGCCTCCATGGGCTCAGCACCTGCAAGAAATCCTGGTGTCTTTGCCCATCTCCCTCCCAAGCCAGACCCCAGCCGGGACCCCCTGGCTACCTGGTCCTGCGTGTGTGTGTGCTGGGCTGGCTGGGACGGGTGTGTTGGGATCTGAAGACACAACCTCACTGGACCTCTTGCTCTCTGGGCCCTCGAGAACCAGATCTGGGGTGCTGTACTTCCCATTGACATGCTCGAATTCCTGGACCTGGGATGGACACACACCATCAGGTCACACAGAGCTGAGACATTCCCAGCTGGTGCTGCGGAGTCGGCGTGTCCGAGCTGCTCACTCCCAGAGTGACTGAGCAGCAGGACCGCTGCACCCACCCTGCTGGGTCAAGTCCCCAGAACATTCCTGAAATGGCCCATTTATAATTTTAGTCACCCACCTTCTTCCTTACTAGTGACATGACCCCGATGCGAGTCAGCACGTGCTGGCGCGACAGCCCCTCCCGAGGAACGCCGTCCGCAAAGGTTTCGGCACCGTCTGCCCCGGGTTCGCACAGGTGTCTCATGAAGAGAGAGACGTACGCCCTGCCAGGGAGGCCAGACCTCAGTGCTGCCCCATGGTCTCCCTGCTCAGCCCAGCACCCACGTGGTCCCCTGTCACCCTTGGGCAAGAGAAGTCTCACACCCAGGAAGGGAACAAGAGACGCCCTTTCAATGAAACAGCTGCTGCCTCCCCAAAAAGAGCCCACGGTGAGGGGGTGCAGACTCCCAACCTCACCTGTCTGCCAGGATTCTCTGTACCTGAACTCCTTCTCACTCTTCCCTCGTAGATCCCGGACCAGCCAGTGGGAGTTGAAGGCGTCCTGGGGTGGCATTCCCCAGCGCATGATGGCGTTCAGGAACGCCTTGCGCTGCCGGGCATTGAAGCCCAGAACCTGCAGGAAGCAGAGGCATCACTGGGATCACAGCGCAGCCCCAGCAGCACACGGCATCCAGAGCCTCACAGCTGTGACAGACATTGCTGGACCAGTGATTCAGCACAGAGGGGTGCAGCCCACAGCCCAGGGCAGCCCAGGCACGGTGGCATCAGCCATGCTCTGAGGCTGAGGCTCACCTCGATGCTCCCCCCGACTCTTGCCAGCAAAGGAGGGAGAGGTTTGTCCCGGTCACTCTTCAGCTGTCTCCGGGATTGTCTTCGGCCACCTAGAGCCAAGCACCCACAGTGATGGACAGGCCATGCAGTGAGGAAGGACACCTCATGTGCCCCAGGATTCCTGCACTCCCTCCTGACAGGAGCAGAACCCGCCAGAGCAGCTGCCCAGGTTGTGGGGTCCCTTCCAGCCACTGCACCCCAGGCCGGGACACTCCTCTGCCCTTCCCAGGCAAGGGGGGACCATGCCTGGTCCTCGGGGTGGACCATGGTCCTGCAGAGGCCAAGGAAGAAGCCAGCTGCTTTCCCTGCCCTGGGAAGTTCCTTACCTGACAGCAGGCAGGGACATATCCCCCTGAACAGAGGCCCTGGGCACACCAGTCCCTCCAACCCAGACATTCCTGATGCTCCCAAGTGCCAGAGGCTTCCCACAGAGCAAAGTCCCAGGAAGCATCAAATATATCAACTCACTCTGGCCTTCTGGCCTCTCTTCAAAGTCTTCATCCTCATCCTCAGAGCCGATGGAGTACTCTGACTGGTTGTCAGAGAGCTCATCCTGCCACTCTGCAGAGCACAAGGGAGTCCAGGTTAGAAGACCCTGCCTGGGAGGGATTTGCTGGACAGGTCAGATCCTGCCCATGGGTGTGACAGGAATCCACTGCCAGGCAGAAGGAGGTGGGGGGGGGGTTTGCAGCAACAGGAAATCACAGTCTCAGGTTTTCCAAAATTAGCATTCTGATATACAGAAAAAAACCAATTTGAAATATTTTGTCCACAGGCATGTCTTTCCAGCAAAACCTGATTTAACAGATCAAAAAAATAAAAAAAAAAACCAATCTCTGAAGAATTTCTGTCCTGGAAAGTTTAGGAATCTGGAAAGTGCAGAGCCAGGCAATCCACCAGCCCAGAGAAGTGCCAAGCGACGGCTCTGCTGGTCTGTCTGTCCCCTGAGCCCAGCCAGGAGCCGAGTGCCCACGGCCGTACCTTGGTCCTCCTGCGAGGTGTCGTTGTAGTTGACCTGCTTGCGGATTCTCTTCCCTTTCCCCAGGTTTCTGGCCAGATCTTCCTGCTGCTGCTCATAGTGGTGCCGCAGCAACTTCTCCCAGTAATCAGGGTCCACATTCTCCTCTTGCTTGATGATCTCACGTTCCACCTCTTCCTGCGGAGCCAGAGACAAGGCGCTCGAGCAGTCCCAGAGAGAGAACAGGGAGGGTCCTGCCCTGTGCCAAACGCTCACAGGGATGGGAGGCGGAGCGGAGGAACCACAGAGGGATGCACAAAGGGGTGATTGTAAGACATGATACTGATCACATTACCACACCATCCTCTTCTCTCACAACATACTGGGCCACTTTAAAGGAGCTGAGATACTCGTTCATGTTCTGCAGCTCCGTGTCGTCAGTCGCATCCTGGTTTCGGTCCAAGAGCTTAGAGATGGCAGCATCATCGTAGTGGATCACACTGCTGTCATCCACATCCTTATTGTCACCTGGAGAGCAGAGCAAGGGGAATGGCAGAACAGATCAGCTGGACAGCCTGGTCCTGAGGCAGGCAAGCTCAGGTCAGCTGTGGGGCCAGGGAGGGGGACGAGACACCCCAAAAAGGGGGCCCACACACCTGGTGGGGTGCCACCATGCTTCTTTTTCATGCTGGGAGTTGCTGAACCCCCTTTGGTTGACAGTGTGTCAGAAAAAGGGGTGACAGCATCCGGCATGGTGATCCGCTGTCCCTGAGACACCATGCCTGTGGGCACGAGGAGAGGAGAGTGAGTCCCAGCAGCTCAGAGAGGGCCCTGCCTCATGCAGAGTATCCCCACCTCACCTTCCACATCATCCTTGAAGAGCTCTTCCGTCCCAAACTTGAGAATGTCGTCCAGCTCTTGCTTCGTCATGGAACCTGACTTGGAGCCAAGCCCTGGGCGGACCACCAGGTGGGTGAGCATCATCTTCCTCTTGGCCACCTGGGTGATGCGCTCCTCCACGGAGGCTCTGGTCACGAAGCGGTAGATCATCACCTTCTTGTTCTGCCCGATGCGGTGAGCTCTGCTGAAGGCCTGCGGGCAGAGGACAGAGCTGCACCACGGCAGCCGGCCCAGGGGGCCAGGCTTCTCACCTCCCAGGCTGCACAACATGAGGGGGCACCCAGCTGAGAACAAGCATGGGTAGGAAGTGACAATCCCACGGGAAAGAGATGACAGGATGAGGCCAGAGGGTGTGGGAAGGGGGCTGCTGAGCAGAAACACACCCCACAGACACAGCAGAAAGTATCAGCAGCTCTCGAGAGAAGAGACTGAAATCCCAGTGAGGGTGTGCAAAGAAAGGGCAGAGCCAGAGAGGTACTTACTACACAAGAAGGAAAAAGGAAAGTCAGAAACCTGGATGTCATTGTGAGGATTCCAGTCAGAATCATAAATAATGACAGTGTCAGCCGTAGCAAGGTTTATGCCCAGACCACCGGCACGAGTGGAGAGGAGAAAGCAGAACTGCTGAGCCCCAGGAGCTGAGAACAACAAACCCAGAGGTGGGAACAGGTGAGACAGAAAGGAGAGTGGCTCACAGAGAGGAGCAGGACCACACTGGAGGGACAGAACAGCGGGAACTGCACTCAGAGATGACAAGCAAGAGGGAGGCAAGGAGTGAAAACACATCACTCTCTGGGAACCAGGTACTCGGGAACAGAGCTCCAAAATGAAGGGGAAGCTCTGTCATCTGCCGAGGAGACCCTCTGACTGAGTGGCCGTTGGCACGCTCAGGGTTCCTTGTAGGAAGGACTCAGGGGTTTAACGGCGCCGTATGAGCAGCCACTGCTGCGCCCTGGGAAGCCAGACCTGCTGAGCGTGGCACAGCCAGTGCACAGCACAAGCTCTGGGCACAGGCAGCTGCCCCACTGCCAGCCAGACCTTGCCATCCCCTCACCCACTCCTCAGCAAGGCAGGAAGGCGAGTACCATTGAACCTGTCGATGGCCTCCTGGCGCAGGCCACCAGTGATGCCCCCATCGATCCGCTCGTACTTGTAGCCTTCATACTCCAGGAAATCCTCCAGCAAGTCCAGCATCTTCGTCATCTGCAGGGCAAGACAACCCTGGCATGAGCAACTCTGCATGGCCAAACCCCCTGGGGACCTGCCCTGCCCCACGGCAGTCCCTGACCGCAACTCAGAGGCCACGGTGGTGGTGGGAGAGCACGGCCAGTGGCAGAGTATGGCCAACAGCAGAGCGTGGCCAAGAGGCAGCTGCCAGAGGAGCTGCCTGTGTCTCTTCCTCTACAGGCAGCTCTGTTAGCAGGAGGGAATCGTGTCTGACAGTCCTTCTCTGAAAGACAGCACCGTGACTGTTGTCTCCTCTCCATCCCCAGCTAACAGAGCTCTTAAACATGACAAGCACTCCCTTGGGAGAGAGCTGGGACACAGCCCTTCCATCACAACTGCCATGGCTGCCTGGGGGAGAAGTTGTCAGCAGCTCTTCCACCTATCTCTCTCTGTTCCCAACACAAATTTCCCATCAGGACAAAAATAAATTCCTTAAAAATGTATTTATTATTAATCCCTCCCTGCACTCACCTGAGAGAAGATCAGAACTCTGTGACCCCCATCTCGTAGCTTCTTCAGCATCTTTTGGAGCAGCATCAGTTTTCCAGAAGATTTGACCAAAGAATTCCCATCGTAGGATCCATTGGGCAGCACTGGGGCCTCCTGTGAAGGCAACCTGGTCAGCCCCGGTGAGGACAACACACATCAACCACATGGAGAACTTCACTTACGTTTCCAAAACAAAATCCTTGTATGAAACCACTCACATGGAAACCCACAGCATTAACCAAGCCAAATGATCATGGAAGCAGCCCCCACCCACTGCTCTGAGATGTGTCCCAGGGTGCAAAGGCAGGGGACATACCACGGCTGCCACAGGGAACAGGTATGGGTGATTGCAGCACTTCTTCAGGTCCATCATGATGTTGAGCAGTGAGACCTGGTTCCCACCACCTTTCGAATTCAGGGCTTCGAAGTTCCTCGTCAGTATGAATTTGTAGTACTTCCTGCAGGAAGGGGGACGGGACAGACACCGTGTTACTTGGGGCAGGTGTGGAACTGGCACAAACAGGACAGCACTGAATTAAATCCCCATCAGGTCACTGGAGATGCAAAAGGGACATTTGGAGGGTTTTAAAAGCGGTTCAGCACCCTGAGCCCAAGGCCAGGTCTGTTCAATCACTGGGGGAATCACAGCCCTGGCAATGGGATGGACTAGAGGGCACAGCACCTCAAACACCCTCTGCTGCTGGGTGCCAGCTGAGCCCTGCTGCCCCACAGTGCTGGCAAGCAGCAATGGGCCCTTCCCTGCAGGAGACGCTGCTGAAGCTGAGCAGGTCAGCCCAGCACAACCAGAGCTGGGGCAGCCCCAGCCAGCAGTGATGCTCCAGGCTGACCCAGGCATGGCAGCAGCACCAGCCATGCCCCAGAGCTGAGAAGAGGAGAAGGGGGTTCAGCCTCAGTGTCTCCTCTGTGCCCCCAGACCTGGTAGAGCCACACTGCCAGCCTGCCATGCATCAAACTCTCCCTGCAGCCCCCAGGACTGCACAAAGCCTGATTTAACCACATGGAACACACTTCCTGGTGTGCTGTAGGAACACTCTTCCTGCAGCAGGCCCGAGGCCAGTGGGATGTCTCTGACCCCACAATCCCGACGATGCCCCACTGGGCCAGGGGAAGGCAGATACCCCAGGGGAGTGTGCTGGAATCACTCACTTCTGCATCTGGCTCAGCTCCACTCGCACAATCAGCTCCGTCTTGGCCGGCATATTCTTGAACACATCAGCCTTGAGCCGTCGCAGCATGTGGGGACCCAGCAGGTCATGGAGCTTTTTGATCTGGTCCTCCTTGGAGATGTCTGCAAACTCCTCCAGGAACCCCTCCAGGTTGCTGTGGAAGCAGCAGACCCCCACGGTGCTGAGCAAGAGGGGCACGCGAGAACAAAGGGATCTGCTGCTTCATGACTTAAAAACCAGGGCACAGCTCTCGAGGCACATGATGAGGTAACGCTCGTGCCTGGACCCAAGCAGAGCTAAAGCCAGAGTGAGGAGCCACCCTGATGGCCCAGGTAAGTGCAACTAACTTACTTAAACCTCTCAGGAGTCAGGAAATTGAGCAGGTGGAAGAGTTCTTCCAAGTTGTTCTGGAGCGGAGTCCCTGTGAGAAGCAGCTTGTAATCGATCTTGTAGCTATTCAATACTCTAAAGAACTGGAAAAGAAACAAGGTTAGGTGACAAGGGCTGCAAGGGGCCAATGTGTCATCTGGGCACTCTGCAGATTCCACATGGAGGCTGAGCAGTGTCCCCTCTGCCAGGTATGCAGAGCAGAGGGCAGCTGGCATGTCCTGCTCCCAGCTAGTCCCAGTGAGCACAGGCAGCAATCCCCAGTGTCCCTGGGTCACACCCTCTGCTTCCTTTTGTGCCAGGGATGGTGTGAAGGTCCCAGAGGCTGGAGACTGTTTAACCTCAGGTGAAGGGGAGGGATCAATTCCCTCCCACGACAGCCCATCCAAGGACTGTCAGGCAACCAGGCTGCCACCCCTCCCACTGCTGAAGAACTTTTAATGCCAGAGGATTTTAAAGAGAGAAAAAAAATCACTCACAAATGCCCGCCACCTACTTTGGACTGGTTGTTTTTCAGCCTGTGTGCTTCATCCACCACTAGACAGGCCCACTCTATGGAACCCAGCACTGCCTGGTCAATGGTGATCAGCTCATATGAGGTGAGCAGGACATGGAACTTGATCTGGGCTTCCTTCTGGAGGAGCAGAGCAAGAGAAAAGCTGGGATAAGAGAGCAGGGAATGGGACACCTTTGCTGCTGCTGCACAGGACCCAAGATGAGAGGGGCTGCACTGCCTGGCACAGGAGCCCACAGTAAGGCTGAGGCACAAGTCGTGCCAACAGAACACCCAAACCCATATGAACATGAGCACCAAGCACAGGACCACAGAAACAGAAAAGCTCTGGCAGAAATCTGTAAAGCTCAGAGACCTAACCAGCCTCCCTCTCCAGGTCAAATTCTGCTTTCTCCTTCTTATTGAAGGGTAAATCAATGGGGCAAGTGCAGACTCAGCTCCCACCTTCATCCGGAAGACCTTCTTCCCACTGCGGATGGCGTTGTCCTCAAAAGAAAACTCGTTTTCCCGGATGACCGACCGGCTCTCTTTGTCTCCTGTGTAGGTCACCACGTAGAAGTCGGGTGCCCACATCTCAAACTCACGTTCCCAGTTGATGATGGTGGAGAGAGGGGCGCTGACCAGGTACGGCCCTTTCGAGTGGCCCTGCTCGAGGAGACAGAGCCCAGGCTGTTCCCCCTGCACCAAGCAGCTCTCAGTCACCTCAGGGACTGCTGGGTGCTCCACTCACCTCCTTGTACAGGGAATACAAGAACACAATAGTCTGCACTGTCTTCCCCAGTCCCATCTCATCAGCCAGGATCGTATCTGTCCCTTGGGCCCAGGAGAATCTCAGCCAGTTCAGCCCCTCCAGCTGGTAAGGGTGCAGTGTGCCTCCCGTGGCATCGATGTACCACGGCTGCTTGTCAAACTTCATCGTAGGCTGAAAAGAGAGAGCCATGGCACAGAGCAGTGAGAACCAACTCCCCCTCCTTCCTCTGCAGCCAAGCACATCCCTCTTTAGACTTGTGACATCCAGCAGCTCCAAAAGAGACGTAGACACGGTCCCTGGCACAGCCCAGCCCCCAGGCTCCTCACAGTGAACCCACCCCGAACTTTCAATGAAAACAAACAGGTCCTCGAAGGAACTAGAGGAGCAAAATGTCACAGGATGGGGACTCAGACAGCCCACCCACCCTCTGAATTCCCATGCCACCACACTGTCCCCACCACTCTCACTCACATCCACAAGAGGCGTTTCTGGAGGCTTTTCCAGTTTCTCCTCTTTCAGCTTTTTCCCTTTCTTGTTCAGCTTCTTCAGAGGGCGCGTGTCCTCCCCCAGCATCAGCTCCCTGTGACAGCCAGCATGTGTCAGGGAGGGCAGGCAGGCACTGCTCTCCCAGTCCCAGGCCAAAGGACAGAAACAGCTCCCAGACTCCACTGCCCCTCCCTACGGGAGCTCTTCTGGCCCAGGTAGCACAGGCACTCATGGGGCACTGATTTTCCCCTCCCAACAGTCCATGCAACAGTGTCCAGAATGAAGAACAGCAATCTCAGAGTACTGTGGTTTTCCCCCAAAACAGACAGGCAGTAGTGCCACAGAGCTGCCCTGAAGGGCAGTGAGACCATGAATGTCACAGCAGTGCAGACGTGGGGGAAGGGGAGCACAGGCTGGAAAACTGCAGGCAGGTTTACCCAGCCCCAAAATGGCACATCTGGAGCACCAGCCTTTGGCAGTGCTGGGCCACTGCTCTCTGAAGAGACGTCACTGCAAGCAGTGCTGCTGTTTTCAAAAGGGAGGCACCTCCGTGTCCCCTTTGTCCCAAACACCCGCTCCGACTGCCCCAGCTCTGCTGGGCTCTCCCACCCCTGGGCTCATACCTGTGGTTCCAGTAGAGGAGTTTGAGGTTTTCATAGTAGGGAATGTCTATGTCATCGATCTCCCAGGTGCACTGGTCATAGGGCAGGTCTTTCCACTTGATCAGGTAGTGGATGTCTCCCTTTTTATCAAAGCTGCAATGCAGGGCACGGAAAGCTGGTCACCAAATGCCACTGGCCCCTGGGAGCAGCTCACCATGACCTGCTTCCACAAAGCCAGATGCTTCATCCTGTGCTTTTACCTACAGACCCCAACACCCAGGTAGAGGTAAAAACACACAAAGTATCAACACTTCCAGCAGAAATGCCTATTCATCTGTGAGTGTGTCAAACCATTAAGCTTTACACTGCTTTTCCATTCCACTGAGCAACCTCATTTCCCTGTTTCACCAGGCCTGGATGGATATCAGTGCTTCCCCTCTCTCCTGCAGCATTCACTGCTCTAGGAAGTTCTGCTTACAATAAAAACAGAATAAACACACTTCCAAGTCTGACTATGTGCCTACAGGGCACATAACAACCTTGCCTTGTTAGTAGACAAGGTAAAGCTCGCCCAAAAATCAGCTGGGCAGCTTTAGTTCTTTCCTGCCACGCAGCCTTCGAGCAGAGCTGCTGCTGCTTGAAATTTCAAGCTGCTGCTTGAAATGTAGAAATTCAACAAAAATGTGTCTGCAGCCACTCCATGCAGAAAGCCCATCTGCACAGCACATTTCATACACAGGGAATTTCTTTCACAGAAAAGAAAAAATGTCAAGGCTCTGTAAGGGAGTTGGGCACCTGCTCCAGCTCCTCCCCTCGGCACTGTCCCCACCAGCACTGGAATTTACGGAACGATTAGGCTGCAACGGGGACCCAAACAGTACATCTGGGAAGAACCTAACAGTGTGCATCCACATTTGGGAAAATTGACCATCTGTGTTTTTAATGTGCAGTGTAGCAGAAATGAAAGTAAGGCAGCACGGATCCCTTCCCAGCCTCGGCTTCACCCTAGGAGCAAACCTCCAAGGTGACAGGGAGCTCAGCACAAGGCAGCAGATGAAATTCCAACAGTCTGAGATGTTGGCCTTGCAGAAGGACGGCACAATTTTCCTCACAGGCTCCTCACCTGTGGTTCAGGATTCGGTGGATCATCATCCACTCGGGCTTGATGCCGTAGCGGTAGAACTGCTCCTCCATCTTGGCATACTGGGGGTCTTTGTTCTTCCGCTTCTCCCTCTGGCTGTCCTCGTCCCCAGAGCCGTAGTCGAAGGCCGGCGGCTCGTCCATGTCGTTCTTGCGCTGGTAGTTGCGGTACATCACGGTGTGGTAGAGCTCCAGCTGCAGGAGGAGGGAGCCACGCTCAGCCCGTGGGTGCTGGGGCAGGGGCTGGGCAGGGGCTCTACACCACCACCACACTGGCTTACCTGCAGCTCCTTGACCCAGGAGCAGTGCCAGTAGGAGAGGCCCACCCACTTCACAAAGAACTCTCGCTCTGGGATCCCCTCCAGCACCTTTGGCGGGGGCACAGCCAGCTCCGGGTCCGGGGCGGGCAGCACGGGCGGGAGCAGGGCAGCCGGTGGCTCCTTCCAGGCCCAGTGCAGGATGCGCTGGACTTTGCCCTTCAAGGGAGGGCACTGGGGATACAAAGACAAACGGGCAAGAGCACAGAGTTTAAGGTGAGACCTTGTCAGGGGCCACAGGAAGCAAAAGGTGGGGACCTTGGGGGCAGCAGTGGCCCAGCAATGCTGAGCAGACAGCAGCAGGAGAGGGTGCCCAAGAAGTGTTCATGACACTGCTGCATCCCCCATGGTGACAGGTCTTGCCAGCAGGCAGAAAAGGCCCTTCTACACAGACCAGACATCAAACAGGGCTTGACATCCCACTGAAAACCTGGCTGAGAAGCTGCCAACCATCAGTTCCCACAGGGAAACCACACAGGCAGCAGAGCCATCCAGAGCTGCCCCGGGTCCTCAGGCACACACATCCAGCAGTGACACTTCTCAGGGAGGGCTTTGGGGCAGAGGGCAGGATGCCAGCCCTGAGGCAGGGCTGTGAGGCTGTGAGGGGCAGCAGCAGCCAGGAGAGCTGCTGGCAGGCCAGGCAGGTGCAGGAGCAGGGATGGAGGAAGAAATGTGAATGCTGGTAACACTCACTGTACAGCGTGGGCAGAGCCATTCACCATTTGGTATCTCTGGCAGTGGCGGGTTCAGGCAGTGGAGGTGGTAGGAGGATGGGCAGGTATCGCAGCACAGCAGCTCCCCTCCATCCTTGCAGACCCGGCAGAACTCCATGTGGTCATCCTCCTCCTCCTCGCCGCCTTCCTCTTCCTCCTCCTCCTCCTTCGGCTCCCACTGGATGCCCTCCTTCTCCTGGGGAAGCACAGCCAGTGTAAGGCCAAGGGTTTCCATCAGTCACCTGCCCTCCCACGGGCCTCGACCCCACTCACACAGTGGGGGCAGCTCCACTTGCCCTCGGGGGCCTTCTCCAGCTCGGGGTCCAGGCAGACCAGGTGGTAGGCACGGGGGCAGGTGTCGCACAGGATGATCTCCCCGCCCTGCTGGCACACCTCACAATAGTCCTGGTGGTCCGTCTCGTACCCGTCCCCTTCTTCGACTGCAAGCAAGGGACAGGCGACAGTCAGCGGGGCAGCAGAGCAGCCGGCTCTCCTGGAGGGAACGGGACACTTGCTCCTCTACCATACAGTTAAGGAAATAAGGACAGCGTTTCGCCTTGGACCCCTCCTGTTACATCCCCCTACCTCTCTGTCCCTCAGCACCACAGTTCACCTTTGCACACAGCATCATCTCACCTCTGTCTCTCTTTCTCTCTCCACACTGTATCATCCTTTGGTTCCTTCAGGCTCTCAATGGAGAATGCCAGAACCTGGAGAGGTTGTAAGGGAGGCTAGTCAGAGAAACCTCCCCAGGCACCAGCACCACCAGCTGCAAACGCACCATGCAAGGGTGACACGGCCAAGGACAGGACTCCTCTCCTGGGGCTACTCTGCTCTTCCTGGGGGCTCACTGGCACAGAGGCAGGAGCACTCTCAACTCGGCACAGACAGGAAAAGGAAGAGAGGAACGAGGCCTTACAAGTACTACAATGGCTCATCTCAGTTCCCAGCTCTGCCACAAACTCCAGCTTTCCACTCCTCCAGCACGCGGCGGGAGCTGCCTGTCTCCAGCACAAGGGCCCTTGCAGGGCAACAAGCCAGAAGTGATGCCCTTCACGCACAAGACACAGGACCAGCCAGCCAGCCTGGCCTCACTGTCCGATGGGGAGGCTGGCCAGCATCACACCCTAACTGACCCCAGCCCAGAAGCTGTCCTTCCACTTCTTGGAAGCAAAAATCCACCAGCAAAGCTAAGAAGCCAAAGGATGCACCTGGATCCGAAGCACCTCATCCTGAACAAGGACACATGACAGAGGGAGCACACTGGGCACAGGGGACTGCTCTCCAGGGCAGCTCGGGGAGGGAGATGCCAAGGTGCAGCATCCACTCACAGTCCTCCAGGAGGGAAGGGATGAAGGAACATACACACAAACATAGCCACATGCTGGCAGATCCCAACAGATCCTTTCCACCCCGGTTCATGTGCCTCCCTGTCCCTGCACTGCTACCACAGCTCTGCCACTGCCTGACTGCACAGCTCCGCAAACAACACGTCCCTCAGCTTCATGTGCTCTCACACAGAGCCTACCCCGCTCCACCGGGAGCTGCTCACAAGCCATGCCTCTCCAGGGGCTGCTCCTCAGAGAATCACCTCCCTGGAAGCCCCACAAATTCTGGAACTTTCTTGTAGGCACAAACCCACCAGCAGCAGGGCCTGGACACCAAGAGAGCACCTTGCGCTCCACGCACAGACAGGCACAAGCACATCCTCTCCCACCGAGCCAGCACCACAAACAGCCCAAAGCTGTACGGGCCAGTGAAGCAGCATCTGAACAGGGAAATCCAAACAGAAAAGGAACAGAGTACAAAGGATGGCCTACTCCTCTTTTTCTTTTTCCTCTTCTTCCCTCTCTTCCCCAAGCCAGCCGAGCACTCGGAGCGCACAGAGGAGCTGTTGATGCTGGCGCTGTCGAAGTCGGATTCTTCTCGTTCCTCTTCTTCACTCTGCAGAGGAAAAAAGCAAAGCACACCCAGTCCAAGTGCCAGCATCCCAGCAGTCATTCTGCTGCTTTGTTCTCCTGGACAGGGATGTGTCGGGGGACAACCCCCCTACTCCCACCCCATGCATCCAAGGGCCCCTTTTTCCAGTGCTTGGCAGAACTTTGCTCCCTTTCTCTCTCTCTCTCTCTCTCTCTCTCTCTCTCTCTCTCTCTCTCTCTCTGTCAACACCTGTTTCAGCTGGGCCAGCCCTGCTGTGTCCATGCACGCAGGCGTTCATGCTTGGCATTCCCATAACAGGAAAGGAGTTACACAGGCCCGTGGAGTCAAAATATAATAACACATCTGAATGCTTATTCTGGAGACTCGAGCAGGCAAATCCTCAACCTGCACACTCCTAACTGGTGCTCAGGCTCCAGCTGCAGGAGCCAGCCTTGTGACTCTCCAGAAGGTGAATGCATGGATCTAGAGCACAGCCAGAGACAGGAGGAATTTTTTGTGGTGTGTGACTGAAAATCTGCAGCAGCAAGTGGCTGTGTCTCAACGCTCCTGCACTTCAGCCTCCGACACAGAGGCTTGCAAACAGGTTGTGTTATGGGAACTAGAGCTGAAGAGTGTGAGCTGCAACAGTGAGCTAATGGGGGTTGGATCAATATTATCAAGACCTACAAGACCCCCCCAGTCATTAGTTATTTAAGGGATTTATTCTTTAAAAACTGTTACTCCTTTAAACATGCCCATTATTGGTGCCCCAAGAGGAGCCCAGCGTGCTGTGGCTGGGCAGCTCCATCGCCCCAGGGGACGCTGTGGGACTGCAGCTGCCATGGGCAGGCTCTGCTAAAGCAATTAAAGCATCCCAGAATTCTCTGTGACATGCGGTCCAGCTGCAGTGCAAGCCCTGAAGAATTCCATGGCAAATGAAGTCTGAAATGATGGCACTACCATCGCACTGCTGAAAGTAAACACGGTCATGTGATTTTAGCAGAAATTGTGGCCAGACACAATTGTGCTGATCAGGGTCTGGCATCTCACAGAAGGGCATGAACAAGGCTGTGACACCCCTGACACGGGATGGCTGTGACACCCCCAACAAGGGCTTTCCCCGCTACCCCCTGGACCCAAGGCCCTTCACACTTACAGAGGAGCCCTTTTTCCTTTTGCTGGGGATTCCTCCAAAACGGAATTTCAAGCCTGCCATCTTTTTCCCCTTCCCCTTTTTCTTCCCATCTTTGGAGCCCTTGATTTTCTTCCGCACGCCTGGACCTGGAGAAATTGAAGACTTGTCTGGTACTCTACAAACAGCTGTTGCCCAAACCACCCCCCCAGCACAGTGGAACGGCAACTTCCCGAGGTGAAACATGGCTCCATTTTCTCCTACTGCCCAGCTTAATTATTTGCCACAAACTGCCAAACATTCAGCAGGCCCAGAGGCTGCCTGGACGATCTGCCATGGTTTGTGAACCACACGCCTCTCAAGGACCTCTGCAAGGGCAGCGGGAGCTACTGACACTCCTTTGCCACCCCCTTTCCCTCCCCAGTTTGTGCTTCCCCATCTCCACCAGCGAGAGCAGCCCCCCGTGGGTGGCACCCACCCTTCCCCTCCTTGGTCTTGGCCTTCCTGACGACGGGGGGCAGGGCAGGGTGCTGGGGGCTGGCGGTGAGAGCCGGGGCAATGGTGACGGTCTCCACGGCTGCAGCCACGGCTGCTGCAGCCGCCGCCGCCGAGCTGCCCTTGAAGGGGTTGTTGGCACTGAACTCTCGCCACTTGGCGCCGAGCACCGTCATCATCTTGGACATGGGGATCTTGGGGTTCTTCTTGGCAATCAGAGGCCTGCAGAGCGGGGGGGAGGGAGAACCCCGTGTTAAAAACAACACCACGTTGTGCATCTGCTCCTGCCGTCACGTGCTGGTGCTTCATCCCAAGACACAGAGCAGTGGTGCCTCCCAGCTCAACTGGGAAAGCAGCAGAAACCAGAGCTTCCTTAAACAGGTGTATATGCAAGGGGGGCACACCTGAACCTCCTCAGAGACCACCCTTCACTGAAATACCTGCTGTTCTCTGAGCAGCTCATGGTACAAGCAGAAATTCATTATTGTTACTCTATTTTTCTCATGAAACTTTTCAAATAAGCACAACAAAACATGGGACTTTGGAGAGAGGGAGGGACAAACGCTTCAGCTGTTTCCAGTCAATCCTGCAAATAAATGGAGTTCTGAGGACTGAGCTGGGGGGAGAAGCAACAAGGAGCTGGCAATGCAGAATTGACTTCACAGCTTTATCCTCTGACTGAGCAATGCCCAAACCTCAACCACCACCAGAGGCCCTGTCCAGGCCCATGGTTCCCTACCTGAGGAACTGGCTGAAAGCCTTGTAATTTGTCAGAGTATGATAATCTTCTTCCGAGAAAACATAATCTACATCATCAAGGCCCCATTCCTCCATCAGCTGGGCTGAGCTCTTGGGCTCCTGGAGAGTTAGAGAGACATCAGTAATGCAAACAGCCACAGCTCTGCAGATGAGCATCACAAGGCTGGGTCTGTCATGTGCTCCATATCTCCCTAGTCAACAACATGCAGGGATTTGTTTCTGGGATTTACAAAACAGCACACACAAGTGCTTAACATTTCACTAACATTTCACACAGTCTCAAGCAGCAAATTAACATGGCACCATACAAATGCTACCCACACCACGTAATACAACACAAGGTCTTGGCAGGTTTCACAGCTCCAACAAACTCCATTTCTCCCTATCCATAAGATAAACAACAGGGAGATAGAACCTCTTCTCTCCCAGTCGTTCATCTGCAACATCTTCCTTGCCAAACCCAGGGCAAGCTTTTCATGAAACCCCCAGTTCCTCTTCTCCAAGCCTGGCCTCAGGCTCTAGCACTAGCTTAGGGTAAAGGAGTCTTTTGTACCTTTAGGACTCCATCCTCATTGTCATCCTCCTCATCATCCTTCTTCTTCCGTTTTTGCTTTTTCTCCTTCTTGTCCTTCAGTTTTTTCTTTTTCTTTTTGTTGGGGGAATAGTCACTCCCTTCACTCTCAGATTTCTCCTCGATCTCCTCTTCATTGTCTGACATTTCATCATTGCTCCCCTAAAACGGAAAGGGACAGTGGAGAACAAGCAGGGCTTCACCTCCCTGCTCCCCTCTCACAAACCCTCCCTGCTACACGAAACTTCCCATCTCCAGTGGATGGATGTAGCCTGCTTCCCCAGGATCAGAAGGGAGTGGGCTCTGATGGCTACACAATGCTGGGAGAGCCAGAGCAGGGACTGCCCGGGGGGATTTTTGTTTCTTTCTGGGAGAGACCGTGACCCACCACACAACACTGACTGCACCCACATCAACGTGCCAAGGAATGCCACTGCCTGCTGGGCAGAGCACTCGAGTGCCTTTCTGGGCTGCCAGTGCACATGGCTGGGACACGTCCAGCCTCTCACCCATCAGCACCCCCAAGTCCTTCTCGGCAGGGCTGCTCTTGATCTGCTGGTCCCCCAGCCTTGTGCCAATACCGGCGGTTGCCCTGACCAAGGTGCAGCACCTGCACTTGGTCTTGTTGCAATTCACGAGGTTCCCACGGGTCCGCTCCTCCCCTTGTCCAGGTCCCTCGGGATGCCATTCCGTCCCTCGGGTCTCCGAGCAGCACCAGGGCTCGGCGGGAGGGACCGGGCCCGGTCAGCACCGCGGACAGCGCCCAGCCCCGCCAGCCCGCCCCGGTCCCGGTCCCGGTCCCCTCCGCCGCTCCCGCCTCCAGCCCCTCCTGCCCGGAGCCACCGCCCCGGCCCAGGGCGCTGATCCCCAGGGCTGCCGGGGCTCGGTGGCCATCGAGGCCGGCTGGTCTCTCCCGGCTCGGAGCAGCCCGCGCCTCTCCTCCGGCAGGGTTAGGAACAGCTGGAATTGGGCACAGGATAATTGGTTTCCATGGGAACTGCTGCAGTACAGGTTGAATCCCCCTCTCCACTCCCTTCCCTTCCTCTGCCTGCGCTGAGGTTCCAGCCGCAGCCTGGGTGTTCCGCGCGGATTTTCCCGGGGGTTGCAGCACCGATTCCCGCGTCGCCGGGAACCGCACGGGCTCCACTGCGGCTGCTGGAGGCGAATCCGCGGCACCGCTCCTGCCCCGCGCTCCCACAGAGCCCGGGGACTGCAGGGTGTCAGTCTCGGCTCGGGCACTGGCCACACATCAAGGCTTGCACATCACTCCCATCCTCCTCTAGCACGGGAAAGTCCCATTTGCCCCCAGAACTCCTGAGGAGGAATTCAGGAAAAGGAAGCCCCACTCAAGGTCCTCCATCTTTTATCTCCTCATCCCAAGGGCAGCCTGGGTGCTGCTTGGTGCCAACCAACAGCTCCAGCACCAGCTTCTCTCTGTCTTTGATAGACGAGAGGACAGTCTCCCATGGGCAGGACCGAGGTTGGTTAGTGCTGCCCACACCAGGCATTAATTCAAAAACATGAGTGCACACAGTGCTCAGCCTGTTATTTCCTCCCCACCCCCAGCTCGGCAGCAGGCTCAGCACAAGCTGCACATGCAGCCACTGGGCTCAGGCAGGTCAGCAGCAACAGCAAAGGAGCAGAGGGGAAACACCACAGAGTCGTGTTTTATTTTCACCCTGCCAGAACACAGCACAGGGAAAAAAACGTGCTTAAGGATGGAAGAGGCAGAGAGGGCAGAAGGCCCGAACCAGCTTTGCATGGTATCTGCAGAAAGAGAACATCACCACAGCCATGACAGAAACAACCTTCCTTAGGGCCAAGACTTCTGCAAGAGGCAGCACAGGATGGAATCACCTGCCCTTAAATCAGCAGCTCATCACACTCCTACCAGTACCAAAAGCGCTTCAATCCAGTACCTCATCCAGCTGATCTGTTTTACAGCTCCCTCAGGGAGCAGCTAGAGCAGATCAGCATCACCCAGCCCTGCCTTGGCAAGGGCCAGACCGGGGATGCACCCGGTTGTGCTGGATGAGCAACTTCTCCCCAGCCACATCAGGAGAAGGAAGGGGCTGAGGAACCTCTGCTGCTCACCCTTTCTTCCCAGCAGCCTGTCCACTTTTAGCCAGGGAAAGGGCCAGCGCACAAGATGTCTCCTCATGTCCAGCACTGCCTGGAGACGGGACAACGAGAGGCAGAGCCTGTGTGGCACAGAGCAGCAACGAGCCTGGCTCCAGGACCAGTACCAGCCAGCCCTCCTCCGGGAGCCAGCAGCATACCTCTGGGACAGCCTCAGGGCCTGACCCTTGAGGACACAACACTTCACCTTTGTTTTACTGCAGAAGGCCCAACAGCCTTTCCACATGCCAAGTCCTAGAAGCCCCTGTGCCATCTCACTTGCAAATACCTGGAATGAGTGTGGCCAACACCAATATCCACAGAAACCTCCAAGCCCTACCCCAATCATGCCCCGACATGGTAGCTTGCACCTCCCTCTTTGGGAACATGAGCCCCAAACACCGTGTTGGTAGAGGACATGCCAAGATTTCCTGCTGGCCACAGAGGCAGAGGGAAGGGGGTGCTGCACTGCAGTGCAGGCACAAGGGCCTCGACACACAGAGACGGACGGTCCCATCACACACACCACCCACGAGAGCCGAGCTGCTCCACAGGGCAGGCACCCACAGGGGCCCTTATCCACCCAGCTGCTCCCCAGAGACCACTCACAAGGCACACTGGCACCCTCAAGCAGCCAAGTTGGGAAAGAGCTGCCATGCCCTGGCTCTGGGTCACCTCCCAGGGCCGGGAGAGCACCTCCTCGGGGAGGAACACCCTGACAATGACCCCCCTTTCCATCCAGAGAGACCTGAGAGGCGCTTGCCAGCAGCATCCTGAGCAGCTGCCTCTGCACCACAGCCAAGGAGCTCCAGCCCAATGTGAGAACGTGCAGCGTTACCTCCTTCTTCCTCCTCTTGATTTTGGCAGTCTTGCCGTCTTTCAGCTTCTTGGATTTCTTCTTTTTCTGTACCACAACTTGCTCTTCAGGGAAAAACTCATCCAGTCCTTCCAGCACCCCATCGTCTTCTTCTGGGGACAGAAGGGAAAACTCACGCGGATGGACTGCACAGGCACAGGACACCACACAGAGCAGAACACCTGAGCAGCTTCAGGCCGTGAGACATGGAGCTCTGTGGCCTCTCCTGCAGACTCTCACAACAGCAGCTGCCCTGCTGCCGCCCCTCAAGGGGCCCTGGCAGAGTCTTGCCCAGCAGCACGTGTCCTGGCTCTTACTGTGCCCAGCTGCTCCTGCCACTCACACCCAGCTCCCAAGGTGTGGGCATCACACACTGTGCTCTCGGGGAACACCCCATGTGCTGCCTGCTCCTGCTGACCTGGGCCCACAGTAATGGGGGAGCACTTGGCTTTTACCTTTCGGATCTCCAAGCAGAGCCCACGAAAACACAGTGAGCAGAGGAGAGGAAGGATTCACATGAAAGATGGGAGCTGTGGTACCCTGGCACCCAGGTTGATCTGCTGGGGCTCCAAGCCTGGGGAGCACCATGGGCATTGGCAGAGCTGCATACGCCAGCTCAGGGACCCAGTCCCGGGCAGAGCTGCCAATTCCAGCACCTTCCTGTCATTATCTCTCCAAACCCAGCACATCCAGCGTCTTGGCCAGCCTCTGCACGGCTTTAGGCCTGTGTCTTTATTATTTTCAATTTCTGAGCTTATACAGTCACACCATTTTGGAGCCACCAGGACAAATCACTCACCCGACTCTGGTGAGACCCTGGCACAGGTTGCCCACAGAAGCTGTGGCTGCCCCATCCCTAGAAGTGTCCAAGGCCAGGTTGGACAGGGCTGGGAGCAACTTGGGCTAGTGGGAGGTGTCCCTGCCCACGGCAGGGAGTGGGACTGGATGGGCTTGAAGGTGCCTCCCAACCCAACTCATCCTGTGATTCCATGATTCTCTGATTCACGCCGTGTCGGTTTAGGTTGATAGGGCAGGCACCGTGGCTGCACCGAGCCCGACTCGGGTGACCAACCCGCCCCCGGGCACGGCAGGGACCCCCGGGCAGGGGGTCTGAGACCGCTCGGGGGATACCGGCTGGGCTGGGGAGGGACCGCCCACGGCACGGCCGGACCAGCCCGGAGAGCGCTGCCACCGCCCCGCCCGCTCCCTCCGCCCGCCGCCTACCCGACACGTCCTCCTCGTTGTCCGCGTCCTCCAGCAGGTCCCGGGCGGCAGCCGGGCCCCGCATGCCGGGCGGGCAGCGCCCGCCCCGGGCCGAGCGCGGGGCCGAGCCGGGCGCGGCCGCTCCGCGCCAAGATGGCGAGAGCCGGCCCCGCCCCCTGCGGCGGGACACGCCCCCAGCCCCGCCCCGCCACTGGCCACGCCCCCCCCCCGCTCCCCGAAAAATCTCAAATCCCCCCAAAACCACCCCCCGGGCCCGCAGCCGCCACTGAGCGCGGGGTATGAACAACTCTGCCGCTGTTTATTCCAGAAAAGCAAAACTGTACAAAATGGCTGTCGGCAGCAGGGCTCAATCCTCCTCCTCCTCCTCTTCCTCGTCCTGGTTGATCTGGAAGTAGCGCAGCTCATAGCTCTCCTTGCTGTTGGCCACCACACGCAGCCAGTCCCGCAGGTTGTTCTTCTTCAGGTACTTCTTGGTCAGGTACTTCAGGTACCTGCAGGAGATGCACAGCTGACCGTGGGTCCCCCATGGCATTTTGGCAAATAAATCCCCAATCCCATGGATTGCCACCTCCAGCAGACTAACATGTCCCACCAGGCACCTCCTGGCAAAGTTCCTGCCAGGAAACATCATAACCAGGGGAACCACATCACGATGCCATGACATGGATCCTGGGAGATCATTCCCACCCTCGCCTGCTGAGGCTGCAACCCCAGCCCTGTATCCCCACGTGGCACAGGGGATGGTGGATACCTGCTGCCAGAATGTGCTGCGTGTGGCACCCACATGGAGCAACAGCGCTGGAAGAAGCACAGGTGCCTACAGAGCAGGGCACCCCCCAACCCACTGGGCTCTGCTCTTCCCACCCTTCTGACCCCCTTGAGCCACCCCTGCCACGGCACAGCCCCAGTCTGCCGGTGCCGGCCCAAGGGCAGGCAGCCAGGAGGAGCAGGCAAAGGGCTGGAGCCCCACAGGACCAGCAGAACGATCCGAGAGTGGAAGGGCTTGGCTGTGGATGCCCCAGAACTCCACAGTCAGCACCTTATGGCTGCAAGTGCCTCCCCACTGCCCAACACCAACAGCCTTCGCAGCAGGAATATCAACCACATCCCCCTCTTAAACACCACTTGCCACACAGCAAGTGCCAGGCACGACTCCTGCTCCGAGACATCCCTCCCTGCCAGCCCCTCCTGCCCCCCAGAGCACCCCCCACACTGCCCGACCGGCCCGGTGGGACCTGGGGCTGCCCCCCTTTACCTCTTGGAGAACGGCACCTCCGACGTGACCGTGATCTTGCTCTTGCTCCTCTCGATGGTCACCACGCCCCCGCCCAGGTTCCCCGCTTTGCCGTTCACCTTGATCCGCTCCTGCAGGAACTGCTCCTGCGAGAGGAACGTCACCTGAGCCGGGGCTGCAGCTCCCGCCGGACACAGCGCCCTGGCTGGCCTCTGCCTGGCCCTCCCAAGCTGGGGAAGGGACAGCAGTGCCCCCATATCCCAGGGGAGCAGGACAGAGCCCCTTCCTCAGCCTGGGAAGCTCTGAGCCAGCGCCTTCTGCAGCTGATCCGGCCCCCATCAGAGCCACTCCCGGGTGAGGTGCTCAGGCCTGAACACGTCAGACCAGCAGTGGGGACGTTCCTGCTCTCCGAGGGGACAGCCAGGACATGGCATCAGCCTCCTCCGAGTACCCCCACCCCCAGCCCACTCAGACCCACCCTGGAGATGGATGGTTTGGATGGGCACAGGTTCCTGAGCTCCAAAATGCAGCACCCCTGGCCTGGCTGCTCTACCAGTGTGACGGGAACTCGCCAAGAGCGATAGACAGGGACACACTGTCCATGGGCAGGGACAGCATCCCTGCTTTAACCACGAAGCGTCCCAACCCCAGCATCCCCCACCCCTCTGCCGTCGGGGCACCCCCAGGGGCACAGGGAAGGGCCGGGTGGCTGCTGGGATGGGAGCATCGCCCCGGGAATGCACCGCGGGGCCGTCACAGCGCCCCGGGAGACCCCGCACTCACGAAGTTAGCGGCATCCATGATGCCATCCTCAACAGGGTGCGTGCAGTCCAGCGTGAACTTCAGCACCTGCTTCTTCTTCTTGCCACCTTTCGCCACGGGCTTCTTCTGCTGCAGGGGGAAGAGAGAATGAGACAGAAGAACGGGGAGAGGGAAAGGGAGAAGGAGAAGGAGAGGGAGAGCCATAGGGGACCGGCCCCGGGCGGCGGGGAGGGGCCAGGAGGAGCTCCAGGCTGAGGGAGAGGGAAAGGCCCGGGCCCGGATGGAGGCCGGGGACAGCAGAGTGCGGATGGGGCTCGCCCGCCGCCCACCCCCCCCCGATCCTCATGGACGGTGCTCGGCGTGCGGGGCCGGGGGAGGCGCGGGGCCGAGCCCGGCCCCACGCGGAGGAGAGCGGGACCGGGGCAGGCGGCGGGGCCGGGGCGGGCGGGGGCCGAGGGGAGCGGCGGGGGCTGGGCGCGGGGCGGAGGGGTGTCCCGGCGGCGGCGGGGGCGGCGCGGGCGGTGCCGGGGGGGGCCGGTCCGGTCCAGGTCCCGCGCGGACTCACCGCGGGCGCCATGTTGGCTCCGCGCGGGGCAAAAAGGGAGAGCGCGCCCCGCGCCTGCGCACAACAGCGCTCGGGCCGGCCCAGCCGAGCGCCGAGGGCGTCGATCGCTTCCGGCCCCTCCCGCGCACGGCGCCCGCGAGCGGACAGTGCTGCCTGGCGGGGCAGTGCCCGCGGGAGGGGCGGGGCGGGGGCGGGGCCAAAGCGAGGAGGCGGGTACGAGGCGAGGGGCGGGGCCTGATGGCGAGCGCGGGCGGGGCCAGGGAGGGGGGAGCGGCCCGGGGGGGCTGTGTCGGACACGGGGTGACCCCCCCGCACCCGGGGGCTGTGCCGGACACGGGGTGACCCCCCCGCACCCGGGGGCTGTGCCGGACACGGGGTGACCCCCCCCGCACCCGGGGGCTGTGCCGGACACGGGGTGACCCCCCCCGCACCCGGGGGCTGTGTCGGACACGGGGTGACCCCCCCGCACCCGGGGGCTGTGCCGGACACGGGGTGACCCCCCGCACCCCAGGGGTGCTCTGATGTCCGGGGGGTGACCCCCCGCTCCTCAGGTGCCCCCTCACCTCCTGGGGTCCATCCCCAGGCCACGCGGATGCCCATGTCCCCGCAGCCTGAGTGGTTCCGTGCCCCCACACCCCGGGGGCCGTCCCTGACACGGGGCCCCGCGCGGGGCTATTTTTGGGTCGTGGCGTGGCCGCCGCCCGGCAGTGCCAGGGGGCCCCACGTCACGGGGTCGGCCGGGCCCGGCATCGCTCTCATTCCTGCCGGCACAAGGGGAGCAGCGGCACGGCTCGGATCCCCCGGCCCACAGACGGGGACAGGTAACACCTTCACCTGGCCAGAGCGCCCCGGGGACGGGGACTCCAGCGTGTGGGGCACCTGGCTGCCCTCACTACCATCGGAGCGGACATCCCAGGGCAGGGGACACACCGTTGCAGGGAATGCTCCCTCCGGGGAGACACTCAGTCCTGGAGGATCCCCTACCCCTGTCCTGGAGGATGCTCCGCTGCAGGGAATGCTCCAGTGCAGGGGACCCAGGGGATGCTTCTGCTCTGAGGACACCCACCCTGGGGGATGCCGCACTGTAGGGACCATCCCACCCAACCCTGCAGCCCCGCGGTGCGGGGGGAAGGGGCGTGTTTGGGGCAGCCTCGTGCCATGCAGCTCATAACCTAAAAATAGGCGGCAGCTCCCGGGGCAGGACTCGTCCTTTCCGTGGCAGCCACGGTGCTTGTGCAAAGCGGTGCCACGCGGGGCCCCCCGGGCGCAGGGCTCTGCTCTCTGTCCCGCAGATGGCAGGCGGCATTTTCTCCCCGCTGGGGAGCTGCTCGGAGCTGGAGAAGGCCAACTGCCACCCGCTGGTGTGCCTGCTGTGCCACGAGCCCTACCAGCACCCCTGCCTGCTCGACTGCTACCACAACTTCTGTGCCAGCTGCCTGCGGGGCCGTGCCAGCGACGGCCGCCTGCGCTGCCCGCTCTGCGGGTGAGGGACGGCCCCCCTGCTCCCCAAAGCTGCCCTGCCGGCCCCGGGTGAGTGTCTCCATCCCTGTGCCCCTCCTGTCCCCACAGGCACCCCTCGGTGGTGAGGGGGGGCACAGGACTGCCCCCCGTGGACCGGCTGCTGCAGTTCCTGGTGGACAGCTCGGCCGACAGCGAGGAGGACGTGCAGTGTGCCAACTGCGACCGGCGCTGCGCCAAGGCGGTGAGGGCAGTGGGGTGGGCAGGCGGGGGGGGACAGAGGGCCCCCACCGTGGCCATGCCCACCACCAGCTGTGTCCCCTCACACAGGAGCTGGACACCATGTACTTCTGCAACACCTGCGGGCAGCCCCTGTGTACCCCGTGCCGTGAGGAGACCCACCATGCCAGGATGTTTGCCCGCCACGAGATCGTGTCCCTCTCCAAGCGCACCAAAGACATCCACAAGAAGTGCCGTGAGTGCCGTGCCAGGCCGCCCTGCACCGTGCTGTGCAGCACCGTGCCGTGCCAGGCTGCACCATGTTCCCTGTCCCCTGCAGCGCTGCACGAGGAGCCCTACATCATGTTCTCCACCGAGAAGAAGTCCATGCTCTGCATCAACTGCTTCAGGGATATGCAGGGGTGAGTGGCCCTGGTCCCGTGCCCACCCTGTGCCCCGTCCCACCCTGTCCCACATGCCCTGATGCCCGTGCCTGCAGGGAGAGCCGGGCACACTGCATCGACATCGAGACAGCGTACATGCAGGGCTGCCAGCGGCTGGACCAGGCGGTGATGGTGGGCAGGACCGGGGGGCGCGGGGGGCGGTGAGGGCAGCGGTGCTGTCCCCCACGCTGCAGCCGCCCCGCCGCCCCAGGCAGGCAGTGAAGGAGCTGCAGACCTCCACACGCGAGGCCATCGTCCTGCTCAAGGCCATGATCGAGGAGGTTCGCAACAGTGCCAGCGAGGAGGAGGCGGCCATCAACTCCCTCTTCGGCCGCATGCAGGTGTGAGGCAGCACATGGTGCCCTGCGCCCACGGGTGCCCAACCTGTGGGCACGGCAGAGCTGAGGGGACTGGGGTGGCTGCAGGACCCACGGTGGCTGTGCTGTTTGCAGGAGCAGCTCTCCGAGAGGAAGAAGACGCTTCTGAAAGCTGTGCAGAGGTGAGGAACCACAGGCTGAGCCCCCTCCCAGGGTGTCTCCCCTTCCCGGGGTGTGTTGGGGTGCCTGGGGGGGCCACATGGCTCCCAGGTGCCATGGAAAGCTGTGCCATGCCCCGCTCTGCTGCAGCCAGCATGAGGAGAAGGAGAAGGCATTCAAGGAGCAGCTTGCACACCTCGCCTCCCTGCTGCCCACCCTGCAGGTAGGGCCCTGCGTCGGGCAGGGATGTCCTGACCCCCAGAGCTGGACAGTGACAGACCCGCTCACATACACAGGTGCACCTGGTGACCTGCTCAGCCTTCCTGAGCTCTGCCAACAAAGCCGAGTTCCTGGACCTGGGCTATGTGAGTGTTGCCAGTACTTTGGGGTGGCCAGAGCACCCTGTGGCAGTGCTTGAGCTCATGGGTAGGGTGCTTGGCACCCCTCACCATGCCAGGCACCCCTCACTGTGCCTCACCACTGCCTTTCAGCAACTGATGGAGAGGCTGCAGAGGATTGTCAAGCTGCCACACCGCCTGCGGCCGGCCCAGACCAGCAAGGTAGAGGACCCCTGACACCCACCCCAGGGTGGGTCCCTGCCTGCAGCATCCCGCAGGCAGTGCCAGCTGCAGGCTCTGCCCTGGCCCTGCTCACCCCATCTTGCCCCCAGATCAACAGCGAGTACCGGGCAGAGTTTGCCCGCTGCCTCGAGCCCCTCCTGATGCTCAGCCCCCGCCGCTCCGTGGTGGGCAGTGCCGGCGGCATCGGTCCTGGCATCACTGGCACGAACATGTGAGGTGCTAGGATCATACCCAGGGCACACGTGCCACTGTGTCCCCTGCCATGCGCCATGCTGCTCAATGCCCTTGGCATCCCATGCCAAGCTTGCCCCTGCTGCTGCCCTTGAGCCTGTCACCTCAGCGGTGGCACGGGGACAGCACGGACACAGCTGCACTGATGAACAACAGGCAACAGGGCTTCAAGTGACGCTTCTGGGAAATGGGATGGGCATCAGCAGAGCTGACAGCTGGGGAGCCTCACCCTGCTCCCCAGCCTGGCCCCTGCCACGGTCCCTGGAGGGCTGTGCCCCTGCTCCACGGGTGCTGCACTGGGGCCAGCTCCTGCTTGCCGGCCCACCCGCTGCGCCACAGCCTCTTTGCCCATCACTATTTTTATCAGAATTTCAGGGAAGTGCCCGGCAGTTCCTCGCCCGGGATATATTTAGGCCTGTTGATGTCACAGGAGCACTGGCCCTGCCAGGCCCTCCCGGCCAGAGAGGACAAACGGGCACTGCCGCCCCATGGGGACCACTCCTCGGCCCCAGCTGGGCTCGGCGCCGCAGGGCGGCTGAGCTCCTGGGGGCTGCTGGCCCCGGCACGGGCGGGGGGAGCACGGCGCTGCACGGTAGGACCGATGGTGGTGGGCAGCACGGGGAGGCCACGGGATGGAGGGGACACAGGAGCAGTGATGCCTGCCAAGGGGCCAGGAGATACCGGTGGTGAGGGAGCGAGCTGCATCCTGCCCTTTAGAAACTAGAGCATGCTGACCTCAGCTCCTGCCTTCTCCCTGCTGCAGCTGGTCCCAAAGCCACAGGGATAGGAAGAGCAGCCCACAGAAACCTGATTTTTGGGGCAGCATAAGGCATCTCTGACTAAGCCCCTGCATTCGGGCTAGGGAAGGGACATAGGGGCGAGGGAAGGGACATAGGGCATTGGCACATCCCCAGGCTTAGCAGGGCTGAGGGGCAGTGGGGTAGAGCTGGAACTGAGCTGATGGTGTGGCCCCTGGCACCTCTCTGCTGCCACTGCTCACCTGCAGCGTGTCACTGTCACTTCTCCGTGCAGGCTCCCTGGTGGCCAATGCTCCAAGACCCTCATGGTGCCCGGCTGTCCCCCCTCAAGTGACAAAATGTCCACCAGCCCCATGGTGAGGAAGCCGACGATGCACCGGTACATCAGCACCAAGGTGCTCCTGGCCGAGGGGCGTGAGACCCCCTTCGCCGAGCACTGCCGCAACTACGAGAACACCTACCGGGTAGGGAGTGCAGGTTGGAGTGGGCTGAGGCAGGGCAGGAGGGGCCGGATCAGTGCTGCTCACGTGGCCCTGCCCCCTGGCACCACAGATGCTGCAGATGGAGATCCAGGGCCTGAAGGACCAGGTGCAGGAGCTGCATCGCGACCTCACCAAGCACCACTCACTCATCAAGTCAGAGATCATGAGTGAGATCCTGCAGAAGTCCCTGCAGATGGACGTGCAGATCGCAGCTCACTACTCTGCCGTGGAGATGATGCGCAGCGTCTTCGAGGAGGTACGGCTGGCACATCCCGGTGGAGCAGGGCCCCTCCGTGCCACACTGCTGCACACTGCCCAGCTCCCTCTCCTCCTTCCAGGTCTGGGAGGAAACTTACCAGCGGGTGGCAAACGAGCAGGAGATCTATGAAGGTACCGGTGACCCCACTCCCCCTCCCTGAGCACCCTGTGCCAGTGCTGGGGAGCCGCCATCCCCCAGCCCACCTCTCTCACCCCCAGCCCAGCTCCATGACCTGCTGCAGCTGAGGCAGGAGAACAGCTGCCTGAGCACCATCACCAAGCAGATCGTGCCCTACGTCCGCTCCATTGCCAAGGTGAAGGAGCGGCTGGAGCCCAGGTGAGGGGTGCGGGGGCTTTCAGGGCCAGCGGGGGACGCAGCCATGGCTCACACCCATCCTGCTGCAGGCTGCAGGAGCCCCGGGAGCCCAAGGAGGAACAGGCCCAGATGCTGCTCAAGATCTGCGACAACAGTGAAGCAGTGCCAAGGTAGGTGACAGCAAATGCCAAATTCCCCCTGTGCCCTTTCCCAGACACTGACACTGCCAAGGTGCCTTCCCTTCCCCAGGGATGCCTCGCCAAGCAGCAAGGAGGGGGCTCCGGCCAGCCCTGGGGAGGACTGCGTGCCTGATGGCACCCCCAGAGACTCCTCCCCGAAAAGCAAAGATTGCTGCAGGGGCCAGCAGAAGAGCGGGGCTGAGAGCACTGCCCAGAAAGAGCCAGCACCATAGAGCCCGGCACTGGGCACGCGGCAGAGCCACTGGGCAGAGCCGTGCCCGGGCTGCTGACCAGCTCCTCTCGCCCTCTGCCATGAGCCAGGGCAGGAAACAGGCCAGGCACCCATGTCTGTGGTGCATCCAAAAGCCTTAGGGGAACCTGGTTCTGAAAAATTAATTGTCTTTGTGCTCTCCCTCATGTGTGTTGGAGTGAAATAAAAAGGGCACAAGTGTTTGTGTCCGCGTGGTTCTGTGGCACTGACAGAAGGGATCTGCTGGCTTGGGGTGTCCAGCTGCTCCTAAAACCACAACATTTGCAAATTATGGGGGGGGGGGGGTAAATACCAGCCCCTGGTGCAGGGCAGAGGCAGGAACACACAAAGTCGTGCCTCAGTGCCACAATGGAGTGTTCTGAAAACCTACCAGAAATTATAAAGTAAGGATTCCAGTTTCCATGCCACCAGCACCTCGAGAGACCTTCAAATAATCATCAGACAGAAGTTGGCAATGTTTTCTCTTGTTTTTTTTTATAAAAAAAGAAAACCCAAGCCCAAACCCAAGCCATTCCCACCAGTGCCCCTTCCTGAGCCATACCGCAGTGCCTTCCCCACGGAACACCACAAGCCCCAGGCGTGAACTGACAAGCAACTCATTTCCATTCCAGCGAGGAAGAATAATGCAGAACTCAAGGAAACAGTGAACCTCTTTGGTATATAACGACAGAATAAGTTATGCCACACAGCTCAGTGGGAACCATTTCAAAATGGTCACATTTAAAAGAGTTTTAGCTAGCCCAACTCTTCTCCTGGTTGGAGATTTCCCTAGGAGCATCTCCTACTTGCCCCAACATCCTGGCTTTTGCCCAAAAGAGCAGGTGAGGATCTCGGGTGCTAAAGCCCTTAGCAAGCCTGGCAGCTGTGGTTCTTTCCCAACCCAAAATCCTGGGATCTCTGCAGGACAGAGGTGGCCTGGCAGGATAGGAAGCAGCGTGATTTGGAAGCGGGAAGAGGGAACAGAGGTGGCGGCGGGAGGCAGCGGCTGCAGCGATGACTCCGCATCCGCAGCAGCAGCTGAGGGAGAAGGAGCAGGCTCAGCGGTGCTTGGATCTCTCCCTGCGGACGCCAAGGCCTGGAGAGAGCCGAGTGGTGCCACACTGCCAGCGCTCTGAGGGCAGGCAGAGCTGGAGGCTGCTCCCATGGCCACCCCAGTGCCAAGTCAAGGAGTCGGGCCCAAGGAGATTAAAGCTGCAGCACTGGGCTCACGAGGTCAGAAAGCTTTAAAATTGAATTATGCAACAGGAACAATCTACTGCCCAGCGCCTCCTCTGCCTGGGGCCCAGAGGGCAGTGCTGCTCTCCAGCAGAATTGGTCCAGAGGCATTCCAGGACAATTCAGCTGCTGCAGGCAGGACAATTCATTCTCTTTAGGGTCGCTACAGGCTAAGTTATCTGGAAGATCCCTGAATGTGCAATGAAGGGCTGATCTCAAGGAGGAGGAACGAGCTTCTGATCTGCAAGAATCCCGGCAGGCTGCCCAGTGCCACAGCCCTCCACCAGCTCCTTCTGGGTGGCTGGGAAATACCAACAGGCACGTCCCAACACTGATGCCACGCAGGCACCTGGCACGGCGGGAGCCGGGCGTTTGCTCAGCCAGTCTGGTTTTCACCTGCATTACAGTTCCAATTTGACTCCTTTAATAAAAGGGAGACCCGATGGCACCTTCCTTTTGTACTCCAGGTACTCTTCTCCAAAGAAGTGAATGAGTGTGATCTCCTCCTCCTCGATCCGCTCCCTGAAGAAGCGCCAGGATGCCAGTGCATAGCCAACCACACAGATGGGATTGCAGAGCAACACCTGGAACAGAGGCCACTAATGAGTGTCCCCTCGAGAGCCTGAGGCTGCCCCGTCCCCACAGCTCATCCCACTCCGGTAACATTGCCATGGGCTCTAAATGCTCTCCAAAAAAAGCTCCCAACAACCCTTGTGAAACTTCATAAATACTAATTTCTCCCCAGAAAGAAGGCAGCAGTGTGCAGGCAGCAGGCAGCTCCTGCTGCCCTGGCTCTTGAGAGCTCTGTGTGCCACCCTTACATCCCCCTCCAGAGAAACAACCCAATGCCAGCTCCCAGCCAGCCACGAGAACACGTGGCTACAGCAGCACTGAGCTACAGCTCAACCACAGCTGGCCAGAGCTGATCCTCTAGCTGGGGCCCTGGGCACCCTCAGAGGGAGTTTCCTTGCCCTTCGGCACAGGACTGGTGTTTGGCAGAAGCCAGGTTGAGTTTGACTGCTCACAGAAGGCATTTTGGCCACAGGGATCCAGGAAACTCTGGACACTAGCTTTAGATCAGCAGCAGATCACATCCCAGGCCTCCAAGGGGGTTCTGGCTCAAACCTCAGCCCCACCACTCCTGCTTATTGCACTGAGAAAATTAAGACGATGGGATCTTCTCAAAGACTGCATGAGGCAGGTCACTCAGGGATTCCTGGTTCTCTGTGTGCTCATGGGAGGCAGCAGAATCAGTGCCCAGGGCACCCATTCTGCAGAACACTGTCTGCACCCATCACGGCGTAGGCAGCATTGAGAGCTGGGTCACGACACGAAGGTATGTGTACCATGTTAGATATGGTACCTGTGTTCCAATGCTCCAGTAAAACCATCCCACGTAGGACGGGTGCCGGAACCACCCGTACACCCCACTGGTCACCAGGGTGTGGGTGTCGGATTTCTCGTTCTGCACGATGTGATTGAAGTTGGAGCCGGCTGTGAGCATGGCCGCCTTCCTCAGGCAGTCCCCGAAGATCACCATCAGCAGCCCCACGGTGCTCAGCCAGGTGATCTGCTTCAGCTCTGTGTGGACAGGGAGGGGCACAGCGGGTTTGCACAGCTCTTGTGGGGGTCGTGGGGGCTGCTCGGTGGGTGGGCTTTGCCCCCTACTCTGAAGCACAACCTGTGGCAGCAGCGGCCACCCAGCAAAGAGATAAAACCAGCACCCCCTGCCCGGCGTCAGCGCAGCGTCAGCACGGATTAACCCGCAGGGCCTGGATTTAGGGGCTGAGCAAAGCCAGCACAAAGCACAGCCAAGGGCATGCTGGGGCTGTTATGAAACAAGAAAGGGCAACAGCTTCCCTCTCACAAAAACAAGCAGAAGAACACAACCAATTTGCCCCATACTGGGCAAACAGGAACAGTTTTTGCCAGTTTGATTTTATACCTGGTCAAAAGACAACGCCCAGGTGTACTCAAAGTGTTATTCTTGTACCAGTAAGGCAGGAAAGGGCTGAAGACCCCTTAGCCTGGCATATCAGGGCAAAGGAGAGATCTCCAGTGCCCCCCAAGACCCAACTCGAGAGGCTTTGAGCAAAGAGGGATTAAGGTCATGGTAAAGCTGCTCCAGGACTGGCACGGGAAAGTGAGCCAGGGGTCACCTACACTTTGCTAAGGGACAGGTGGGACACAGGCAAGACACGTGCAGCCGGGCAGAGGCAGGGAAGGACAGGGTGGCTGACCTGGGAAGAGGAGCTTCTCTAGCGTGAACTCCACCCAGGAGGACAGGGCAGCCAGATTGTACTCGAAGCTGTGGTTGAGCAGGAAGGAGTCCAGTGAGAGGCTGCGTGGGTTGTTGATGGCTGTCACCAGGTACTCCGAGTAGTGGAAGAGGGAGAGGGAGCACATGTACCTGCGGCGGGAGGGAGGGAGGACAGGTTTGGCAGGGCCAGGCAGCGCGTCTGCCCGGCCCGGCCCGGCCCGGCCCTTACCATCCGAAGTGGCGCCAGGCGGAGCGGCCGGCGCTCAGCAGCACCCCGCAGCCGAAGGCAAAGCCCAGGAAACAGGCCCGGACGGCGATCTGCAAGCACAGGAAGGGGAGAACGCGCTGCCGCCGCCGCTCCCCGGGCCCGGTGGCTCCCGATCGCCGCCCCCCGGCACCGGGACCAGCACCGGCCCCTCCGCGGCCGCCCCCCGCCCCGCTCCCCCGGGCCGTCCCCGCACCTTGTAGAGCGGCCGCGGGTAGAGCAGCAGCAGCGCCGCGTTCACGCCGGCCACGTGCAAGGCGAGTGCCAGGCGGCCGCGGAGGCCAGGGGCGGCCAGTAGGGCGGGGGACGAGCCGAGCAGCAGCGGCAGCGCCGCCACCGAGGCGCCGAGCAGGAAGGAGCCGAGGCTGGCGCGGCCCTCCCGGCCCAGCCGGCCCCGCCGCGCTGCCGCCGCCGCCATTATGGCGGCCCCGCCCCGCCCGCGTCGCCCGGGAAACCACCGCGCCGCTCTCGCGAGAGCTCCGCCCCAGTCCCGCCGCCGCGGCCCTGCAGCGACGCCGCTCTCGCGAGAGTTGCGCGGCGGGCGTGGGCGGGGACAGCGGTGGGACCGTCCGGTCTCGCCGCCCCCGGCACCGGCACCGCGGCCCCACAGCGGGGAACGGCCCTGCGCCGGGCCTGGGCGGGTCTGGACACTGCCGGGGATGGTGACCACCACCGCCCTGGGCAGCCCCTTCCAGTGCCCGAACAGGGAGAACATTGTCTGATATCTGATCTGCACCTCCCTGTCTCAGCTTAAGGCCATGTCCTCCAGGCCTCACTGCAGGCACGGCAGAACAGATCGGCCCTCACCTTACTATAACCTCCTTTCTGATAGTTTGTTGTTTAATAGCCCAAACCGGGACACCCATCCCGGCAGGAACTGCGCAGTCCCGTTAAAAGAGCCACACTTCCTTAAAACCCAGGGCGGGGGCACACTGCACCACTTGGGGCCGTGGGTGAATCCTGGGGAGGCGGGAGTGGGGAAAAGCATAATTGTTTGAAATAAAAGTGTCAGCCTTTTATTCCAGTCAATGAAACAGACTTTATTAATGCCACAGGGTTCCTTAAATAACTTAGATGTGCACAGAGAACTACTTAGAGATGTCACAGACATTCAGTGCGGTCCCAGCGCCGCACTTGCGAAAGCTTTGGTGTGCATGGTAGGACAAACCAGCGAGTTGAACATGGCAGCACAAGGACTCGCAGCCCCACACGCCCCCCGAGCCGCCGCATGCCTCCATCCCACTCTGGCATGGGGAGTCAAACAGTGACAACAGCTCCGGAGGCAGATGGCAAGCGCCTGGGTGGGCTCCCAGGGGCTCTCAGTGCCACCTGAAGCACGAGGTGTGCAGTGCTGAGCCCACCAGCAGCGAAGCAGCGGTGCCAGCGGCGGCAGGGGCGAGTGGAGGCACAGACCAGACACAACACAAACGGGAACAACCTGGAGTTCAGCAGGCGCTGGCAGCAAGAGTGGAGGGCAGGTCACTGCTGGGCAGCCTGCTGCATCTGCGCCTGCCGCTTGGCTTTGGTCTGCAGGTACCTGCCCTTCCCTTCCTCAAAGCGCCGCTTCTCATCCTCCGTCTCTGTCTGCAGCCACAGAGAGAAAGCGAAACCCCAGTGTCAGTGCTGCAAGTGCTTACAGGAGGGAAATGTGCCATCCCCCATGGAAATGAGGGGAAAGCTGCCCTCCCTGAAACACGCCACGACAGCCAGTATGCTCCTGCACAGAGCAGAAGACCTGCGCCACATCAAATATTAACCAAAAAACACCCTCAGACGGCAGCAACGCATCAAAGCCCTGCCAGGATCAGGGGAGCTAAAAATAGGCAGGAGGGTGGGAGTGGGGACATCATGGGGAGCAGGGACAGGGAACATGGGGGCCTCCATCGCTGCTCACAGTCCCCTGCTCCAGGGCCTGCACACAGCCTGTCCTCAACCATGAGAAAGGAGAAAACCCCCAACCTCCACATTGGCAACATTCAAAAGAAATAAACAAACAAACAAACAAAAAGAAACCCTGCAGCCTGCTCTGAAAAGTCTCCTTTGTACTCATATTTTTCTGCTGAATAATTCAAGGGAAGAGGATTTGTTGGAAAAAAAGCCAGCTGGGCTCTGCCCTGAGAGAAGCAGAAGAGGTGCTGGCCCCGTTGGCTCCAGCCTGGAGGCAGAGCTCTTACCAGCAGCTGTGGGACAGGCAGGGGCTTCCCCTCCTTGCTCAGGGACACATAGGTGAAGAAGGCGCTGACGGCACGGTACCGCTCCCGAGGCTCGTCCACAAACGGGTCGGCATCCACAAAGACTTCAATTTCCATGGATTTATTGCTTGTGAAGGTCATGCGCCCCGAGATGGTGATGACACAGCCTGCGAAGCAGAGAGGGGCCAGTGAGGGGAGCAAGAGGTCCTGCATGTTTTATGCTTAAGCTGTGTCTTAAGCAGAGCTTCTTGTCACAGGACAAATCTAACAGGGACTAAATTTCTCTGCCAGTGTATCCCGAGCACACACACAAGGGAGCCAGGACATGGCACCATGGGTGCCTGCCACCACCCTCGGTACCTTTTTTGATCTTCTCATGGAAGTTGATGGCATCCACCGAGGCGGTGACGATGTTGGTCTTGCAGTGGCGGGCAGCCACAATCCCAGCAACCTCATCCATGAGCTTCATGGTGACACCTGGGAGAGGAAGCAGAGGGTCCTGTCTCAGGGAAGCTGGTGGGATTTGGGAAAAACCACACATAGGTCAGTAAGGCCTTTGCACGGCCAAAGCTATGCTGAGGAGTCAGACCAGAGACTGAGTCCCAGCTTCAGGAAAATCCAGTACCAGCACAAGGACTCCAGTCAACACCAGGGCAACATCCTCACAGACCTGGCCTGAAGACTGGAAGGAGCTCTGAGCCACGCTGGTTTTGTTTTTATGGACATGGTTAGATATGTGTTGTCCCAGCCCTTGGCAAACTCGCCCCTCCCCTGGCTCACACCGCACATGCCAGCCCGGCAGCAACAGACACTGCCAGCCAAGAGGAAATGACTCCAGCTAATTGCACTCATTGTATGCTGGGTGTTTATACTCTGGGATTTGCGATCTCAGAGACTATGACAGAACTGTAGGATTTACAGTTCGAGCATGTCAGTTTTGGGGGCACAGAAACAAAGCTTTTGTCTCAGCTGAAGCAACTCTGCTCTGGGGAAAAGCCACCCAGAGCTGCTGCCGAGTGCTGCACAGGGCAGTGCTCACTCACCTCCGTGCACGAAGCCCAGCAGTGTGCAGTCTGATGGGCCCACCAGGTGGATCAGGCTGGACTGGCTGTAGCCAACGGTGTGTGGCTCTGGTTAGAGAGCAAAGCGGGGTCAGAGCTGCTCGGCTGGCACCCGTACGCCACTGTACACCCCTGCCTTAAGTCGTCCAAAGGAAGAAAACGTGGGGCTGGCTTGTGCAAAGCTGAACTGTGTTCAAACCAGAGGCTGTCTCTGACTGCTGCCTCCCTCTAATCCCCACCTATCCATTTTATTCTAGCTCAGCTCATTTGTTTCTTTTCAAGAGCATGAAAGCAAATGGGATTGAACTGGGGCACATGGCTGTACTACTTCCTCCTCAGCTGAACCTCCCTGACCCTGCTGCACAGAGCCTCTGCTTTCCCTTTGGTGGGAAGACCTCGGCCCCCACGCTCCCAGCCCTGGCACATGCTGTAACCCCTGTCCCACCACCACCTCAAGGCACCAGAATTCGCACCCTCTGACTGCCAGCAGAGGAAATCCTCTGCCTTTTCCATCTAATGGGAGATGCTGAAGGAGCTCAAAGCAGGGAAAACCAGCCAAGCCCCCGACCGCTTAGGGTGGGCACCCACACAGCAGGACCCACCGAGCCTTACCTTTTGTCTGCCTGTCTGTGAGCAGGGAGGATAGAGGGGAAAAAAGCATTTGAGCAACTTTCATCCCCCATCATCCCCCCAACATTCCCTGTGTGCCACCTCTCTGCCTCTGCCCAAGGACCACGGCCGGGCCTAGAAGCCACGCTTGCCCAACGCTTGCATTTACCCCCTGCTGAGCAAAACCAGCTCCAGCTGCCCAGGAGTGCACAAGGGATACAAGGAGTGGTACAGAAACAGGGTTTTTGAAGAGAGCATCCCACCCGCCAGCCCCCATGTGGCATCACAGCTGTCCACCCGGCTCTCCCTCTCCTCACACACTGTGGGCTCCAAAACCCATCCCCATCCCTGGCATGGTGTTTCAGAACACACACACAGAGCTATGGGGCTCTGGGGATGGCTGGAGTTGCCTTGGGGATCAGTTTGGCCTCCCAGTACTGCTGGGACATTTGCACTGACCACACACGGCCCGAGTTACCTGGGTTGATGATGGGGAAGATCACGTCGCCGTTTCTCTGCTTAGTTTCCAGCCGATCCAGCTTTTGCTCCTCATAACGCTTCTTCCCCTCGTCCTCCTGCTCCTTTCTCGTGTACTGGAAGGGAAACCTGGTAAGAACAGGGCAGCAAAGCCACCAGCACAGCCAAGGGTGCCGACAGGGCTAGGTTAGCGCCATTCCCCAGAGAGGCCAAGTTCCAGTTTTGGGGGACCAAAGTGAGCTGTCCTACCTGGATAGGGGGAACCTCAAGGACCTTATTCACGTTCTTCAGGGACAGAGGCACATACCACAACGTCGCCTTGTTTGTCAACTTCTTTGCCCCTGGAGGAGAAGGGGGCAGAGGGTGACAGTGCCATGGCCAGCAGTGCTGTGTCTGCCGCTGATCTCGGGGTGGCCACACACCAGCGATGCCACCAGCACCAGTGGCCCCTCGCCCTGCTGGCTTCTGGCGGGCTTTGGCTCACAGCAGATGTGACAATGCACTTTTGGAAAGGCATCCTGGCAAGTGGAGCTAGTTGCCACAGCAACAGCAGCAAAAGGGCCCTTTTCAGGCCAAATGGGCAGCAAATCAGGGAGGAGGAGCTACGAGCAGATATTGCCATTCTTCACTAAAAAAGATCAATGGAGCCGTAATCCCCAGGGAGACTGCTTGGCTTCCCTTCCCAGTGCCAGCTCTCCCCACACCCCCAGCACTCTCAATAAAAAGGTAAGACCTCCCCTCTGCCCAGTGCTGCCAGTGATGGAGTGAAGGACGGGATCACCACTGTAAGCTCTTGACTTATCACCATTATTCCTGGAGTTTTGGGACACAGCCACAGGCAGCCACCCACCTGTTAAAATGTTTTCAGACATGACGTTGACCTGGACCTCCACGGAGTGCCGGGAGGTGTAGGTGATCTCGGCACTGACATTGGCCACCTCGCCGATGCACATTGGTGAGAGAAAGTCTGTCCGCTCCACCCGTGCCAGTGCAGCCACGCAGGGCTCCTGGGGACAGTGAGACAGCTGGGGTAGTGACCACGGCCACACCACGTGGGACCGCAGCCAGCAGCTCCCCGGGGCCAGCTGTGCTGGAAGTAGCTCCAGCACTTTAACCTCCACTTTATCAGCCACTGGCTGCACTTCCTTCCCCATCTGTAACCAGTGCCCCGACCGCGCCCTTCGAGGGAGTTAAAACATTAATAGCAGGGCAAAAGTTTCTGCTCATAAACCACAATTTCAGCGGGATGCTTCCAGCTACTGGGGGAGGTGGGGGCTGGCAGCAGCGAGCCACCAGCGGTGTGCACGCAGGAGCAAGCACTCCCAGTGCGGGACCGCTGCTGCCAGGATGAATCCTGATATGCAGCAGGATGTCGAGAGTCGCTGCCTGAGCCCGGAGGGCACTCTGGCTCCTACTTACTCCGGCCTGGGAGTTGCAGTGACGGGTACTGATGATGGCTCCCGCCTCCTCAATCATCTTCAGGATGGTTCCCCCGTGGACATTCCCAGCGATGTTGGCATCGTCTGGGCGCATAATCCTGCCAGGGGAAGGACATGGGAGCTTGAACCCCCAGCCTGGTCCCGGTGCGGCTGCCCGGAGGGATCCCATGGCCCACTGGCTGAGCTGCCGGGCCATGGCTGCCCGCACGCGGCTCCCTGTGAGCGGCGGTGAAAACCGCTCCGAATTACCGGAGGAGCGGAAGGAGACAGCGCTCCTCTGCCAGGGTAGCCGGCAGCCCTCGGGGCCGCGCCCCGCCGGGCCCCGCTGCGGCACAGGCCGGGCCGGGCACGTGCCGCCGCTCCCGGCGGCCTCCCGGCAGCGGCGGCGGCTTCTGCCAACGGCGAGAAACGGCCCGGCGAGGGGAGCGGGGGATGCCGGGGCAGCTGCCCTCAGGGCGGCCGTGCCCGGGAGCCGCGGGGACACGGGCGGGAGAAGCGCGGCTGCCCTGCCCGCTCACACCCCCTGCAGCACGGAGCGCGTCTGCCCGCGGCCGGTGTCGCTCGTAGCGTGACCGGCGCGGGCAGCACCGCAGGCTGCATCCCAGTTGCAGGCCGGCGCCCGCCCCCTTGCCCAGCCCTCCCCGGGCTCCCGGCCGCGGAGGGGCCCTACCTGGAGACCTGGATGGCGGCCGGGCCCGGGCCCGCGGCCCCCGGCTCCGACATGGCGGCACCGGCGCCCCGCCCGCAGCAGCGCTGCGGCACCGCCGCGCCCGGCACCGCCCCGCCGCGCCCGGCACCGCCCCCGCCACGCCCCATTGGCGGGCAGCGCCGGGCCACGCCCCCACGCGGGGAGGGGCGGGGCCGGGGCGGCTCCGGGGCCGTGCGAGCCCCGCGGCCGGGGGTCCCTCCGCCGCCCCGGGCTGTCCCCCTGCGCGGGGGCTCGAGGCGGCCGCTGTCTTCGGGTCGGCACGGGCAGCACACCCCGCCGCCCCCGTTCTCGGCCCCTCTCTCCGTTTGGGGCAGAGCTGCGCGGGGTGCCCAGGGCTTTTGGGGCGTGTGGTGACGACAGTCCGAGCAGGCAGGGATAGCTCTCATTGGAGACCAGGCAGGGGCCGGAGTAGTCCAGGGCCCGGGCCGTGGGGTCCCGGGGATGTCGGGAGCCGCGGTACTCACGGCCTCGCCGACCGACGGCAGGATGAGCGTCTTGAGCGTCCTGTCTTTGATGCGGGCGCGGCGGCGCGTCTCCATGAGGGGCCGGAGCCTCTGCCGGCAGACGGGGCGGCCCGGGGTGCGGGGGGCCGAGAGTGCCGTAGTCTCACCTTGCACGGCTCGGTGGAGGCGGGTGGGGCGCGGCGCCCCAGTGGGGACGTGTTGCTCCGGCGCTCGGTACCAGCTTTATGAGCCGCCGGCGGGGCAGGGCGGGAGAGCCGGACATGCAGGGCGGGGGGCAGACAGGGAGGGGGGCGGGCAGGACGGCCTTGCCGCTGTCCTCAGTGCTGATCGACAGGCGCCGTCGCTGTCCGCAGTCCTGACTTTGGGGGGTCCCCGCCTGCCCGCCCACGCCGTCCTCTGCCCGCCCCCGTGCCCGCGGTAGAGGCCGCCGCTGCCCGTTCTGCCCACGGTCCCGCCGTCGATTCCCGCGATGCCGCTCCCTGCGGCAGGCGGAGGCGGGGCAGCCGCCCCTCCAGCGCCCCTCGCTCTGGCCATGCTGCCGGGACCGACAGCGCACGTCGGGGCTGCCGGAGGAGCCCATCTCCGCCGCGCCTTTCACGTAGGCGGGCGGTGACACCTGTGGGGCTGCTCCGAAAGCCGCGGACGGCGGCGCCGGCAGTCGGGCACGATCCGCTCTTGGGATACTCCCGGGCCGGCTCCGGTCCAGTCCCGGCCCCGGTCCCGGTCCCAGCCGCCGCCCAGCAAAGCGCGGCTGCCCCGGCCGGGGCCGGGGGAAGCGTTGCAGGGGTCCCGAGCAGCGAGCAGCCGCCGCGCCGTCGGGCGGGGCGGGCGGAGGGGCGGCCCCGAGGGCGGGAGAGGAGGAGCCGGCGGGGCCGGGGGGCGGCGAGGCGGGAGCGCCACGCAGTGCCAAGCGGCGGCCGGGGCCGCCGGGGCCGGGGCCGCCGCCGGGGCCACCGGGGCCGGGGCCAGGATGGCGCTGGAGCGGGCGCTGCTGGCGGCGCGACAGGGCGACGTGGAGGCGCTGCGGGGGCTGCGGGCGGCCGGGCTGCTGCGGCCGGGGTTGCGGGACGCCCTGGGCGCCTCCCCCGCGCACCACGCCGCCCGCGCCGGCCGCCTCGCCTGCCTCCGGTACCTGGCGGCCGAGGCCGCGCTCCGCGGGGACGCGCGGGCACGCAACGGGGCTACGCCGGCCCACGACGCCGCCGCCACCGGCAACCTCGCCTGTCTCCAGTGGCTGCTCACGCAGGGGGGCTGCGGCGTGCAGGTGCGAGCGGGGTCGCGGGGGGCGGCGGGGGGCGTCGGGCCCCCGGTGGCGCGGGCGGCCGGGGAGACGTTCCGCGGTTCCGCGTGGGTAGCGGCGGCTGCGGGGAGACGGCCACGCGTAGTGCCCCCAGCTCTGCACGGGCACGGCCCTGCCGTGCATGGCCGGCGGCATCCGACGGACCCGGAGAGCCCCCGGCATCCAGGGGGTGCTCAGCCCCGAGGGCAGCGCAGATTCCCCGGGGCTGCCGCCCCCTCCCGGGGTTACACAACGGCGGCCCGGGGCGGTAAGCGGCTTGCCCCCGGGCCGGCCGAGAGTTAACGACATGTGACGGCCGGAGGAAGAGCGGGCGGCGGCGGGGTTGGGAGCGGGGATTAAACGAGAAGGACGGGGTCAGCGAGCATCGGCGACCTCCTGGCCAGGGGCCAGCTCTGCCCGTGCCCCACGGAGCGTGGAGGGCGGACGGGCCGGCGGCACAGCGGGGCTCGGCGGCGACTTGCCTGCGGGCAGGGGCTCCGCCGCCGGCAGAACAAGGAGGGCTTTGTGCCGCACTCGCTGTGTACAGACGCAGGCCCTGATGGAGGGCAGACACGCTGGTCCCTTGGTCTCTCGGTCCCTCCAATGCCCTGTGCCCCCACTCTGGCACTGCTCCATCCTGGCCAGCCCACCCTTCCGAGCCCAGCTCCTGGCTGAGGGATGCCCCACAGCTGCTCGCTGTCCCCAGCCCCACATACACTCCCTTGCTGGAGGTTCTTGGGTCCCTGGTGCCCACAGTCATTCTGCTTCCTCCTGCAGGACACAGACAATTCCGGTGCCACCATCCTACACCTGGCAGCCCGCTTCGGTCACCATGAGGTGATCGACTGGCTCCTCCGCTTCGGAGGCAGTGACCCCATGGCAGCCACCAACACAGGAGCACTGCCCGTCCACTACGCCGCGGCCAAAGGGGATTTCCCTTCCCTGCGACTCCTCTTGGGACACTGCCCCAGGTAACAGCCCCCACTGCTGCTAGTGAGAAGGGCTCTGCCGGAGGCTTGGCACTCACCTTCAGGAGAGGGGCTAGTGGGAGACTGGGGTACCCACTGCTGCCCCATTCCTCCCTCCAGCCGCTGGGCAGGGTGCCAGCACTGGGGATGAATGCTGCAGCCACCCACATCCTCCAGCTCCAAGGGCAATGTGGCCGAGTTATCAGGCTGGGCAGTCAGCTGCACCTTCTTTATGGCCCAGAAAGAAAGGGTGAGGAGGAGAGCGGCGAGTGCTGGCAGAAATATTGCCACCGGCCACTGAGTCGGCTTCTGGGCTCCTGGCGCAGGGTGATAACACAGCCGCCTTTGTCTGCCTGCTGTTATGTAAATGGATTAGGCTGCCCGCCGAGGAGAGGCTGCTCCTGCGCACGAGACAACCTTTCCACATGCCCACGGCCACGAGCGTTGCTGGACGTGGCAGCCTCACTCAGCCGGCTTCATTACGGGAGCATCTCTGCTTTGGCTCCTGAGCAGTACCTGGAGCCAAGCTGGTCCTCCAGGCTACGTGGCACAGCAGCCCATTGGGCCCGTGGTGCCAGGCCTTTCTACGAGGCTGCAGCAGGTGATTAGGTGGCCCCTAATCCGATTTCCTGCAGTGGGCAGAGGCCACTAGAAATAACCCACAGACCTGGCCAAAGTGGAGCCGGGGGGATGCGCTGTTGCTCCATGCTGTCCCTGGCAGGCTCCAGGGCTGCAGATGAAAGGGGTTGCAGTTTCCCCACATCCGGGGTGCTCCAGAGGCAGCAGAGCTGAACCAGGGTTTGGCACCCCTCTGTCCCTGGGTACCCCAGACTCCCTCATCCCTTCCAGGCAGGGCCACAGAGCCCATTGAGGGATCCCTACATCCCATGGCACTCACTGGCCAGAGCTGCCCCAGCTCCAGCCCTGGCTCTTTATCCCCTTGCCCCAGGTGTGCCAGCTTAGCCCTGAGCACCTCTGGGATTAACTCTTGCAGCCCCAGCCCAGCCCCAACCCAGTCAACGCTCCCGCTCGGTGCCCGCTGTGTCAGCCCCGGTGTGGCGCAGTGCTGGCGTTGGCTTTCACACTTCTTGTCAGGGTTCCTTCATTGCTGTCACCGCCTTCCCCCTGAATTATTTAGGGCTGGCCCTGCTCCCTGTGCCTGCCCAGAGGCTCCATTACAGCTGTGAAATTCAATCCCCAGTGCTGCCGCAGGATGCTGGCGCTCCCAGCCCACCTTCACACCAGCCCAGAGGGTCTCTGGCAGCCGGTGGCCCAGCATGGGGTCTCAGCCATCTGGCAAAGCAGTTTACTGGTGCTGCCCAATTGGCTTAACCCCTTCCCAATTAGTGGGAAAAGCCAATCAGGGACTGACTATGTGCCTGTGCTCCCACTGTCCCCTGCACCCCAGACTGCCACCACCCCAGCCTCATCCCCAGCCCCTGCTTGGGGAGAACCCAGCGCTGTGCCAGCCCAGCACTACTGAACTGTGGCATGGCACAGCATGGCATGGCACAGCACAGTGGGAAGGTAGTGCTGGCCACAGCCTGTCTCACAGTTACAGGGATCAATTATTAAGGGCCTGCGATCGTTGTGATAACAGACCAGAGTATTTATTGCTCTTCCTTTTTTAAATATTCAACAGGTTTTTTTATGGAGCACTTAATAAAACAGCTTCCTGCAGGGTGGGGAGGCAGGATGTAGGATGTGGGATGTAGATGCAGAATATGGGGCCATGGGATGTGGGGTAAAGGATGTGGGATGCGGGAGTCAGGCTGTGCAATTTGGGCTGTGCAATTTGGGACGAGGGACTGCCAAGGCAGTGGGGCTGCCAGGGGGCAGCAGGGCTGGGCAGCACCGTGGTGCAGGTTGGCCTTTCCCCACCAGCTCCATGGCCGGTGCTGCCTAAGCTGCTTACTTTAAAATACGACTAAATTGCAGTGTCCAAAAACAGCCGGAGGAAGGAGCTTAGCCTAAGCGGGCTGATTAACTTAGTGACCTCCCGCTGCAGCTGCAGCCACCGCCACAGCATGGGGACCCACGGGGAACCGCGGGGCGAACGGCTCCCAGCCCGAGCACTGCCCTGCCTACCCCCAGCTGCGCCTCCCGTACCCTCCATGTCCCTCGTGTCCCATGTATTCCCATGTCCCTGCATCCTGCACCCCCCCGTCCCAGCGCTGCCGATGTCAGTGGCCTCAGGTGACGGGCGCTGTGCCCCGTTTGCAGCACGCTGAGTGCCCAGACCAAGACGGGGGCTACCCCGCTGTACCTCGCCTGCCAGGAAGGCCACCTGGAGATCATCCAGTACCTGGTGCAGGACTGTGGGGCTGACCCCCACGCGCGCGCCCATGATGGCATGACCCCACTGCACGCCGCTGCCCAGATGGGCCACAACACTGTCATCGTGTGGCTGGTAAGCGCTGCCGGGGCACGGCGCGGTGGCACGTTGTGGTGGCACGGCATGGGGCTCACCGCACAAGCGCTCAGTCCACCTGCCCACACAGATGAGCTTCACGACGGTGAGTCTGTCGGAGCGGGATGCTGAGGGGGCCACAGCCATGCACTTTGCTGCCAGCCGTGGCCATGCCAAGGTGCTGAGCTGGCTGCTGCTGCACGGTGGGGAGATCACCACGGACGGCTGGGGCGGCACGCCACTGCACGACGCCGCCGAGAACGGCGAGCTGGAGGTGGGTGCTGGTGGCCAGTGGGATGTCAGGGCAAGGGGGGGCTTCCCTCCAGCCCTGTCATGCCCCCCCACTCTCCCCAGTGCTGCCAGATCCTGGTGGTGAATGGTGCCGACCTCAGCATCCGTGACCAGGATGGCTACACGGCGGCCGACCTCGCCGACTACAACGGCCACAGCCACTGCGCCCAGTACCTGCGCACCGTGGAGAACATGGTATGGCAGCACCCAGGGCCGAGTGTGTGGGAAGCACACAGGGAGCACACAGGGCCCTGCTGCCCCCGCCCTGCTGCCTGACCCCATGGCTGTGCCAGCAGAGCGTGGAGCACCGCGTGCTGTCGAGAGACCCCTCAGCAGATGGGGAGTGCCGGCAGCCTGACTCGGGCATGTCATCGCCCAATACCACGGCATCGGTGCCCCAGGCGCGCTTCGAGGTGGGCTCCCCTGCCAGCACCCTCTCCAACTACGACTCCTGCCACTCCAGCCAGTCCAGCACCGGGGAGAAGAGGGGCGGCCCCCCCGGGGCCCCTGCCGCCCGTGAGTGCGGGGCCGGAGGGCGCGGGGCGGGGGGCATGGGACCAGCCCCCCCTGACCCCCTGCCCTGTGCAGGGGTGCCTGAGCCGGCGCTGGCGGACATGCAGGCGTACATGGACATGCTGGACCCTGAGACGCGGCCGCGGGGCCGGGGCCCAGCAGGCGAGGGCCCCCCGCCGCCGCCACCCCCTGCCTTCCCCCCACCACCTCCCCCTCCACCCACCACTCGGCCACCCCCACCACCCCCTGGCTACCCTGCACCTGCACCCCCCACCGCCCCCCACACTGCTGACATCTATGTGCGGGCCAAGAACAACCTGCGGCACGTGGAGAGCCAGGCGCTGCGCCGAGAGGTACGGCCCCATGCACGGTGTCCCCTGCACCGTGTCCCATGCACAGCTCTCGGGGGGGGGGACATGCCACCAGGCACCCATCTTCTCCGAGGAGCTGCTGCCTGCACTGGGAGGGGACAGTCTCAGCTAAAGGCTACATGCCTGCAACACTAGCACACACACTGGGGGGCCTGGGGTGCAACCAGCAGCAAGGGAGCCAGCGATGCTTTGGTGGCTCTGTGGCACTGGGTAGCCCCATTCAAACACTGTGCTGGCTGGAGCACCTGGCAGCACCGTGCCATGGCAGCCGCACCCATGCAGCCCTGGCAGTGCCACCAGCACCACACCGAGCTGGGCGTGGGCAGAGGCACAGGCGGTAACCCGAGCGGCCGGCTCCAGTGTCACCCGCGCCACAGGTGTCGGGTGGCACAGCCAGTGCTGCCAGGAGCTGAGAAGGCTCAGCCAGGCGTGCACAGGTAAGAGGGGTGCAGCCCCCCGTGGCGGGCTGGGGGTCACAGGGATGCAGTAGGTTCAGGGTTGCTCTGACCCCCTACCATGGTTCTCACCACCCCACTGGGGACGAGATTCCTGTGCATGGCCATGGCCCCATGGCCAGGGCACTGGCAAAGCCCAGCAGCACAGGGGATGGGGCATATGGGGTGGGGGGCTCGGTGGAGCAGTGTGTGCCACGTGCATGGGGGACTCGGGATTTCATAGTGCTCGCTGTGCACAGCCCTGGCTCCTTAGCACTTACCAGGGTAATGGGCTGTCCTGGGGAGCTGCAGGTGTGTGCCAGAGCAGTGCCAGAGCCGTGTGGGTTCCCCGTGCAATGGGGCTGGATGGCACGGACCCTTGCGCTAGACCGGGGCTGGGGCTGCTGGAGTGGGAGCTGGGCTTGGCACAGCGCCCACAGCAGCCGGAGCAGGAAACACCAAGCTGGCACTTGTTGACTTAGCTGGGGCTGGCAGCGGCAGCAAGCACCTGGGCTCACCGTGAAAATGCCGTGGGTGGAGGTGGCTCATGGGGAAATGTAGATAGTGGGGGCCCTGGCAAGGGGAGCTGTGGCACCCTAAAATCAGGAAACAGGCACAGCCCCCTGCAGTGCCGGCACTCGGCAGCAGCACGACCCGAAAAGCTGCTGTGGAATGCACCGGGGTGAGCCGAGGCTGCATTGCCTGAGAGCCCTGTTCAGAGGGAAGTTTGGAAACGGGCCCCAGCCCCGCGCAGGATAAGCTCCCGGTAATCCGCGGGGCTGAGGCTCGGCACTCCTGTTCCCAGGGGGTTATCCCAGGGGAGGCTCAGCCAGGATTCTGGGCACAGGCTAAGGGGTCACAGTGCCAGGCACTGATGCCACACACTGTCACTCTGGCATGCAGCCCCGGTACAGCTGTGTGCAGAGCAGACCCTGGGCACGCACCTGCCATCCCCACCAGCCCCACATCTGCCCCACAGCCACTGCTGGCACAGCCCTGCTCCACCACGGCTCTGCCCCATGGTCACAGCCAGGCACAGTAGTACTGAGGTGTGCTCCCCGTTGCAGCTGGCATCGCGTGACACCAGTCCCGAGGGTCTGCGCAGGGCTGACTCCAGCAGGCGATCGAGGAATTTCGGCAAACAGCCGAGCACCGGTGACTACTACAAGCACCTGGGGCACGTCGCGGCTGAGCAGCCCGGCCCCCGTCGAATGGCGCACAGCGAAGAGGTGAGCCCTGTGCCACGAGCCCGTGCACGGCTCACTGGCACCGGCACCACGCGACGCCTGCCTGTGCTTTCTCCCAGGCATCACCCATCTCGGCAGACACCATGCGCAATGGGGAGAGCAAGCCCAGTGCCGAGCTGCCTTCCCCACCGCCACCCCCACCACTGCCTGACAACGCCTGCCCGACGCCCCCCCCACCACCTCCGCAGGCCGAGACCCCCGCCGGCCCCCGCCGCTCCTCCTCCTCCACGGGAAGTAAGTGGCGGGGTCACGAGTGGGCATGGGGAGTGATCTCGGGCACTGTCCCATTGGCTGCACTGTGGCACCAGCCATCTTGGCACATCTCCTCCTGTGGCACTCTGGCCGTGTGGCTCCTGATGGCCTTTCTGTCCTTCTCTCCTCCGGTGTCGGCGCGGGGGCCCTCACGCCCGCTCGCCCCTTCCTGCTCTCACTGCTGGCCGCTTCTCTTCTCTCTTGTCTCGCGGTGGCCAAATCCTTCCTCTGCCACGTGCCCTGCGCCGCCTCTCTGCTTCTCTCCCTAGGAGGAAAGGCGCTCAGGCAGATGAAGAGTAAGTACCGCGGCCCCGCGCTCCTCCCTGCTCAGGGGGTGCCCTGGAGCGGGGCACAGCCAGAGGGGCCTGACCTGGCACTGTCCCGTGCTGCAGCCACAGGACATTGGCGGCTGCCGGGGCCAGTGACTGCCCGCAGCTCTCCTGCTGCCAAGCCCTCTCTGCGCGTCGGTGGCCAGTGGTGCCATGCGGGAGGCCGAGCGCTGGTGCGGGGCTGCCGAAGCCACCAGGCAGGGCTGGCAGGGCTGGGCAGGCAGCCGGGGCCCCACGGCCCCCGCGGCCCCGCACACAGAGGGCCTTTGTTTGCGCTCAGCCGGCCAGCGTGACCCCGCCACGTGAGCGCACCGGCCGCTCCCCCGCTGCTGACCACAGCCGGCGGGCTTGGCCATCGCTCGGCACCCGCTTTATTAGCGCCAGCTCCTGGGGCTGGGGGGTTTCAGCCGGCGCTGGATGGCAGCGTGCGTGCCCCGCTGGGCCCTCAGCACCCGCAGCCCTCTGGCCCCAGCGTGGTGCAGCCGAGCGGGGCAAGCTGCGGGCACCAGCCGCGGGGAAGGGGCTTTGCCTTGGCACGGCACCATGGGCTGCTAGGGACGCACGCATGGCTGGCACAGACGGTGGGTGCTCGAAGGGCGGGTGGCACGAGCAGTGGCATGAGCATCCTCGGGATCCTGGTGCCATGCAGCCCTCTGGGCTCTGGGCTGGCAGTGGGGCTGTCTTGGGCTGTCGGTGCATCGCTGCTGGGGGCTGCAGGGGACTGTAGGGGCTGTTCTGCAGTGCCAGGGTTGCCACTGGCCATGGAGTCTTCCCTCCAGAGGCAGGTCACTGCTGTCACACACAACACAGTGCTGCAGGGGCAGGGGGTGGCACTCAGGGCTGGGGCTGTGCTGGGGCTGCAGGAGCTGGGTGTTGGTGTGCTGGGGTGCTGCTCCAGCAGGGTGCCATGGACGCAGTAAGCTGGTGTTGGAGTGCTGGTCTTATGGGTCTGGGGAGTTAGGATGACAGGCTGTTGAGTGCCGGGGGGTTGCTCCAGTGGGGTCCCATGGACCCAAGAGTTGGGTGACATGGAGCTGTTCCTATGGGCTCGGTGATCTGGGTGTCAAGATGCTGCTCAACGAGGTCCCAGGGGCTCCTGGATGGTGGGGGGGCAGACACCCCTCCACCCCTGTGCCCTGAAAACAGATGGGGGATTCAGAGGGACAGTAGCTGCTGCTGGCAGGGCACTTACTGCTCATTCTGCCTCCTCTTAGGCACGAAGTCCTTCAACATGATGTCCCCCACCGGTGACAACTCAGAGCTGCTGGCCGAGATCAAGGCTGGGAAGAGCCTCAAGCCAACTCCGCAGAGTAAAGGCTTCACCACTGTCTTCTCCGGCAGCGGCCAGGCAGGGGCCAACGTAGGTGGTGAGGGGGGCCTGGGGAGCCAGTGGCACAGTGCCGCACAGCATGGCAAGTGCCCACCACCCTCCCTCCCTCCTTCCACAGGCAGAGTCGCCAGTGTCCTCCCCATCACCCACCAGGACGCCCACCCCACCAGCCACCCCCGAGGCTGCCGGGCCACCACGTTGCCTGGCAGGGGGCTCACCAGAGCCAGTGCTAAATGGGAGCTCACCAGTGCCAGCAGCAGGTGCTGGGGCGGCGGTGGAGGTAGAGGCGCTGGTGCCGAGCCAGGACGAGCAGGGCCGGCCCATTCCCGAGTGGAAGCGGCAGGTGATGGTGCGCAAGCTGCAGCTCCGCATGCAGGAGGAAGAGGAGCAGCGGCGCAAGGTAGGGGGGTCCCACGTGCTGCGGCGGCGAGCGCGGCGTGGGCATGGCCCAAGCAGCTCAGGACCTGGTGAAATGGTGTGTGTGGCTTCACCTCCAGCTCCCAGCTGGTCTGGGGGGGACCACCCCACCTGCATGCAGGGGCATTACACCTGGGGATGCCACACATGGTGGCGGTGGCACGAGGTGCGTGTGGCACAGCCTCAAGAGCCCCTTTGCCCTCTTTCCTGCCACAGCCCGGGAGCCAGTCACCGTCGCTGTGCCGGCGCGGGCCACCTGCCCGCAGGGGCACGCCAGGACCTGCTGGGCAGCTGACGTGGGAGGAGGACATGCAGCACCTGGAGAGGCAGCTGGGGAGCCTGCGGGTGATGCACGAGGTGCAGCCAAGGCAGCCGCTGCTGGGGCGGCCAGAGGAGGAGCTGCCACCATTCGTGCCACGGTCCACCACCCCGGCACCCCGGCACTCTGCCCTTACCCGTGAGGACGTGCCTGCCCACAGCAGCCAGTCCCCCACGCTGCCGAGGAGCATGGCCGTGCCACCAGCCACTCTGAGGGGCCAGGAGGGCCCCAGGGCAGGGGGGGCAGTGGGCAGCCCTGGCGCCCGGCATGATGCTCGGCGTGAGATCCTGGGCTGCGGCGTCTCTGTCCGCAGCCTCAAGGCCAACTACGAGGGGCCGGGGGGACCTCCCCAACCCCTCCCCAGGGTCACCAAGCGCAAGAGGGTGCAGCCGCCTGGCAGCGCCCGCCAGCCCATCCTGGAGGAGGAGTATGGGGATGGGGCATTGCGGCGGAGCAGACCAGTGCTGCCAGAGCCGAGTAGCCCATGCAAACACACCAAGGGGTGCAAGGAGCGTGCTGTCTTCCTCTTCCTGGAGCACTGGAAGAAGCGGGCACTTGCAGCTGTGCCTGGGGAGGAGCGGCCGCGGCGGCCAGGGAGGCGGCGTCCGGCGGCAGGGCGGCTGCTGGCCCGCTGGAGGAGTGTCGCCCGCCGAGTGCCAGGGCGTCAGATCCGGCGACTGAGCCGTACCACGGTGCTGTACTGGCCCCAACACTTCCTGCCCCACGTCGGTGGCTCACCCATGCCCCACGACAGCCTCCCACTCGACCTCTTCATGCTGGGCTACTTCCAGCTGCTGGAGATGCCACTCAGCCCCGAGGAGCGGCGCTTCCGTCACCTCCTCTGCTATGAGATGTTTGACCGCCTGGGCAGCCACAGCTGGCACCGCGTCCGCCGTTTCCACCGCACTGTGCTGGAGCAGGTCGAGGCTGGCCACCGCCACTGGCTTGATGGCTTTGAGGACCTTGTGCAGGAGTTTTTTGGGGATAACCCTGTGGCAGCAGCAGAGAGCCTGCCAGAACCACTCCCCATGGCCCCTGAAGGGCAGGTGGCAGCTGTGCCGGTGCTGATGCCAGAGCTGGGCGAGTTCAGCGAGGAGGACGTCTGCCGCTTCATCGACCGCAGCTTCTCCTTTTGGAAGGAGAAGGAGGCAGAGATGTCTGACACCTGAGCCCTGCAGGATGCTGTGGGCTGTACCAGCGGTGTGGCATGGGCGGGAGGAGCAGGCTCAGGGGGCAGCTGTGAGCAGCAGGACCTGGTGCCCGGGTGTGCTCAGCTGCCTCTGTGGCTCTGGCGGTGCCGTGGTGCAGCTCGGCTTGGCGGAGGGCTGGGTGTTGTTGTGCACGGCCCCGGGCCGAGGTTGCAGTGTGCTGCTTGCCGTGGCTGTGTGTTGTGTGGGAGATGCAGCAGCGGGGCTGCACTCCCCTCTGGTGTGGCATTTGTGGTGCTGGGGCAGTGTGGGCCCCCGCGTGTCGTGCAATAAAGCTGTGGTGTGCTGCAAGGGCTGGCCACGCCACACGCTCCTTCCTCCTCCCCGCGCCGGCGGAGGGCAGGCAGCGAGGGCTGCGTTGGCGAGCAGCGTGCTGGCGAATCCCACCAGCACCATGCCAGGAGTATGGCTCAGCCCAGCCGCCAGAAGGACGTGATGTCACGCACCAGGATGATGCTGTGGCCCCATGGTACCGGCAGCGAGGGTGGGCTCCCAGCAGCGCCAGTAACACAGCTGTCTATTGCAGGAGAAGGAGGAGGAGGCGCGTCTGGCCAGCATGCCAGCCTGGAGGAGGGACATCCTGCGTAAGAAGCTGGAGGAAGAGAGGTGAGCTGGGCCCGGGGGGATGTCGCACCCACTGGTCACTCCTGCAGCTCTGCTAACCCCAGTCTTCCCTTTGCTTTCACAGGGAGCAGAAACGGTGAGTGCCGCAAGCCCCTTCCCTGGGCGGGTGGGCACGGCGGCTCTGGCGGCTCTGGTGACCGTGGCGCCCCGTGCCCTCCACTGCTGAGCAGGAAAGAGCAGGAGAAGCTGAAGCGGGAGGAGGAGGAGAAGGAGAAGGAACAGTCGGAAAAGCTAAGGACTCTTGGGTACGATGAGACAAAGCTGGCGCCCTGGCAGCGACAGATCATCCTCAAGAAGGGGGACATAGCCAAGCACTAGCCACGCCACGCCTGGCTCTTCGCGGCGGGAGGAGGCCAGCAGGTCCCCCCACGGACCATGATATGCCTCGGCACCCTCCTCCCGCCATGGATGGCCACATATCCCAACCTAGAGGAGCCCCCACCACCTCCCCAGGCACCCTTAGTCCCCATCCCACTGTCGCCAGCCCACCACCACCTCGTGCTGCCCTTTGCAAAGTGAGTTGCCGTGGGGTAGGGCACGCGGCTCCTTGTGCACTGCCCGGCTCGGCCGCTGCGGCTGGGCTCGCCATGCTGCCCGGCTCCCCGCACTCCCCACTGGCACTGCTCGCTGTTGCAGCATGCTCAACCCCACTCCTGCCCCTCCAGAGCTGCTCAAGGCTGGCTCCCAACTCATCTCCACTCAGACCACCTGCCTTTCCAGCAATTAAAACTATAAATCTCGCCAGCAGTGCCCCTCGCCTTCCTGGGGCTGCCCACACCACCCTTGCCCCAATACTGTGCTTGCCCACTGCACTGCCCCCCTCGTCCACAGCACCACAATCATCCCCATCACCCACACCACCTGCATCTCTGCCAGCACACGCATCGCCCGTCACCTGTGGTGGCCACATCACCAGTGGTGGCCCTGAGGTCAGCAGTGCCTCAGTGCCTTGCTGGTGCAGTCCTGCGAGGAAGAGAGGGGGCCGGCCGATGGAAAACACGCCACTTTATTGGGGTGAGCACAGGCACGCCCGGCAGCGGGCAGCCTTGAGAACTGTCCCATGGGTTTGCAGTGGGCTCGGTGCCCGCTCGTCCTGCGAGTGGCCAGGCAGCCGACCTGCTGGGGCGTGGGGTCCCTCCTAGCCCTGGGAGCAGGGGGACATAAATAGAGGGGGACAGTGGGTAGGAAGGGGACATAAAAGTGACATAAAATGTCTACACGGCATAAGTAACAATACTTAGGGGTATGGCACAGCAGAGGTGCCCAGTGAGATGTGAAGGTGCCAGGACCTCCCTGTGCCATGGGGTGACGCTGGGGGCTAGGGCCCCGCTGGCAGGCTCTGGCGCAGGGCCTCGGCGCAGCCGGCCAGCTCCATGCGCTCCAGCGCAGCAAAGACACGGTCCAGCGTGGCGCTGGTCTGCTGGCACCAGCGCTTCAGCATCTCATACTGCTGGTCACGGATGTGGGCCACCTCCAGCTCTACCAGCTCAATCTCCGCCTCCCGCAGCTCCAGCATCCGCATGAACTCCTTCCAACGCCGTACTGGCACAGCGTCGATGACAGCATAGAGCTGGCTGCCCTGCAGCAGGGCACTGCGGGGCTCCGGTGGGGCAGAGGGCTCCTCCTCGTCGCTGAGCTGCTCACGCAGCAGGGCCTGCTGCTTGGGGCTCTGCCTCACCATGACAGTGGCACGATCTGTCCCCTGTGGGGAGCACGGCTGGGTCCAGCACAGGCTGTTCCACCCTGGGACACTGAACTGGCACCATGGTGCGGCCACAGCCCCAGCCATGGAGGTGCCTGCCTGTGCTGTGGGCAGGGGACCAGGTGCCAGGGCATCGTGCCGGAGCCTCTTCCTCTTGTGGTAGATGGCAAGGGCACCCAGGAAGAGGGGCCCGGTGAGTCCCAGCAGGATGTACTCCAGACCTGAGTCTGCAAGGAGCAGCAGGAGTGTTCTCATCAACCATCCAGCACGATGATCCCACACCACTACCCCCAGCTCCATCACCCCCATACCTTGGCCACTGCTGCTGCTGCCACACACTTGCTGGCACTCTTTGCTGCACGTGTCCAGGGTGCTCCTGCAAGGAGAGGGGAGCCATGGGCACCATGGTGTGCCATGCCACAGGCCCCACACCTGTCCCCAGCTGGGACAACAGTGAGGGTCAGTGCTTACATGTGGCACGGCCGGCACTCGTTGCCCTCGGTGTAGAAGTCAGGCTTGCAGCTGCTCTCACAGAGTGTGTCCTGAGTCTCTGAGCCTGGAGAGAGGGTGGGCATGAGGGAGGGTGGCACAGCCAGAGGTGGCACAGCCAGCGGGTCGTGCCGCAGGGCGGCTGGCAGCACTCACAGGGCTGCTGGATGAGGCGCCCAGTGCAGGGCTGGCACTTCCGACATGAGAACTCGCTGCAGCTCTTGTCGAGGCAGTCACGGAAGTATCCGGGCTCACAGCCACAGGCAACGTTGCTGGTGGCCGAGCAGTTGCTCAGAACACTCTGGAAAGCTGCAGAAAGCAGGCAGTGAGCGGCACAGCACTGCGCTGCATGGCACAGCACAGCACGGTGTGATCCCAGCTCACCTTGTCGGTCACACTCGTAGCAAGCCTGGCACTCTGTCAAGGTGTTGGGCTGGGAGCGGAAGGTCCCGATGGGACAGGGATTGCAGACCCTGTCGTTGTGGCTTGTGCAGGGCTTGTGCAGGTATGTCCCTGCAGGGACAGCAGAGTGACAGGAAGCATGGTCACACAGGGTAACACACCTTCTGTTGCCACAGTGTGCCATGCCATGCCACACGGGCCAGGCAGCACTCACCTGCAGGACACTGGCGACAGCACTGGTGAGTACGCTCGATCCAGTTCATGCCAGCAGGGCAGGGGTGTCTGGTGGCATGTCTCCGCAGGCGGGTGAGTGGCTGCACCAGGACCCGCTGTCCTCGCAGCACGGTGTGGTTCTGCCACCCTGGGGGCTGTGATTTGCTGGCTGCCAGCCCCAGCACTGCCAGGATCACCTGTGGGCAAAGAGAGAGCAGGGCTGCGGGCAGCCAGGGTGCCCCAGGAGCCGTGGACCCATGGGTGATGGCCCTCACACCATGCTCCACTCCCAGCCACATATGATGGGCTACTGGAGCCAGAGCCAGGTCCAGTACCATGTGGACACCAGTGCCTGTGCAGGGCAGAATGGCTGGATTGGTGGCCCTGTGCCCTTGAGCTGCGCGGGTGTGCTGCCTCAGGGCAGGGAATGCCCCGTGGCAGCCCCTGTGCACTGCCTTTCCCGCCCTACAAGAGCAAGCCACTTCCTGCTGGCCCTGTGGGGGCCACTGTACCACGACCTGTGCCCAGATGGCTGCTGTCAGGTGCCCCTGTGCGCTCTGCAAAGGGTGCTTCCAGGCTGGTTGGGGAGTGGTGCCGGGAAGCTCGACCACCTGCGACGACAGGAGCCCTGCCGTGTCCCCAGGGATGGGGACGAGTGAGTCGGGCGCGCTGCTGGTGGTGCCATGGATTGCAGGTCCAGGGAGTTGTCGGCAGCCAGGCGCGGGGGGGGTTAACTCTGCCAGCTTAAACTTTCCTGGGGTTTATCTCCCTCGCAGAGGAGGTGATTTCCGCCCCGAGAGGAAGCCGTGCCTGGCTCACGCTCTCCCCGATGCTATCACGCCTTGTGTGCGCGTCTCAAAGTAGGTCACAGCTCCCCCGCGGGGTGCCAGGTGCTACACGCAGGGCAGCCCCTCTGCCCAGACAGCCCCGGGGGGGCGGCGAGGAGGTGCCCACGCTGATACCCCTTCCACGGGCAGGGCAGGGACCCGGGAGGGCCGTGGCGCTGGTAGTGTGGGCAGGGAACCAGGGGATTCCTCGCTGGGGGCTGGATTTCCCAGCCGTGATGGCCCCGATTACTGCAGCTGAATCATTTTCTGCTAAACCCGCCGCCACCGGCAGACTGGAAACCGCGCTGGGCCGCCCGCCCGCAGAGCAGGGCGGCTGCCGCAGCCCCGGCTGCCAGCGGCACGTCTGAGTCAGCGCCGAGGCACGGCCCCGTCAGCACACCCTGCCCGCAGCCCCCCTGCAGCCCCCCTGCAGCCCCCCTGCAGCCCCCGGCCGGCGCGGGGAGCAGGTGCCCGGCGGGCAGGGGAGCGGTGGGCGCGGAGCAGCGGCGGGCACGCCTGTGGCCGGCTGCGGGTGGGCACAGACACCGCTTTCCACCGCCAGCGCTGCTCCCGCCCACGGCGCGGCCTCTGCTCCCCTCATCCGAGTGCCGGGACAGCCACTCCCCAGCCCCGAGGGCAGCCCCACCGCCGGCAGCGTGACCCGATCCCGCGGGCTGTCGGCACAGCCGGTCCTCGTGGCACTGCCCTACCTGCTGCCCCGTGACTGAGCCCACACTCTCCACGACCGCATTGTGTCCGTGTCCGCGATCTTCGTGGCTGTGCCATGCCTGTGGCCCCTGTAGCCAAGCCACACCACGGGTGCTTCGGTGCAGCAGAGACCAGTCCCAGATGTTAGCCAGAGGGGCAAGCGTGTTTGGCACGTTTGGCACTGGAGTTACTCCACCTTCCTCCCTCCCTCCTCCAGACCCATTTCAGCCACGGCCCTGGGGCACCCCACAGCTGGTGCCAGGGCTCCACAGGACCCGCATGCCGGCACACTCACCCAAGCCACCCCAGGGCAGCAACACTTCATCCTTGTGGCCGATGTGGTTGGTTCATGCCAGGGCAGTGAGGGGACCAGGGTGGCGGGCGCGGTTGGGTGTCAGGGCAGCTCAGTGCTCAGGCAGGGTGCCCCAGCACCCCATGGCCACCGCCAGCAGCACGCGACGCGTGGTGAGTGAGCGCCAGCCCTCCCCACACAGGCTTTTACACCCAACCACAGCAGGAGGAAATGCTTTTTTGGAAATGAGTCCAGGGGATATGAAACCACATGACAGGAGCGCCGCCGCCCTCCCTCACCCGCTGGCACAAACCCAGGGTAGCGGAGGTTTGGGGGGGGGGGATGTACAGCGTGCAGGGAGCAGCACTGACCCTCACCCCCGGGCTCCATCCCCATCCTGAGCCCTGGAACAGGAGGCTGAAACTGGCCCCAGTCCCCTCTTCACCTGCCCCCGAGGGACTCCCTCAGCTTTGCCTCACCCACCCCGGTGCTGCCCAGCCCCGGGAGTTGCCATGGCTGAAGGAGAGGCGAGGCGGGCGCGAGCGTGCACCAGCTGGGTTTATTGCTCAGCTGGGACGTGGAGTGCAGCCTGGCATGGGGGGGCTCCCACCACAACTCTCATACTCTGGCCTTGGGCACTGCCACCTACTGCCACCACACAGGGCAAACCCACCCCAGCCCCGCACCGTCCCTTTCTGCCACCAGCCCCAGCCTCCTCCCTGCACCACCTGCAGCACCATGCCACTGGCACTGCACCCCTCTCAGCATCTTCCCCACTCACCATTGCCGACATTGTCATCCCTTCGTCGCCCACAGGAGCTGCCCCACAGCCCCCCACAGCCCCCCACGGCCCCAGGGCCCCCTGCCCAACAACTCTCGTCTCTGTGGACAAGGGTCCAGCACAAGCCACGTGCCATGTCCAGCCCCGCACTGCCGTGCCCAGAGCATGTCCTCGCCCAGGGGACTGGTCTGCATCCCCATCCATGTCCCCACCAGCGTGGCATCCCAGTGCTCGCTCTGCCCAGCCCTGGCATTACGCTATGGTTAGAAGCAGGAGCAGCTCCTTGGTGCATCTGCGCGTCTGTGCTTTCCATGCCGGCGGCTCTCAGACTTCCCTGCAAGGCACAGAGTGGGGAGAGATGCCCTCAGTGCTGGGACCCAGCCCCTGGGGAGCCCCCAGGAGGGCAAGGGCACCCCTTGGGAACAGGCAGCATGTGCTTACGAGGCCGTCAGCGTGGAGTTGAGCATCAGCGTGGCGTGGATCCGGTACAGCTGCGCCAGCGTCAGCTTGCGGTGCCGTGCCGACTGCGGGTCTGAGAGGGTCCGGTGGGCAGGAGGTGGGGGGTCACGCCTGAGCTCCCCTGGGAGGGAGACTGGGCTCTTCACTGGCTCCTCAGGCTCCGAGAGCTCGGACGTGGAGCTGCCACTGCTGCCAGAGGCAGCTGGGGGCACAGGGGCTTGGTTAGTCTGGGGGGAGCCAGCAGAGAGGTCAGAGAGGCTGCGGCTCTGGCTTAAGGGGCCTGGGGAAGTGGGGGACAGGAGCTGTGGCAGGCTGGCCTCTGACTTGGACTTCAGCACCCTGGCTGGGCAGGGCAGGAGCTGCACTGGGGTGCGGCGGCGCAGCCGGGGTGAGGGGGGCCGTGGAGCTGGGGGGGCCAGGGAGGGCTCCCGCCCCTCCTCAGCCACCCCATCTGGCTGCTGGCTGAAGTCCCGCAGTGAGGCAGGTGAGAGTGTGCCGTAGGCACTGTCGATGGAAGACGAGCGGCAGCCGCCAGCCGGGGAGGCCATGCCATGGGGCAGGGGCACAGGCAGAGCGCCTGCAGGCAGTTCCTGGGTGGGGGTCTCGGTGGAGGTGTCCGCAGAGGTGCCAGTGCTGATGGAGGTGCTGGTGCCAACGGAGGAGCTGTCTGAGGTCGATCTGAAGGGTCCTGTGTCCCAGTCTGGAGAGGAGAGCTCATCACCGCCGTCTGCTGCCACCATGGCGAGCGTCTCAGTGGAACCGTCAGAGGGGCTGTAGGAGCAGGAGGGTGAGGAGGGGGCTGTGCCAGGCCAGGGGTGTGCAGGGCTCCCCTCCCCTTCCCTACCACTGCTGTGAGTCTGGGCTGGCACTGCTGCGGCGCAGGATGGTAGGTGAACTGGCAGCTGAGGTGCCGCTCCCGCCGTCCTCCTCCTCCTCCTCCTCCTCTTCCATGCACCGGCGCTGCCGCAGCTGCTGCAGCAGGTTCTGGGAAAGGGAAGGCATCAGTGAGGACCAGGTTGTGCACAGGGCACCTGCAGGTCCCCTGCGCAGCCCCATGCCCCCTCACCTGGGCATTGCGCACCGCCTCGACCCAGCTGCGGCACAAAGACTGCCCGCTGGCCTGGAAGGTGTAGGCAGCCACAGCGCTCCCCAGCTCGTTCAGGTAGATGAGGAGGAAGGAGCCTGTGGGCAGAGGCTGTCAGCCACATCAGGGACCCCCTCTGCAGACTCCCTTCCCCCTAGTGCTGCTCACCTGGGTCCCTGAGCTCTCGGCAGACAACCTTGTCCACCAGCAAGGGCTGCCGGACCACCTTGGTGCGCTCAGCCTTCTTTAGGGGCTTAGTGATGAGGAAGAGGTCGGTGAAGAGGAAACAGTAGACGTCCATCTGGGAGTGAGAGTGGGGCCGTGGTTGCTGGTTGGCACAGTGAGTGAAGGCAGGTGGGCAGGGGCCGCAGCCAAGGCCCCCTCGTCCCCTGCAGTCCTCACCTTGCTGTCTTTACCTTCCCGCATGCGCAGGCTGCCCTCAAGGAGGAGCTGCCGGGTGTCCTCTGGGGAGGTGCCGGGGATGGGGGCTGTCAGGTCCAGCCGCAGGAATTCCTTCAGTAGCTGCCGGGAGCCACCAGCATCAGCATGGGGTGCATGGGATGGCATGGCATAGGGTGGCATGGCATGATATAGCATGGGGTGGCTTGGCATGAAGTGACATAGGGTTGGTAGTGCAGTGCGGCAGAGAGTGGTATTGAGTGGCATAGCGTGGCATGGCATGACATGGCAGAGGACAGCAGCTCCCCCATGCCCAGCCTACCTTGTCCACCTCATCTGTGCTGCCCTCCACCACCTCGTAGGTGTCGATGCGGCTGAGGATGGTGGCCAGGCGCTGCCGCTCTTGCCGCTGGCGCATCCGTGAGTTGACGTCATTGATGAAACGCTCCACAGAGCCAATCTGTGGAGGGGTTGGCAGTGGGTTTGAGGGGCTGGGGGGACCAACCCTGTTGCCCCCCACTCCCGTACCCTTACCATGGTGGTAATGGCGTCACGGGCACGTGGGTCATCTGTCTTCTTCAGCACGGACTTGAGGAGCAGTGGGTACTTGGTGAGGCGTTGGTGGGGCTTCACCAGCATGTCGCTCAACTTCAGACGGCTGCACTGCTCGTGCTTTTCGGCCCACTGTGGCATGCAGGTGTCAGTGCCAGTACTGCCCCGGTCCCAGCCCCGGTACCCACTCTCCCCTTACCGTCACATAGGTGCGGAAGAGCTCGCTGTCCCGCAGCAGTGCCCGCATGTACTCCATGCATCCCTCCTCCTCCATGCAGTACCGCACGTAGGGCTTGAAGAGGGACCCGAACTGGGAGGCGCAGAGGGGTTACCATGGGGCACAGCATGGCATTGCCCTCCACAATGGCCTGGGGTCCCCACTCACCGTCTTGAAGCCATTGAGGAAGTCAATGGGGTCAAGCAGTGCCCCAGTCCGTCGTGCCTTGGCCAGTACCGGGGCCATGATGCTGCGCCACAGCTCGCAGTGCAGCCGGATGATCTCCCCAATGTTGCTGAAGAGACGCTCAACATCCACCTGTGGAGGTGAGGTGGGCAGTGCTGGGGGATGGCACCCGCATCTTGCAGCACTGCCAGGCTGAGGAGCCATCCCCAACACCCCTGGCCCCCACAAGCCTCTCTGCTCACCTCACAGAGCAGCCCTGACTCCTGCAGGTTCAGCAGGCAGCAGAGGAAGAGCTGTGGGGAGAGAGCAGGGAGCTGGCGGGCTGCAGCCGTGGCCCCTGGCCCCAGCACGGCGCAGCGTCCACCAGCACTCACATCGGTAATGACTTTGAGCTTGCGGATGTAGGTGGCCTCGGTGTGCAGCAGCTCCCAGATGGCTTCCTGCTGGTGGCACTGCCGGCGTGACAGGGCCTGCCAGGCTGAGCGTCAGCACCGTGCCAGGGCTGAGCAGAGCCCCCATGGCCTCCCAGCCCCTAGCCCTACCTCTGCTCCCTGGATGATCTGCTGCCAGCTGTCCTCCAGTGCCAGCCCAGCCTCATCCCCATCCTCCTCCCAGGAGTCGCGGTCAAAGCGGAGCTGGGGCGGCAGCTTGGGCAGCCCGAAGGTGCCGTAGGCGTGCAGCCTGTTTGCCAGCTGCTCCAGCTTCTCAGTCTCCTGAAGCAGGGGGCAGAGCAGCTGGGCAGAGGCCAGTGGGCATGTGCCACAGACCCCTTTGCCCCACCTGTGGAACTAGGGGGCTCGAGCCCCAGGGGACCCATCCCAGCTCCCCAGCACAGCCGCAGGCAGCTCCCGTGCCCCCTCGCCATGCCTGTGTCCAACCTACCCGCCCGAAGGAGCCCACGCTGGTGCCAGAGCCGAAGAAGCCACTGAAGCGGCTGGCAGCGCGGTTCTTCCAGGTGTCGGTGCCATTGGTGGGCAGGGAGCTGCCGATGTGCAGAGCCAGCTCAGGGCTGGGAATGCTGGTGTCCCCCAGGAATTCCATCATGTTCTTCCTCCGCCGGCTAAGAGCCTGCAGCAGGGACAGTCAGTGCCCCCGGGGTCAGCGCTCGGCAGCCTGGCCATGGCACTGGGATGGGGACAGTGGCGTGGCACAGCGTGACTCTCCAGCAGGGCTGACCTCGAGCACCGTGGGACAGACACCCAGACGGCAGCCCTGGGCAGTGCGTCCTGCGGCCACGCTCCCCTGCCCGCACTGACCTGCCTACCTGCATCCCGGGGGTGCAGGGCCCCGGGGGTGCAGGACCCCGGGTGCTGCCTGGCCGAGCCCAGCCGGCCATGGGCAAGCGGCCCCAGCAGCACGGGGGCTCACGACATCCCGAGGGGCACAGACCCAGCCAAGCCGCCTGTCCAGCCGTGCTCCCGGCTCCGACGGCACAGCCGGGGCCGGGCAGGCTGTGGCCGGGCTCCTCCGAAACAAAAGGAGGTGGGGCCAGAGCCGAAAACCTAATTTCCCTCCTCGCAGATAAGCTACCAGAGCTGAACAATTCACCGGCGGAGATCAAAGCCCCCCAGCCGGTCGCAAGAGCTGGGTCACAGCCAAGTGGCTCCCTCCACCCCGGGCACCGCTGCACCGGCTGCTCCCCGCGTCTCTGGGCTGTGCCGGAACGTGGCCGCTGCCATCTCCTTACCGTGGCACAAAGGGCAGCAGGGCCGGGGCTCCCTGCCTGCCACCGAGCCCTGGGAAGTGGCACGGTGCTGCCACCACCGCCAGCACAGCCCCACACCCTGCCACGTCCCCGGACCCAGGCAGGAAAAGCCGCCACAGGCACTGTCCCCCTTACTCACTGCGCTGCCACGTCCCCAGGTGCCCCGGCCGCCGCCAGCCCTATCGCCCTGGTGCAGCTCAGCACCCGCCTGCCCCCAGGAAGGCGGTCGGGACTGAGAGCCCTGCAGGGGGGGCTGGTTGCCCACTGGCCCCCCTGCCCTGTCAGGACTGTGCCGGTCCCGCAGCCAGGCATCATAGTGCTGGACACGGGTGGCCACCAGCCCCGGCCACACAGCCAGCTTGCCACCCTCAGGGCCTGCTGGCACAAAAGTGAGCACTGTGTCTCCCTGACCAGCCCCTGCAGAGCTGCTCCCCACGGGCCCAACACTCTCCTCCCACAGGAGTTGTGCCCAGCCCAGCCCCACGCCTTATCTGGGGACAGGGTCCATGGGGCAGGACTGAGCTGTGCTCAGCAGCTGCCAGGCACTGTGGACAGGAGGGCCAGCAGCCAAGGGCGAGTCCTGGGGCCAGGGCGAATCCCAGGGCCAAGGTGGCACCAAGTGGCAGCCACTGCTGGGGCCCCCAAGGTTCCTATTTGCCTTAGCTTTGGTGGCATCCTGTACCTGGCACAGCCACAGGGCTGGTGCCACTGCTTGAGCCGCTATGCTACTGTGGCACAGCCAGCACAGCATAGCCAGCACAGCACAGTCAGGAGGCAAAGTGGCTCTTGGGGACTCCAGCAGGATCTTCAGCCACACCCCGTGAGGCCATCAAGAAGACACCATGTTGCTGTCTCATGACCCATCTTCCCACAAAGAACGGCTACAGGGGGATCACACACCCTACCATCCCCTCCCCAATTCCTCCTTCCCAGAGCTGGCACTGGCACTCACCAGGCTGTCGGTGCCCTCTCGGCATCCTGGCAGTGGCTCCAGGACTGGCCCGAGGACTGCAGCGGTGCTGCCAGGGTGCAGGATGGGCAGGCTGGCCGACCTGGCGTCCCGCACTGCCTGCTCCACCTTCAACTCATCCCCAGGCTTGGCTGTGGGAGCATCAGGTTGTCAGTGTCTGGGAGCCCTGAGGCAGCTGAGCCTTCTGCCAGGCCCCCACCGCACCTTTCACCCGCAGGTAGTGCCCCCCGAAGCGGAATGCCTCGAACTGCAGGGACAGTGGCGTGTGGGACTGGTCCAGGTAGATGTCCACCTTGCCCAGCTCGATCGCCTTCCTCTCGAACACCGGTAGCAGCACCTCCCTGCAGGACACGAGCCCCACCTCCGTCTCTGCATCAGTCCCCACATTGTCCCCGTACCTGTCCCCAGCAAACTCACCCCAGTGACTTCTTCTTCACAGCCGGCACAATCTCTGCCTCGATGTCGACGTTAAGGTCGAACTTCAGGGTGAAGCACTCCTTGCTGGGGTCCTGGGGGGAGGCAGCAGCCGCTCACCCAGGGGTCTCTCCCTCCCACCCACCAGGGCCATGCTGCTGCCCTGCCAAGTGCCCCGGGGAGAGGGGCTGGTGCCTTACATCTGTGTGCCTGCGCCAAGCCTTCTTTTTAGGCAGCTTCAGTGCCGAGCTCCTGCGTTCCCTGTGGGCACAGGAAGGGCAGAGTTACGGGGACACTGTGGGCTGGGGCCACACAGGGGACATACAAGGCCGGGGGCTCACCCTCTGCTCTCTGCTGGACCTTCCTCTTCCTCCTCCACATCGGAGGCAGGGCTGGTGCGTGGGGGGCACGAGCGCGTTGACATGTTGCGGGCCAGGATGGAGCCTGCAAATGGACATCGAGCTGGGCTGTGACACCTCCCCAACCCCGTGCTGGCTCCCACTGCATCCCACTCCCACCTGTGTGTTGTACCAGCCCCAAGTGCATTCCATCACTCCCACCCCTGCGCTGCACCCCTGCCGTGGGGCTGTGGGAGCAGCTCGGCCCGGCTCACCTTGAGGGGGCAGGTCGAAGCGGATGTGGCCATCGAAGTGCATGGCGCCATGGAGGCGGCCGTCACACACTTCACACAGGCTGAGGGGGCCGCTGCGGCTCAGCTGCCGGCACTCCACGTGGTGGCATTCCTGCAGGGACATGTGTTTGTCAGGCAGCACCTGCCTGGGGCCACCAGCTATGGCATGCTGGCAGGAGGGATGGGCAGCACCATGAGCAGCTGGGTCCCCTCTCCCATCCCCAACTGCTGCTGGCACACTGCTCACGGGGAATGCTGAGGCCAGAGCGGGCACGAGGAAAGCAGCATGAGCGGGACACAGGCACGAGACAGTGGGTTCTGCAGGACATGGTGATGACAGGGCCTTCTGCACCATGGATTCCCCTCCTTGCTCCACTGCTAAGAGCAGAGACCCTGAGACAGCTGCACATGCTGAGGCTTGGACAGGGAGCTGGGGGACAGCCACCTGTGCCCATGGCACTCACACCTCACCAGTGGCTTGGGAGACCGCCCTGGCACCCCAGAGCCCCTTTGTGCTGATGAGAGCCGTGTCCCCACAGCAGGACGGAGGAAGCGAGCGTCTGCGGCCAAACAATGCTCGAAGCCGGCGCGTTTCCTCCCATTGTGTGTGGCCACGGCCGTGGCCCCAGCCCCACCGGGCATTCACAGCGGGTTATTTTTAAACCCCCGGCTGGGCCCCCAGCACAGTGCATGGCCTGTGACCTCCGGCCAGCGCCCATCTCACTGGGGGCTCCAGCTGGCCCCGCTCCAAGGGATTGTAGTGCCACCAGCCGCTGCCAGCAAGCCCTGCTGCACCACTGACACACCCCCATCCCCGTGTGGGACCCCCATCGCCACTCTGCATGCAGAGGGTTGCAAGGGGCTGCTGGGAGGAGCCAGCCCTGCCCAGGCTTGCCTGTAGTGCACTGTGCTGCTGCGGGGAGGAAGCACCCGTGCAGCTCCAGCCGCCCCCACTTCCTGCCCTCCTTCCTCCCAGTGCTGCTGAGGTCAGAGCTGACGTGCTCCCACCACACGCGTGCTCTCCAAGGGGCCATCGGCCCCTCTGCAGCAGCCACTGCCACGGTACCCACCAGTGCCCTATCCCAGGCAACAAGACAGCTCCAGGACACCCTGTGCCCCCAACCCTCCTCCTCTGCCACCATGTGCCTCACACCACTGTGGCCATCATGACACCTGCATGCGAGAGCATGGCCACAGCTGGTGCTCACTCAGTGGGCTCCCCTGGGACCCTTGGTAGCTGCTCCACAGGTACTCAATACTCCTCATCCACTCTGTGCCAGCAGCTTATCCCTGGGCTCAACCCCCCAGGAGGGGCCAGGCAGGATGGCCAAGCCTCTCTGCCCACCCCAGGGATCAGCTCCTGGTCCAAGCCCTGCCACGGTCCCAGCACACGACAGCTTCGCCGCCCCTCAGCAAGCACCTCACAAAGAGAGGGGGATCAAGATCCAGCACCCTGCCACAGCAGAACAAGCCCCCAGACTGACCAGCCCACCCACCAAACCCCCACTACCTGCCAGGCGCTGTCAGGGGTCTCTGGTGACAGTGGCAGGGTGGCCTCAGTGGGTTGATCCCAGCAGTCCCAGCTGCACCACTGGGCAACCACAGCTCAGTGCCACGTGTGCCCCAGCAGCACTGGCCCTGCCACCCCAGCATGCAAACAGAGCGCTGTGGCACACCCTTGGCGCACCCGTCCTGCCTGCTACCCCAGAGACACTGCCTGCAGCCCCACACAGAAACCCCTGGGATTCGCTTGGGAGGGTGTGGGTCCGGCCCAGCCCTGCACAGGCAGTGGGAGAGAACAGACACTAAATCCACCCTTGACTCACATTAGTGAGCAGGGGAGCAGATGGGCTGGGGCATATTAGGTCCAGTCACGCCAGCTTGGGGAAATGGGCAAATCGCCGCCGTGCCATTAAATGCCGGCCGGACCGTGACACCAGCAAGGAATGCACACCCAGCACAGGCTGGGGCACACGGCACGCCAGGGGCTGCCAACCAGGGCAGGGGTCCTTCAGGGACCGGCAGGTTGGGCAGAGCCATCCACTGCCCCTTCTCACCCATGAGACCGACGCCAGGAGGCAGCTGCCGGTGCTGCCCCCACCCTGCAGGACCCACCTTGGCTGCCCTCCTCTCACCGGCGCAGTTGGGATTCTGGCAGCGCAGCACTGTCTCTTCTGCTGGGCACGGCTCGTCTGTGGAAAGAGAGGATCAGTGCCTGGGTGCCATGAGAGCCACCCCCTGGGGCCATGCGGAGACCCCCACAAACACAAACCCTGTGTTTAAGAGCTTGGCAAAGCACTCAGGCTCAGCTGAAGCTGGTCTTGCCCACTCCTGCCCACCCCCACCTGTCCCACAGCCTATGCAGAAGGATGAAGCCCTATGCCCAAGAGCCAGCGCTGCATCCCCGCTGAGGGAAGGCACTGTGTGCTCCACAGAGACAGAATCCAGCACCTCTTGCCCGGCACCCCAAGGCACAGGATGAGGACACAGACCTGCCCCAGCTCCCTTGGGGCTGGCACGGCCTGGGGCTGCAGCAGGAACACTAAATCTGCCGCTGTCAGTTCCCAACGGGGCTTAGTAGCCACTTTAAGCTTTGACAGTTAAATCGGCCTTAGGGACAAATCCTATTTTGAAGGCTTTTGTTATGTGTCGCATCTAATAGTTTAAAAATAACGGACTGCTTGTGGCAGACGAGCACTACGGACACCCTCTGGCAGGACAGCCCCACTGCGGGCAGGGATGCACGGCTGGGAAGCTGCCTGCTGGGGAGGGAGCCCATGCCGGGGATGTGGAGAAGCCAGGTGCCACGGCTGTACCAGCCCAGCAGCACAGGGGCTTCCCTGCCACGCCATTCCCCTCTCCCGCATCCTTCCTGCCAACAAAAACAGCATCCATGCCAGCCCGAGAGGGCCATGGCCAAGACCAGGGTTAGACTCAGTCTGCAGGTTAAAATGCCTTTTGAGGCAGCACCGAAAAAGCTGCTACTTCTGTCTGGAGAGAGGGAAGCAACTGGTTGCTCCAGCTCCCATCTGGGAGTGATCCCGGGGCTGCCGTGGCACCACGGGCTCTGCTGGATGACGGCGCGGAAGCAGCCGGGCAGGGCTGGGTCCGTCGCCGCCCGGGAGCCGGGCCGGGAGCAGGAGCCGGGAGCAGGAGCCGGGAGCAGGAGCCGGGAGCCGAGCCGGGCTCTGCCCCCGCAGCAGGAGCACAATGACGGCTCTGTCTGCGCGGCCGCCCCGCAGCGCTCCCGGGCTGGGCTGGCCCCCGCCCCCCGCCGCTGCCGTTTCACTTGACCTATCGGGAATAATAACGGAAGCAAATAAGAAATTCTTTCATGCACCCGAGGGAAAGTTTTCCAAACTCACCAAAAACCTAGAGGCCGCCCGCAGGGGCCGGCGGTGCCAGGGACCAGCCCCGCGCCGGAGCCGCCGGCACGGCCAGAGCCGCGTGGCCGTTCCCAGGCGCTGACCCTGCCCGCGGGTCACACGCGCACCGGGGCCTCGGGCACGCGGGCTGGGAGCTCTTCGCAGGGCCCCCCGCTTTCTGGCAGAGGCAGGAGGGTGTCCGGGTCCCCACCAGCCACCTCGGGGGCCGGAGGAGGGATCCTGTCCCCATCAGCTCCTGTCCCCCCTCCCCCGGTCACCTCCTCCGCTGCTGCCGGCTGTGCTATCACGCCCGGCGCTCCCGGCGACGGAAAACAAGTCTGAAACCGGATCATCCTCGCAGCCGAGCGCACGGCGGCAGCCGGCTGCTTCAAACCCTGCCTGGGCCGGGGGGAGCGCTGCCGGGGGCATGGGGTAGTTTGCTGAGTGCTCCCCAGCTGCACCTGCAGCATTCCCACGGCATCCCTGTGGCACCCCTGCTCCAGCGAGAGCTTCTCCCAGCCCCTCACCCTCTTTGCCACAGCTGGAGACTTTGGCCAACCACAGCCCTGTGCAGCCCTGGCTGCTCGAATCCCCCCCAGCCACCTACCCCCGAGCTCCTCGCTGATGTCCAGGCCAGAGCTCCAGGAAAACCGCTCCACTGCCTCGTACTCCAGCCCCGCCAGCCCGGCCGGCAAAGCCTCCAGCTCGTAGGCACCCCTCTTCTTCCAGTACAGAAACATCCTGGGGTCACGGCCGGAGGGCCCCCCAGAGCCGTGCCCGCCCCAGTGGGGCCGCCAGTGGGACTAACCGGGGAAGACTGGCTCTGGCTTTAAGAGTGGGTCCCGGTCTCCGGACAAGCGGTGCATTGATGCCAGCGGCGGGAGCTGCAGGGCGGCCGAGGGTGCTGCTGGAGGCTGCCCAGCGCCCGCGCGGGGGGCGCACAAAGGGCCTTTCTTCAGCCTCCTACAGACATTGCACAAATTTCACTTTCCGCCGTCTATGGAAGACATTCGGCCACGGAGACAAGACGTGCTTGTGATGGAAAGAATCAGCATGAAGAGGGGGGCTATTCGGCGGCTCTGCCATCCAGACGGCTTTTGAGGGGGCAGGAATGTGCTGCCCTGAGCCCCGGTTGCATCCCTGTACCCATGGGCTCGCAGGGGCCCCCAGCCTGTCCAGAGAAAGCCAGGGGTCTTCAGGGGGATTTTCCTCCTGCTAAATCCAAGCAAACAAGAAAGCACCAGCTAGGGCTTAAAACCCTCAAAGGCAGCAAAGTTGGTACCTTTGTCCTACCCCACGTAAAACTTCCTAAAACAGGGAAAAAGCACAGCACTATGCAGGATGATCAAATCCCAGCCCCCCTACTCATCACAGAAACTTCTCCCGGAGGCACCATGTGCTCCCCAGAGTTTTGCTGCTTCTGGTCACCCCTTGCCAGAAATTTCAACAGAAATTGCTGCTGCAAATGTAACAAATGCCAATTTCGCCTGCAGCCAGGTGAGGTGGATGCTGGAGGCTGGTGACAGCACTAAGGGTGATGCTCAGCTATGGGGGGGGGTTCAGCACTGGGCATTTCTCACATGCCCTTTGCCTATCTCACCTTTCCTGAAGCTTTTTCCACCCACTTCCCTGTGACTTGAACTCCCCTCTCACCCTGCCTGGGATGTTCTCCCTGGCTGCACCACAGCCCCCTTTATTTATTTTAGCCACTGTTCAGGCCACAATGCCAGCCAAGTCCTTCCTTTGCTGCCAGACCCAACCAGATGGGGATAATTAGGCCTGGATTAAGTTTAACTCTTTACAAGGCAGCAACACTGCACAGCCCCTCACAGCTCCTCTCCAGCTCAGTCCCCTCCCTGCCACTCATCCCAGTTTGTTTACAGCTGTTTGTTTCTAGTGTTCTAGGAAATCTCTTCACAAACCAGATAAAAGCAATTTTGCAGATTACTCACATCCACAGCAGCCACCAGCCAAAAAGCTCCAGTCCCAAGTGATGCACCACATCCCTCCTTCCTCTGCAGGAGACCTGGTCCGTGGGCTCTGAACAGGCACTGGGCTCAGGGGGCTGCACACACCAGGGCCAGATTGTTCCCTGGTCCAGGCTGGGGCAGAACCTCACCTCAGTGGCAGGAGCCAGTTAGAAGCCAGGTTACTTTTGCAGACATGGATGCAATAAATGCACGATATGCTGGTATTACCCATTCAGAAGCTGTTTTCCCAAACATGTCTTCAACTTGACCCGAGATGCTTACCTCTTTGTGGCTCCTGCCACCCTCCAGCTTCCCTCAGGAGGAAACTGCTGATTGACAAAGGGTTGGGAAGAAAAAATAAAGTTTCTCTTATGTCCCAGTGGGGTAGAGCAGGTGGGGTCAGGCAAGGCCACATGCCCTGGTGCTCCATGTGATACTCCCCAGTCCCATCCTGTTTCAACTTTGATCTGGAGAACAGTCTGTTAGAGTTGGGGACACATTGGAGTCAGCCTGAGCTGTTCCCAGACCACACTCAGGGCACTGAGCTCACACTGCAGCACTGGGATACGGGGCCAGGCCAGTGCAGGGTGGGAGGAAGCAGCGCCCCAGCAGAGCCAGGGTGGGCTGTGATGGTGCAGAGCTGAACGGCTCCATCTTCACCACCCCGGGGGACAGAGATTCCACAATGTGCTCCTTTCTTCATCCCTCCTTGACCAGCAGGACAACAAGAGCTGCGGGCCAGGCACAGGGCCAGAACCCCAGGGTGAGCCCTTCGCCAAACTACAGGACCGGGAAGTTCTGCTCAGGCCCCTGGGGATCACTGACACCCAGAGCTCCCTGAGGGCCGGACAGGCAACGAGAACAACTCCTGACTCAAGGCAGAGTTGGGTGTGACAGCAGCTGCCTCCATCTGTGTCAGCCACGGCCAGGGACAAAATCCAGACCAACCCCCTGCTTTCCGTAGATATTTATTACAAAACGCTGAAATACAAACCGAACATACAAAACATTATTAAAGCCAGACCTGCTGTGGAATCTACCCGGCCACCTGCCCAGGGCCTCTGCAGCACCCAGGGCTCCTGTGACCACACCGGGCTCTCTACCCAGTCCACACAAACAACACTTGGCCCAAGGGCTCCGAGGATTCAGGTGTAATCACACTCGAAGGTGAAATCCTTCCTCTTGAAATGCTTCTTTTTCCTCAGCTTCCCAGCGCCCAGGATGCTGTAGTTGTAATCGGACGTGACATACGGGATCTCTCCCTCAATTCCTTGCTGAAAAACAGAAAAATAAAACCAGAAACAACTTTAGGAGCCTGTAGCTTCAGCAGAGGGGGAAGCACTTCCCTCCCCGGGCTGACAGAACTGATGGTGTTAAAGACTCAGTGATCACCAAACCCCGCTCTGGCATCTAAAACACGAGTGGAACATTCTGTTCTCTTGAGGTTTCTGTGCTTAAGGACAATCTCCTAAAGTGATAACCATCTGCTGATGCCCAGGCATCTCCCAGCATGCATTCGCCTCAGGAATAAGAAACTGGAAAACTTGCCAGCCAACCAAAGCTCAGCCAGCTCCCACCCCTCCCACGGGCTCCTACCTGGCCCACAAGCACGCAGTTAGGGATAGCAATGTTCCCAAGGAGGAGACAATTCACTAGTCTCAGGTTCTCTGGAGGCACCGGTGTCAGGATATGGTAAAGCTTCTTCTCCATATCAACTCCTCGAACAATTCCTGAACAAAAGAACATATGCAAAGCTCGGTCATCAGGTATCCCTGCTCATCGGCACATCCCCACAGACACTCGAGAACCAAACTCCAAATCCGAACTGGAACATTAAATCAAGTCGTAGAAGGAAACTTAAGCAACTACAGGAATTTTACATAAGCCATCCAGAATTCTGCTTCTGCAAATGTGAACCCAGAGAGTCAACTGGGGAGTTCTGAGAAGCTCTGAGCAGTGCCGTGCAGTGACATTCCTCACAGCTGTTACCACACATTAACCAAAGCCAGAAGACTTACAGCACAGCTTCCAACAGCAGACAACACACCACTACTCCTGTATCTCATCCCACTTCTGCAGCTGTTTTCGGGAGAATAGGCAATTCTGCCACTCTGCAACCCGTCTGCCTAAACACAGCAGGTGAGAGCACAGCTCCAGTGTGCTCACCAAAGCCCAGGCAGTCGCAGACTGGTGTCTGTGTCAGCAGGACCGGCCCGTCGGTCTGGCACCTGACTTCATCCGGAATGCAGCAGAGCCCAACCCAGCTGGCGTTCACTGCATACATGATGTTGGTGGGAGCAACATCTGTGTGAATAACCCTAAGCGCGACAGCACTGAAAGGTACCTGGGGGGGGTGAAAAGAGGAAGAAAACTGCCACTGGTTCCACATGAGCTGAGTTTGAATTCAGAGGTAAGACCCTGAGTACACAGACCCTGCATGCTCCCATCCCACACCCATGGGCAGGGCACACACAGCAGCTTCTGCACAGACAGAACACACATAACACATGTGCCATCTGCACACCCAGCACACAGAGAACACACGTGCCACCTGCACACCCGTGCCACACCAGCACCTCAACAGAAGCTTCACTTCTAGACACCCTGAATACAGTTCTTATCTGTTTGCAGATTACAGTGTTTATTCCTCTTCTGAGAAACATCTGCAGTAGGAGCAGAACTGCCCCCCGCTGTGAACCAGGCTTTCTGCACCATATCCAAGCCTTCCCATAAGGCTCCTTTACCTGATACGGCACCAGGCTGTGCAGCGGGAGCACCGCCCCGATGTCCGGGTACTGCAGGTGCCCCAGGTATCCCAGGATGGACATGTCACGCAGGATGCCGCTGTGCACTCGCCTGTAAGAACAGTTCTAAGTCAAAGACAACGTGTGGTTTTGTTCAGCCCACAAATTCCACACAGCACTTAATGTTCTACTTACGCTTCACCTGCCACTCCTGCCCGAGGGAATTCTGGATGGACATAGAGCAACTTGTACTGTGGAACTGACGCATCCTCCCCTTCGGAGCACTTCCAGCTCTCTGCAGCACCCACATCCAGCTGCTTACACTTAGGCTGCTGCTTGCCCTTGGTGTGCAGCCCGGCCTGGAGGTGGACGTGCTCAGGGGTGAGCGGGGCCATTGCCTTCCAGTCGCACACGTCCATCTGAACAACGTGGCTGGGCGACAGCAGCCGGATGATATCGATGAGCAGCAGCAGCCCCTCGCCTTCAAGAGCACAGAGAACACACAATTGTTGCTGCTACTTCAACAGGTCACACAGCAGCGCTAGCTCAGGGCAGGCACGCTGCAGGTTCTGGTTCTGCGTGGTGCTGCACCACCACCCTCACTACCTCCCTCCCACCCCTCTTTGAGAGAAGGATTGATCCCATTTACCTTTCACCCAGCCCATGGTGTTGATAATTAGAGGCACTTCCTTCTTGTAGCAGCTGAACACGTACTTCATGACATCAAGGTACCTCTCCGTGTCTTGCTCACAGCTGGTCTGGCCATAATACACCATCTTACGGGGCGTCTGCTGGTGAGTGAAGGGGGGACCTGGCAAAGACAGCACTGAGCCTCTAGTGCCTTCATCGAGTCAAACCAAAATACTCCCGTTTCTGTAGTACCCACATGCCACCCCTCCCAAAGTCCTAAAGAGACTTTTCAAACCCGAAAGGCTGAACTTCCCCTTTGACATGCCTCAGCCTGCTCTACCACCTGTAAACAACATCATCTCTTTTAAAAAGAGACAAAAGGAGCAGGAGAATGGCTCCATGTTACTTAGGGAGCTTAGATGTCCCTACAAGACTCGAACAGCTGTTGGTTTATTCTCTCTAGGAACCTCTGACATCTGTGGCAGCAGCTTCCCCTCAAGCAGCCTCTGCCCAGAACACCCTGCTTGTTTCAGAAACGGAACAGGTCTCTGATAACCGCAGGAGCAGCGGAACACGTACCCAGCACGGGCTCCGTGACGCTGCTCAGGGACACGCACCCGGGCGGTGTGAATTCTGGCTGGCCTATGTCACACTCCATGTACTCGACTGCAGGAAGGCTGCAGGGAGAGAACCCATGTATATGTCTACCACTTTGTGTTTAAAAGCTATCCACCCTCCAGGCCTGACGGCTCTTCTGAGAGTCCTGTCAGACACATTTTTCCTTCTCTTAAATCCCATGCAGCACTTAAAAGCTTGCAGAACATGGAAAGACTCACCGATTCAGTAACAGGTTAATTAGGTATCTGTTGAATGTCGATTTTCCAGTGTTTTTTGGGCCACATACCAGCACCACAGGGATACCTTCATCTTCCGCTGGAAAGACAAGCACGGTGTGAACCAGACAAATGCCGGCATCACTCTGACCCAGCCCAGGTGATGCTGAGCTCGAGCGTCCTGCTCTTTAGAGAAAAACACAACCCTAGATCAGAGTGTGCCAGGCAGGGCACACTCTCTAATTTTAACTCATGAAAAGCCTCACGAACTTCCTTTTCTTCAGGCTACCAAGGCCCCAACCTGGCCAAGTGCCTGCACTCACCACAGCAGGCCTGGATAAGTTCCTCCAGTGCCAGGTACGTGCTCTCCGACACCAGCAGCCCGCGGTCGGGGCTGCACTTCACGATGCCCACGGACGCCAGGACCGCGTCCTCCGGCGTGAAGCTGGATTCCTCCTTTTTCTAGGCGAGAGGGCGAGCGCTCAGCGCGGTGCGCGAGGCCACAGCGCCGAACGGCGCCAGGGGCGGCGGCCGCTGGCTCTGCACGGGCGGGGCAGGGCACCGCGGGCACCGCTCCGCCCGCGGGGTCTCACCTGGGGCTCGAAGAGCCGCGACAGCGGCGGGTGGCTCAGCAGGAACCGCGTCACCGGCGTGTCCAGGTGCTCCAGCAGCACCACGGCGCAATCGGACGAGAACCGCGCCATCACCTTCACCCGCGCCTCTGCAACGGGCGAGCGCCGCCATCACCCCGAGCTCTCAGCCCGCCTGCCCCGCAACGCCCCGCAACGCCCCGCGCACAAAATGGCCGCTTCCCGCACCGCGCCGCCCGCAAAATGGCGCCCGCCCGCCCGGTCCCGCACTCACGACGGCGGACGCGGTGCGCGCGCATGGCGGCGCGGGCGGCCGCGCGCAGCTGGCGGAGGGCGGCGGGCGGGCGCGCGCCGGGCAGCGCCTCCAGGCTGAGCGCGCAGTGCGTGGCCGGCGAGAACACCGGCAGGCCCGGGTGGTGCGAGGCCACGGCGAAGCCCAGCAGGCGGACGGCGCCGTACAGGCAGCGCAGGCGGCACTTGCCGGTGAAGGTCAGCGCCTGCGGGGACAGAACGGGCGGTCAGGCGGTGCGGGGCGCGGGGGGGCCGGCGCGGCGCGGGCGCTCCTCACCTGCCGCGGCGCCAGCAGCAGCACGGCCGTGCCCTCCGCCGCCTCCACGGCCGCCAGCCCCGGCTCGGCCGGCGGTACCATCCCGGCGCGGGCGAAGGAGGCGGCGAACTCCCGCCAGGCCGTCTCCGCCCGGGCCCCGCGGGCCGGGTTGCGGGCCAGGGCCCGGCGCGGGCGGCTGCGCCGCGCAGGCATGGCCGCTGAGCCTCCTCCGCCTCCCGGGGCCGCCCCTCGGCCGGCACCGCCCGCCCGGTGCCAAGCCCCGCCTGCCGCCGCCGCCCCCTTAAGAGCCGGCCGGCCGGCGCCGCCTTGCCTTGCCATGCTGCCGCCCGCCCCGCTCCGCCTCTGCCTGTGCGCGGCCGCCGCCGCCGCCGCCGCGACCCTCTCCCTCCCCGGCGATTACCGCCTGGCCGGGCTGTTCCCGCTGCACAGCGCCGGGCCCCGCACCGACGCCAGCCCGCTAGCTCGCGGCTGCGATGAGTGAGTGCCCGCGCCGCCCGCTCCCCCAGCCGCGGTCTGTCCTCCCTAATAACCACTCTTGGTTCCGCAGCAATGCCGTCTTCAAGAGCCACGGTTACTGCCTGTCCCAGGCCCTGCGATTCACCATAGAGGAGATCAACAACTCCAGCACACTGCTTCCGAACGTCACTCTGGGCTACGACATCCACGACACCTGCTCTGAGCCCGCAAACCTCCACGCCACCCTGAGTGCCCTCATCCGCAAAGGCAGGCAGGATGTCCAGCTGCTCCCCACCTTACAACACTATGAGCCCCAGGCTGTTGCTGTCATCGGCCCCGACAGCACACAGCTGGCCCTCACCACAGCTGCCATCCTTGGCATCTTCCTCGTACCAGAGGTAAGTGCAGCTCCTGCAGCTGATGAAGAATAGGGATCCTGAGCATTGAGGGTTTGAGAGAGGGTGGACTCAGAGCTGAGGAGGCTGCTAGAGCTGGAAACGCAGCCCCTCTGTGTGGGCTGGCTGGGGTCCCTTCCCAGCCCCTATCTGGGGGCAGGCAGGAATCACAGTTGGCTCACCGTCCATCACAGTTTTTTCCTGCCACGGCACACTCGGTGCTGGCTCCACTGCCTGGCCAGCTCTGAGTCTCCCCAGCACAGGCTGCCCGTGCCATTAGCTCTCAGGGATGCCACTGCCTGGGGCAGTGCCTCCCCCTTTCTCCTGGCTCACTTTACAGATCAGCTATGAAGCCTCTGTGGAGACGCTGAGCCTGAAGCGGCTGTACCCGTCGTTCCTGCGCACCATCCCCAGTGACAGGCAGCAGGTGAAAGCTATTTTCCTGCTGCTGCAGCACTTTGGCTGGACCTGGGTGGCGCTGCTGGGCAGCGACAACACCTATGGTAGGGGTGGCCTGGATGCCCTGCAGAAGTTGCTGACCACAAGTGACGTGTGCGTGGCCTACCGAGGCACCATTCCTATCAACTCAGACACCAGCAACCCTGAGCTCCACAACATGGTCCGACTCCTCACAGACGCCAAGGTCAATGTCACCATCGTCTTCTCCAACAGCCGAAGCGCCCGCCCATTCTTCGAGGTGGTGGTCCAGAGGAACATCACAGGCATGGTGTGGGTGGGCTCTGAAGACTGGCTGTTGTCTCAAATCATCTGGCAGGTGCCTGGCATCCAGACCATTGGCACGGTGATTGGGATGACAGTTGAAAAGCCAGAGTCTGTGATGCTGGAACGCTTTGAAAGTTGGAAGATGGTGGAGGAAGGTGCTGCGGCCAAGTGTGCCGGCACTGCAGAGGCAGGCGGGGAATCCGGGGGGAGCTGCACCCAGCACTACACCAGCTGCCGCTCACTCACTGCTGCCCCCAACGTGTTCGACGCTCAAGCCTCCTTCAACGTGTACTCGGCCGTGTACGCCGTGGCCCATGGCCTCCACAACCTGCTGGGCTGTGCCTCGGGGGCTTGCAGCAAAGGCACCATCTATCCCTGGCAGGTAAGAGCAATATAAGGATCCTTTCCCACAGGGAAGGATTTTCCCATTGTGCTCAGGCCTCACAGAGACCTGGATGAGACTTCTTGCAGATGATGGGCGTCTGGAGAGCAGAGGTAGCACAGAGGAGGGATCCTCCAGCACATCTCCCTCCCAATGGCAGGGGTCTCACCATTGGAAGGGCTCCTCTCTTACTCTTTTGTTTTACAGCTCCTACAACAGATCAGGCAGGTAAACTTCACCCTGTACAAGAGCCGAGTCTCTTTTGACACCAGCGGGGATATTTGTAAAGGCTACGACATCGTCATGTGGAACTGGAGTGGCTCAAGCTGGGCTTCTGATGTGATAGGAACCTTCCATGTCAACCCTGACAGGCTGAGCATCGACCCAGGCAAAGTCCTGTGGCACACAAAAGATAGCCAGGTACTTGTTCTGCACCCAGGTCTTATTTATTCCTCACTACTGAGCTGGCTGTGTCCCAATGCCAGCTCTTATGGGGCATTTCCTCATAGCAGGGTAAAACTGAGGGTGGACAGAGGTGGTGTGGGGGGTGCCAGAGTGCTGCTGGGCCCAAGGTGTGGTGCTACCCACCCTGCTCACAGGCTGACCCTGTCTGCACTCCTGGCAGGCTCCCACCTCGGTGTGCTCCAAGGCCTGTGAGCCGGGGGAGTGGCGGCTGCAGCAGACCCGCCACCGGTGCTGCTTTAGCTGTACGGCCTGTCCGTTGGGAACCTTCCTGAACAGATCAGGTTAGTACACCCTGGGGGCTGCTCCCACCCCTTCCTTGCCTGCCTGCATCCTGCCTCCTGCTCCCTTCTCCCCGTTCCCAGCCTCTTCTCTCCTGTGGTCAGTAAAGCCTGAGCTGACCTGATGGCAGTCGTCTGGCTCCGATTTGCTCACCGGTGGGTATGCAAAGCCCACGTCCTGCACTTTCCAGGGAGTGTTGCCCACAAGTGAGCCCACCTGGGCAAACAGAGCCCCTTCTCCTGTGGCCAGGGGACAGGCATGTCCGGCCCAGCAGCTGTTCCCTGCACCACATCCTCTGCCAGGGAAATTCGATGCAGTGGTTGCCTTTGTGCCCCAGATGGCACCTGGGGCTTCCGCACCATGCGGTCACCAGCAGCTGGCATATGGAAATGTGCCCTGCCTGGGACAGACAGCAGCAGTCTCCTGCCTCAGAGTAACCAGCCACAATGACAACCCTCTTCCTGGCAGCTGGTTCCCTGGCACCCTCAGCCCGCTCTTGGGCTACGGGGTGGGGAGGGGCAGCTCTGAGAACAACGGGAGTGAGGTCCTGTCCCATTCAAGGGGGCTGCTGCAGACTCTTCCCAGGTTATTGCTGGATGCATGGGCCCCCTCTCACCCACAGCCCTGAGCCTAACCCAGCCAAGGTCCTGCGGGCCCCACACCTCAGCCAAAGCCACGGACTTCGGGGAATTCCATGGGTGGAACTCTGGGGGGGGGGGGGGGTCTTTTGGAAAAAGAGCCCCCTCTGCTCCCCAAGGCCTGGGAGTGCCTGTGGGAATGAGCAGAACATGAGAGGTGGGCAGAGCCTGGGGGGCTGCAGGCTGGGCTGTGGCAGAGCTCTTACCGGGTCCAAGGTATGCAAGGTGCCCATGTCCTCTGCAGACCCCTACGGCTGCCAGCACTGCAGGTTGGACGAGTGGGCCCCGGCAGGGAGCGAGGCCTGTTTCATCCGTACTGTCGAGTTCCTGTCCTGGTCCGAGCCCCTCTCCTGGGTGCTGCTGACCCTGGCTGTGCTCCTCATGCTGCTCATGGTGGCACTGGCTATCCTCTTTGCCCTCAATGCCTCCACACCCGTGGTCAAGTCTGCGGGCGGGAACATGTGCTTCGTCATGCTGGGGTCCCTGGCCTGCACCTGCAGCAGCCTCTTCTGCTACTTCGGGGAGCCCACACGGCTGACGTGCCTGCTGCGGGTGCCACTCTTTGCCGTCAGCTTCACCGTGTTCCTCTCGTGCGTGGCGACCCGCTCCTTCCAGATCCTCTGCATCTTCAAGCTGAACGCGCGCTGCCCAGCGCTCTACGAGGCCTGGCTGCGGCGCCAGGGCCCGCTGCTGTTCGTGGCCGGCAGCACGGCGGCACAGGCCATGCTGTGCTTGGCCGCCGAGGTCACCGGCCCCTCGGTGCCGCTCCGGGACTACGGCGCGCAGCCCGACCGGGTGATGCTGGAGTGCGCCCAGAGCGCCGCGGCCGGCGCAGCCACCGCCTACACGGTGCTGCTCAGCGTGGGCTGCTTCGCGCTCAGCTACGCGGGCACGGACCTGCCCGCCGGCTACAACGAGGCCAAGGGCCTGACGGTGAGCCTGCTGCTGCACCTGGGCTTCTCGGCCGCCGTGCTCTGCTCGCAGGGCGCGCTGCGCGGCCGGGCCGAGGCGGCGGCGAAGGTGCTCGGGGCGCTGGGCACGCTCGGGGCGCTGCTGGGCGGGTACTTCGTGCCGCGGGCCTTCGTCATCCTGCTGCGGCCGCAGCAGAACACGGCCGAGCACTTCCAGATGGCCATACAGGCGTACACGCGCCGCTGGGCCGCCGCCTGAGCTGCGGGCACCGGCCCGGGGCCGCGGGGCTCGACTCGCCCCGCCCCGCCCCGCTCCGCCCCCCCTCCCCGGCCCGGCCCCGGCCCGGCCCCAGCCCCGCACACACAGACAGACACACGGAGACATCACAGAGGCACCGCGTCACTGCCGGCGCTCGGTGACGCCACGTCCGGCGGTGCCGGTGCCGGCCCCGGGCGCGGCCATGGCGGCGGCGGCGGCGCACAGCGTGCGGGTGCTGCGGGAGCTGAACCGGCAGCGCGCGGCCGGGCAGTTCTGCGACGCGACGCTCGGCGTGGGCGGCCGCGAGTTCCGCGCGCACTGGCCGGTGCTCGCCAGCTGCTCCCGCTTCTTCCGCGCGCGCGGCCCCGGCGGGCCCGTGGCGCTGCCCGACGGCCTCGCCGACACCTTCCAGCTGCTGCTCGACTTCTTCTACACCGGGCGCCTGGCGCTCACGGCGCACAACCGCGCCCGCCTGCTGGCGGCCGCCGAGCAGCTCGGCGTGCCCGACGCCGTGGCGCTGTGCCGCGCCTTCCGCCCGCGGCCCCGCCGCGCCGCCGCCGCCCGCCCGGAGCCCGCGGCGGCCCCGCAGCCCGGCGGGCAGGCGGTGCGTGAGGGGGGCGGGAGGGGGGCGGCGGGGCCGGGGCCCGGCGGCGGGGGCGGCGCGGTGACGCCGCTGTTCCCTCGCAGGGCTCCCCCCCGGCCCCGGCGGAGGCGGCGGGCGGCGGCGGGCGGGGGGACGGCGACGCCGAGCAATTCTCCGAGAAAAAGGCGCTGCGGAGCAAAAAGAGCCCCCCCGCCCCGGGAAAGGCGCCGGGAAGCAGAAAAGGTACAGCGGTGCCGGTAGAGTGCCCCACATGTCATAAAACCTTCCTCAGCAAATATTACCTTAAAGTGCACAACAGGTAAACGCTCCGACTTCTCCTTCCTCTTGCGCGCGCGGAGGATGCGCCGCCCCCGCGGCTCAGTCCCTTCCCGGGGGGGAAAGGGCGACCACAGTTTTGCCAGCTGGTCCCAACGCCATTCCCCGGGATGGAAAGGAGGGTCCCCTCTGCCCCTGGGGGTGCTCTGACCTGTGGGGGGGATTATATGTCTCTGAAACATATCAGAGCTGCAGTGACTGTCCTGGGCTGTGGCTCAGGAAGGCGGCAGTGGGGGCTCCTCAGGGGCTGTGCTGGCTGCAGGTGGGCAATGGCAAATCGTCCTTGTGGGCTGTCGGATCAGCCCGGGCTGGGCTGGATTTCGGGGGCTGTGGGGAACATGTAGCCAAGCTCTGTGAGGATCTCTGGGCTGGATCTCTGAAAGCAGGGCAGGGCCCTGAGGTCTCGAGTTTCACCTCAGTCCTGTGTGGGGGCAAACCTTGGCCCTGCAGAATCAAGATTCTCTGGAGCACAGTGGGCACTGACAGCCTGACCACGCTCTGAGGGGCCCCGAAAGTGACATAAAAGCAGCTTTAGGGTGACTGTGAATAGTGGCACTGAGGGAACATGGGCAAGAACCTGCCTCACCTTTCCCTGTGTCCTCCCACACCTGTCTGTGCATCTGCTGTTGGACAGGCAGTGATGGGGTTCTCCATTTGTATCCCCCCAGGAAACATACTGGAGAGAAGCCATTTGAGTGTTCCAAGTGTGGCAAATGTTACTTTAGAAAAGAGAATCTCATGGAACATGAAGCCAGGAACTGCATGAACCGATCAGAACAGGTACTCCCAGGAGCTGCCCCACTGGGCCAGAGTGCAGCTGCCATCCATCAGGAAGGGAACTGGAGCCTTTTCCGAACCCCAGGCCACGCTCAGCTCTGAACAGACAGCTATCAGCACCGCATGGCACACATTCCATAGTCGGGGTCCCTGTGGCTGGGACCCCCACGGCCGGGACCGGGACGGTATCAGCTTGTGCCCGATGTGCCACACAACCTTCACTCTGTGTGTTCCAGCGTGCCAGGACGCTCTGTGCTGCACAAGACGCGGGTCCTGCGGGTGCAGGCTGAGCGCTGTGCCACGTGCCTGGCAGGGGCTGAGCTGTGGGCTCCGGGCTGGGCTCTGGCTCCTGCAGAAGCTGATGCCGCCCTGTCTCTCGTAGGTGTTCACGTGCTCAGCGTGCCCGGAGGTGTTCAAGCGGCGGATGGAGCTGCGGCTGCACATGGTGTCACACACCGGGGAAATGCCATACAAGGTGAGCAGTGCCGGCATCCGGCATCCCCGTGGGTGCTGCTGGACACTGGCACAGAGTGGGGGTGAGTGTTTGCCTTCTGGGGCAGCCTGGCCAAGCCCATCGGGGAGCTGAGCCCCCCAGCTTCCTTCCCCCGTCTGTGACAGCCCACTAAAGGTCATTCCCTGTCTCTGAGCTGGAACGTGCTCCAGGGAGACACCACAGCCACCTGCTTCCTGCAGCCGTACGAGGAATCTGTTCTGCTCCCCCACTGGTCCTCCTTGCTCTGAAACCACTCTTTGGGGGCAACTGGAAGCTGACCTCCCTCTCTTTTCTTGCAGTGCTCCTCGTGCTCGCAGCAGTTCATGCAGAAGAAGGATCTTCAGAGCCACATGATAAAGCTGCATGGCGCACCCAAGCCCCACGCGGTAGGGACCAGGGTATCGGGAAGGGGATGATCCTGCACACACGCCTGACCTAGGGGATAGTGCCCATGGCCCGTCTGGCTCTGTTAGTGAGGCAGGGGGACACAGAGCTGCTGGAAATAGGCTTTTTTGTGTACAGGAGCAGCTGATAGACCTGAGCACTGACCAGCATTTTGCCTCTTGGGCTGTCCCATCTCACTGGGTGTCTCTGAGGCCAGGGGTGCTGCTGTGGCTGCTGCGGGAAGGGCCCTGGAGCAGCCAGGGGAGTGCCAGGTGTTGGGCACAAGTGGGTCTGGTGTGGGTGTACCCTAACCCCCCTCTCCTGTGGCCTTGCAGTGCTCAACCTGCTCCAAGTGCTTTCTGTCCCGGACAGAGCTGCGCCTGCATGAGGCCTTCAAGCACCGTGGAGAGAAGCTGTTTGTGTGTGAGGAGTGCGGGCACAGGGCCTCGAGCCGCAATGGCCTGCAGATGCACATCAAGGCCAAGCACAGGTACGATGTGACCCACGTCCTCCCTTATGTCACCCTGGCTCTTCTGGCTGTGCTCCCTCCCCTATAGGACTGGGAGTTGGCTGAAGGGAGTGCTCCCTTCCCGGAGGTGCTGGGCTGAGACCCAAGGGGCTCAGTGGAGGGAGAAGTCATGGCGAGTTTTCCCTGCCCACAGAAATGAGCGGCCCTATGTGTGTGAGTTCTGCCACCACGCCTTCACGCAGAAAGCCAACCTCAACATGCACCTGCGCACACACACTGGCGAGAAGCCCTTCCAGTGCCACCTTTGCGGCAAGACCTTCCGGACACAAGGTACCCCTGGGTGCTGCTGGGGCAGGTCATGCCAAGCACCATGCTTTGGCATCCAGGACCTCCAGAAAGCAGCTTCCCCAGGAGCAAAGCCATGCTCTTGTGAGTGCAGGCTGACACAAGTCACCTCCACTGCCCTCGTGGCACAGAAGGGGAACAAGCTGGTGTTTCCCATGACCTTTACCTGGAGCTTATGCTGCACTTGCCTTTCTGGCCCGGTCGCTGGGATGGGGGGCACGTGCCATGCCACTGACTGGCTGCTCTCCCCCTCTCTGCCCCTGATAATGGCAGCGAGCCTGGACAAGCACAACCGGACGCACACCGGCGAGCGGCCATTCAGCTGTGAGTTTTGTGAGCAGCGTTTCACGGAGAAGGGGCCGCTGCTGAGACACATCGCCAGCCGGCACCAGGAGGGGCGGCCCCACTTCTGCCACATCTGCGGGAAGACGTTCAAAGGTAACGCTGGGGCTCCGGCTTTCACAGGGCTCCACAGGAGCCGCCTCCTTCCCACGGGCAGCTTGGCATCGCTGTGAGCAGGTACAGTGTGGAGCTGCTGCCCACGGGCTCTCACTTCCCTTCCCAGCAGTGGAACAGCTGCGCGTCCATATCCGCCGGCACAAGGGCGTGAGGAAGTTTGAGTGCACTGAGTGTGGCTACAAGTTCACGCGGCAGGTGAGGCCTTCCCCAGCTCTGGGGCCTCTGGGCTGTGCCAGGGAGCCGGCCCTCACCAGGCCCCTCTGCACGTCCCTTCCTTCACAGGCTCACTTGAGGCGCCACATGGAGATCCACGACCGCGTGGAGAACTACAACCCACGGCAGCGGAAGCTGAGGAACTTGATCATCGAGGACGAGAAGGATGTGATGGTGGTGCTGCAGCCGCCACCAGAGCTGGAGGTGGGCTCGGCCGAGGTGATTGTGGAGTCACTGGCCCACAGGCCACTGCCCGAGGAGGTTCCTGCGCAGAGACTGTGCTCAGACGAGAACTTCTCCACGGCGGACGTGATTGAGCAATCTCTGATTATAACAACAGCGATTCCTGAGGACTGTGAGACGTAGTGCAGCCACCCTTCCACTGAAACACAGTAAAGTCTTGGGCTGAGCCAATCTCTGCCACACTTGTTCTTTCCAGTTGTGCATCCGTCCCCTCCCCTTCTTCCCTGCCAGTCTCTCACCCCAGACTACAGGGAAGTCACCATGATGATGTGAGTGAGTGTCAAATGAAGAAATGGTGCAAAAGGGCCACTCCAGTCAGTGTCTGTGCGCTGTGCAGGGGGATTGGACTGACCTGCTTGTGTCATACTGTGAATCACTTTCTGACACTGGAGGAGCTGGTGCCGGAGGAGCCCCTTTCCTCCAGCCCTCTTACCCTGCTCCTGATTAAAGATTAAAGCTCAACTTCCCCCAGAGAGAGCAGCTCTGCCCTTTCCTTCAACGCATGTGAAAGGATTGTTTCCTCCGTTAAACTTGTGCCTTATTTCTCCTTTATTTTGTCAAGCTTCTGTCAGTTGCTGTTTCTTTCCCCCATTACAGGAGGGGCAGGACCTGTGTCTGCTCAGCATTGAGATAATGGAGCTGCAAGTTCACTTGAAACACACTCCAGCAGCCACACAGTGCCTGAGCTCCTGTGGTCAGGGGTAGGGACTTATCTCTGTCCCAAATAACACGATCCAGGGTTGCTGGGGGAGTTATAACCATTTCCTGAGTGGTGCCAGGGTGGGGGAGATCCCTGTGTGTACCCTCACCCCCAGAGTCTCAGCCATGCTCTCTCTGCCTTCCCCCTCTACTCACCAAGGAGGCAGAGAGGCTCTGTTTTAAGCGTACCCAGAATGAGACAGTCCCACTAAAATTTCACTCCAGGCCCTTTCCCTTTGCAGACGAGAGAATTGTGTAACAGGTTTTATTTAACTTGACAGCTGCAAGTAAATTTAAAAACAAACTATGAGAATAAAAATACATTATCTGCAAATGTAAAATGCCTTTGTTTCAAAGGATGGAGTTCAACTGTACTGGAGGATTCAACACAATGAATTCTACAAAAAATAAATAGTTATCTGTAGCTGCTCAGCGGGTGGGGTTGGGGGTCCAGCAGCGAGCACTATTTATAGCTCAGCAGAAATACCTCGGGCTGCAGCGCCGTCCGGCTCTCCGCAGGCACGGCACAGCACGGACAGGCTGCTCCCAGAAAAGCAGCAGATGCCCCGAATTGCAGGCCCCAGTGTCCCCCCCGCCAGGCTCTGCCCACAGGGGCCCACGGGCTGCACCCCAGCGCGTGGTCTCAAGGCACTGTCAGTGTTCCAGACTGAGGAACAGCGCGGGTTCCCCCTGGCTGAGGAGTGCAGCTTTCCATCTCTGAATTCAGGTTAAAATACAGACTTCTCCTCTACTGGTTAAAAATAAAAGACCAAAAGAGCAAATGCATCCAGCCACGCCTGAGCTGCTGTCACACTTCAAGGTTCTCCTGAAGATGTGACACTCACTCCTGGGGAGCTGTGCCACAGGTTCGGCCTCTGCTTGTTCCAGAAACATTCCACAAATAAACCACGCAGCTGCTCTTCAGCAAAGGTAGATAAACAGCCCACCTGGCCAGGGCACTTGGGCAAGTATAAAGGCAAATCTTACACAGGCCAAAAAATATGCAAACCCCAAACAAAAAGAAGAAAAAAACCCCCTAAAATAACTACCTTTCAATCCCAACACGTGCACAGAAAGCCTGTCTCCCTCTGAGGCACAGAAGAGAGGGGGGGTCCAGACCACTGTCTTACCAGACAGACCCCTCCCAAAAAAGAAACTGAAGGAAGCAGTTTGGTGGCAAACAAAGTATTATGGGGTGAAGGAGCTCCCAGTGAAAGGTGTCTGGTCACAAGCTGTCAGTGGTGGTGCTGTGGCGCGGGGCAGTGCGATCTTTCCCAGGGATCTCGGGTCCCTGTGGGCAGCGAAGGGCTGAGGGAGCAGCAGAGGCCTCACTGCCTGCGGTCACACAGCAGCACATCCAACAGCCAGAGTTCCCATTCCCTCTGTTTCCAAGCGCTGGTTTGCCTCAGCCTTCTCCCGAAGCAGCCCAGGTTCTGGATGAGGGACTTATGTCAGGCTGCTTCCTGTGCTAAGGCAGTTCATTGAGGTTCTGGTTGTGAAGGTTTTGGGTCTGCCTGCTCAAGCTGATGGTGTTGTCCAGCGTGATGCTGTCGTCCTCCTGTGGGGTTTCTGGCATGAACTGCCGGAATATGCTGACGCTGCCGTGCCAGAAGATGGGCTCGGGGAGCCGGCCCACCACGCTCCACGTTCGTGTCTCGGGGTCATAGGCTTCCAGGACATCTGAGAGTTCAAACGTGTTATCATAGCCCCCGGAGACGTAGAGCTTCCCGCCAAGCACGGCCACACTTCCCCCAACGTGAACCTGCAAAGTAACAATAAATACACACCACAGTCAGGGGTGTTTGCCCAATCTGGCAGCTGATTGAGGGGGTGGGTGCAGTCTGGCAGCTGCTCCTTGGAGGAGGCTCCATGCCCGTCAGTGGCAGCTCAGGCTCTGAAGCAGCACTGCCCACAGCTCTCACATGCTGGGCTGAACACCCAGACATGCTGCCACGTTCAGGACTTTGTTTTCCCCATGACTCCGGTACATTTAAACTCGCTCCACGTGCAAGGGGTTCTGATCAAAAGAGCTCTTCATTTTCCAAAGGTAAATGAAACCCATTTGTAATACTTAAGGCACCCTGGAGGATGGCAAATGTCCTACCTGAAGCATGGCAGGGATTTTATCCCATTCATTCTTTGCTGGATTGTAAACATCCACTTCAGCCGAGTCGTCTCTGGGGAAGAGAACACAAAATTACTCTTCTGCATTCTAGAAACTCTGCTTGAGTTCTTCTCCAATGCCAAATTTAGGTGGGTGGGATGAGAGAAGAGCTAGAGGGACATCATAATCCCCCAAGGCTTCTCTCACCCGCCCCACTTGCCAGACAGGAGGGCGACAGTGACAGGTGAGGGGCGTTTGCGACGCAGAGACACTGACACAAGAATGTGGGGAGGACAAGGTCAGGGCAGCTGAAGAGGAGCTGTCAGTCCTTCCAAGACAGTTCTGGTACAGACGGAATCAAGAGGCTGTGAGGCAGCTCCAGGCAGGGTCAGCTCCAGATCGGCTCTAGGGTGGCTGCAGAGAATGCCTGAGCCTCACTGCTGTGCTACATTTACTGGTATGAAACCAGTCCCAGCACAAGGGATCATCACTCAGAGGCTTTAGTCTAAGCTATTAAAACAAACCAAAACCTGAATTTGCCATTTCTACTTGTTACCTATTCCTCTGCCCTCCAAAGATTATCCCATAGCTCTACACGGAGCAGCAGCCCATGCACAGCACATGAAATGAGGGGAGAACACCTGACCCTGATCATCTCCTCACTGACTCCTGCAGATGTACAAGCAATCCAAAATCCTGAACTGTCAACCATCAGTATTTTAAAGGGGTAAGAAAAAGGAAATTCTATGGAATCAGCTTGTGACAAGGAGCTGAACAGCTGCAACACCCCGGCAGGACGGACTGAAACCAGGTGACTCAAAGAGATGCCAGCAAGACACTCAGCTGGACCCAAAGGGATCAAATAAAAGGTCTTGGGCCAAAGCTGCTGCTTTATGCAAAGCCAAGAGGAGATTAAAAAAAGAGAAGTGGCTGGAGGCCCTCACAGAAGTCTCTGTTTGCTCAGAGTCAACACAGGGAGGGAGATGAAATGCTCCAGCCCCAGCATGCCTTCCCGTTTATTTTTAATTAAGCGGATAACTGAAGTATCTGCGCCATCAGGACAGCTTCAGATGGGTAATTAAGTCCCAGTTTGGAAAGGCACTTAAAAATAGTGACCAATCACTTCATCTTCAGCCTTCTTATCGCTGCTGAGACGGAAGATGTCCTCTCCTGCGCTACAGTTTAATGTTTTCTTGGAGCTTATGTGCTTATTTATAGCAGCGAGGGGGGCTGAACCAGGAGCCAAGGAATCCGAGAAGCCAATTTCCAAGCAGCGCTGCTGACTTCAGCCAGATTTACACCTGGCTGTTCCCCAGCCCGAGGTTACACTCAGACATTTTTACACAATTTTAAGGGTAGCCCCACCAGTACCATCAGGGGAAGCACTGCAGTGCTGTCCCAGCACAGTGCCCTCCCTCCAATACCTCCAAAATCCCACACACCTTCCCAGGGAAGCTCCAGGCCCTCCCCACGGGGACACAGGAGGGAGGTGATGGCTCCCACTACTCACCTTATGAAGTACATGAGGCCGTTGAGCGTGACAGTTTTTGGGGCAAAGGACCAGGGGGGCAGGTGGCCGCAGTTGACAAGGGACCAGAGGTCACTGTCGGGATCGTAGCACTGCATGACCATGGACTCTTTTCCAGCCAGGGAGCCGATGGCGAACAGCTTCCCGCGGCACGAGGTGGTGGAGCAGTTGTCCATGGGGTACAGCATGGGCTGCAGGGCTTCCCAGCTGTCCAGCGTGTGGTCGTAGCGCTCTGTGCTGTCGGAGGCAACTACGTAGAGCAGTCCATCCAGGACTGTGGAGCTGTGGTATTCCCTGGCTTTCAGCATGGGCGACACCTCCGTCCACTCGTTCACGCTGGAATTGTACCTCCAGACGCAGTCGTACAGCCTGGACCCGTCTGAGCCCCCTGTGGCACAGCAGGACACGTGTCAGAGCCGGGCTCTGCACAGCCAAGGGCGACGGTGGAGAGCGCTTGGCTCGGCACCAGCGCCTTTGCTACAGCTGCAGCTACACCTTCCGCATGCAGCCCCTCCCGCTGCCCCGGGCTGTACGATGGGGCAGCAGTTTGGTTCTGGGGGGTGCCACTAGTGCGTGCCATGAGAATTCTCATGCAAGTTTTGCACTGTTTCCAGTGAGCCAGGAAGGATTTCTCCCACGTCCTCCCTAGTCCATACTCAGCCATGAATCAAAACGAGTCTCCCAAGTTTCACCACCTCCATCCTCTAAACTCCCACTTCTGTCCCATTTTGTGGCCCCTGCTCCGTTGCTGCCCAGAAGCTGCTGAGGCAGCGGCACCAACGGCAGCTTGGGAACCTCCTGGCCCTGCCTGCAACACACTGACACTAAGTAGAACGACCCAAGATCCCCAGCAGCAGCCTCACACATGGCTCTTGGCAGGACTGGTCTCCACAGACCCACCAGGGATCACTCCAGGAAGCTCCCAAGGGATGTAAGGGCACCTGTACCAAACAAGCCATTTTTACGACCCTGCCCTTAAAGCAGAGCCTTGTTTTCTGCTTGTGACTAAAGAACACAGAGTTTTCTGATCAACTGCGTAAGACCTGCCCTTCAAAACTCTGCCAGCGTGTCCTGCACACCCAGGGCATGCTGTTCCACAGCGCCTGGTTTCCTGGGTTTGTTACAGCCGGTGCAGGGCTGCCACTCCAGCTATGGGGATGTAGTTCAAAGGAGGCATCTGCATACAGATTAACAGCTGAATTTATACATCGGAGTCACCTTGACAGAAGTAATTGTAGCCCCAGCGGACTGCAAGGAGGCAGGATTTGTGCTGAGGAAGGTACTGTGACTCACGGGGGCTGGCTAAGGAACCCGGGGCTTTCTGACACACCTATGCCTCAAGCAAGTGGCCTGGCTTGTGATTCACAGGGCTCTGAAAGCAAACACCTTCTTCACAGAGAGAAACTCAAAACCCTCCTAAAGTAACCCATATCCCCCAGAGTGACAGTTAGAAAATTCTAACTACAAGATCTGTGACTTCTGCCCACGTGCTCAGCAGCATTAGTCATGACAAAATAGCTCCTGGACTGAGACCAGCTGCTAAATCCAGCACCAACTCCAGAAGTCTCCATGCCTGCCAGCAGGCTGCAGGCACCCAAGCTTAGTCCCAAACTCTCTGCTTCCCAGGAAAGGCCAAGTCTCACTCTAGAACCCACATATTTTCAAGAGAAATCTGCACCCTAGCGGGTACCCTCACACCCTGTGTGCCTTACCAGTGACATAGATGTCGTTGCCCAGCGCAGCAACGCTGTAGCCCCCGCCCAGGTGCTCAGGGAACTCGGCCAAGTAGCGCCAGTGGCCGGTGCGCGGGTTGTAGCAGTCGACGGTGACGAGCTCGTCACAGTCGCGGTCGCAGCCGCCAACAAGGACGAGGATCTCAGCGAGGCCGGTGGAGGGCCGGGGGCGCATGCGGGCGCAGGGCCCCCGGTCGTGGCGGTCGAGACGGGCAGCCTGAAAGTCGCGGGCCTCGCGCAGGAGGCGCAGGCAGGGCGGGCAGCGGGCCACCAGCGGCTCGCTCTCCACGTGGGCCAGCAGGTAGAAGCGGCGCACAAAGGGCAGGCGGACGTGGGCCAGGAGCTGGGGTAGCAGTGGGGCACGGGTGGCGGGGTCAGCGCGCACCCAGCGCAGCGCCAGCTGGAAGGCGGCCTCCTCCTTGGGGACGCAGAGCCCGTCGTCCCGCAGGTAGGAGAGGAGGCGCGGCAGCGGCAGCCGCTCCAGCTGGGCGCCCAGCTCACCCACGTGCCGCAGCACGAAGCGGTGGGCAGCAGCCGCCAGTGCCGGGCACGCAAAGGCTTCGGCGAAGTCCTGCATGTCCAGGGCGTTGGCGGGCTCCAGCTGCCGTGCCAGCCAGGCGCCGCAGGCCTCCTTGACGGCAGGGAACTGCAGCAGGTCGGCGGCGCGCAGCAGGCGCTCGGCGATGTCGGGGCCCAGCCGGCCCACGCGGCCGGTGTACGCGAAGTCGAGCAGCCGCGCCAGGCACTCGGGCTCCACGCCGTGCAGCCGCACTCGCTCGGCCCGCGCCTCGCGCAGGGCCCCGCCGAACATGGCGCGGAAATATCCCGAGGCCGCGGCCAGGACGGCGCGGTGAGCCCCGAACTCCCGCCCGCCGGCCACCACCGTCACGTCCAGCAGGCTCCGCTCGGCCCGCAGCGCGCTCAGACCCCGCAGCAGCGACACCGCGTGCGCCGGTTCTCCTGCCGCCGAGGCCGCCGCCGCCGCCGTCCCGCCGGTGCCCGCGCCGGTCGCCATGCCGTGCCTGCGGGGAGCGCACCTGGGTCAGCGCGGAGTCGCTGGAACCGATCCCCGAGAGGCTCCCGGGGCGGGAAAGGGAAACCAGGGAAGGAGGTGGCGGGTGGGCTCGGGGAGCCCGTCCCGTGCCGGTCCCGGCCGACAACCCCCGGGTGCGGCCGCTGCGTAACGCGGCGCCGCCTCCCCCAGCGCGCCCCCGCTCGGGCCGGTCCCGGGGTCCCGCAGCTCCGCAGCCACCCCGCTCAGCTCCGTGCCCTCAGCCCCGGGCTGGCCCCCAGCGGGAGCCGCCCGACGGCAGCGCAAAGGCAGCGGGGCGGCCCCGAGAGCGGGCGGCACTGCCGGAGCCCCGCTCTGAGCACGGCTCCGGGCGCCGCCGTTACCGCGGGCGGCAGGGCCGGGCCCGGCGGGGAGTGGAGGCTCCCGCGCCCTGCCCGGCCCATCCCGTCGCCGCCAGTCCCACCGCCGCCACCAGCCGGGCCCCGCGGTGAGCAAAGAGCCGCCACGTCCCGCTCGGGCTCGCGCCCGCCGCCACCCAGTAAGAACCACCCCGGCGGCCCCGGGCCCCGCTCACCGCTCCGCTCCTCGCTCCGCTCTTCACCCCGCTCCGCTCCCCGCTCCGTTCGCCGCTGCCGGCGCCGCCCCCGCCCCTCCGCCGCTCCCGGCGCGCCCCGCGCCCGGCACTGCGCACGCCCGGACTACGGCTCCCGGCGGCCCCGCGCGGGCGGCCGCCCCTTCCCCGCCTCCCGCCGGCACCGAGCGGCTCGCGGTGTCGGCACTGCCCGGCCGCCGCCGCCCGGCCCCGCCCGCGCCCCCCGCGCCAGGACATGGACTCCGACTCCTGCGCCTCGCCGTTCGCCCCGGAGGTGAGCTGGGGCCCTGGGGACACGAGAGGGGAAGGGACGGGAACGGAGGGGAGGGGGAGCGGGAGGCTCTCCCGCCGCCCGGCCCGGCCCAGCCCGGCCCGGCCCGGCAGCCGCTGCCCGCTGCCCGCCGCGGGGCCGGGGTCGGGGCCATCTTGTGCCGCCGGGGCGAGGAATGGCGGCGGCGCCGCCCCGCCGTGCCCGCCGCGGGAGGGGCTGCCTGGGGGCCCGGTGCCGGCACCGGGGGCGATGGGGGGTGGGCGCTGCCCGGTTCCGCCGGCGCGGGGCGGGCGGGGCGGGCGGGACCGGCGGCGCTTCCCCCCCCCCGGGGCGGGCCCGGCCCCGCGGCCGCCGCTCACCCCCGCTCCCCGCAGGACTTCTCCCCCGGCTCCCGGCGGCACCGTACCGTGGAGGACTTCAACAAGTTCTGCACCTTTGTCCTGGCCTACGCCGGCTACATCCCGTATCCGCAGGAGGTGAGTTGCACCGGGGGGCTCCGGGGGGCACCGGGCTGGTCTGTCGGAGCAGCCGCTCCAGCGGTCACGGCCCCGCGCCGGGCCGGAACAAAAGGAACGGCGGCGGCTGGAGGCTCTGGGGACGGGGCGGGGGGTGGCCGGCGTGGGCGGGGTGAAAAACGTCGGATCCGGCATCGCTCCCCGGGCGCTCCGGCGGAGATTCCCGGGGCGGCGCTGGGGAGAGCAGGAGCGACAGCGCCTCGGGGGACAGCGCCTCGGGGGGACAGGGGACAGCGCCTCGGGGGGACAGGGGACAGCGCCTCGGGGACAGGGCGCAGCGCCTTGAGTCGCACGCAAGTCCTTTCTGAGTCAATGCTGTACCTGCTTTCTCGACGTGTTCCAGGAAACGCCACTGAGGAACAGCCCCAGCCCTCCCAACAGCACTGGAGGCACGATTGACAGTGATAGCTGGGATCCTCGCTTCAATGACACCCCCTCCTCTGTCTCCCTGCCCACCAAGAACAGAAAGAACTTCAGTCAGCTTAAACGAGCAAAACCATATGGTTCCCTGTTCCAGCGGGCAAAGGCCAGCAACTTCCTGCCGGAGCGAAAACAAATCGATAAGATCAGGAAGAAGAAAAAGCTGAAAAGGAGGGAAACAGAAGTGTCTGCAGAGGAGGACTACGAGGAGAAGCTGCTGGAGCTGGAGGCAGAGGACTCTTACGCAGAGACACCGATGAGCCCCTCATCAGAGGGCGACCCGCAGTCTGTGACCGAGCACTGCTCGGTGTGGGACTCTGACACCCCATCCAGTGTCTCCTACCCCGCTGTGACAGCCGAGCAGACGGTGGAGATCCAGAGTGTGGGCAAACGAACGGTCATTCGGCAGGGCAAGCAGGTGGTCTTTCGGGATGAGGACGGCACTGGTGACGATGAGGACATCATGGTGGATTCAGGTAGGGGGCCTGGCTGTCCAAGAGGATCAGCCAGGTGGAAGTGGCGGTGCTGTTGCCGATTTCTTTGGTTCTTTACCTGTAGCGTGAGATTAATGCTGAGCAGTGCTGCCTGGGCAGTTAGGATTTTGGTGGAAAAGGGGGGGTTGGCTCCTTTTGCAGTAAACTGAGTGAAAAGCTGCAACTTTATAGAAGCAGCCAGTTCTCCTCTCCTCCCATGTACTGCTGAGAGTCTCTTCCCATGCAGGGGAGACCCGAAAAAAGCAGCAAAGTGCCTGTCTTTGAAACCCAGGAGGTTAATTTAGCACAAAAGGAGAGGAAAGTCCCAGTGAGGGTGTGAAGGCTCGACCACTAAAAAATGTGGCTTTGCTCTTTGTCTTTGCAGATGATGACTCGTGGGACCTGGTCACTTGCTTCTGCATGAAGCCTTTTGCCGGGCGGCCGATGATCGAGTGTAACGAGTGCCACACCTGGATCCACCTCTCCTGCGCCAAAATCCGCAAGTCGAATGTCCCAGAGATCTACATCTGCCAGAAGTGCCGGGACTCCAAGTTTGACATTCGCCGGTCGAACCGCTCCCGGACGGGCTCGCGCAGGCGCTTTCTGGACTAGGGGAGGCGGTGCTGGTGCGCTGCGCGGGCGGGCGAGCCGTGGGTGCTGGCTGGGAGGCCGGGAAGGGCTTCCCCAAACTGCTGCTGCTCGGGCGGGAGAGCTGCCCGGCTGGCCCGCGGCGCAGGGACGAGGAATCGCCAAGCCACGGGCAGCTGGGGCTGGGAGAGGCCAACTGGTCAGAACTGCGGCGAGATCTGACTGTCTCGAGGGACAGACGACGCTCTCTGAGCTCGGTGGAGTTTTGTCCGGTTACGATGACTGGGTGATGTCTGGGGAATGTACAATACCTTTGCCATGGAGGTTTTCTCATCCCATTGGAAACTGCAAATCCTCTCTGTGCTAGGAAACTCCTCCTCCAAAGAGGGAGGGGAGGAGGAGGAAGTCTATGTGAAGAGTCTGAAAAGTAAATGGCCCTGTGTTTTAAATTCAATGAAATATTATACCTGCCCATTTTTCCGTATAGATCAATCTTAGATATCCTAAGGCTCAGTAGGAGCCAGCGTCAGTGCTACCAGCCTCTGTGTGATCTGCTGCCACTTCCACAGGCTTGGGAAAATGGGAGTTCTGCAATTTGGCATTGCTTAAGTGCAAACGGGACTTGGGGCTCCCTCCTGTGCCAAGGGGGACAGCACCCTGGCAGGAAAGAGCAGCCCTTTTTCTGGACAGGCAGCATGGGGGATCAGTGGCATCGGATTCTTCCCTACAAGGTCTCTTCACAGTGATTTTTCATGATTTTATTTGCATGATCAGCTCAAATGTGTGTATGGAGGGAGACTGCTCCGTTTCCTGTCCCTTTGTTAACCTCTCCGGGGCTGTTTTAAGATGATGACTCTCCCTCTTCTCAGCCCAGAATTCAAACATGGACTCTAAAAGGGGCCAAAGTAAATGTAGAGCCTGGCAGGTCTGGCTGGGATTTGATCATGTCCATCCAAGTACAACAGCTGAGTTGATTTCTGTTTTCACTGTTTTTTGAGACCGGACTGTAACCAGAAAGCCAGAATCTTTAACCTACTGGTAGCAATGACACAGCTCAAAGCAAATGCAGGCGATGCAGCTACAGGGTGAAGTGCAATGAGGATCCATCCAGTGTGGGGTGGACAGGAAAGCAGGCCCCAGCCAGCCTCAGCCCAAGGGAAATCCCTCCAGAACCACGGTGGGGAGTCACAGCTCATACACAAGGCCAGGGAGATGCTGGTGTTGTTCCTCGATGACCAAATGCATCTCTGTGGGTCACACAAATTGGGTTGATGTTTCAAGGTTATTTCTCTGAAGTTCTGCCTGGGGAATAGTGTATGCTCTGTCCAGGGAGACCAGGAGGCTCGGGGAGACACTGGCTGGTACCGCAGCCACAGCCAGACCAGCTGTGCCAGCAGGAACATGTCCTGAGTTCTGCAGTCACAGCATTGGAGCACTGCCTTGTCTGAGGACTAGCTCACTGGGAGATGTGCCCTGGTGATGACTGAGGGTCTTGCCAGGACACAGGGTCTGGTGCCCTTCTTCAGACATATGTGCTGGAGCTGCCAAAGCCTCAGGCAGCCCAGTGCCACGGGGTCCTGGGCTCCATGGCGTGGGACATGGGGGCACAGGAGGTCTGCCAGACTGGCAGGGCAACAGAGCTGCGTGACTTGCAACTTCTGTCCTGCTTCTTGATAAAAATCCTATTCCACAAAGCTGCAACAGCTGACTCTGGGTTCAGAAAACCAGCTCCAGCTTCTGTGAAATCTCAAGACCATGACCATGCTGTGCTGCCTTCAGAAGCTACATGGAACCACCAAGGAGTTTGCCAAAGACTCGCCCCTGACTGCTGCCTGACTGTCCTTTGCAGCCAGAAAAATAACCAAAGCACTCCAATGCTGCCATTTCACTCTGCAACCGGAAAGGCTTAGGAAGGTCCCAGCTGCTGCTGCACAAGGGTTGGACCCGTTCTGGAATCGGTCTCTCTGTGTTTGCAGCGTGTCCGCAGTTCAACTGGACCTCCATGGAGCGTGTTCCTGAAGCTTTTATGGGTGCACTGCCAAGTGAACTGGCTCTTTTTTACAGAGGTTCGACACTAATCAATGTGACTGACTCTTGTTCTGTTCCCTTTTCAGATTTATCCCAGTGGATGGTGTCTGACAAGTCCAGCACGTTACAATATCAGCAGAGAGAAATAAAAAAGTAACATCTCCATTCTTTTAGTTCATGTATGTTCAGCCATGTATAATTATAGTTTAATTCAGAACTTTATTTTTTCATTAAAACTTTTAATGAACCATGTTTTTTTCTTAAATGTGAAATAAGTGAACAATGAGTTTGTTTTATTCCAAACTCGGGAGTCTGCTGTTATGATTTACTGGTGTGTGCGCTGTTGTGCCAGGCAGCAACAAGATCTGATGCTTCAAATGCTCTTCCCTAAACAATACACCCAGTCAGGCAGGGATAGGAAGTAAAGGCAGGTATACCCACCTTTCTCCAGAGCAGCTGTTCCTTGCCAGCCTCTGGTGAGAGATCAGGTCCCTGCAGCCTTGGAAAAAGCCCTGGGGGCTGCACTGCATCCGCCTCGTGAGGACTGGCTGCTTGGCCAGACCCAAACCAACCCCTTGAGAACCCTCCAGGAGCTGTGCTGAAGGAGAGCTCCCTCCTTCCCTCCCCACTGCCAGAGGACTCCAACCCACCCAAGGGCTGGCTACGCCTTGGTGCCACCCTGCAGCTCTGGTATGTGCCGTGACCCTGCAGGCACTGCTGCTCAGCCAGCTGCCATCAAAGCAGCCCTAACATCTTGGCAAACTGAAAAGGTGGCTCAACCTTTTGCATATGGCACTAGGTCATACTGGAAGCTAAGCTCTCGTGGCTTATAGCTTCTATTTTAATTCTGTTGGTAATTTTGAATTATACAGAGAATTGAATTAGAAGTCCCAGGGAGCTGTGGCTGTAAAATGGCAGCTGCTCACAGCAGGAATGTGATTCCACAGTGGGGCTGTTCTTACAGTCTTGGCAAAACTTGTCACTGACAGAAAACAAGGAAGAAAGTAGTAGGTGGGCTGGAAAGACTGACCCAGCAACTGGCTCCCAGGGATGCTCTCCTGGGAGTATTCTGCCATGTCCTAGTCCCTGCAGGCTGGCTCTCACTCCTGACCATACACCTCACACAGTGAAAAGACACGAAAAGGGAACTTCTGGTAGAGATTTCTGCCCAGTCCCTCAAGTCCCACCCAGCAATGACCAGCAGCAGTCAATGAGCTGGATGGAATGGAGGGTGCTATTATGTTTACAAAACCTGCAACCCTTGCTTTCCAGGGGTTTATTTTCAGGAGTCTCCTACAGATGCAAAGGGAATGGGAGCTGCTTTTCAGCTGAATATAATTTATTGCACATTTTACATTTAATTTTAGATCAACAGAACACTGGTTGTAAGTGAAATAAAGCCCTGCACCAGGAGCTGGTCACAAATGAAGAGTTTTGGTTTTAATAAAAACAAATGAACACCCCTTCACAACATGAACTTGTTTTTCTTAGAGAAGGGACCATCTCTTTCAGACTGGCTCAAACAAGTCTACTTTTGGAAATCTAGTTCTAGGCTTCTAGGCAAGATAAATCCCATGGATTTATGCCATAACTGCTGCTTTTCAGAAAGGGCAGCTGAATGTTACATTTTCAGCTCTTTATCCATTTGGCCTCTCTCCTCACTTTGGTCTGGTTTACTTACATGAACTACGTTTGTTTTACCTAGGAATAAATTAGATGGGAAGAGATAGTTGCAGCATCAGAATCAAATGAAATGAATTGCTGTCTTTCTCCTCACTAGCTCTCCTATTTTTCCAAAAACCTTGATGATACATGGATGTGGATGGCAGAAGAATTAGTAAGAGTATGATACCCCATGTCCTTGTCTGGAATAGCAGTGTTGGAAATAAGCAGCTGGACAGATTGGTGCTGAAGAGGTCAATGTTACTACAAAAGGCAAAGACCTTCATACTTAACAAAAGTATGTGGTTAACAAGTGCATTTCAAACACAGATTTGAGATGGAAACTCTCTCTGACCTCTTTCCAACAAAAAGGCTTTGCACAGGGGACTTCCAGGAGGTGGCCCGAGAACTGAAATTCCCCTCAGGAGCAGGAAAAGGTGTGTTAACTGCCCCAGGAAGTATGTGGAGAAGTGAGAACAACAGGTTTTCATCCCTGCTCAGTGCCAGGAGGTACGTGTGAGCACACGAAGGGGCCGTGGCCAGCTGGCAGGAGGGCACCTGCTCAGCCCTCTGGGCAGAAAGCACTGTGCACTCAGAGTCACGCTGCTTTATTGAGTACCAAGCCACAATATTGCCTTGAAGCTGCCTGGAGCAGCAGGGTCTCTCCTTTTGTCCCTAACAGAATCAGCAGGACACCACCGGCTATATGGACAGTAAAAATAAAAGTGTCTCTGTTCAAACTTGCAGCGTCCAGGGGAGGTTGTGCAGTTTCCATTGACCCAGGTCCCGTGGCAGACATGAGCTCCCAGATTAGCCATCAGCATCAATCCTGTGAGCTGTCAGGGAGAACAAGGAATGGACACATGCTAGAACCCACCACCGTACCAGGAACAGGCAGGAGCATTTCTGGCTGCTAATTAAACATGACTCATATACACCTCCCAAGGCACTTCTGGAAGCTCTGTCAGTTGGATGTGCTGCTCACACTGGCCAGGGAGCTGGTCTAGAGCAAACAGAGGTCTGTGCCTTTGATCCAACCTGCCAGAACCACAGAGGTGACAGTAAAACTTGTCACGAGGTTTCACAGAGTTATTCCAGCAGGGAAGATGTTTTGGCAAGTAAGACAAATGGGGACAAAGAAGAAATCTGGCTCAGGCCTCCAACACGCCTCCATCCATTCAATTCAGTCCCCATGCTACTCACATTGCTTTGGTATCCTAAGGGCCTCGTTGTCAGCTGACATCACTTGGTGCAGAACTCCTCGGAACTGATAAAGCACTTTCAAACTCTTCTCCTCACCCACGCAGGGGTCGTAGAAGCCTGGCAGCCCAGCCTTCAACCAGAAAAGGACAAACTGAGCATCAGGGAATGGACTTTCACAGTTCTTCAGTTGGCCAGAAACATCTATTAGTGCCAGGACAAGTGTCATTAAAAAAAGTTTTGCTGCCAGAAAGGTGAGATGCTGAGGAATCACCTCTGCAAGTTTTGAATACATAAAAGTAAACCAGGGGGTTGGGAAGTTTCTGGTGTACAGCCCCAGGGTCTGCAGACACCAAGATGCTGTTTCTTTGGCACTGGAAACGCCCAGAGAAACAGAAGTTCCTGGATGTTCCTAACACTTGGTATGTAAATGGCTTCTGTGAATTGATCCAGAGTCACTGGAGAGATCCCCTGGCAGGACACCACATGGTTCAACTGAAATTCTGGGTCACACATTTGAGTCATGGAGTCTGGGCTTTGACAGAACAGCTTTGACAGAACGTACCTTGGAGGCCTCTGTAAGGATGAGTTTAGAGTCCTTCACCAAGCACTGCAGGGGCACAGTCACATCTATTACCTTCACCTTCTCATTCTTCCTGCTGTTGTCATTAACAAACTTCCCATACCAGGCATTCACTATAATCAGACCTGCATGTCCCAGGAAATCACAGCTGTGATGAAAGGCTTCCTGCCATGGCTGGACAGACACTGACAAAAAGACCATCCCAGCATCTTCTCTTGCTTTCACCAAGATTTAATTCTCCTGGCCTGGACCCACTTTTCTCAAGCCAGAACAACATTTCTACTTGGTTGTTTGTTAGCAACCTTCAGCACTAGGATAGAGTGACAGGACTTCAGTGCCACACTGATGTGACAATCTGAGTGGATGTCAGTTCACTTTGGAACACTCTGTGGAAAACTGGTAGTAATCATCAGAGATCAGATTGCCACTACAATCCATGAACAATGAAATGGGATTGATCCCATGTGAGGGAGAAATCAGTGAAAGCTAAACTTGAGACTACAACTTTTGCACATATTTATACACACACCTCTCTTTGGTGGAGAGGTGAATCCAGACTGATGTCTTCAGTCTCTTGATCCACCTCACAGTATGTCCCAAAATAATATTCTGTGATCCCTCCTAAGCTCAGGCACCAGGAGCTGAATCATAATGGGACTCCCCTACTCTGTGCTCAGCAGCAACTACACTGCGCTTCATCAGGAGAGGGAATGAAGAAACAACACCTTTGTATTGTTTCTTCTTCTCTTCAAATTTATATAAAAAAGTAAATGATATCATAATCTTTACCCATTCTGGCTTCCTCTGCTTCAATTATCCTTCGGACAGACTCCTGCATCAACCGGACCTGTCACAACACAAGTGGCAGAGCAGAAATCACACAGGGTCAGACACTGTGGCCAAAAGAGAACAGCCCAGAGGGAAAAGAGCTGCCTTTCACTAAGGGAGACCAAGTTACAAGAAAGACTCACCGCAGCTTCAGCTTCCTGCTTCTTCTGCAGGATGTCACTGGCTGTGTTCTCCCGCTGCTTCTCCAGCTCTCTGGCAGAAGGAAGGCAACACCACATCAGGAATACACAGTAGATGGGATTCAGCCACAAACTGGCAGGTGTCTGCCTACTCAACCCCCCAGTTAAAGTGACCCACAACCTCACACAAAAGAGCCCTAGTGAGACTTCCTCGCTCTGAATGTGCAGGACAGCCTGGCAGCCTCACCTCTCCTTCTGTGCCCTGAGGTAGGGTTTGATGACCAGCCTGTGCATGGCAAAGTAGATGACCAGAGGTCCCACGGTGGCATAGAACACGGCGCTGGGAAGCAGCTGATCTGTTAGGTGGACAGGGAAGAAGTAGGTCTGGCTAGCCCTATTCAGCCTGCAACAAAAAAGAGCAGAGGGACAGGTAAGAGGAAAAGCAGAGTTGAATGTGCTTGATGAAACACACTTAGCAGCAGCACGTGCTGCTGAACCAAAGGGAGATGAACAATGAGCTCAAGAAGTTAATACTCCAATAAACTGAAAAAGCCAATGGTAAGAAAGACAGCTGACACCAGCCAGAGCCAGAAGCAAACATCTCTCATGATAGTACCTGACCATTGTACAGTGTTTTTTTTTGATCTTAGGAGAACAGGAGAATAGGAAATTTGGTCACTGATTTCCCCAAAAAAAGGTGAAAAAGAAAATGCTTCTAGAGAAGGCCTGTGTTCACAGCACTGGCATGGGCCTTCAGGACAGGTGCATATTAGTATTTTTCTGATGCTTATAACAATATTTATTTTAGAAAACATGAGTTTCCTGAGTTCTTCAGGCCCTTCAGCAGTTTGGCATCCCACTTGCCACTGGACATCCCACCACAGCACAAGGACCCTTAATGAGCTCTGCCCCTCTGTGAACTGCACCTTGTTAGTGGTACAATCACTGCATTAGGGAATGGTAATTCCCTAATTCAAGCATACACTTGTGTACAGTGTTATACAAATAGAATCCAGCTCTAAATCCAGCTCTACCAATAGTATTTTCAGAAATCTTCCAGCACTTACCAGAATGCTCCAAACCTCACTTTAAGCTGTATTTCAGAATATTCTGATGCACACACAGAGGTGGCTCAGGCTGTAACACCAGCAGAAGGCACCCACTGCTTACCATGGGCACTGCTTGCGTTAGAGGTGAGGGCAGCTGCACCCTCTCCCAGTGATGTATCACTACACCTGTATTGCCCTGGGACTGGAACCTTCTCACTTGAATACTGGAAATAGAACCATGGAAGTTATGGTCAGCCTCTGCAGTCTAGAGTTGCAATCTTGAACTTACTTGATTTTCAAGGACACTCCCTGGGGAACACCAACACTGACGGTGGCTCCTAAAACGCTGTGCCTGGAAATCTTCCTCTCTGCTCCATATTCCACTACGGTCCCAAAGAAACCTGCCCTGGAACAACAGAACCAAAAACTGGTAAGACAGGGAAGACTTCTTCTCTTTACAGAATCCTGGAATTCCCCAACAAGTAAAGCATGGAAATACATCTGCATGCAGCAGATGTTGCCCTCTGGAAGATTCACTGTGTATCTCCAAGGTGAGAATAGCCCTTCCAGCTTGCTTGGTAGTAAAAAGACTACAAGAACTTCTGGCTTTCTTACTGGAGATGATATAGACATATCACACACAAGTATTTTAAGTTCCACATAACCAACCTGCCAAGACATTCACTTCAGCCTTTACCAGATTTAAAGAATGAAAAGCAGATTCCCAAAGGCCACAGAAGCATTAGGTTTGTGGAACCTGGAGGCCTACAGCAGCAGAAGAGGATAGATTCCTCAGGTTGTGAATAATGTGAACTTCCTCTTGAGCACTTACTTGAGAGAACCTTTCACTCGTGTTTGATCCTCATCCTGAAACTTATGCTGGTAACTGACCATCATGAAAGAATGGGGGATTCCCAGCTGAAACACAAGAGGCACAAATGTATGAAACCATGTCCTTGGCCACTGCTGAACTCTCCCCCCAATTCCCTTTCTCATCCTTGAAGCGGCACAGAACACAGAGCAGTGCTTGACACAACCTCTGCAGCCTGTTACCTACGCTGGGTGTAACATGGGATAGTACCAACTGTTCCTTAACCTCTAGTCCCAAGCCAGACTCCTGCCAAGACAGGAAGGTGAGATCCCTCTCTCCCCGGGGCAGGACTGCTGCCCCTATGGCAGCAGCAGGGCTCTCACCTGCAGTGCCACGGTGAAGTGGCTGGTTTTGGTGTCCCGGACGATGCTGGTGTTCATGGCTGACTGGATGCCCCACCGCCACTGCAGGTAGCCCATCGTGTTCTTGTCAAGGTTGCGGGCCAGGACTGTGGTGAGGCCGGGGCGGACCCCGCGGGACGAGAACTGCAGGGCACAGTTTGTGGTGATGAAACTATGGAAGTGAGGAAAGACTCATCAGTGCTAAAACACAGGCTCTCAGGTGGCCTCAAATTTCTTCTTGCTCAGGAACTTTGCTTGAATGCCTAGAGACCATCCTGCAAGGAGTGCGACACCCGAGGCTTTCAGGGGAAAATCAAAACTAATTCAGACTGCCCTGACCACAGCAGTGCCCAGGAGAGCAGGTTGTGCCCTGGTTACTGCCTGTGCCCAGGCAGCTGCTGCTCCCAACCTTCCCTCCTGCCCTGCACAGGTAACAGCCTGGTCTCTGCAGTGCAGCACACTCAGCTGCTGGCACAGAGCAGCCCTGCTATTTAGTAACCCTCAAGCATTAGCTCCAAAAAGCAGCACTAAAGCTCTCCACAGGGAACAAGAATCCTGTACAAGCTCTGAGGAATGCTGTATTTACTAAATTAGAAAATACAAATGAAGGAGCCTACACTGGCTCCTACAGTGCTCTGGCATGTGACTTCAATCACAGCCCTTACCTTGTATTCTCGTTTGCAACTTAAGACTTCTATTAATTTGTGAACAGACACCTCGGTAGTGGCAAATTTGGTATTATTTCCCAAAAATACAACACATCATCTCCTGTTTTGCTGTCAGAAACTCCCTCTCACACATGGAAGCCTCAGAAGAGCTTCCCAGAGCTTTTGTTCTGCTCCCAGAGCCAACTTCTGTTGCTCTGATTGGAGATCATACCTCAAGTATCATGAATCATGAGAACATCAACTACAAATCTAAGGATGTGGAGCACAGACCCTCCTTAAACTGGAAGTATGAAAATGGAGAGCACCAAAACCCAGATATGGTACAAGTCTTTTGACAATACAAGTATGACCTTAAATCTAAAGAGGAAATATCTTATTTTGTAGGATAGAAAACAAACCCAGAATTAGCGTGGAAGAGAATTCAAGTCATTTACTTCCTTAGTGTGAAATATTAACCATTAGACCATTTTTCTAATATTTACCATCTTGGTGTAAGATTACGGAATATCTTCAGCCCAAAGAGAGGTCCATGAAGGTCTCCTGCTCCAAACTCCAACTGTTCAAATGCACAATGCCAGAGTGTTAGAAGAAAACAACCTTTACAACAGTGACAAAGTATGTCACAAGTGTCATTTTTATCACAGACGTTTTACACATCTGAGTAACATTTACCACCTCTTTCAGCACTCTCCCTTTCCTGCAGCTTTTCCCCCACAACTCCTTCCCTTGAGAGAAAAGCAGTTTTGGAAGCAAAGGCAAACTATCATGCTGCCTAAGGTGCCTGCTCACAGCACTGGAAGGTACCTCAGAGCCTTCAGACAGAGAAATTAGAAAGGCTGGAGACATCAGGTAACTATTCTGTCTGCACAAGTGAAGTCCAAATTGCATGGCCAAATGGAGAGGGGAAAAAAATAAGAAAACCCAAGGTTTGGCCTTTTTCTCAAATTCCTTTAAGAATTCCTTTTTCTACACTCTACAGAATGTAGCAAATGAGAGATGAACCACAGCCAAAGTTCCCCCCCCCCCAAATAAACACTGGGTAACAGACTGAATATAAAACTGCACAACAGGTGTACTCTTACCTCTCCCCATCCCTTGGCAGATGTCACTCGTCTCAGAGCAAGGTTAATTGATCCCCCTCCATTCCCATTCTGGGTGGAAAGGTTACCAGACAGTATTGCTGTGTCCGTGGCAGTCAGGGGTGCCTGAAAAACGAATATATTGTGAGCAGTAACTCTGGTCCAGTTCACACAATTAGTGCATGTTCTACAGGGACATAATCACAACTGCAGAGTGTATGTGGTTTTGTAGTCAAATACCAAGTATGGCAAAAAGTGAGACAATTCTTACAGTACCAGACACTTGTGACACCTGTAATGTACCTCTTGAAGTCCTGACCCTGAGCTGCAAACTTAGTTGCAGATTAAATTTCTACAACTCTCTGGGGAGAGGAAACAATTCCCATTCCCTTCCTTACCCACATCCTCAAAAATGGGTGCCATTCGTCTTCATCCACTGAACATACCATATTCAGTCAGAACTGGATACTGAGCATCCCCACTGGCAGGAGGGCAGGACCACTGCAGCCCACAAATGAGTCTCCTGAAAGCTGCAGGGCAAACCCAGCATCCTGCTGGCCCTGAGCTGCCCTTCCCCACCTGTGCTGGCCACTGTGTCCCCCCGATCCCGCTGAGAACCCCCGAGCAGCGCGTTCTGTGCCTCATGTGCTCAGGCCCTGCTCACACACCTGTGTCTGCCCTCCTCACCTCGATGGACTGGGATATGTGCATTTTGTTTATCTCAATCTGGGGAAAGCTGCTCCCAGGCACATCTTCGTATTCCTCGTCATAACGATCAAAGAGGTCGGTGGCGTCTATTCCCACACTAATTGTTCCCTGAGGGATGACAAGTGAAACAAGCACTCAGCATCAGCAAACATCCAACACACACAGGACAAGTGGCTAAAGCATTCATTCCTGTATATGACCACATTTTTGTGCACTTTTCCCTTTTTCTGCAATTACCTTTTCCACTCTAAAATTAATTTCCTAATACGCAAGACAAACAAATGTCAGTGATTACAATATTCCAAAACAGCAATATAAATCATCAGACTGGAGAAAGGGCAGCTTTTCAGCATGAACTCAACTTGCAATCCTGAGGTCATTTTTCTATTGTGACATATTATAGAAGCAGGTAGAACATCTTTACAGAGCAGGTTTCTTCTTCCCCCACAACTGAATCTGCTATGTCAGTATTTGAAAGTTAAGATAATACATTTCAGAAATTGATTTTCTTCAATGGAACTTAGCCAGAAAGCCTCTATGTGCTTCTTCTTATGAGTTATCTAAACTAATTTACTTCTAACCTGCATCATTCACTTGCAATTGACCTCATTAGTCAAAATTTTTGTTTTCTTTTTCTAGTTTATATCTTATCATCAGAAGAAAAGCTTGACAAAGACAAACTTTTAGTAATTGGTAGATATTTTCTTTCTCATAGAAAGACCACCTTGCTCTACTTGGTTTACTGGTGCCGTGATGCTGCATGGATCCACATGCATTCCTGGGATTCATTGCACCTCATTTCTCTAAAACATACTCAAAATCTTAGGACTTCCTTTTTCACACCTGCGAATTGTACAGTAAATATCCCTCCCAAGGAAAAAAGTAAAACACCTGAACCTAACCATGAAAATCCACAGGACCCGTTCAGAGGAAAGGAGCCTCTCCCTGTTCCCTCTCTGGCTCCCCAGCTGACCTCCTACTCCCCTGCCTTTCCCTGAGGTGAACGGTGGACCCTGGGCAGACCCTCCACCTCCCACTAAGCAGGTGAAGTCACCCCAGAGGTCTGTGGATCCTGGCAAGGAAACTGGTTCAGGTGCAAGCACAGGAAAAGCAGCAGATGGTAAAGTTAAAAATATTCCCAGAGAATGAGAGCACCCCTATGCCACCGGATAATAGAGGGGACTGCTGCTGCTCCCAGCTCCCATCAGCCACCTGCTCTGACCATGGGAAATGAGGAGCTCTCCCCAAAGGAAGAGTGGCAGGAGGGATCTGTAAGGCCTGCTCAGAAGCCAGCGCTGCACAGCGCAGCAGCTCCCGGGGCAGGAGTGGGAGCAGCTCTACGGAACCATCGGAGCCGGGATCAGCTTTTACAATCACCTTCATCTGCCACCCTGTGAACAGGAATTCGTGGAATTCACAGATGTGCCAGAGGAGAATATAGTGCCTCCTTTTTCCTTATGAATTTACCTTCAGGAAGGTGACACCTGGAAGCTGTGCCAGGCTATGCCTTGAGGGGTCTGCATTCCTTAGATGTTGACCTTCCACAGCAGGAAAATAAGGGGATTTAATTTCTCCTAACATGAAATGGTTCTTCTCAAACCAAGCAATGAACTTTTCAACCCTTCTGCATGTCTTTGAAAGCAAAAACAAAGCTCTAAAAGCAAATAGGAGACTCAATTCCAACCCTCCAAATTGCCTACATCTGGTTATTGCTCAACATTTCTGGTTAAAACGCTTTATTTTTGTGGAACTGTTTTATGGAACTGACAAAATGTTGGAAATTTTAAAATAACTTGTGCTCGTGTATGAAATGATCACAGCTGCGCTCCCCAATTCCACGGGAACACTGCCTGGAGAGACATTTCCATCGGCTGCCAACCAGCAATTGCTGTAAACACCCAGATGGCTAATTTTATCCCAGGACACAGGCCGAGGCTCACAGCACAGCTCACAGCCACGGCGAGCGCCCAGGGAAAATGTCACATTCCTGAAGCACGGAGCAGCATCAGTGGAGATACCATGCCCCTCTCTGAGAACATCTCTCTGACCCCGCTCACCTCCAGCAGGGACAGCTTGCCTTGACTGGTCTGTGGCACCCAGAACCCCTTCCTGTGAGAATAATGCTGTCAACAGATACTCACACAACATCTTATGCTTGGTTAACCTTCCAGTGAAAACCAGTTCTTAGTGTGTGTGCACTACCCACAGCCTGGGGATCTCTTTCATACAGGTCCTCACCTAGGCTCAGCATACCCTGCACAGTGGTGATAATTTACGGATCCACTCTTGTGACCAGGGTTAAGTCTTTGCTTACCTTTGGATTAGTTCGCTGCTGCAGTCTCCTCTCTTCCCTCTCTCTCTGCAAACGCTCAAATTCTTCCCTGATTTCAGCTGCAGTTCTCTTTCGTTCCACAACCTGCTCAAAAAGAAATGAGAACCAAAGGATCACCAGACTGAGGCTGTTCAGGGCATGGCAGTGCTGGGGGTTGGAGGCCCACGAACCTGGGACATACTAACACGCTGCCCCAGCTGCTGAAAGCTGCTCTGCACCAATTTCAATAGTCAGAGTTTGGAAGGAAGCACCTGGGCCAAATCAAATGGTAGGCATGAGAGAAAACTCCATGCTTTGAGAGAAGGGAATATGGTCTTGTTATTTCCATTCCCTTGACAAAACTAGGGCAAAAAGCTTTCCTACCACAAGCACTAGACACTGCAGTGCTGTTATCCTCAGCGATCCATTAACTGCTCTACCAGGTGTGGACACAAAAATGAAAGCAACTGAAAGGCTCTGGTCTGAAGTGAACTGATTCTGTGATTTTAGGCTATGCTGTTTCACAGCTGCTTACCTGACATGGCTCAGGGAATGAGGATTTTAGGGGTTTGGTATGGATAGAAAGAGTATTGGATTTGGATTTTCAGAATTAGACCAAGTCTGCGAAAAGCAGTTCAGAAATGTCTGTTACACGCTGCCACTGCACCACATTTCTGGCAACTCACTCCAAACTTGACCTCGGTGCTGACCTGACCCAATACCATAGGATTCTGTTCCAGCAGCATAGTGCAATCAACTAGGGCTGGCAGAGGCCAGCAAGGGACTCAAGGGTAGGACAGCCACGAATGAACAAGTTCTCTTCCAAAGCCCATAAAACCTAACAAAAACCAAACCAAACATACCAAAAAAACCCCCAACCAATCCCAAAAAGCCCAGGAAGAAAAAGTAATTTCAAACTCAGAAGTTAGTTGAGAAGATGTTTTGGATGAAAAACCAAGTTTCGGATGAAAAAGATGGGACTAGGTGGACAATGACGACACATTCATCTCAGACAAAGATGTTGCCTGTCACAGTAATATCCTGACAGGGAACTCTGAATGTCAGGTTTATGGTTCTCTTTTTAAGTGCAAAACCCAAGTGTTCTTTGAAAATCCATCACAGTGTTTCAATAGGGACAGAAACAGAAATAACTAACCAAGGATGCCTTCAGACCAACAGGCATTTAATACCAGCCAGGTGTCAGTGCAGCTGGTAGAACAACAATGGCAGATAAAGGTGGGTTTAGTCAAGGCCACTGGCCACAAGGTGCTCAATTTCTCTCACCTCCCAGCCTTCCATCTCCAGTCCTCTCCTCCCATATATGTCATAGATGGCTCTGGTCTGTGGATCACTAAGCACTGCAAATTAAAACCAAAAGAGAGGAGAGAACTCAGTTTTCAGTCTTCTCCTCGGGTTTCAGACCAAGACACTTGCATTATTTGGAATTCAAGCACAGCTCCTGGAAATGTCTTGTTCTACAGTAGTACATTAACCTCTTTGATGCTTCCATGTGCTATATTGACAGGACACACTGACTTTTTCCCCCCAGAAACTCATTTTTTTTTCATTTTTCTTATTTCTAAAACAAAAAAGTGGAAAGAACACAAGAGACATGCAGCCTAAGTGAATGTGCAGTGCAGTTTCTAACACTGCTTTCTTTGACTGAAGCATGACATGAGCCCTCTAACAACCATGGGGATTATGAGCAATTTAGCCAGAGCAGTCCCAGGGCCCTTCCTGAGCAGGAATACCACCCACCTCTGTCTGGCTTTCAAAGCTCTGTGGTGCTTCCCCTGATCTTCCCTGTCCACTGATCCTTTCCCTCCCAGTCCAAATGTGTGGGACATACCAAGTGCCAATGAAGCAACTTCCACAAGGCAGTTCATGCCTTGCCAAACATAAACTACAAGGCAATGGCAAAGGTACATGTAAAATCTGAACCTCCCAAAACGTCACCCAGCTCAATGGAGAACACAAAATGCACCAGGAGACTGCAGAACAGTTACTTTGGAAAAAGACTGTGTACAGAATTAGGAAGAATCTTTAAAAGGTAAGGCACATTTAAATGCATAATCTCCTATACCACACCCTTCTGTAAAAAAAATAAAAGATCATCAGTATTTTCCCCCCAGGGTTCCAAGACCAGCTTTATCATGATCACGTATCTCTTTTGACTGTGGGGGAACTGATGTGTCCTCAGGGAGCCGGGGCGCTCACACCGGTAACTGAGCTTTGGTCTGAACCACTGGAAGATTATTGGACTTGCTAAATGTCACAGGCAGGTACTGCTTCTTATGAATTCTGGTAAAATGAATCTTTTGTTGTGTGATATTAAGAGATGGAAGAGGAGGGAGAGAAAATAGGCAGGAGGTGAAGTGGCTTATTTCTAAGACGTCAAAAAATTTGGCTTGCAAAATTGATACTACACTCACATTTGGTATGAAACAAGCACCAATTTCCTTTCCAGGTTCATTGCAAGGCACAGCCAAGCAGAGCCACAGAATTCAAAGGGAAGCTGCGGACTCATATAAGGCCACCCACCCACCACAATGAAATTATTGAAGCATCACCTGTTTTTGCTCCCCACATCATCAAGGTCAGACCTTCCCTGCTCTCCTAGTGAAAGCTTCCACATGTCCTAAAGCCTAACTAGGGACAATGGGAAAGACTCCACCTGTGCTCAAGTCCAGCTAGAAGGAGCAAATCAGTCAAAACCAGGAGTAAAAAAAAAAAAAAGCTCATATTTGAGGTCGAATGAAGGAATGTTTGTTCATCCTTTTGCCTTAGTTTCTCTTTAGGCTCCAGGACTGGGCACCCAGATGGATGCACTTGATTTATAACATGGATGGCTCCTACCAGCTTCCAATCTATCTGCACTCCAGGTGCAATTTGCACACCAGGATGTAAGGAAATTTCAGCTTAATTCAGACTATTTTAAAAAGGCTTTGGCATGAGAGAAAAACTCTGACTGCTATGAATCAGTTGTCTCTATCTCAGTCTGAGCATATGGAAGAACTTGCTGGAAAACAATGGAGACTGCAGTCAGGTGACATGGAACAGAACCTTGGGGTGCAGCAGTTCATCAGTACAATATGAAACTGTCTTTCTGTTTGAAGCTTTTCAGTCTTCATTCTCCTCTGGAAGAGGCATTCAGAAGTAAGAGAAGCGAAGTAAGATCATTTACAACACGCAGCAAGTAAGACAGAGACTCCACATCTCATTCCCTGCAGCATTTATACGGCATTTCTCCTCTGACTTACGGGACGGAAGCAGGAAACAGCATTGCTGAGTATCAGCAAACTTAATTATTACTTTGTAATAATAAACAGCTTCAAAAAGCACGAAGACACAGCTCTCCTAGAAACCCCATGAAAACAGTTTCTGCAAAGCTCCCCCTGACCTTCATACGCTTGGTGGACAAGGTTGAAGAGCTGCTCGGCCTGTGTTTTGAGCTCGGGGTCGCGGTGCTTGTCGGGGTGGTACAGCATGCACAGCCGGCGGTACGCGGCCTTCAGCTCCTCCTGGGAGGCCTGGGAAAAGCACCAAAAATGAACTCAGGTACAACCACTGCCATTTCCACAAGGCCACTCCCAAGATCAGCCCTGAAAGGGAAGTCCATCAGCTGTTACGTGACACTAGTTTGGCCAAATCAGGAATGGACTATTGTTTCACTATATAAGTTAATAAAATGTTCAATTATCACACCAGGATCATCCACACTATCTGTAGCAGAACAAGTGACCTCGACAACAAATTCTACTCATATTTCAATCTTAATCCCCAAGGAGACACTTTAACTACCCAAAAGCAGCAACTTTCCACATGTAAATCCAGTTTTACACTCATCCCAGCATGCCACAGTCCCCAGCACCCTGCTGTGCTCCCCAGCATCCCCCTGTGCTCCCCAACACCCCGTTCTGCTCCCCAGCAGGGTCTGTGTTGTGCTGCAAGGGAGGAAAGTGTATCACCTGCCCACAAAGCCAGACACATAACCGTGAGAACACTGTGTCACCAAATGCATCAAGAATGAACCTGCCCTGTCCTTTACCACAATCACTCTGGGACCTCAGATAGCACCTGGCCTCATTCCAAGGACAGGGATGGCTCTTTCAGAAACAATGGAGTAACCCCCCCACTTCCTTCATTATCAACCTCCCAGGGATGCTATTTTCGGACTCCAGCGAGTCCTGGTAACCTCTCCTCTCTCACCCCATGCTGCTACAACCCCTGCACTGCAGTCCCTGTCCATTCCTTGGAGATTGCTTAATGCCTACTTTTTAGAAGTGCAGTTGCCAAAATCAACCACAACTTCCCCCCAGCAGAGCTTCACAGAGCTACCAATCGTCCAGTTCCCAAAATGCCCAGGTATGAACCAGTTCCTGGGCACAGAGGGCATTCCTGGAGGAACATGCAGAGGAAAATAATCAAAACCTGACAGTCCTGGCTGTCCCCAGGGGCTGCCACAACCAGGACTCAGGACAGCCAGTGAGGGGGGGCACCAGAGAGGGACATCAGCAATGGGATTTACAGACACAAATTCCATTTACTCTTAACGATCTTCAGGGAACAAAGATGGCACAGTTTCCAAGCTTTCACTGGGGAAATAAAGGCCTTAAAAGGTCATTTCTCAAAGTAACATCTTTTTTCCCCCCACTTGTGGCAAGGAGGGTTTTCATCACAGAAATGCCACTCACCGGTGTATCAACACCAGGAATCCACCTGGATTTGAGGACAACTCAGAATAAATCTTTTCTCTGTATGTTTGTACTATTTCACATTAATGTTTTGAAATTATATAGCTAAAGGGTAGCTGCCAAATTTGCTGGTCCCTAGACAGTAGATTAGCTTTTTTCTTTTTACTACTGTGTGCTTTCTCGGATGTCAAATTTAAACTCGACTGGGAAGGGAGGGGAACATATAGGCCCAAAATGGCATTTTTAAATCAAATTAATGATAAATGGTTTAATGTGCTATTGACTACATCACAGAAACGAGCAGGTTCATTTTTCATAAATGCCATGTTCAATAAAATGTTAGATTGGGCATTTCATCATCACTGATGCTCGGATCATTGGTTCAATATTCCATGAGCAACAGCCTCTTTGAAACTGCTAAAGAAACCCTGACAACATTTCAGATTGCCAGGAAATACCTAAGTCACTAATAATTGTATGTTAGTTACATTTTTATTACCGAGACTCTGGGCAAAATTAAAAGGCCTCCCATCTCCCTGTTTGGGGTTTAAACAGCCTCATTTGATGTCTCAAACACAGCATAATGTTTTTAGCAGAGTAACATCTCTAAAAGATGAACTATTCACAACCCCCACCACCACCATCTTCACTTGCAGGCTCCCATCCCTCTGTGGGATCCCAGCTCAGCTGCCACATCACCCTGTGGCTCAGCACACAGACATGCTGTTCACTGCATTCCACTACAGGGCACTACTGCTGACGCTAATTAGCAAGGGGCAATTAACAAAGCACCCACTCCTCTCTGTTGGAATTATTCCCTTGCATACCCCTTTAAGTCAGCTGCAGCTCCCTGCTGTACCAAACCCGAGTGTCTTGCTCTGGAAGCCTGCCTAAGTTAAGCATTAAACCCTCCCCCAGCAGTCGCAACCCTTGCTCGGTTCCCACCTCTGTTTTAACCTCTGCACGTGGCTCTTTGGAAGGGGGAATTACCAAAGCTCCCAAGGGAGGTACAAGCATGGCCCCACCGGCTTTGAACCAGACCAGTGGTCTCAAGTTGCACAGAAACTTTTCTAAAAGGAGCCCAGCATCAGGGAGTTCTGCAAACAGCTCAACTGTCACACACTCTTCCTTCAGCAATGTGGCAGATTCCCACAGATGAGGCACAGGAGACTGTCCCTGCAGCCCAGGGACTGACAGCAGTCCCAAAGGGAATTCTTCGAAGCTATCAGGCTGAATCATTTCCAAGTCTGGACCTCCTACTGCACTTTGTCCGACTCCAATGGCAACATCCAGGACAATGGGCATGAAAAGTGAGGTCTGTTTACACATACACACACACACACACAATACATTGCTGTTGCATTTGCTGAAACAAACTACGGCATAGCTCCTACATTCAGATACTTGGAGATCTGCCTAATTGTTACTATAAAAAATAGTTGCCTCCCATAAAGTTCAGAACTGATCCAAAATCGCACCAAATAATAGCCATCTATTCTTAAAAGTGAAATCAAGGACTCTCGATCCTTCTTTTACGGCGGGAGAGGTGTTTCGCAAAAATCTCGGTGTTTCCGAATCGGAAACCCTCGGGAAGTGCCCCCGGCCCCGCCCGGGCCCGGCGGGAGCGCGGCCGAGGGGCGGGTGTGCCCGGCGCGCGGAGCTGCTCGGGAGCGCCCAGACCGCCGCCATTCGGGACGAAACGCGCATTTCTCGGCCTCAGCCGCCGTTCGCCCGCCGCACACAACCGGGAGCCCCGTGGCCCGACCCGAACTCTGCTGTCCCGCCGCCAGCAGCGGCCTGGGCTGAGGGCGCGCCTCAGGGGCACCGCTCCCGCCGCGGTGGGCAGGGGCGTCTCAGTCCGCCCAGCCCCGGTCCCGGTCCCGGTCCCGGCCCCGGCCCCGGCCCCGGCCCCGGCCCCGGCCCCGGCCCCGGCCCCGGCCCCGCGGCCGCACCTCGCGGCGCACGTTGAGCAGCCCATAGTAGTCCTGGTTGTCCGGCGCCTCCTCGCCCAAGGCCGCCGCCATCGTCCCGACCTCTCACCCCGCGCTGCCGCTGCAGCGCCCCCCCGCGGCCCGGCGGCCCCAGCGCACGCGCACGCCTGCGGGCACCGCCCCCCCGGCGCTCGCGCGGCCCAGGCGTGTGCGCGTGCGCAGCGCGGGAGCCGGGAGGCGGCGGAGGAGGAGGAGAAGCGGCGGCGAGGGGTGAGTGAGGGAGGGAGGGAGCGGGAGAGAGAGACTGAGGGAGAGCGCGGACTGGGCCGTACCGGGGCACCGCCGCTCCACCGCGCTCCGCTCCGGCCGCATTCCCCGTCCCGGCGCCCTGGCGCGTCCTTCCCGCCGAGGTCTCTCCGCGGCCGAGCGGCGGCTGTGGCGGAGCCGCCACACGGAGGCTCGGCCTCCGTCCGCCCCGCTCCCGGGCAAGACGCCCTGCGCCAGGTGCGGTGCGTGCCCGGTGCCGCAGGGCCCTCGGGACCTGCCCAAAGAGCCGTCGCCCACCCTGGTCATTGACGGGACCTGAGGGCGGGACGGTGTCCCGAGGCCTCTCGCCGCCGTAGCGAGAAGGCGGTTTCCAAACCCTGCTGTGGCCACCGAGCCGCTGTTCCGTGACCGACTCCCGGCTCCGCGGGGCTGGCGGAGCGCAGAGGGAAGCCCGGCAGCCCGGTCCGGCGCAGGGTCGCGGGGCAGGTCTGAGCTCAGCGCTGTCGGACCCGCGGGGACACACCGAGGGCAGAACGTGTGCTCGTTTGTCACCAGGTCGGGAGCAGTTTTCCTTGGATCAGTAGAGCTGCTTTGGCTTTTGGAGTAGAGAACAAGGGCCTGGAGTTCACGCTGTGCTGCCCTCCCTGATGGTGGGTTAACCCAGCTCTGAGTGCCGAAATTGAAGGAAATGCCTCCCAAATGTGCAGAGCACAGAGCTTTTAGCAGAAGGGCTGCCCAGTTGGTGTGTTAACCTGAGTGCTGGCAGACAGACTGGATGCTTGTTGACATCAGTGCTGTGATAAGGCTGTCAGGAAGACAAATGCAGCCTTTCCTGGTCGTGAGTGGTTGTTCCCCAGTGGCTGGGTTTGATATTTGGGGGGGGGTGCTGGAATGGTTTTCAGGTACTGCTGTCTGTAGGACCCCTCATTAACACCAGTGCAGCCCAGCATGGAGCTGGAACTGTGCGTTCCCATTCTGAAGCTCAGCTTGTCTGCTTTGGATTTTGGATCTTCACGTAACTTTTATTTGAAAACAAGAATGTTTTAATATTTAATAAGGTTTTTTTTCTGATCCCAGGGTAGTTAACAGGGAAGTATTGATTGTTTTATAGCAGTTCCTCTGCACTCCTGGTAAGTGAGGCACAGTGCTTGGAACAAGAGGTGCACAAAGGATCCTTGTCTGAGAAACCATGTGGAAATGGGTCTATTCTGCAGGGGAGCATGTCTAGCACTGCTTTTCCTCAATGAACCCACCTGCTAGATGGATTTTGTTTCCACGTGGTTTAGGAGTCATTGAGTCTGTGCAACAATGCAAAGGAGACTCGAGTTCTGAGGATGTCAGTTGCCATAGCAACACTATTTCCCATGGATTTTGGTCCTGTCATAATTGTGCTCTTTTTCTAACGTGATTTGGGAGCTGTGTGGTCCTTGGAGGTGTTAGTGCCAGAGTTACTGAGGAATCCTTCCCCTTACCAGATTGATCTAATGCTTTCCTAAAAGACCCAGCTGCTCGTTGCTGGCGCTGGTTGCTGTTCCCTTGCATCACAGATGATTCAGGGGAAATTTTGGGAATGTTCCACAGGTGTCACATCTTGGCAGGGAAATACAGGAGGAGAGAAATACGACTTCAGGGAGCTAAATATGAACTGTGCTTTCTAAGCATATAGAGAGAGCTCTTTAAAACTCTGCATTATAACAAAGGAAATGTAACATCTATGGCAAAAAGCAATTTGAGGGGGGGAAAAAAAAGGAAGAAGAAAGAAAAGTAGTTGTTTGTGCTTTACTGAGCTGCTGAGGTTTGGCCCGGGGTGCAGCCTCCTCTTGCCCACTACTCACAGGTTCCCCACACTGCATGTGGAAGTGCTGTGGTGCTGGGTGGGACACGGAAGGGAAGGGAAGCAGCCCCCAGGACTCAGACCTGGGTTTAGCTGGCCGTGTGCTGTCAGAGCTGTGACACCACAGCTGCTGGTGACTCACCCCTGCTGCGGTGGAGCCAGAGGGACCAGAGAGCTCCATTGCAGGGATCTCCTCTGTGGGGGCTGATGGAGCCGCCCTGCCCGGCCCCAGCAGGGGCAGGACACTGAGGGGCCCAGGGGAGCAGGTTCTCCCAGTGACTGGGATCACAGAGTCACCGCTGGGAACCTGCCCCCGCACAGAGTGGTTTTGCTAATATTAACTTTAGTTCCATTGCAGCTCAATGGAGGGAAAAACTAGAAAGTGCCATAAATTCAGCCGAGCTTGTCAAAGCTGTCAAATTACCCCCTGACAAAGCTCCTTCCTCTAATGACTACAGCATCAGCCGGAGGGGATGTCTGTGATGGGGCGACAGCGCCAGGGCCCAGCACTGTTACACTTGTGATGTGCTGTCATCAGGGCCTCCAGGGCCAGTCAAGGGTGACACTGACCAGAGTTAATTCTTAAAAAAAAATAAATTAAAAAATTCCAAGGATGTAGAGTAGCATCCTGCCCTCTGTTCTCAGCCAGAGTAATGCTGACTTCTAGTAAAGGTCTAAATTCTGCTAAATTCTAGTAAAGGTCTTCCTTGGTCCCATTTCTTAGCATTAGAAGTCCAGGGAGATAATGTCTTTGCACGTATAAAAGGTGGTATTGATTTCCTGTTACTGTTGTCCTGAAATGTGCACAGGGTGTCTGTGGAGCAGTGACAATCCTCCATCACTAGCTTTATGGGAAAAGAATGGTTATTGAATCTCTTCCCATAAAATATAATCTCTTTCTTCCTTCCAGAATTTGCCCACTCCTGGGGGAGTCCCTCATGTTATGTCTTTGAGGAAATTGATTTTTTTTGTCTCCACTTTGTACACTTGTGTTTAGTTTTATTTTTAATTTGGCTCATGTGATGTGAAGCGAAGGCTTCCCTAACATTAGGCATGCTTTCTCAGTCTTGTACTGCTCCTCTTTCATGTAGATTAACACTTTCAGAATGTTTTAAAGTAAAATAAAGATATTTGCTTGGCACAAGTCTCTCTTGTTGTTGCTAGGAATTTTTTTACTCTGGGAAAGTTGTTGCCCTGCTCTTTCTTTCCAGGCAGGGCTGAGGCACTGACAGCTTTGCAGCTGCTCACAGACAAATTCTGGGTAAGTTTCTGGAGTCAAACACATGCTGATTTATCATGGCTGAATGGCACCATGGTGGAGAACACGACTTGCAGTGCTGTCTGCTCAAGGAGCAGTGTGGTCTTTCAGCTTGAACAGTGGCAAAAATACTCTGTCAAATATGTCCTTTCCTCTGTGTAGCAAATGACTGACTATGGGATTTTTCCTTTCAGGGAGGAAACGGCAACATGAATTCATAGATGATGAGTAGGATGCCAAAGCCAGAGATGACAGTGCTCTTGAAGAAATGCTGGGTAGAACAAAAAGGTAAAAGGAACAGCTAATTGAGTGCATTTCAGAGCCTGTGGGACTTCGTGGGGTACCTTTCCTCATGAGGCAAATGGCACACCCCCTCGAACCAGAGCTCAGTGTTCTGAATTCCCTCCTCCTCTGTTTTGCATGAAGTCCCAGTGCTGCCTCTCACTCCTGCCCTGCTCTCTGTGCTCGGGCTTTCCCCAGAGCTGTGTTGCTCTGTACCCAAAGCCCGTGAGACTCATCCCTTCCACCCTGCCCTTGCATGCACAGGGGCTGCAGCTCTCCCTGCCCCACCAGCCCAGCAGTCACACCAGGTCTCTGCTGCCGTGGTTGTGCTGAGGGCAAAGCCAGAAAAGAGCTGCCCTGGGGGGTCCCTTTGCAGCCAGAGCCGTGCTCCGGAGCGTCGGCCACTGGTCAGTCACGGCACGTTCTGGCTGTGGACGGGCCCTGGGCAGGCACACACGGCTGCAGTGTTGGGATGCTCTGCAAACAGGTGCCTCTGCCAGGGATGAATGGCTCTGCTACTCTGCTGTCTATTACTGTGTTTGGTGTTAGTGCTGTGGAGATGCCCAGAGGAATCACTTCTTATTGGCTCTTTCATTCTGAGAAATTATCTCTGTAAGGGAGGCATGATAGTCCACCTGAGGACTTGGGGAGGTGAGAGGCAGATTTAATCACACCTGCAGAGTGCTGCACACTGGAAAGGCCTCATTGTGGTCATCCAGTGGCAGCAGAAGTGGCTGAAGCAACTGATGAGGAGCAAGAAAATCTTTAGTAGTAGTGTAGTCCTCCTTTGGATATTTTCATGCCTGTTTAGGGCAGACTGACTTCAATCCCCCAAAAGTCAAAAGCAAATGTTCTCCTTGGAAGTGTTCCAGGTTTGTAGTGGTGAACTGCTGCCTCTCAGCTCACTCTGGCAGCAGGTGTGTGGGACACCAGGGTGTTTCTGGGGCAAAGCAGAAGATCTTGTCAATAGTGTGTAAAGGGTTGGTATATATAAATAACAGTTCTATTCTGCTGGAAGCTTTGTCTTTGAAACAGCAATCAGGGAGGAATTCATTGTAGTTTAGGTGTTGGTGCCATTTGGCAAACTGGAGGTCTGAGTGTCCTTGGAGCCTCCAGCCTGGTACAACAAGAGCCTGTCATGGGGCAGAGCTCTGCACCCTGCCCATGTTCAAAATATCCTCTAAATATACTCTGAAATACAGATTGGAGTTTTTTGAATGATCCTGACTTGAATAAGCTGTCCTACAGTTCAAATATATGGTGATACAACCTTTAATTTAATAACACCAGAGTTGAGTATTCAAGGATACTTTAAATCATAATTAACAAATTTCTGTTGTTGTCAATCCATATTTTGGGAGATCTGATAGTTTTGTCTGTCCCTTTTCTGCATATGTGTACGTTAAGGCTGTTGATGTATTTTTCAGCTATTTCTATAAACTTGGATGTAAATCTGTTACATTCTTTGAGTTTCAAAATTCTTCACCATCAATCTGGAGAGCTTTGAGTCTGTGAAACTGGGCTCTATAAAACTGGAGTCTGTGGTGGCAGGAGCCATGTCCCTGTGGCGGTGCCAGTTCCCCAGAGCCAGGACGTGTTCCCTGTTCCTCCTGCTCCCTCTTTGGGGCTCTGGAGCCCAGCCAGCACGGCGTGGTGGTGTTTGCAGCACCCATGAGTCCAGGTGAAATGTGGAACAGGGAGGTGATTTTCAGTATTTGCTGCAGTTTCGAGAGCTCGACAGACATGTTGTTTTACTGCTCCCGCTGGTAAACGTTGGCTCGGGGCAGATGCCCAGTGCTGGTGCTTTAGGGTGGCCAGTGGCCACTAGCTGTGCTCAGCATTGCCATTGCCAGCTCTGGCATCATGGCACGTGCTGTCCACTCAGCAGTGGCTGGACAGCTCTGAAAGGACCAGATTTGGCACCAGCACTATCCCTTCTGCAGGCGTTGTGCTTCAGGTGCTGCCAAGTCCTCGCTGCTTCTGCTTCCTTGCAGCACGTGGGATTTGGTGTGACCCTGAGGACAGGCAGTTGTCTACTGGACTGGCTTGTGGCTTTTCCCTCAGCTGTGTCAGCATTCAGGTTTTCAGTTGTGGGGGGCACATCAGTGGCTGTTAGTAGAACTTGGGGCTCCAAGGTTTTCTAATTTTTGTTTGTGGGGTTTTACTGGTTTTGGTTTGGGTTTTTCCCCCAAGAAATTGTGGATATTTTTAAGTAGTACATGTTAGTTCCTCAGATGAGCCATTCACTGCAACCTTGGGAATTTTAATCCAGATATTCACTCTCAACAAACTTGCTATGATGACCATACAAGTGCTTTTGTTCAGAAAAACTTTCAGTATCGCTACTAAGAACATGAATTGGAATTTTGATTGTGAAAATTATTGGCAAAGTCTGGCCATGTGGAGCAGGTTTTACAGTGTGCATGATGGGCTGTTGATGGGGGTAAGCACAGATCCCGGGGAAGGTCCCAGGTTTCCTGTAAATATTCAGGTGAGGTTGTGCTGACTTCCTGACTTACTTGTGCTGACTTGTTTCCCTGGCAGAGATGGCCCTTTGGATACTTGTTAAACAAACATTAAATACAGACTGATGCTGTCAAAAGGAGAATGCAGATCACTTAACACCAAAAGTGGCACTTCACAGGGACCTTTTGCAATTTGTAGCTCAATAAAAAGGGTAACCCCTGTAGGAATATCCTGTCCTTGCCTATTCTGTCCTTTTCTGCAGTGCCGACAGGATCACATTCCTGGTTTTACTTTCACGCTGTCCCAGGCTGAAATACTTCATATTTCACACTCTGGGTTCTATAAATAATTGATATGCCTGTCTTAGCAACTGAGGATCAGCAGCAAATTGTATTATTGTGGAGTAATAGGGATTTTCTGCAGTCTTTACTCCGTTTCATCTCTAATTTTTACTCTGCCACTGAGAGTGTAGAAACTGATTTACTCCACTTTGGGAAAAAAAGTATTACTGTTCCAGTGTTACTGTTCCAGCCCTTCAGGGGAGAAAGTTCAGGGGAAAGTCAGAACTCACAAATGAACCCATCTCAGTGAAGACGAGTTATTTTTGCGTGTTTGCTGCAGCTACTGTTTGGAAATATTCCTCATTCTGTGCAACTCTCATGGGTCACATGGGAAAGAATAGTTTTAATGGTTAGACGAGGATTAGGCAGACCTAGAAAGAAACTCTGCTCTGTAGCTAAAACCAGTGAGAAAGTATTAAACCAATCATTTTTGCTGTAAGAACTGCTGTGTACCTTGCTGACAGAGCAGAAGGGGTTTGTGTGATAAGGCACCATCAGGTCTCCCCGGGAGAACTGGAGCAGCTGTCCTGCCACAGTGCCACTGGGAGCAAAGCATGAGTGACTCTAGTTTGTGACACTGGAATTACACTTCCATTTGGTTTACCTATTCATAAATAATGATGGGAGCAGTCAGGGAAGTTCCTTCTCATTATGAATTTATAGCATGGAGAGTCCAGTTGGGGTGGAGTCCTTTAAAGATTGGGATAATGCTTTCAGCAATGATGCTTTTTAATTGAAAGCTTAAGTGCTCTGTGTGCTAATGATGCTCCTGGAGGGAATCACAGGAGCATATGACTGGGGACTTGGTTTGGAAGTGCCAGGATGGGTTTCTGGGCAAAGGGCAGAGCCGGGGAGGTGCTGTCTGAGCAGACTGACTCGGGTAAATTTGACTTTGCCTCTGGCTTCCAGTTCTGGAATCTGCATGGCTTTGAGCACCTTCTGCCTTTGTTACCATCACCAATTCCTCTTCCTTTGGTTCTCCTGTTGTTCTTCTGCTGTTGTCTTCCCCTCCCCTCCCCTGATTCTTCTGTTCTCAGTGCCTGAAGCTGACAGTTTCATACCTTGGTGACTGGTTTGGCTCCCAGATCTGTATTTATTCAGTTAATGCAGACAACAGTTCAATTCCAGAGGAGTTAAGTGTCTTGGAAAAGATACTTGTTTAAGAACAGGAACACAAATTTCGGAGCATACCTTTAGGGATCTTAAACATCCTTTTCCATTATTATTTGCTCCAGCCGTGGCTTGGGATCCGATCCTGAACTCAGCCGAGGGCTGTGCTCTGTGGGGCCGGGTTCCCTGGCCAGTGCTGAGCTGGGAGCTGTGCAGCCCTGGGAGCAGAGCCAGCTGGCTGCCAACGCTGCACCAGGGCTTCCGGCTCTGGGGCTTCGCAGGATTTACACTTTCTCATTGGGGAATAGCTGGATTTCCTATACTAGCAGGGAGGGGGGCTAGGACGTGGGCTAAAGCATCCACAGAGAGCAGCCAGGCTACACAGCTTGTTACAGGAGGATGACAGCTTAAAGAAAATTAAAAAAACAATCCTTCCGTGACCCTCATTGAAGACTGCACTAAAATTCCAACTGAGGCGACCACGGATGACAATCATATTCCCTCCTTACATGGAATAACTCGAGTGTCTTATTAGAATAGAAAGCAAAGACAAATGTCTGGATATAGTGTAGGAAATTGTCTTTACTAAATCTAGCTCAGCACTTATGAGCACCGTATATATTATTTGATTTTGCCAGAATTACATAAACATGGGGGAAAATTGTTAATGTAAGTTGACTACCGGAATAAATCACAGCCTAATTATTCTTTTTTTTTTATTGGCTAAAATTAGAATTTGATATAGTGGTCAATAGACATTTTCTTTAATTTTTGAGACATAATTTCTAATAGCTAGTCCAAATGAATTGGAGAAAGTTGCTGCAGAATTGAAAAAATAAATTATCCAAATTTTATGGTGACTTACTGTTAAATCTCCTTAGTTGGAAACTTTAATTTACCTCATATTTCAGCTTTTTCTCCTCTAACTGGCTTATGGGTGTATATTAGGGCAAAATAATTGTTACTTTTTTAGTGCCACTGGAGTGCTGGGAGCAGGCACAGAAGTGAAGCCAGACCCCCGGCTCGGCAAAGGCTGAGGGGCTGCAGGGGCAGTGTGTGGGGCACAGCGGGGCAGCTGCTCCCTGGCACTGCTGCCTGCAGCAAAGGCTGACCCTTGGCACCTGTGTCAGTCCCTCTGGAGCTGTGTGATGCTGTCCTGGGATAACTGGGGCTCCAGCACTGCAACCCCCTGGGTGGCCACGTGTTTCCCATCTGGAGCCAGTGCCCCTGTAGAAGAACAAAGCATTGTTGGCCCTGTTCTTCATTAAACAGGTAAACACTGTGTTTCATGTTGAGGCTACTGGCTTAAATATCCACAAATTCTTTATGGGGTTTTGCACAGCAACACATCTTTCCTTGGGGTGCATTAAAGGGGCCAAGGCTTTTGGACTGTGTTTCACTTTAGCCTGGCATGAATACCCTGTAGCCAGCAGAGTTTTACTACAGATGATTTGAGTGTAGTTCTGTATTTCTGAGGGAAATAAATGGGCTCAGAACTGCAGAAGGAACAGCAAGAAGGATGGATCTAAACCCCAGAGTGTGGAAGGGGACTGAGCTCAGCTTCCTGCTAGGGGAGTATGTGCTTTCATCCATTCTGAGTGAGTCCAGTATCCTTAGGTCCTGGTAATGTATATTCTCTTCAATTTCCACCCATCATGTTGGGCAAGTTACTTGGATGGCAGAGCCTTAGGCACAGTATACTTCCCTGGAGAACCTTTTGGAAGAAATGCATGTTTTGGGGTATTTACCTGGTTTTGCTGAACCTTGGAATTGGCAGTGGCACATCACAAATGCTGTGACGTGTTGTGAGTAACAGCGAGTTCACACACATTGTCTTGGTTAAGTCTTGGGTTTATTCCTAGAAGAAACACCTTTGGATTCTGTCAGTGGAGAGAGGAAAGGGCAAAAGCATTTTATTTCTATCATGTGAGTTTTTTTAAGCATCTCTCCTCACATTCATGAGAGTATTTTTGTGAAAACACTTGGCATTCCTTGCTTCTAAATCACAGAGTAACTTTTTTGAAACAATTCACAAGGAATGGGGTTCCAACACTGTCATTATGGCTATTAAACCTGTCTGAACTGTTTTCCTTTGTGCTGCTTGCCATAACAATGGCGATGTGTAATTTGTTGAATATCCATAACAGGATATTTGAATATATTCTTTACAGTTTTACTTCTGTGTATAGCTCAGCATGCCAAATCATTAACCCAATTAACCAAGCCAGATCCACATCTGCCATGGAATGACAATGAAGATTTTTAAAAGAACTTGGTATTTCACCTCCCTCTTAACAAAAGCAACTCAGACACCAATCACCATCGTAGCGGCAGCTTCTATCAGCATGCTGATAAAAATTATTCATGATTCAGACTGCACAAACTCTTGGTACATCTCCTCTCTCGCTGCTTATCTGTGCATGTGCCCCTGGAAAGGTAAGAGCGAGCCAGTTTATCCCACATCATCCACGCACGGAATCCTGTGCAGTTCAGTACCTCTGTGCCTCAACAGCAATTTGAGTTCTAAACAGTGGGAGCTGGAAACCTGAAAGATACCAGCAGCACTTCAATTCAAATGGCTTCTTTCTTATCATTTTATTGCACAGAAATTGAATGAAAATATTTGGGGCTTTGCTGGCATGCTGGATGAAAAATCCCTGTTCAAATAGCATCTGTGGTATTACACAGATCACACTGCTGTAGTAACCTGTGTGTACTGGTAACATTAGGTATGGTTTCAGGTGTGGGGGGTTCAGTTCATTAGGGATTTGTGTCTCCTGGTAAAAAAAGCTCATATAGATGAGAACAGTTCATTAGCTAGATGTAGCAGAGTTCATATGCTGCCTCAGTAACCCCTTAGAAATGCTTTATTCATCCTCATCCGCACAAATCGCAGTCTTTGCAGACCAGGAAGGATCTAGGAAGCCAGACAGTGCTCCCCAAGACTCGGGACAGAGCAGGGTGCATGCTATGGAGCCAGGGTGGTTGTGTTGGTCCTGGCAGCAGAGCTGTTCCCAACTGCTGCAGCGGCAGCTCCTCCATCCCCAGGCTGTGCTGGCTGGGAGAAGGAGCCGGTGTCCTGAGCAACCTTGTCTCTCCAGCATGGACCTCGTTACTCTAATGAGCCATAGAAGCACAGAAGGAACTGCTCGAGCTTTGGAGGCACGAGAGAGATGGACACTTCTGTGCGTGCACGGAGCTGACTTGGCGGCTCACTATGTGTGAGGATGATCCCAAGGTGATGTGATCCATGTGAAGTCCTCACAGTTCCCTGTTCCAAAGGTGCCAGTGAATACTGAAGTGAGGACCAGAATGAATGGTTGTGCCCATCTCCCTGGCAGGAATGGGAAGGCTGTTTGTGGCAGCAGCTGCTGTGTGTGTGGGGGGAGCAGCCTGGGGTCCTGTGTGGTGTCAGCTACGAACACAGGGTGCTGCAAAATGAGCCCAACAGCTCTCTGGCATTGCTGTGTTTGGTACCACACTGAGGATCTGTGTCAGCTGGCCCCACCATTTCTTTTATCTCCTTTTTGGTACTTAGTCTTGCTTGGATACCCACATGGAAGCTCAAGCCCCCTGTGTATGCTGGCCTGACACCCCTGGGGCAGGAGAGCTGCATGGCTGGAGGTGAGGGTGAGCTGGCTCCTTGGCTAAGCCAGGTGCCCATTTCTTGCTGGAGGAGAGGCAGCAAGGCAGGTCTGTCCACAGGGGCTCTGGCACCTGCCACCCTGAGTGGAGCACTGGGGAGGAGCTCGGTGTGGGCTGGTCCTGCACAGCTCACCAAGGCGTCAGCCTGGTGGTGGGACCTGCCTCAGGGAGTTGCCTGTTCCTCAGCACCCAGGGATGCCTCTTTTAGTCTGGTGTTATCTTTTGCCATAATGCAAACTGTGAGGTGCAACAACTGTGGGGCTACCTCATGTCTCTGCTAAGCTTATGGATCGTCTTGGAAGAATGTCCAAGGAGAAACAAAAATTCCCTGGAACTCATCAAGAAAATGGTAGCTCTTTGCCAATGTGGCAATTAGAAAAGTTTCCGTTTTCAGCATATTTTGAAGAGCTGAAGAAAACAATTGTCTTAGCTGATCCTGTGGCTGCATTAGTATTTGTGGGTATTTATAGGACAGTGTACCAGATGAGCTTTCTGACCGTCGGGAGTGAGCCTGTCATTCTGGAGCCTCTTCATCAATGTGCCTTTCACGCTCCACAAGATTAGCAGCTGCTGAAAATAGGAAAAAGGAATTTTCCTTTCTTCTGTCTTAGAAGAGACCCATCACACCATCCTCCTTTCGTCTGGGCTCAGAAGTGGCTTTGGTCCTTAGCAAAGCCAGAGCACCAACAGGTCTTTTTAAAGAAGTTCCGCTCCCAGGAGGATCTAAGGGAAAATATCCTTTTTGTGTGTTTAGTAACACACATCAAAGGAAACGACCGTTCCAGTCTTGGTTTGCATTGTGCAGGCATTAGCTGTGGTCCAGTTCCACAGGCTCGAGGAGGCTGCAGTGTCCGTGCTCGTCAAGCTCTGACAGACACGGGGGGACTTAGCCAGGCCAGAACGTGCTCGGGGCACGTTGCTTTTGAGAAGAACAGAGTGATTTCCTTGGTGTCACGGGAGCCCCTTCCCGGCCCCGGCCCCGGGTGGTGTGTGCCCAGCGGGACCTGTGACACCGTGGGGTGGGCAGGGCTGCCTCACACCTGTCACAGCTCTTTGGTTCTCTCTGCAACATCCCAAACCCTCACCTGCTCGCCCTGCACGGTGCCAGGAGCGGCCGTTCCAGCCGAGCATCGCTCTGCACACCCCGGAGTGGGCTCTGAAAGGGGGGCCACAGCCCCCCGAGAGCTCGGCAGTACCGGAGGGGAAATCACCTCTACACCCCCGGGCCGGGGCCCAGGGCAGGGAAACGGCACCGAGCTTCGTCTATAAAGGGGGGAGAGCCCGGGGGCCTGCCCTCCCGGGGGGCTCTGTTCCCCGCCCTCCCTGCCGGCAGCGCCGGGACCAGCCCATCCGGGCGGACGCTCTGACCGGGACGCGCCGGTTGGGCGCCGGCGTTACCGAGGGCGGTGCCAGACGCGGTCCGCAGGTGCCGCCCGTCGCAGCCCGCCCGCGGGTGTCCCGGCGGGGCCGCTTCCCTCACGCGCTGCCGGCTCAGCCCGGCGCGGGGCGGGGCGGGCCCGGCGGCCCCGCCAATCGCCGCCTTTGTTTGGGGTCACCGGGCGCGGGGGGGCGGGGCCCACCGGGGCCGCGCGCAGCCAATAGGCGGGGCCGGGGGCGGGGCCGATTTCCCGTCCCGCGCGCCCTATTGGTCCCGCGCGACGTCACTCTGGCGAGCGGCTCCGCTCGTTGGCCGCCGGCGCGCGGGGCGCCGTGCGTCAATCGCCGCGTCCCGCCTCCCCCGCGGCGCGATTGGCGGCGGTGGCCGTCAAGTCGCACGGTGCCGTTCATTCAGTGGCTGCCGCGGCCATCGGTCATGCGCTCCGTCGTGCCCCCTCGTCCGCCCAGCGCCGCCGCTGAGTGGCTGCGGCTCGTGCCACTGAAGCGGTACCGCGCTTCTATTGGTGGGGCGCGTTGTCCATCGCGCCCATCCCCTCCGGGCGCCCGCCTCCCACCGGCCGCGATTGGCCGCCGGAGGTGTCAGTTCGGCGGCTCGGCCAATGGGCGGCGCGGGGCGTGCGCGGTGCGCGCGGGGCGGCCGGGCCGGCGGCGGCGCGGGAGGAGGCGGCGCGCGCCTGGTCCCGGTCGCGAGGAGGCGGAGGAGGATGTGGCGCGCGGAGGGGAAATGGCCGCCGAAAACAAGCCGGAAGGTGAGAGCGCGGCCGGGCCGCCCCCGCCCCGCGCCGGGCCCCGCGCCGGGCCTGCCCGCCGGGCCGCCCCCGCCCCCCGCCGCGGCCCCGCCGCGAGGCGGCGGCGACACAGGCCGGGCCGCGCGGTGCGAAGTTTGCGGCGGCGGCGGCGCCCCCGCGGGGTCGGGCCGGGCCGGGCCGGGGCGGCAGGCGGGCCATGTGCGGCGGGCAGGCCGCGTGGCGCCGGGGCCGTGGCGGCCGGGCCGGGCACGGTCCCGCCTCCCGCCGCCCGCCGGCACGTGCCCGCCCGCCGCCAACATGGAGGCTGCGGCGGCGCGGGGCGGCGCGGGGCGCGGGGCCGCCGCTCGGCGCGCACGGGCCGGGCCGCCCCCGCCGGCCCCCCCTCGGCGGCGGCGGCGGCGCACGTGCCTCGCGGGCGCGCGCCCGTCGGGAGCGGGGCGGCCTCGGCTGCGGCCGCGCCGAACCGGGGCCTCCGCGGCGCGGGCGGGCCGGGGGCGGGCGGAGCGGCGAGCGCGGAGGTGAGCGGGGCGCGAGGCCGGGGGCACCGGCGGGCCTGGCTCGGGCCGAAAGTTGTCGGCGCGGCGGGAGCGGGGCCGGCGCGTCCGCAAGGGGGAAGCTCCGCTCCGCCGCCGCTCCTGCCCCCGGCACGGCGGGAGCGCGGCCGCGGCCCGGGCCGGGCGCGCCGGGGTCGGTAATTCCGCCTCACTGGAGCGAAGTTTGCCCCGGACGGCGCCGGGCGGGGGGGTCGCGGCCGGTACCGCTGTCGGCGCTTCCGTGTGACAGGGGCGGGAGGAGCGGGTGGAGGAGCCGTTCGCATCCCCGACCTAAACCGGGCGAACGTGCCGACACCCCAGGGATTGGCCTGGTCGTAGTTGGGCACCGTAAAGAAAGGTGTTTAGTTACTAATATGGATTTTTTTCCTTATTCGCCGCAGCAAACGCACGTCTTTACCTTGATGAGCCCATTTGCGTTCTTTAACGGGAAACCCCTACTTAGAATACAAGGGTGGCTATACAACCTTTTGTCTGGATTTTTGCTCAGATTGCTTTGGGAATATATTTTTTTGGGTTGTTTCTTGTAACTTGGTGGCATTAGAGCTTCCATGGGTATGGCCACCTCTCTTGAGTTTTGCCTGCACTGTGTCCAGTGGGGTGAGGGCCAAAGGCTTTGCAAAAATGTAATTTTTAAGTAGTAGCAGTGATTTTGAGTGTTGTTAGCTTCATATTTTACTATCTTTTTAACGCTCCCAAATCCATTAATTAGATCTTTTCTATGGTCTGGAAAACACCACTCTTCATTCTTTCCTCATTTGGTTTTAAGTACATGATTAACTGCACTGAAATAAGGAAATGCCACCTGGTTAACAGGGACGTGAGTGAGGAGAAAGTGAGCATTCACCTGGGCTTCCTGGCTCAGATTGTGACGTTTCAGTTCTCTTGGGGGTGACAGTATTGTCACCAGAGCACACTCAGGCTCCATTCACTTTTCGGGCTTCCTGTGCCAACACACGACGGATTTTTCCTACGTAAAGCCCAGGTTTTGGTGTGCTCAGCCCTGTGAGGCCACAGCTCCACGGACCAGGCAGGTCAGTGCTCCCTGACTGGGAAGGTAATTTGTCCTTTCCACTTGTTATTTACTGCAACTTTTGTCAGGTTTGGTGTTGGTGGCTGGTTTCTGGGGGCAGGTTAGATGTGTCCTTGCTGAGGAGATGGGTTTGCTCTGCCGAGTAGGGCTGTGCCGAAACTGCCAGAGAGGCGCCCGCTGTGCCTGGCGCTGCTGTCCGGTGTCTCTGCTGGCTGGGCCGGAGCTGCCGCTGCTCCGTGCCCGTGCCCAGCACGGCAGCATCACGGAGGTGGGAACAGAGCATTCCTGGCTCTGCCTCAGCAGCTGGGATGTTCTCGTAGTAAGTCACAGAGCAGCTCCCCCGCTGACCTACTTCTGTGGTGGATTTTCAAGGAGATGCGATATAAACCATTCATTCCTTAAACTTAAACTCCACCTGTCAGAAACTTAAGTGGGAATGGTTTTAAAGCGTGATTCAGGCACAGTGTTTCACCAGTAGTGCAGGTGTTGGAGGAGAGAACACCAGTTACTTTGGATTTTTGTTCCTTTAATGAGTTAAAAGCCGATGTAAATGGCAGCTCGAGGGCCGGCTGCGGAGCAGCGCTGCTTTCATTGGGAAGCCGCCTGCTCCATCCCCCCAGCGCGGTGCAGCAGCGACGAGCCTCGTGAGCAGGAGCACACGGCTCTGAAGACCTGCCCAGCCTTGGAGCTCCATGCTGAGCTTCGGTCTGAGCTTCGGTTGGGGCTCCTTGTGCCCCGCGAGCAGCAGGGGATCACTGGCGGGAGGTGAGGTTTGGAATGAGGCTGGCGCCGCTGTCCCCTGGCTGCAGGAAAGAGTTCCACGGCTTGGAGAACTCGGGTGAGTTTCCTCTTTTCTGGTTTCCTGGGGCAGGATGAGGCTGGCTCAGTGACCAAGTGGCTCCTGCCATCCTGCAGCAGAGGGTTTGTGGGTTTTGTAGTTCCTGCTACGTTTTGTGTAGCTGAGCTGAGCTGGGAGGACTGACCCTCGGCGGTGCCATCTTGGCAGCTGTGACAGCTCTGAACTTCATCAGGGAGGTGATGGAGGGGGGCCTTTTTAAAAACTTCCTTTTTCTAATTTAAAGTTCAGAATAGAAAGGATGTGCATGGACAACCTTGCTTTTGTTTCTGTGTTCTCATGGACAGGTACCTGTAACTGTGAGCTTTGCAGAGAGCAGTGCCTGTGTGTTTGGTGTGTGGCTGGTGCAGGGGCCAGCACCTTGCCGTGTGGTTGTTGCATTTTCTGTCTGTTTGGGCAGGGTCATAGGTGGGATAGCAGGAGGTGGTGTTCCTCCCCACAGCTTGCGATGAGCTGAGGGTGCTGGTGGCATGGGCTGACCGAGAGGGCAGGTGGAGCCTCATGTTTCTGACTGCGGAGGGATTGTTTGGGGAACAACCTTTTGAAAACAAAACATTCTCGATTTGGTTGTTAAACAGCAAATATTTACTTTCCTCTGCGGAAGTGTGTTGCGTAAGGTTTTATTACTTAAACAAGCCTGAGCTTACGGTGTGCTGATGGCTGGGGCTGTGTGCCATGCTCCGTGCTGCTGTCCAGCTTGGCAGGATCAGGCTGTCGCGGAGAGGAGGCAGCACTTGACACTCGGCTCAGTCCGCTCCTTGCCCCAGAATCTTTGCTGAATTTTCAGCAGTTGGGATTTTACCAAAATCTCTGTTGTCGGAGATGGAAGCAAACTGCCTCCTAGTGAAGCTTCTAGACCCTCTCTGTGGGCTGTCAGCCAGCAGGACGGGTTCAGGGAGCGGACTCAATTTGCTTTTTCCAAATAGCAGGAACTGCTTGGGTGTGAGGTCAGTTTTCTGAGTACTTTTGGTATTATAACTGTGTTATTCCCAATGTAAGGCATGGGCTTGTTTAAAGCTCTGTTTTTTTAGTTCACTTTCTCATCTCTTCTTTTGTTTTTCAAAAGCACTTTGACTCTAAGGTTCTTTGGTTTATTTGTGTCAGTTTTAAAGCTACATCTGGAGGAAACCTTCCTGGAGATGTCATAACTCAGATTTCATTCTCTGAATCAGAAAATGATACAGGGAAATGCTGATGTACAAGTAAGGTTAAAACAGATGTTTTAAAATTTAGCATTTGAGGACTTGGTGCCACCTTTACATTACTAGTGGTTTTAAATGGCTCTTGTAAAGACCTGCTTACAAAGGTGGATATTGCTGGAGAAAGGGGCAATAGCTATCCTACCTCTGTCCAGACAGCCTTTAGAAAGAAGGAACTGGAATGTGACCTTCCTTTTTTAACATCCCTCTGTCTCTGCTTCAGTAAGCCACATGTGTCTGGAGGGTAGAAAAAACTCTGACAAACCCAAACCTTTCCAGGGAGTGAAACCAGGCTGGTGGAGTGCTTGTGGAATATAGGGATGGTTAATTGAAATGCAGTGCTTCCAGCAGCTTCCTGCAGCTTTGGTGTTCCCTGGCTTCCACTTCGACACCTTGCTGAGTTTTTGCTTTGTGGTTTTCTCCCCTCATTTGGTGTCTTGTTTTCACCTTCCACAGCTCCCAGCACCCTGGCAGCCCTGTGTTGGGTTTGTGCTGTGTTAAACCCCTTGGGTTTGGAAAGGCAGGTTCACCTGCAGGTGCTTGCACCTGTCAGCCCCAGTGCTTTGGGGTACAGCACCCACCCTGTTCCCAGGGCGATGCCAAAGGGGCTCTCTGTGCCAAGGAGCAGTCACGGCACTGAGTGAGCGAGAGCAAACTCTGTTCTCCTGAGCATGGAGCACTCACTGTCCTTCTCCAGTTGCACATTTTGGTTCAGGGGGCTGGGTTTTTCCAGCCAGCTCTCCAGCTAGGTTTCCAAACTTAAATTGTTCGCATGTAAAAAGAAAGAAGTGAGGATATCTGTGGCTAGTGGCTGCCAGCGTGTAGGCTCAGAATAAGCAAGTTCCCTGCCCTTAGCCAGTGCTTTGAGACTTCTGGGAAATGTGTTGTTGAGAACGTCTGTAGTATTGGAAACTGAATAAACAGGTGGTTTATTTTTGCTAGACCTAGCTGATAATATCCACTGCTCCTTGGCTTCATTGCCTTTGAATTTGATGGTGTAATTTCAGTGAAAACCAAGGTATGAAGGAACTGATGAGAGGTCTCAGCCAAAGGAGTTGTTGGTGATGGTGAGCAATGGTCTGGTTGTTCTGGAGCACTTATCAGATTTAACAGCAACACAATGAAAATTCACAGGTGTGAACACAAGGAGCTGCAGGGAGATGCTGAAGCAGCTGCACTATTTGAGTGCTCCCAAAGTTTGCTTTTAGGGTAGATACTTGTGTACACCTTCTGAATGTAGCTGAATTCTTCTCTCTCAGCTAGCAGGGTGCTTGCAGCAGCCTGCCAAGGTGGGAGATGGAAAGAGGGGCTGGTTTTGCTGGTTGGGGAAGGTAGACCCAGAAGTGCTGCACAGTGTGATAAGCATAGAGTGTGAGAAATAAACAGCTGGTTGTGTCACCCAGACAGCGTGGGCTTTCGTCAGGGATAATTGGGCTATCAAGCCTTCCCCAAAATGCACCATGTGAAGTTTTGCCTAACTGGTGTTCAGACTTGAGTTCAGATATAAAATGTCAAGAAACTTCTGCTATGTGAAAAGGACAAAGGAACTTGGGAGTAGCCTGTCACTGGTGGGGAGAACTGGGCCACTGATGCATAGCAGTGGTTTTAGCTGTATTTCTGTTTCTTATGGTTTTCAAAGTGTTTGTAGAGCTCGTCATAGCAACAAAGTATTTGTCACAAGTATTCCAAGATATTAAAGCTAGATTCAGTACCTTCCTAGAGGAAAACTGTTTTGTTGCTCATTCTTGATACTGCCCCCATTCCCGTGATTCCTTCCTTGTGCTTTTTGTTTTTTCTTGTTCCTCACGTATTCCCCACAGACAGCAGCCACAGCCATACATGTGCTGGTTTGTGTTGGCCTCTCACTCCTGTTGTACATTTTTTACCTTTGCCTGAACTGTTTACCCTTTCCTTGCATCCTCCCCTCAGCCCTGGGCTGCATCCCGTGCTGGAGGACTGGGAACACCTTTGCTCAGCCAGCGCCTGACAGTGCTGGCATCCTGTGGAGCCCTGCTGAGACAGCTGCAGAGCTGGACCTGGTTATCTTCTCTTAGCACCCTTAATTGATATTTAGAAATCTACTTTTGTTGCCAAGAGATTTACAACTGTAATTGTCCAAATATTGCTAGGAAGCAGACCAAAAGCTGTTGGGTTTGCTTCTGTTGCTGCTTGTTTATGGGTGGAAAATGCCAGGATCGAAGTTGAGCCATGAGAAATAGCGTGGCAGTCCTGCAGATGTTTGGATCTGGGATTTATTCCTTCCAGATGGAATTTGTTGATTTTTTCCCTGTTCAGAGGTCAGCAAGTGTCCAGGTGACTCTGGTGGCCCCCAGGTAGGGTGTCAGTGCGGGTGCATGTGCTGTGGTGCCACCCGTGTGCTGCAGGGGCACAGCTGCTGCCTCAGCAGTCAGTGGGGGGTCAGCTGGATGCCAGCCCAGGATGACATTGGGATTTCAGCGGTTTGTTTTGTACTAAAGAGCCCGTTTGTAATGTTTAAACACCTCTTCCCTTTCTTGTGAGGTAGTTAAGAAGATGGCCAACCCTAAGTTATTACTTCATAATAATGGGTTTATAAAACTTGTGTTTGTGAGTTTATAGCTTACTCGTGATATTTATTTCTACTATAGACCTGTCTGCGGATCAGCAGCTGATCAACACCCTTTTGGCCATTTCTGTATTCTCCAATTACATGTTATATTGACAAACTATGGTAGTTAAAAGGGCTGCAGGTCTAAATTCACCTCCTGGATCACCGAAGATTTAAGAACCAGTTAAAGAAAAAAAAAGGGAGGGGGAATGAGGGGGATTGTTTGGAGAGCGGGGGTAGAGCACAGACTCTCTGTGTGATTTGCTGTTGTGCACTTTAAAGTTTTATGGTCCATGGTGCATCCCTTGGGAGGATAAAGTGCAAGAAGCATGAAGAAACCCATAAAGTGACAAAGGGTTTATGTGGTATAATTAATACGGAACTTTCCATGAACTTTGTAATACTTGTACTTTCTTAATTCTACATGAGTTTCTTGTTTGCTAATAAATAAACTTGAAGATTGCTAATGGAACTTAAATTTTGGATTTTCACCCTGAATGATATATAACAGGACACAGTGTAGGCTGCTATATTTTAGTCTCTAGCTTCTTGCTGGAGTTCTCAGCTGTGGCTGTGCCTGCCTTGGGAAACATTTTTGAGCTGTGGCCAGCTCTGCACTAAAAACCCCTGTGTCGATAGAGGTTTACTGGCAAATCCTCCCCATGTCAGTGCAGCTCTGCTTGCACAGGCACTTTTTATTGACACTGGCCGGGTTTGCAGACCTCGGTGTTGTGAGTCGCACCCATGGCAAAAATAAACGAGGAGAAAGTTCAAGTACAAATCTGGATTTGCACAGTAAAACCAAATCAGTGCTGTGAGGTTCCAGCTCCTGTTTTTAGCTACTGAGGAAATTTTAGTTGGAGACAAATGGAGGAGTTTGCCTGTGGGTGTGCTGGCCATGCTGCCGGGAGCACGGGGATGAGGAGCAACGTGGGCTCTTGTTCCTCTGCCTTCACCAGGAGCCCCTGTGGTGGTGGGTGAGTGCCTCAGCTGGACTAGGAATGGCAGATTTGATTCAAGCCAAGGGACAGCATGGGGGATTTTTTGCTCCACCTCCCTAGAGATGTGCGTGTTTCATTGGAAGTATCACGGTGTTATTTGTGAGGAACAGGAGCAGGGAAGCGCTGGTTCATTCAGAGGAGTGGGAACTCTTGGTCTGCCAGTATCCACAGTGCCACTGGAAGACCAGTCCTCTTCTCTGCCCGGCTTTCCAGGGACTTTCCTCCCTGTGGGAATACATTCTGAAAGATTCTAGTGGGCAGAGAAGTGAGTGTGAAGGCAAATGTGTGTGCATCATTTGAGGCGATGAGTTTTTCACCCTCATAGCTGGTTGGCTGACTTTGTCCTTTTCCAAGGTCAAACCTGGTTTAGAGGTCACTGAATTTAGGATTCACATCCCATAATGTGATTGTTGTGTGTTGTTCTGGCTGTGTGGCTCGAGGAGTCCCTAATGAAAAGATTGTTGGATCGAGGCAGGTGGCAGTTGTTGTTTTCCACATTGGGGATTTTTTGGAATGAAGAAATGTCATTGCTAAACACAGAAGAGGGAGGCATCTGTGAGATGTAGTCGCATTACAAGATGATGAGAATGACCTTCCCTTGCTGTAATAACACAAGGTGGGAGATGCTAACAACAGGAGTTGGAAGGTTTAGCATCAGCAAGTTCTGACAAGTTCTACCAAAACATTTTAAAGGGATCTATTATCCATAGGCGCTTTCTGGATTAATAATACTGATAATTGATGACAATGGAAGAAAGTTAATAAAATGAGCTGAATAATTAGAGGTCTGCCAGCCCTGCAAAATAATGGAATGAATGATAGAGGACTTGACTGATACGGAGGTAAGGGGAAGTAATACAATTAATGTCAATTAAAATGTGTCCATGGAAAATAAGCTGATGAGATGTAACTGGGATGTAGTTTGACTGATAAAAGCAATAATGTGTGCTGTAAAATACTTTGTGCCTTAATGAATTGAATGTAGAGCAATGCAGTGTTTTGAATGAGGAATGGAAATGGTGTAAAATGAAAGCAGGGAGCGTGAAGTGAGTACCAGCTGTGGATCTGGAAATGCAGGTGGGAATGGCTGAGAGCTGCTGGCAGGGCTGCCTGGCTCTGGTCTTTGCCCCAGGCAAGTTGTGTCTTTGTGAATAAGCCCAGGTGTCACGACATGGGTGTCCGCGAGGCTTTGAGTGGCTTGGGTGGGGGGAAATAGCAGTGATGACAGTCACATGTGCAGAGCCTGGGCTGGAGAAGGGACATGGCCAAAAAGCCCTGTAGAGTAACAGTCTGAGATACTCAGTGTCCAGCTAGAAATCCTGGAATGGTGTGCAGAGCATAATGGAGAGCACCCTCTCGCCCATTTCTTTGTCAGTCCAGCAGAGATCGATCCTGCTTGACTGCTCCTTGCCCAGGAAGAAGTTGGGAAGTGGCAGCCCTGTTGATTTAGTCCAACACAGTCGCACAGTAAAGTTCCCAATAACTCAGGGAGTGCGCAGGACTCATAAATTACAGAGCAGCTCACGTTTATCATACACATCGCTGCTTATCTTGTAAACTCATCTGCTGGGCTTGCACGAGCAGTTGATTTAACAGCATGTATATTGTTGAACTTGACACATCCAAGAGTCTAATCAAGCTTTAAGAATACCAGGGATGTCTGGCTGCTGGTGTGAGGTCTCTACAATTCCTAAATCATTTCTAAGAATGCTCGTGGGCCAGGCTCTGTTGGGTTCGCTGCAGGTCGCAGGGAATGTCTGTGTCGTACGAAATTGCAGAGGAGTTTTATCATATTGCTGGCATCTGTTTAATGACATAAAATGATTAGATGTGTAAAAGGAAGAAGTTAATATCCCTTTTCTGTACACTTCCAAATGGGAAATGACTATAAATTAATTTTGTAGGGTAAAATGCCAGAGAGTAAGTGTACTGCTTGTGTGCCCAGGATCTGTCATGGGAAGTGAGAGGATGGTGGAAGAAGGCAGAAATGGTGTAGTTGGAGGGAGAACTGGTAAAGCTCTGCATTGTGGCTGGTCTCTCTTACCCTACTGCTCCAATTCCCTTTTCTGTGAGGACTGATTTGGTTGATAAACACGTGCTGTGGATGCTGTGATTCTCTCGGTGGTGTTAGAGGATTGATAGACATCATCAAGGTGCTGCTGCTGGGACTGCTGTGGGCTGGTGTGGGAGTGCAGGGGTTTTTGGACATGATTTTTTGAGGGGAATTGATGTGCCTTCTACATATTCAACAATAAAAAAGAATACTTTTGTATTCTTCAGTGTTTCTGCTTTTGAGACCCTCAGGTATGGTGAGGTAGGAAGACTTCCAGCCTTCTTTCTCAATTCCATGTTGAGGAACTACATTCACTTTCTGAGCTGTGCATGAAAAGAGGAGTAACCTGGGTTTGATTGGGTACTGTGCGTTCTAGTTTTAAATGAACTAATAGACCTTGAGTTGCATTTCTGCTGCAGCTTGACAAAATTATAGCAGGTACTGGGGCTCTGTGCTTATTTACTTGCAAATCCTGTCAAGTGTGAACTTCATTTATGACTTCCCTGGCAGGTTGTGCTGCTGTGGTCACAGCTTCTACAGCGTTTTGTCGCTATTGCTTGTAAAATTTGTCACTGAGGGAAATAATGACCTAAAATAGGCACAGGTAAGCACACACAGGCTCCTAGTGCCCAAATCCATCAAAGCTCTTCTCAAACTTTGCAACCATGAAGAATTAAACTGTATTTATACTTGTGAAATAAAGTTGCAGTTTCATCAGAAGGACATTATTTGTTTTGTTGGCATTGCAGATTGCTGCTCTTGGACAGGGAACTGGTGGGTTTCCAAGCCTTGCCATCGCTCGTATCTCCTGCTGGAAACCACCCGTTCTCCCATGTGTACATCACGTGTCTCCTCTCCTTTCTAGATGATCATGGGAACAGCAATGGCAGTCATGTAAAAATCTTTTTACCGAAGAAGCTGCTTGAATGTCTACCAAAATGTTCAAGTTTACCGAAAGAGAGGCACCGCTGGAACACTAACGAGGTAGTTAAATCTCTTACTTATACTTAAATGTACCAGCTTACTTAATGCTTATGGATTCTTTTGTGAGAGCATGCCATGTGAGCTCCAGGATACGAATTCCTTGGCTCTGGAACCTGTTCTATAAGTAATAAAGTCCTAGTACATGCTGCAAGTGAGGTTTAAGCTAGACTTGGAGGCAAACGTGGAAGCTGACTACTAGTACAGTAGGAGCCTGTTGCTCATGTGTGTGTGACTTGTCTCGGAGTCAAATCTTGTATCATCTTAATGACCCGTTTCAAAATGGTTTAAAATCAGATAGGTGTGTTTGTACCGTGCTGAACAAAGTGTTACCTTCCTGTGCATGAAGACTTCTGAACAAAAAAGTGGCGTATGTTCTTTCCTGCCACGCAGGGGCCAGGGAAATAACCAGCTTTCCTGTGTCTGAGGAGTCTTGTTAAGAACAAGACACACAGAACTTGGCATTTTATACTGAAATCCAGTTACCCTGAGCGTGCTCATTCACAGGTCTCCTGTTAATGCATCATGGTTGGGGTAATTTAAATTAAACAGAAGTATTTGAAATTTGGGTATCTGTGGGCCAAGGTGAAGTTAAAGAATTACCCAGATAGCTCTATGATCCCTAGGCTTTATTCCTGCTGGGCAGCAAGGCTGGATGTCCCATGGCAATGTGCACAGTGTAGTTTTAGTTTTCAGCAGCTTTGTCTTACTGTAGCTTTGCCTTATTTGTCAGAATCACTTAATAACAGAGGTGATCCACTTGGAGAAATGACTGTAAAACTCCAGTTAATTCTGCTTGTTGAGAGCTGACTGGTCCTGTCCCTCTGATCCCCCATTTGTAGCATCTAAACTTGTTAACAGAACCTGTGCTCACGAGTTTAACACCTGCAAGTGGCAGCTGAGCACAGGATCAAACACAGCTCACTCGTGTGTATGTTTGCTGAGCGTAGAATCAATCACGGGGAAGTTCCTGTGTGTATTTTTCAAAATTGGAGTTCTAAACCCCCTTCCTTCTGCTGTCTGGAAGTTACAGTCAGGTATCTATTTTTAATATACCAAGTACAGCGAGAGAATGAATCAGCTTTGGGGTGTTGCTGGCCTTGGCTTTTGTGTAGATGTTTTTGGTTTGGGTCATTTGCATTGAAATGTAAATTGTAGAAAACGTGGTTTGTGGTTCATTCTGTACTAACAGGGGCAGGGTATCGAGCAGTGGCAATTCCAGTGGCTCTGACAGATGAGGTTTGGTCAAGGACAGTTGGGAAAACAAGGTCTTCATAGGTTTGTGACACAATGATGCTCTTCCTTGTATTGGAAACAGCTGCTTGGGTTTTAGTCACGTTCTCTAGTAGTGCTGCTGTCCCAGGGCAGCCTTGGGTGCACTCCTGCATGCACAGCTTTGGGCAGGGCTGGTGTGTGGAGCTTCCCTGGGCACGGGGCGTGGCAAAGTTCATCATACAGCTGAAAACTGTTATTATTCATGAGCAGGACAGGGTGCAAACAGGAAAGCTCTGCTCGGTGTGGTATGTTAGGCTGGGAGCTGAGTTTGGGAGCGTGGTCTTCCTCATAAGAGACATGTTGGTGTTCCGGGGAGTGCCGAGCGAGCGGCTCTGCCGGGGCTCGCCCGAATGCTGCTGGGGTGGGCTTGTCTCATGCTGTAATTCTGGAAGGATTATTTGCTGATAGTCACAGGTCATCAACGGGGACATTAAAAGCCAGACCCAGCGTGCTTCTGTCATTTTGAATGCCAGGTTTGTCACTCTCCTTTGTATCCTCTCCTCCCAAATCTGTTACTGTGGCTGCCACTCCACAAGGAGGTGGAGGTGGGTTATGGCTGGTGCTGACACTGTCAGCCTGTGTGGTGTGGCCGGTGCAGTTTCCCTACTGAATTGTTTAAATGGAAGAGCTTTTCTTATGGTCAGAGAATTTTGGCCTCATTAGTTCAGAGGGGAAAAAAAAAAGGCAGAATCTTATGCCTAGGTGAAGTCTTGGAAATTTGTGTTAATTATGGGGAAGGAAGGATCTGAGCTTCCAGATTTTATTGCTTCCCCACTCCCAATCTGAAAGCTTAATTCTGTTCGCTGTTATAAAGCTTGAATTTTTCTTAGGGTATAATTGAATAATAACATCAGACTACATTCCTAAGGGGATACATTTTTTTCACCTGATACACAGGTGTTCTGCCTGTGCTGGTGAAGGCACAAGTTATAAAGTAGAGAAGAAAAAGATGTATTTTATATGGTGGTGCTTCAGAATCTTTGCACTAATTTTGGAATACCTGGTTCTGTGTGTGAGGTGTCTCCCTGACAGGGAGGTTTAGTAAAAGATGGAAAGGAAATGAAATGCTTGAATAACTTACACATCTGACCATGTGTGTGACAGTGCTGTCCTCCCTTAAGCTCTGTGTGTTTCGGCAGCCGCGGGTGTCCGTGGGCTGTGAAGTGTGAGTGCATCGGGGGGGTGTGGGGTGTGGGGTGTGATATGCATCCTGAGGGAAGGGGGGGGCCAAACCCCCAACCCTGCCATGACCCGGCTCCTTTCCAAAATCCTTAAGCATTGCTTTTTGGGCCCCTTTGCATGGGGATGCTCCAAGGAAGCTCAAACACAGCTGTTGCCTGCCTCTGTGGGGCCCTGAACGGAGCACAGGCGTGTCCAGCCGCTGGGGAGGTGGGGTGGGCACCTGCTGTCACTGGGCCTGGGCTCCATCAGCCCCGTGGTGCTGCCGGCACAGAGGTCAGAGAGCAGATGGGGTTTGTTCGTTCCTCTGCCGGGGCATCACCATGGGAACACTGCAAATAACTTTTTCTGAGCGCTTTCATCTGCAGGTTGAGGATAATGGTCAGATGTTGCTCTGGATTGGATAGCTGGGACGGAGAAACTGTATCCTCTGAGAGCTGGATGGGTTGTGGTTGATTTTACAGGTAGTAAAATCACGTGCTGAGCAGCAAGAGAAATGGAGCACTTAAAAATGCTTCAAACATGTTATCGAGGTGTTTGCTTTCCATCAGAGCATGCATTTGGAACTGAAATGTTTGATGGAAATACATTTACATACCAAGATGTCATCTTGTCTTAAATCAAGTTTATAGCAGTTTCGTATTTTCTACTGAAGGAAGTGTTCCTTCTAATTCAATTTTTTTTACCAGAGATAGAAAATCATAAGTTTAGCCAAGCAATTAATTACAGATTTAAATTTTAGAGATGCCTGTGAAGGTGTGTTGTGCTTATTTTTCTGGCTCTGGGAGAGGATAGAGACAGGGTTTTATACAGTTTCTCACCTTAGGACAAATCAGTTAATTGCTAGAAAGTTTGGCAGTGCTCTGTGCATGTGAGGGAGTTCCTCGCTCTCGGGGTTCAGTTGTCATTCACTGTGAACCACTTCAGGGTTTGTGTAATGCAGATCCAGTTTGGTGTCAGTGCACGGATGGAGCAAAGGCTTCCCGCTCAGTGTGCTGGCAGTGCACCTCGAGCGGGGATTTCAGGGCTGGGTCTCTGCTCCCCTCCATGGGCAGTGGGGCCGGGCTCCCAAAGCACTGAGCCAGTGGCCTCTGGCGCCCCAGCTGAGCTCCTGTGTCCCCTGATGGAGGTGGTAAAGATGTCTTGGCTGCCTCATTACCCACTAGTGGCTTCGGGCAGCAAGATACATTGTCCGCAGGAGATGCATCCCGCTGCTTTCTGTCCAGGGACCAGGTTGTCTGGGACGAGAGAGCTTCCAGGGGCACTGGGGCTCAAGGATGTTGGAGTAACCTTGTCTCTGCACAGTGCTTGCCAGGCACTGGATTGCGGCTCTGAGCAGAGATGCCGTTCGTTAACAGTTGGCAGACGCAGTCATTAATCATCCTTGTAAACACTTAATGACATGGTGGGAGAAAGAAGAAAAAGTTAAACATTGGAAATGTAAAATGCTACCTCAGGCTTTGGTTCCAACAGTATTCTCTATTTATGTTCTCTGCTGGGAGAAGCCCAGAATTTCCATGGTAGAAAAAGCAGTAGTAATTGCTTCATGAGCTTGGGCTTGTCTGGAGGGGCACGACAGAACTGCCCTGCTCTCCGGAATCAGCCAGCATCCACGTTTTGCAGCTTCCAGGCTCAGGTATTGCTTGGGAGAGTATGCAAATAATGCAATTATGAAACTCTGTATTTTGAGCGTATTTAGCCTAGGAAGAAATTCTTTGCCTCTGCTGCCCTGGGGCCCGAATCGTGTGTTCACTGACATCTCGATGTGCTCTGGCGTCCTCGCTTTGCTCGCACGACACTGACATTCTCCTCTTCGCTTGACAGAGAGTTATTTGCCATCTTTTTTCTAAAGCACAGAGAAGATCTTGAAGGTTTGGAGAATTGCCTGAGGGACGTGAGGGACCCAGACTGAATGAGGAGCGAGTCTGGAGCCTTTGGGCTGGCTGTGATGCTCCCAGACGCTGGCAGGGAGGCAGGAAAGCGATAGGTCCCTGCCCCCTGCCACTCCAGCTCTCCTTGGGCCTGGCACTGAGCACTGGTCAGCTCCTGTCGGCCCTGCCCTGGTACAGACCTGGCAGCATGGCTACTGCCACTGCTTCTTTTTTTTTTCTTTTAGTGCTTTTAAGTGCCTTTTAGAATTGACTCTTACAAAAAACCTCCTCTGAAATTATGTGCTTTGTTTACTGTGCAAAGCAGGAACATGCTGCTGGCATTGCTTTTGCAGTTCCTGAGTTGTGTGCTGTGAGCAGGCTGGGGACTGAGCAGAATCAGAAGGTTACCCTCTGGTCCTGGCAACTAGGAACAGAAGCAGGAATACCTGCCATGCTGTTCATGCTCAAATACAGAGGGATTCCTCATCTTCCTTTTCGGGAAAACCTTTTTTCCCCTTCCGTTTGGTTCATGTGGGCACTGCTGAAAAATGGCTGATTTGGCAGTTCAGGGCAGTGTCAGAGTACTGGAAACAGAGTGGCTCCTGTAAAGCACAGCCAACAGATCAAATGGAGGGTCGGGGATAATGCCCTGCCCTCCTCATTTGTTTTTGTTTTCCAAGTGAACTCGATTGAATTAATTAACTTTTTTACACTTCATGATAGCCTAAAGAAAAAAAATTGCTTCATCATTAGTTTTAGCATATTGTACACAAAATATAAAATGGTCGTGGTATTTAACCACCTGATTGTTTGCCATTAGTAACCTGTCAAAGTACTGCTGAGTATTTTTGAAACTCTCTAGAGATTAGTTTGGAGTGGAACTGGTCTGATGGAATTGTTTTTTTTTGCTATGGGACACCTCTAGGTCCTCCACTAAGAGTGAGTTGTGTAAATGACCATAGTTCAGCAGCTGTAGAGCAGCTCGGAATCCTTTGTCTGTCTTATGCTTAACACAAAAAAAAAAAAGGGTATTGTAGATTGGTCTGGGAATGTGGGAAAATAAGGTGGAATATTATTTCCTCCAGTTGCTGGTATGCTTTTCCTAACCTGTGTCATCTGTTGCAGCTCATCCTTGTTAATCATGTGTGGTTACCCTGAAGTGTAGTATCAGAAGAGAAAGTGGAATCCAGTGTGTGGGGAATAAAAAGTTGGAGTTATTAATTACAGCACCCTTCTTGAAACGGGAGGGAGTCATCAGAGTGCATTAATTCAGTTAGTATTTACCTTTTTACCTACAGGAACACCAGTAGTAGTGGTAGGTACCTCTGCATCATGTATCTGGGTTTCTGGCTTGCCCAGCGCTAAAATACTCACTGATGTTACACAAGTTATACTTTGTACCTCATTTTACAAGGAAAATGTTACAACAAAGTCAATTTACAAAGTCAATCTCAGTCTCTCTGCCAGGGCCTGGCATGTGCACACACAAAGGAGTTGGTTCACTTGGCAAATGAATGGGAACCGAGGAGATTATATTTTGTAAGTGATTGAAATCCTGTCATCTTGATCTCAGGTTTGCTGCTTCCGAGGGTGGCTGTTGCATTTAGAAGAGAAAAATCAGGGAATCAGGTGAAAAATTAAAACTAGATATGAAGGAAAAATTAGTGCCAATCAAGGGGAAGGTTTTCTGCAGGGGCAGTGCCTAAGAAAAAGAGGGAAAGCGGTCTGTTTCCTGCCAAAGCAGTGATCACTGCGGGGAACAGTGTCCCGAGGAGAGTGGGAGGGGGTGGAATTACTGCGGTGAGGGAAAGAAAAACCAAGGCTTTGTGGATGTGGTGTCAGTGCTCTGCTGTTGACAGACCACAGGAGCTGTTTGGCAGCACACAGCCTTGGGGCGAGCCAGCCACCGAGGAGCCCTGGAGAGCTGCACCTCCTGGGAGGCTGTTGTATTTCCAGGGGTAAAATGTTCCTGGAGTTACCTAAAACTCATCTTTGTGTTACCTGAGAACTAGTGAGGGAGCCCCACAGTGTTGGTGTGCCCCACGGGAACACCTCTGTGGGATTCCTGAGCTCTCAGTCTTCCTGGTCACACCACTCACGTTGGTGCCTTCGGACTTAATTAGCTGCTGAGTCACTGCAAGTCTGTGTCTGTGCTGTTGAGTGAAGTCCCTGGGTTCCCAAACTGCTTTCCTTCACAGCGAGGTCATCTGGAACACCTGCAGTGTGAGTCGTGGTGAGAGGAGCCAGCCCAAAAAAACGGTGAGAGAACAGTGGAAACGTGGACTTAACTGGTTTGGTTCACAGAAACTGGAATTGAGAAATGTTGAAAATAATGGCAGGAGCCGAGCTTTAACTCCAGCATGTGGCAGTAGCTTTAGCAGGAGGTTTTGTCAGACACTGCTGCTGAGGGGGAATATGGACCTTTCTGTGTTCTGCAGTGTGTTCCTCACTGTGACATGTGTGAAGCAGGAGTGATGTGGAAGGATGAGATGTGTTTTCTGGAAAAACATCCAGGCAGACTAGATCCTTGCACTGTATGTCAGTGTTACATATGGTGGTTCTCTGACACTGGGGGCTTCTTTGCCTTGCAAAGACAGAGGTTTGTGTGGCGATTTTGTTTCTTGGCTTCAAGCATTGGGCTGGTTTGGTCCAGATAAAAGACTCCCAAAAGTTAATGCCTTGCCAGGCAGGGGGAGGGATGCTGGATTGAAGAGGGATGCAATGCCCTTGGTGGTTGTCTTTCTCCAAAAGTTATCTGATGTAAATATTACGTTCTCTGCATAAATTTATTATAGATAATTGACTGCATCTTGCTTGGAAATGGGTACCAAAGGTTGTTTTATAGCTTCTGTGTAATTGAAATTCCAGGAGGAGAGGCCTTTGTCTTAGAAACCACATTTGAATTACTTTTTTATTGTAGTGTTAAAGCAATACATTACAATGCGAGGGGTTCAGTGTGCACGTGTGTCACTAATTACCAGATTTCCACAATCACAGTGAATAGAGGAAACTCTTGGAAAAACGTGTCAAGCTTTCCCTGAGAAGCGATGATCTGCCAGTTGCATTGACAGCCCGTGTGTTCTGACCCCAGCAGAGCCTCCCTGGCACAGCTCAGTGCCCGTGTGGGATCGTGTGCTCTGCCCTGCAGCCAACACAGCTCGGGCTGGGCTGCCTCCTGCCCTCGGTGCTGACCAGCTGGGGCAGCAGGAAACCAGCTCCCCAGTGTGGAAGTGGGGAAATTGTAGAAGCCTGTCTGCAGGGAGGTTAATAATGACAAGCCGAAGTGGCTGGGAGCAGGAGTCATCTGGTGCTGCCAGGGTCAGTGGCCACAGGAAGGGTCAGTGGCCACAGGAAGGGTCAGTGGCCACAGGAAGGGTCGGTGGCCACAGGAAGGGTCGGTGGCCACAGGAAGGGTCAGTGGCCACAGGAAGGGTCAGTGGCCACAGGAAGGGTCGGTGGCCACAGGAGGGTTGGTGGCCACAGGAAGGGTCAGTGGCCACAGGAGGGTTGGTGGCCACAGGAAGGGTCAGTGGCCCCAGGAGGGTTGGTGGCCGCTGGCGCAGGCCTGGGTGTGGAGTGTGGGAGCTTTGATGTGCTTCCATAGAAGGTTCTAGTTTTACTCACTGAAGCTCCTTTGTTTTACAGAGATCTTGATGCAGACGCCCTTTTGGATTTCTTTTTAATAGTGTGTGACCCTTCATCTTTGATCCCTTGACCTGCATTACTTTGGTAACCATTTCATTTTTTTAATTTCATTTCATTTTTAATTTTGGTGTGTAAGCTGTAACATTTCATCATTTTAAACTGTAGTGTTCTTTGACCTCCCCAAATGTCTTTTTTTTTTTTTTTTCTATGAGGATGGGTAATGTTGGCTTTTCTTGAATAAACATTGTTTCAGTTGTTAATAAACTGTGCAATTTGTGTTGGTTTTTGCTTCTTTTAAGTTCAACAGTGTGTATGTTGCCTGTATAATACTTTACTTTTTTTGATCTGTGTTCTCCCAGTACGTAATCTAATTTATTTTGATATTTATGTACATCTTCGCTTTTCATTTGCATTTTTTCTACAGTTCTTTTGTTCAGTAAAACCCGTGGCCCATCCATGTCCCCTTCAGTCACATTTTGATAGTCTAAAGTAACCATGCGAGTATTTCAGATACTCTTATGAATAAGAACTATTCTTTGCTGTTGAAATTTTGTTCCCTATCCTGAAGATAACTTTTCCTAAGCATCAGCTCCAAACTGATAGCTGTTTTAATAAAAGATTAGGCTTTAGACCAAAATGAAAATCTCAATTGAAACTCAATTTGCATTTATTTTTCCATTATCTTTGGAGCCCAAAGGGAAGTTATCGATGCCTGGAGCTGTGCTTTAGGCACGGCTGTGCTTAGGGAAGCAGCATGGTGTGTACGTGGGATGGCAAAGCCCCCAAAGCTTAGTAGCTGATTCTTTCCATTTTCCTATTGAAAGGGAACCGGTGGATAAGACAGATTTTGGCCAGATTCTGGTTTTGTCTGGTAAATGATCATGTGAAATCCATGGAGCACGGCCCACTGAAGTACACATTACTTTTTAAGTGTCTCATTATTTTATTCTCTAACATTTAATGCTGCAGTTTTCCTTGCACACAAATGAAGCTTCTAAATGAACACTGAAGTGGATTTAGGTCTTCTCAGAGCCTTGTTGATGCTTATAAATATATCATTCATTAGAACTACCGATTAAAATTGCAGCGAGCTGTTTACATAGTCCCAGTGGGCTCTGCCAGTGCCTGGCCTTGGGAGGAGCCTGAAGCCCACCCGAACACCCAGCAAGCTCTGCTTCCCTGTCTGGGGGTCCTGCTGACCCCCAGGGTGGAGACTGAGCTGCCTCCTTCCCTGTGAGTGCTCTGAAAGGCCCGGGGGATCAGCCCCAAGTTCTGTGTGAGCAGCAGGGATTCACCGTCATCACCAGAGCATGGTCCAGGAAGCAGCTGGTTTGGATTGGCATCCCTGCTTGAGAAAGGTATTTCCAGCACTGATCTCTGTGCTTAACCACAAGATCCCTGTTTTTAAACTGCCTTTGTGTGGCAGAATTGCCTGTTAAAATAACATGGCAGGTCCAGAATTCACAGAATTCTCTGCCCAGCCCCTCCACATTGGTGTGTGAGTTTCTCTGACCCCATGGCTACAAGCTGTGCTGGACCATCACAGCCTGCATCAGTGCTTGAAGCATTCAGGTGGTTTCTTGCTTTCCCCTCCTGTTCCAAATTTTAGCTATAATAGTTTTTGGAGACCTGGAGTCATCAGTTCTGATACACAGACTGCTGCTCCTCATCGAGTGTGTCTGGGATAGCTGGAATTTGGCTTTGGCTCTGGGTTTAATGCTGCCTGTCAGCCTGATAAGAAGGATCCTCTAGAAATCATCTTGAGCTATTTCTCCAGTCTCCAGAAAAGGGTTTTTAAAACTGAGTGGAAAAAATACTTATTTTGCTCAAGAAAGCTCCTTGAAGACTGTTTTTCTCCTCCTTGTAACACATCTTTTATGTTGGCAGCAGTTAGATGTGAATGCCTTGACTTTCCGGGGAAGCAATTTTTAAAAAACCTTTATTTAGACGTCTGGAAACTGAAGGGAATCTCCCTCCCTGTGCAGAGGGCTGGCTGGCAGTTGCCTCCTGCTAGAACAAATAGCAGGGAAAAAGAAGAGCTGGAATAAAAATGTTTGTTGGGAATTGGAGTCAATAATATAAAAACAGATTAGCTTAAAATATGGTTAGAATGTCTTGTTTCTTTTTTGTCATTTCATGTTTTGTCATGTCCATCCTGCCTCCTTTCATAAGGTAAGCGCTCTGAGCCGTGAACTGGCTGGGTGTAGCTCCCAAGGTGGTGGGGTGACAGAGTGGTGCATGCTTTGTTGTGATCTTTCCACCTGTTGTGTTAGATGCAGATGTTTATCCGCAGAAACCGGTGTAATAACATGGGTTATGCCTGTTCAGCTGTTGCATGGGCTTCCAGGACGCTTGGGAAGGGAGGAGCTAGGAATTGTCCTCAGTTTCTTGTATAAAAACCAGTAAATACTAGTGAGAAAAGCTGCTTTGTTGACCTAGCAATAGCATTGCCCCAGCGTAAGATCCATCCCCAGGTTTCTGCTGCAGTGCTGCTGGATACAGCAGGAACAGCAACAGCTGACCCTGGGATGGCAAGAAATGATGGAACTTCATTCACTTTACTGAGCTTGTTTTTTATAGAGCAGGAACTAAAATACATGTTTTCTTCAAACACTTAATCAAAGAACTACACAAATGCTGCAAGATGTTTGTAAAGCAAAACATTTGTCTATTTAAATATAGAGAATACTCTATTGAGAGATTTGCTCCTGCCTATGAGGTTTTTCTGTTACTCAAAGCCAGAATGTTGATAACGTCCACTCCTGAAACAAGTCTTAATTTTGAAATCTGTGCAGTATCTTCTGCTGCTGGAGGCTTTTACATGCTAACCTTAACCAAATGCTGAAGGGTTGAATTGAAATCCCTGGCACACGTGCGAGATTTAGAGTGTTGCATGTCTTGCAGTTCAGGTAATGCAGCTGGGGTTGGATTAATGTAATCTGCTTTATTCAACCTGAGAGACGCCTGTGTGTACTGCTCTTTTAATAAAACATAGACAGCAGCAAATTGCTCACTTTGGCCTGGACTACTTTCAAAAATCAGATTTATCAGTCAGCATATGCACACTGTATTTTCTATTAATACTGAAGCTCATCCAGAGGTGCAGGATGAAGGTACAGGACAGGTCTATACCCCCTGCCCAGGCCTATATCTGGGAAAACACAGATTTCTGTGTAGTACCTTACTGTACACAGTAAACTAAGCAAGTGGCAACAGACCTTACTCATGTTTCATGGCTGGTGGCTTTTAGGCACAGATCCTGCTGCTCTAATGTGAAGGGGAAGGGAATTCCCCCTTTCCAGCAGAGCCCGAGTGCTGCTCTGGCCTCGCAGCAGGGCACAGGCCCTGGCAGCAACTCTGTGGGGAGGTTCTCCCCAGGCTGGGGGTGAATTTCTCAGGCTTGTCACCCTGCTTGCTGCTCTGGGTGTGCATTGGTTTGCTAAGTCCTTAAATTTAATTATTGCTCCTGCTTTAATCTCTAACTTCTCAAAGCGCGTTAAGGTTTCTGATGGCTGAGGGTGAGCCGGTGCCGCTGGGCAGCCGGCCCTGACCTGCTCCTGTGCTTCTGCTTTTCCTCTGCTTCAGAAGTAGAACTGTAGCACTTGACACCCCACATTGGCTTTGTGTCTGCTAGAGCAGGGTCCTTTGCCTGTCCCTCGCTCGTAGCTTCAGTTCAGCTCAGAAAATGCTCAGTGTTAAACATGTGTTTTTATTTCTCCTTCAGGTTTGGCTTGTCTGCTTTTCAGCTCTTCTAGACATTGGAAATTCCAGTTTGTGTTTATTTTCTCTGGATTCCTTCCCACAAGACAGAAGTGAATTCAGCACGGATTATTGGGGAGAGCCTTGGCTGGGAATAAGGATAATTGCAGTCTCTGGCTGCGCCACAGTTTCACTGATGATTTCTTTTAAGTTACTCACCTGCACTGTTATCTGTTTCCTCAGCTGTAAAATGTGGGTAATTACCTCCATTGTAAAATGTTACAGGGTCTGCTGGTAATTATATGAACGAAGCGCTAATTACAGTGATTATCCCTTGGACCTAGTCTAGATCTGGCTGATGTTCCTGTTGTGATGAACGTATGAAACAAATACTACAACTTGCCTTTCTCTGTTCCTTGGAGGGGCCTGGAAGGTGCCACGATGTGTGTTCCTGATGAAAGTTCTGCTCTGTCACCAGGGTCCATCTGTTCCCTTCCTGTCCACCTCGGCCCTCACACGTTGGCAGAGTGGTGGGCTGAGGAGAGGCTGAGGAATATACTGATTCAGTAGTTTGATCCATGTGTAATTTGATAACTGGGGTTTATGCTGCAGCTTCACTTTTTCTCTTGTGGATGTATAGTAGGTGGCAGAACAGTGTTCCTGACGTACCTGTTGGGTTAGGGACGGTCTGGGCTTCACTGTTCCTTAAGAAGTTCTGACCTTGATGCCAGGAGAGGTGTCTCTCCAGCTGTGAAGATAATTTCCCTCCTGTAAAAGGCTACAGCTTGCAAGACTTTATTATCAAACATTTTATTTGCCTTTCTCTTCTCCATTTATTTAGGACACATTTTCTTTGTATCTGGGAATAGCTCCACAGGGCTGGGTAGTGGAGAAAGAACTGATATTCTTCAAGGTAGAAATGAAGTGTTGTCATCTGGAAAATCCCGCTGCTGCTGCCCGGATGGTGCTGTAGTTTCTGATGGTAGTAGTAAGTTGTGTTGTACATCTGGTAGTGAGGGGAGTCTCCTGTCCTACCCAGCCTTCCCTGACACAGACCTCGTGGCACAGTAACAACAAAAATCATGCTTGGTGCATCTTGCTGCAGATCTGCCTGCTCTGTTCTGCCACGTCTGCTTCTCAGCTTCCTGGGTTCTGCAGAATGGATTTCAGCCCTTGCTCCCAGTCTCCACACACCCTCTTCCCATCAGCCTCAGCCTTTCATTGCCCTGGAAGAGCAGCTGTAGAGCTCAGTTATGTCTTCAGAATTTGGTAGCTGAGCAGCTCTTCCTTTCTCAGAGTTTCATGAGTGCAGTGAAATTTTAACTTTCAAGAGGAGGGTTTAGTTACAGTCCAGGATGATGGTTTGGAAAGGCTTTGTGGCAACGGAATGGCAGTTTTTAATTGCAGTTTTGCACCTGAATTTTCCAGACTAGATGCTCTTCTCTTCTCTGACAGCTTCTGTGATTGATTCTATGGCCTGTTCTTTTCCATGACAGGATACTCATGTTCTTCAGGGATGGGAAAAACATGCCATTCCCGACAAGGGAAAACGGCCATTGCCAGGCAATTAAGGTTATGGAAAGAACTTCCCTCTCTAGGTGGAGGAAGAAGCAAATGAGGGATTATCATCCCTCCCATGATCACTCTTGCTTTAGAGCATGTAAACTAGAGATGGGTGTCCAGTGTGTCTGTGCTTCACCTAATGCTCTTCTGCCAGGCTTGTTTAAAAATCCTGTTCATTTGAGAAGCAAAAAACTTGATTTGTTCTTGCAGAAGCATCATCTATTCAGATGAATTATTCTGGTGTGAGGGGCTTCAAAAGTGAATGATGCCACACATTCTTGCTGCCCATTGCACAAGTGAACTGATCTGTATGTGCTCTGCAAGTCACGTATGCTGAGGGATGTTAAATTACTGCATAACCTGGAGGGTAATCAGTAATTCAGATTTTAGATTCATCCAACTCCTAATTTTGCAGCATCCTTGCAAAAAGTGGGAAGGTGTATGATAGTTGGGATTTCTGTATCTTGGCACCACTCTGAATGCTGTAAATCAACAGTGTAAGTAACATGAATACTTTTTTTTAAACTTAAATGTTTAGTAACATAATTATTATAAACTCTCTCAAATCTTCCTTCTCTTAAAAATGAGTACACTGACAGGTTTTCATCGTGGCACAAAGTGTTATGTAAAATCATTGTAAGTTCTGATAAAAATGTTTTTAAGTATCTGAATGAAAATGCAGCATCACTATGAAAGTAGAAAAAGTGTTAAAGTGGATGTGGTTCCAAATGATGTGCTGCAAAATGAAGGTTTCCCCGGTTTTGAGAGCAGGTTTTAAGCACTGATATACCCCATGGGGGGCAATCGCACACCCCGGGGAAGGAGTTGGGGTGCGGTTTGTATTTGTCAGGGATTGCTACAGGAAATCTGCTTTAGCCATGGGTTTTTACTTGGTTTTGTAGTTACCTGTCACTGCTTGGCTCTGAGTCAGTCGGTTACGGACGAGCAGTTGGCTGGTTTCAGGCCGGGCGGTGCCCCCGCGGGTGCCCGTCCTGTCCGGGCGGTGCCGGTGCCGCGGTGCTTTGGCATCGCCCCGTCCCGCCCCGCCCGGTACCGGGGTGTGGAGGTGCCGGGGATGTGGAGGAGGTGCCGGGATGTGGAGGTGCCGGGGTGTGGAGGTGCCGGGATGTGGAGGTGCCGGGGATGTGGAGGTGCCGGGGTGTGGAGGTGCCGGGGTGTGGAGGTGCCGGGGTGTGGAGGTGCTGGGGATGTGGAGGAGGTGCCGGGGTGTGGAGGTGCCGGGATGGGGAGGTGCCGGGGTGTGGAGGTGCCGGGGTGTGGAGGTGCCGCGGGCGGAGCGGGGCCGCGGGCTCGGGCGGCTGGAGTTGCCCGTCCCCGCGGCATCGCCGGAGGACGAGGGTTTCCAGCGCGCCCCGTTTGCAGCTGCCCCCGTGTCTGTACGGACGCGGAATCCCCACAGGAGGGTGCTGTGAAGGCACTGAATGTGCAGGTCTGCAGGAAGACCGGGGCTTGGAGGAGACAGCGATTGTAGGGCAGCCACCGGCGTGGCTCTGGCGAGGGCAGCGCTGAGCCGCCCCGGGGAGGGCTGCGGGCGGAGCTGAGCGCCGGGCTCGCAGCATCCCGCTGCCTGCCCGGGGGCTCCCACGTCTGGGTGTTGGAGCACAAGTGATGGCAGCGGGAATGCCAACGCCCGGCTGCTGCAGGGTCGAGCGAGTGGTAGCCACAAAGTGTCCCAGGGCTGTTCCCGTGCCTCCCGCTCACAGCAGGTACTGGGACCCTTCCCCATGAGCGTTGGCCGTGGCCTGTGGGTCGTGTGACTTCTTGACAACGAGCCTTGGGGCCACCCAGCTACTTTCCTGTCTGTATATAGTATGTTTAGTCTGCACAAGCAGCAAAATGCATTTGCTTGCAGTAGAGCCTCAAAGTTCTGTCCTAAAATACTTTATAAGTTGGACCCTTTTATTCAGTGTGATCAGATGAGAAATAACGGTGAGACTTCCCTTTGGTTTCTGGCTGTACAACTTTTTTTCCAAATATTTTAATCAAAGGTATGATTCCTTTAACATAGTACATGCTCATGTCAAAAAACTTCTCTGACAAGGCCAGTTAAGCAGCACTTCCAAGGGATTCTCCCTTCTGCTGGGTGCTGCTTCACCCTGAAATTCTGTGATCTTTTTAAAGTAAACAACCCTCTACCCCAGGGGCTGCATGTGTCTGCTCTGCCCCTTGCTTCCTTCTGCTTTTCGCTTTTTAAATAAACTTTTGAAACCAAGTAGAAAAAGAAACTGAAGTAGAGACTTCTCTTTGGGATGACCTCTAGGACATTTGGGGGGATTCAGTCTAATTCTGTTACATGGAGCGTGGGAACTCTGATGCCTTCCTTTAATGGCAGCAAGATCAACTGATGGAGCTGTGGTAGTGGGGGAGTGTAAAATTGGCTGCTTAGTACATGAAAGTACCTCACTCTGAAACTGGGGACTGGGATCTGTGTGCGAGTCCCCACGGGGGTTCTCTGCCAGCCGCGGGGCATCGCCGCACGTGCCGGGTCAGTGCCCGCGTTCGGTGTTTGGGTGAAGGACCGTGACTGGCAGCGACGGTGCTTTGTGTTACCCTGTGGGTTTGGCACTCATCTGAAACTGCATCACCAAAACCTTTTGGTGGGATGGGTGATCCTGGAGCTTGGCTAATAACACACTGTGGAAGAGGTGCCTGGCGGCCGTGGGAGCTTTGCCTCAGCACCCACAGGGCAGGACCGAGCTGGTCTTGTGTCTGAACGCTGTTAGATCAGCTGCAGGCGCTTACAAATGGACTTGGATTTTGGCCCTGTAAAGGGAGACATTCAGCTTCCGGGGGGAATTCTGCCTTGGCAGTAACCAGCCGTAGTTTGGTGGTTTCTGTTACCAGGCAGAATCTGTTTGGATGTTAGAAAATTAGAGCATAAATTCCTGCAGCAGTCAGCTGTGTCTGCGTCACCTCCGTGACCTCTTAACTGCTGCTCCTGTGAACAGTTGCCACTAAACACAGTCAATAACCCCCTTCTGCATTCCACTGGATCGTCTCCTCCTGCCGTCTCAAATGAAAAATAAACAAAAGAGCTTAAGCGTGCAGTGTGCTAAATAGAGTAATAAGCTGTGAAAATATTTTATGGGGGAATCTGGGGCAAGAGCTGTCAGCAGGAGTGAGCTGATTGGAGCTGCAGCAGAATGGCTCTGGGAGGCGGGCGTGGGGACAATGAAGGGAGATTTGTTCAAATGTATGTCTGCTTTTGGTTTTTTACCCCTTTCTGAGTAGTTTTAGGAAATCCCTCCCATCCCTCCCTCCATAAATGGGTTACCTCTGCACATCAGAAGGCCTTGGCTCTAAGTACCCGCTACGCTGCTCCTGTGATGATTTGACTTTGCCTGTTTAATGTAAAACAGGTTTTAATCTTCTCATTTAGATGTTTTAATAGAAAGTAAATGTTTAACTTGCTTTGCTGTGGTATCCAAATCTTTAATCCGTGGGACTGTTTTTAATGAAACGAGAACGTGCTTTTGTTTAAAGTAGGTGTTACAGCGCAGGGGAGGCTGTGGGCAGTGGTGCTGGCATGGGCTATCACAGACCCACATCAGATATTTTTGGCACTGGTGGATCCTGGGTTCGGGGATGCTGGGTTTAGGAATGTGCAGGGGAGAGCGCTGAAAACCCCGTCTCAGGATAGTCTGACTGTGGGAAGTAGGGAAGGGTCTGTAACAATGCTGTAAGTACAGTGTCAGTGATTCCTGCCCCCGAATTCAGTCATGGCTTTTCCCAGAGATTTTTTTGGAGTTGTACCTGTGTTCTGATGGTGTTACAAGGCTGTTGCTGCTCCAGCGAGGGAGAGCCAAGCAGAGCTTGTGTGCTTGTGAAGGAAACTGCTAAGTAGGCAGCACTGGGTTTGGTTCCTGCACACAAAAGGGGGGTTCTGCTCTTCTGTAGCCACTTAGCTTGTTTATGATTTAATTTAATTTGTTCAAAAAGGCATTTGTGGCTCCAGGACACACATAGAGCTGGCAGAGTAACAGACCAAAGTCAAAACTGATCAAGGGGTGGAACACACAGTTAATGTAGATAGAAACCACCTGGGGGCAAGCCCAGGCACCTATGTCCACTTTGGGGCAGGACCCAGAGCTCTTTGCCCCTTCAGATGCATATTCTGCCCCAAATTAAAATTGGGATTTTTTTAAGGCTGAAAGTCCAGCAAGTCTTGGAAGCTGGAGAGTGCTGCTGAAGGATTTACCTGTGTGTTTCCCACCAGCCCATGCTGCCAGGAGGGAACTGCCATTCAGGGCAGCTGGAGGCAGAGAGGCACCTACAGGTGCTCCATAAACACCACTTCCCCCCTCGGAAAGCCAACTGCGCTGATACAGCTTTGACTGGGTAAATAAAGTGCTCTGATTTCCAGGCCTGTGTTTTAAATTGTCGAGCTCTAATTATGTAAGTGCCAGTGTTATAAATAGCGGGTGCAGCTGGCAAGCCCCAGCCATGGTGTGCCAAGGCGCTGGCGCTCGCTAGCGAAACTGGGGGCATGGTTCTCTCTCTGCTGTTTTGGCTTTCCCCTTTGTGCTCCGTGCTTTCCCCACGTGGGCTCATAGGGGCTGGTCCCCGTGGCCAGGCTTACCATCCTTCCTGGGACAGGGGCCAGCTCGGGGGCAGGAGCATCCTGCAGCACCTGGATTTGTACCTGGTCTGTGTGTCAGCCAGGCTGCGTGTAAAAGGCAAAGAGAAGAAAACTATTGGTAAAACAATAAACACTTCAAAACCATTCACTCCTTCAGCGTCATTACACTTCAGGGGCTGGTGCTGCATCACAGGCGTGTGGAAAATGGTGTCACACGGGGTGTCCCAGCAGTGTCTGCAGTGAAGGATTCACTGTTCTCCACAAGATGACCGGGGAGAGGTTGGCGTCCATCCATGGGGAAACAGCTGCTCCATCGCTGTGCACCAGAGGGATGAGTTGGGTTTACAGCATAGTAACTTAAATGTTTAATTTTCTGAGTTGTAGTTGTTCTAATTAAATGAATTTGAATTCTTTTTAAATTTTTCTTTTTTTCTTTGATTTTTTTTTTCCTCTTTGACCAGAATCCTAGTACCCCTAGTGGGCCATGGGCACACCAAGATGCTGGGACAGCGCTGGGGGTTGAGAAGAGAGCCATGTGGGGAGGGTTGGGGTGTGGGGGGAGACAGAGGTGGAGGTGTTTGCCCTCTTTGTAGGATCAGGTTGAAAGGTGTCACCAAAATAATAAAAGTATTATGAAAGCAATCAGGTATGTTACCCACTTGGTGTGTTAGAGGTGGCTCCTCCCTGTGCAAGGCCAATCCATTCTGAATTCGTCCCCCGAGATCTGGCTTTAAAACATGTTTGCTGCCAGCTGACAGAAGAGTCAAGCTCAGATTTATTGCACTGGCACCTGCAGTAAAAAATGACAGATGATGAGAACGTATTTAATTATCATTCAGCGCCACATCTCTGCCTGCTCCGGTCGCGGAGCTGCAGCTGTTGGCACACGCTTTAGTTTAAAGTCAATGTGCTTATCTAGAGAGGGGCCTGGAGGAAGCGGCCGGGGGAGCCGGCAGATCCTCGGGGCCCGGCTTGAGCAAACGCGATCTCGCCACGCTCGCCCGCGGTGCCTCGTTCACGGGCCCTCCCGCAGCTCCCCCTCCGGGAAGGAGCAATTCCCGGGAGCGCCGGGCAGTGTCCCTGCCTGGGCAGTGTCCCTGCCTGGGCAGTGTCCCTGCCTCGCCAGCCCCTGCCATGGGGGGGCCCCGGTGGCAGCGATCCCGCGTCCCAAAGGAACTGCGGTTTGAGCAAGGTCAGAGGGACACCCGGGACTGCAGCAGCGGCGGGAACGCTCCTTCCCAAACCGCGGCTCCTCCGGCGTTCACGTGTGTGAACAGCTCTGCTCTGTGTGTCGTGTGTGCCGGGACATGGACATGGACATGGACATGTGCGCGCGGACACACGTGCACACACATAGGCACGCGCGTGCACACGTGGGCGCACACACGAGCACACAGACACACACAGACACAGACACACAGACACACACACACACACACACACAGACACAGACACACAGACACACACACGGACACACACACACACGGACACACAGACACACACACACACACAGACACACAGACACAGACACACAGACACACAGACAGACACACAGACACACAGACACACACGGACACACACACGGACACACAGACACACACACACAGGTGTGCGCAGTTGGCGGGGAGGAGGCGGCCCAGGTGCTGCTGCCCCAGCCCCGCGCGCGCCGCCCCTCCCAGGTGCCCTCAATTAGCGCTGATGAGGCCGCCGGGGGAACTGGACGAGCCCGGCGCGAGCGCGGGCTGCCCTCACGTTCCTGCGGTGTCCCTGTGGGGCAGAGCCCGGTGTCCTGGGGCACAAAGCCCCGTGTCCCCGCCATCCCTCGCCCCCCGCCATCGCCCCGCGGCCCCCGGACACAGGTGAGTGCTCCCGGCAGGCAGGTCGGTGCACTGCCGCCGGCTGTGGCAGTTTTGGGGGGGGAAAGGCAATTCCAAGGATGAGCTGAGCCGCTCCTGAGGGGCGAGGATTTGGGGTTGCTGAGGAGAGGTGTCCTTCTCACCTCCCTGCTTTGTAAGAGGAAAAGTTGCTGTCGGGGTTTCATTATCACTTTGTTGCCTGTGCTCACCAAAATGTGCAGGGAAAAAGGAGTTGGGGGGGATTAAAATATCTGATTCTTGCTGGTTACTGAGCCTTTTGGATGTGAGCTCAGCATTTTTGCGCCTCATGGAGGAAACTGCGGCCCGTGAGGAGAGGCGGTCAAAAGAATTGGCCAAAAAACAGTAGAAAAATATGACTTTTTGCAAAGCTTAAGAGGAAAACTGAGGAGTTTTGATCTTGCCAGAATGCCTTTGACGTTGGAGCTTTCCTTGCTTTTAGTAACGGTTTGAAAAAATACTAAGTTGAAAGAAAAAACTGGAAGCAATCTGGAAGCGAGGGGTTTTCCTCAGTGCCCTGTCACGTGGTGTCCTCACTGTTGTGTGCAGAACAGGGAGATGGTGGATGTGGTGATTTCCCTCAGGGTTTTGGCTGCAGGAGCCATGCTGGTGAGCACTACTCTCTGTTAACCACACCAAACCCCACATTTGGAGGTGGAGTGATCAGCTGGGGATATTTCAGAGCGGGTGGTGAAATGAGGCAGTTTTTAGTATTCATGAAAAATGCTTGTGACAGCCTTACCCCAAGTAATGAGCAGCCACCTGCAGTTCAGAGCAGTGCTTGATAATGCCGTAATTAGATTGGAGATGCAAAAAAGCTCATTAAAATTAAATAACATATTTGTCACTGTTTTAAGAGGTGCAGATTGCCTCGAACCATGCTGGTCTGTTGACCTTGAGTATTTTGGCATAGTCCTTGCTGTCAAGCGCATGAAACTCCTGTCGGAGCATCCCACGGGCAGTTTTGAGGTGGGATTTCGGGGCAGGGTGTTCACCTGCCCCCACTGCATCATTTGGATCTCACCAAACGGGGCTGTGCTGCCACCCCTGAGACGCAGTGTGGGGGGACAGGCTACCAAAGGCATGGGTCTCTACCTCTTCAGTTTTTGTTAAAATACAATAAAGTGTGTTTTAAGTCCCCTTCCTCCTTCTGCCTGAAAAGGAATGTGCAAAGCCTTGATGCCATCTCTTTACAAGACTGTAATTTTGCAAAATTAATTTTTAATCACTAATTTGTTGTGTTTTCTGATGTTTTATACAATACCTATTTGTTTAAACCCCTTTTATCACCACAGAGGAGATGGGTGTTGTGTCAGGATCTCCGCTTGGGGCATCCTCTGCTGGCTTGGCTCTGCCCTTGGGAGGGCTGGATCTGCTGAGGAAAGGTGGCTCTGGAGAAAGGCAGAGATCAGCCTTTAGAGAAGGGATTTCCCTTCCTCCTGCCCCAAAATGGTGCTGCTGCCAAACAGACAGTTGTGGCCACACACTGCCCTTCCCCTCTCAAGATGCTAGCTGGCCAGCTGGCCAGGGCTTCTCTTGCTTCTATGCACAGAGAAGGGAATTAAAAACTAAAAGTGGGTTTTTCTTCCTTCTCATCACTAGTTGTAGGTAATTACACGTAGGTGTCTTGGAATGGGAGTGTTTACAGACACTCCCTATTTTTGGCATGTGGGATTCTCCTTGTGTAGCACTCAGGTTGTGAGCAGCACCAAAGGCACCCCAGCTTCTTGGCCTGATGCCTGGATCACCATTGGTTTGTTTGAGAACTGGGGGAGAGGGGGGAGAATGAGTGCCTCTGAGCACCTGAGGATGGAGCATCCCTGTGGGATCATGGCTCTTTGTTGTCTGCAGGAGAGAGTTCATAGCACAACTTCTCGTGCTTTACAGAGAAACTCTTTTTTTTGTAATCCTTTTTTTCCCCACTTAGGAATGATCTTGGAAGGGCTCAGGATCAGGTGGTGGCAGCTTGTGCTGCCTCACAGCCGGGCACACTGCTTGGCTTTGTTTGCTGCCAGTCACGTCAATGTTTTCTGTTATATTCCTGGCACCAAATGGGAATTTTCTCAGACCTTGTTCTGACTAATGTTGATGAAAGGGCAAAAATTCATTATTAGAGAGAAATAGCTGGTGCTAGACTGGGGTTCCCAGGTGGATGAGTGAATACCAGGAAATGTCTGTAGTGAGATTTCTTCTGCACAGCCTCGGCCGTGGCTGCCCCCGCTCCGGCTGCGGGGGCTGAGCTGTGAGAGCTGCACAGCCCCGGGTTTGGGAGCAGCATTCCCTCTGCAGTGCCTGTACAGCTGCCCGGGCCTGTGCCAAAGGGGTCCCCAGTGCCCAGGCACTGGCAGCTCCTCTGGACAGAGGTGGCTGCACGGGGTCCCCAAAAGCAGTGCAAGAGCCTGTGATGGGCAGACAGAGCCTAAACCTAAACAAATAAAATTAAATGAGATGTTTTCCTAGGCCCAGGTTGAGATTGGACCTATCCACCACCATCTCTCAGCTGGGTACTTGATTATTGGCAGAGTAATCCTTGTTCTTTGTCCAAGCTGGGATGGGTAGTAGAGGAGGGAGCTGTGAGTGAATGGTTCCATCACCAAGAAGTGTTTCCAGATAAAACAGAACAATTCCCATTGTGCTTGGAGTGAAGGGCTGTGGCTCAGGCTCCCAGTCAGATCCACGTGGGTCCTTTAGGCAAGTCTTAGGCAACTTTAGAAGAAAAGAACCCCCAAAAAACATTTGGCCTTTGTGGTTATGCTGAGAATCTGCTGGCAGAGTAAACCCTGGGTAAGCATCCTCAGTTTGCTGCCTCCTGAAATGGAGCAGCTTTTGGAGTTTGGAGCCACAATTTATATTCAAATGAAGGTCATTTGAAAGGTGTAACACAGTAAACAGCCATTATTTCATTTTGATAGTGGTACTAAAATTATAGTGTTGGTTAAATTATTTTAGTATAGGACCATTACCATCTCCCTAAAACACTTAGAGGGGTTTTATATCAGTGCTGCAGTCCTGAAATTAGAGGAAAATTAAAAATCACACGGCTGTGGTAGGAAAGTAATTTATTTGTGAGGATGCCTTCGTTTTATCATGGAGTCTCTTTCCCTTCTGCTCTGCTGAAAGAGAGACCTGCTCCCAACACCCAGACAGGCTCTAAGGGCTCATCTTGCTGAACCAGGAAGGCACCAGCTTCCCATGAGTCAGGGCTGCCATGAGCCACCCCTAAAATTTAATTTTTAATTTTTTTTCTTTTCCAATAAAAGCAGGTGCTGTGGTATCGCCTGACCCAACACTATCAGCATGTTATATTTCAAACACTATGTAGGGGGGTAGATACACACTTAAAATCTCTATGCACTCATTTTCTTCTAGGAATACATGTAATAAAAGTTGGAGTTAATAGGATGGTAGTGATTTCCCTCATCGGGGTGGCCGGGTGAGGGTGCCTGGATGGAGCCCGGCAGTGACAGCTGCTGTTGGGTGGAAGGGGGGATGTGCAGGGGCTGTGTGGGAGCCAGAGCTGGGGACGTGAATGAAATCCTAATTGGGAAATTCCCGTAGATTATTACAGCTGCCTTCATTAACATTTTCACACTCGGCTGGTAACAAATGAGGAGAAGGGCTGTCTGTGCCACTGGATTTATTGTGTTCCGAATCTGCTCCATACTCGGGTGTGCACAGTCTGCACCCTTGCCTGGGGGTGCCTGCCTTTGAGTAGGAGGGATCACGAGCTTTTTGTGGAGGGCTGTTCTGTGAGGATTTCTGTAAAAATCTTTACGGGCAAGAAGCTGGTTCTCAGGAAAAGGAAGGAATAACATGCAAATAAGATTCCCTTTAGCTTACAATTCCTCCAGGAATTCAAGATGCAAAATTTCTTGTTTCTAGCTGTGTATCTGAGAAAGTTTAGATTGGGTTTGGATATGATTTTTATGGGGTTTTTGATCCAGGTTTTTTTCAGTTGCATGAGGAGGATGCCAAATGTGTACCTACTGGGAAAGAGCATAAACTCCTAAACCCTGGAAGTTGAGCTGCTTCAACAGTACTGAAGCTGACATAAATGATGCACTGGCCATGGAAGGCTACCACATCATGTTGCAGATCAAGGACATGCCTCTTGTCCCTTCCCCAGCCTCACCAGGTCCTGGCGTGCTCCTGCTCACACTTTGGTGCTGGAGCACTCCACACCAGCAGTGTGAAAATACAAGTTCATGATGAAATTGCAGGGTGCTCACATGCCAGATGATGTTGGGGTGGATGGTCCCATCCTTGGGTGAGGGCTCCTCTCACAGAGCAGCTCCTCGGGAGCTCCTTCAAATCGAGGGGAAAACCTCAGCTGGATTAGGATGCCCTCAGAGATGAGCGTAGCAACCTGTTCCATATTTATTACAGGCAACAATTTGACTAAGGGAGAATTTAGATTAATAACATTCAGCCCAGAGAAGTAATTTCCTTTGAGAAAGCGATTTACATGCACTCTGCCAAAAAGAGCCGTCACCGTGCGCTCTGCCCGTGTCAGCTCCAATAATGAAGTTGGAAATAACATGGGAGGTTAATAGGTCCTACTTATCTCCTTAGCGTGGCAAAGGAAGATTTACAGTGCGGAGCCTGGTTTGCATATTCCCGTTGGAAATGGAAAGGTTTTTCCCAGCCGAGATTGATGAGACGTTGCAGGGTGTCTGCTCAGCTGAGGCTGTAAACCTCCATCCCAGGGACACACCTGTTCCAGAGGGAGCCGCCTCTCCTGGGTCACTGGCCAGAGACTGACTTAGATGCCGGAGCGGCCGTTCCAGTGATAATTTTTTTTATCCCTCTGTGTCTTCTCTGAGCCTGGAAATGCACACAGATGTGGCTGCTACGCTGTGTTAAGAGCTGGACTGAAGCCCGGTGGGTTTTCCCTGGGAGCTGCCTATGGGCAGCAAATGGGAAGGTCGTCTGGAGACGTGGTGGGAGGATGGTGGAGGACACCTGTGTCGCCCCTTGGGCCACTGCCTGTGTGATACCATCCTCAGGGCATATGTTGGGGTGTGTTCAGTCGTGCCCTCTCCCCAGGGAGGGTGGTCTGCATGCTGGTCCATGGGGCTGGGAGCTGCTGGAATGTGCTGGTGGGTTAGCTGGGTCCTGCTCCCCTAATTGGAAGGGGTGGATGAGGACGCTGCTGCCTCAGCCCTTGGTGAGTGGCCCCTTCCCCCTCGCCTGGCTGGCCCAGGGATGGCAGCACCAGGCACGGGGGACGGCGGGCGCCGGAGCTCTGTCACTTCACATTACTCATGTGAAATCCCACAGGACCCGTGGCACGTTATGGGCTATTGCAGGAGCTGTTTCCCTGCCAACAGCAGAGGTGTCTGGGCTCAGAGTAAGGAAAATCCCCAAATTCCACTGCTGCTTCCTTCCCCCTCACTGGCTTTTGGGAAAGAGCTCTGTGACTGCTCTTCTCTCCCAGTGGGATTGTGTTTGGGTCCTGGCAGGTTATTGCACTCTCCAAAGCTGAGAGAGAAACAAACTTTTAAGAATAAACCAAAATTCATTCCCTCTGGATAATTTAAGTCACATCGTGCCTGAAATCTGCTTAGGAGAGAGGGTGAGAGAATTGTTAATAAATGTTCTGTCTGCACAAACCGTAAAATATTCATTTCAGTTGGTTATCTCACATTACTGAGAAAGTGCAAGAAGAATGAACTTTCTGAACAGCTTAAGGTACAATTCAGTAATAACCTGAGCTATTTAATGAATGAAATATTTAACATAATTTGCATACATTAAGTGATGGGATGACCTTTTTCTACTTCTGTGTACTCCTTGTGTATCTGGAACAGCACAACCTTTCCTCCTCGCCACTCCTCATGGTGCTCCAGGGTGGGAACTGAGGAAATGGCATTTTTTCTCCCTCTTTTGAGCCAACCAAGTGGGCACTGCACCAGTTGAAGACAAAGGCTCCAGTCCCACAAAACGCAATTTGTTTTCTTTTTCTTTGTTTTAAAAATCAAATAATATTTTAAGTGCACACAAGAAGCTGGAAGATCTCCACATGCTGGAGACTCCTCTTGGCATCACAATGTTCAGGGCCTTGGAACTGCCCTCTTCCAAAATACTGCCAGGGAGCTCCGAGCAGAGCTGAGACTGGCACAAAGCCCATCCCTGGGATGGGCTGCCAGGCTCTCTTTGAGGCACTCTGGTGCCCAGGTGCCCCCCCTCTGCACCTGACACCCAGCACTGCTGGCTCCTCCAGGAGTGTCTCCACTGGGCACCAGGGGCTGTGGCTGGGCTGCCCTCGGGGATGCTGAGCCTGCCCGTGGTGTCCTCGAGAGTGGCATCCCTGAGCTAGTGCTGCTGGTGGGTGGTCACAGGGCACGTGAGGGCCAAGTAAGGCAGTAAAAACCCCAGGAAAGGGAGATAAGGGGGAAACCTTGGTGCTTCCCCCCCAGAAACAGAAAGAGCTGTAACAGATGTTGGGTGACAACACTTCATTCTCAGCAGGTTGCTCTGAGAGGATGTAGCTTCTAATTTCAGTGTGCCTAGAAATTGCAGTTCATAATCCAAACAGGGGCAAGGCTAGATTCTCAATTATGCCCAATTAATGTGGGGCTTCGTTAGTGTTCTTCCCTGACTTAAGTGCACTTTAATTCATTGAACTCTTTTTCTTCTACTCTGTAAGTGGTCATCCTTCAGGAAACTGTGGAGCGAAATGAAGTGTCCCAAGGAGTGTGTGTGTGACTATCTGTGTGCAGATCTGCAGATCTATAGATCTCTGTCCCATGGCTGGGGCTGGAGTGGTTGCCCAGAGGTGGAGCCCTGGGGCGTGCAGGCTGGCTCTGGGGTGACCAGTGCAGGTGTGTCTGCAGTGTCCATGGTGCCCTCGCTTACCTGGTGGTTGATGCCATTTGTACTGACCCTCACAGGCTGGATGAACAATATATCTTGCTCTTCCAATCCCCATTACTTTGCATTTTTTCCCACTCATGCAGCCTGTGTCATGTCAATCACTTGCCCAGTTTGCAGTTTGTTCAGGGCTCTAGGCTGGTTTTCCACCCTGTCTGAGCCTCACTTGGAAATGCTTTCTGTCATGTTCAGGTGGCACCTTCTCAGTGCTCACTTCCAGTTCGTTGGTAAATATGAAGCAGTAAAAGAAATATAAAAGGAGTTTGATTGGGAATCCCCATCTGGCAGAGCTCCTGGATGTCAAAGCTGCTTCTGCAGAACTTTAAAGGCTTAAAACCAGAGAAGAGCAGATTAATTCTGAAACACATCCCTTTCTCTGATCAACAAGATTTTAATTTTCTTTAAAGGTGTATATTTTTAAATTAATGCAAAATGAGCACACTCCTGGGAATGTGAAGCACAGCCTGAGATGAGTGTTCACAGTCCCCTCTCAGTGGCCAGATTTGGGCTGCCTGAGCAGAGGCAGGGCTGTTTTCATCCTGCTGTTGATGTGCCTTGACAGAGCGTTAAAGTCAACGTTAACCTTAAAACCTTCTGCTTTCATAACAGGCAATTTTGTTGGTGTTCAAAATGCTTTGTTTGATTTCGGAAGCCGTTCATTACAGGATCAGGGCTTCAAATTGGAGTCAATTAGGTATAAGATCTGCTTTTAAAAAGCTTTTTTCAAACAGCAAGAGCCTGAAGGTTGAAGTGAGGTCAATGGGGAGCCTGTGCTGGGGTGGCCCCACAGCTCCACCGCGGTGTCAGGTCCTGCTGCAGCTGCATCCCCTTCGCCACATCCCGGCGGGAGCGGCTGCTGCAGCCACGCTGCATGTGGTGGCTCACCCCCTTTTCTATATTTAGTAAGAAATGCATCAGCATCCCTTTTCCTCCCTGAATTCCCTCTGGGATGGAGCTGGTAAATAGCTGTTGCACTAAAAATAACACCTGCAGCAGCCGCTGGCAGCCGCGTTCCCTTCCCTGGCTGAGCAGAGAGCCAAAGGGTTCCCGCCCCGGGAGCAGATGCTGGGATTTATGGTTATTTAAAAGAAAAAGCAAAAATCAACCACTTAGGAATGTAAAGAACATGAAACTGCCTGTGATGCTTAACCTTTGGAAAGAGACATCCATGCTCTCCACTGGCTCCTCTCCGTGAGAAAGGACGTGGCAGCCACAGCACAGCCTGCAGCGGCATCGGCCCTGTCTTTGCACCAGCCTCCTGGTCAACCCCTTCCCGAGGAGAAATGCAGGGAATCCTGGGCAGTTTACTGCCCTGGCACTGCTTGGAATGGGAAACAGCTTTCACACAAATAATGTCTTTTTTTCTGGTCATTTTTTTCCCCTTGTCCTTTTTTTCTTATGTTTTCTTGAAAGTGAGGAATGACTAAACTCTTAGAAGTCTGAAAATAACTTGGAAAGAATTTACAGTTCCCTGATGCTGCTCTGGTTTTATGGTTGTTTCCTTTCTGTGCCAAGACACATGATAATTCTGGGTCTGAGGGGCAGTTTCCACAGATGGGAGCCAGCTGGCGACCTCCAGTCCCTCTGGGGACAGATCTGCTGTGCTCCCTGGGCGGGTGGCCCAGGTTAATCATCATGGCCAGATCCTAACCTGGGGCAGAAATACTTCCCTTTTTTGAGAGCCTTTAATGTAAACAATAGAAAAGGAATAAACCCATTCAGTAATCAGTTCAGGTGCAGCAGCTTCTCTGTTCAGCTGGATCTTCAGTAGATCTCCTTGTGCTTGGGCTGGAGAGGGAGAGGTGGAGCATGAAAGCAGCAACATCCAGGACTCCCTTTCATACCAGCTGAGATGTGGGACTGAGGTTGTGTCAGGACAGCACAGCATTGGCCAAGCCAGTAAAATGTCCCAGTCCCTGCTATTCCCAGATTCCCCTGCTATTCCCAGATTTCTGGGCTTCGTGGCTTTCAGTCTGACCAGAGACATCATCTGAACGTGGTTTTTATCATGATTGAATATGTATCTTTAGAAGGATTTTAATTCCATTTGAAATAAGAAAACGCCATAAATCAGCAACAGAATCTTTTAACATTTACAGTTTTAAATGAATTCCTGGTGAGAGTCTCTTAAGCCAGATTTATATCTGACTCTGCACTGAACTGTCGTTATGTGGGACTGAAAAACTCTCACAGAATTAGGCATAATGCAAAAACACGCTGAAAAGACACTTCTGCAGGACTGTGGAACATTATTATGTCAGAACATATGGCTGTGAGTATTATGCAGAAAGGGGCAATTTGTGTGGATATTTCCCTTTTAATGACCCTTGCACAGTTCTTTGGAAGGGTTTGCTGCTGTCTCCATGTGAGAGAAGGCTGATGGAGCAGGCACTGGTGTTGTTGCTTTGCTGGCATTGGGTGCAGTGGCCCAGAGTGGGACTGGTGTGTCCCCGTGGTGGCAGAGGTGAGCTGGAGCAGGGGAATGCTCTTCAGCATCTTCAAACTGCATGACTGTTCGAATTGTGTAAAATAATTGAAATTTTTACTAGTATGCTTAATTTATGCACCACGAACACATGGATCTTAGTGCACTGATTTTCTTTTTTTTATCCCACTGCATATATGACTCTTTCAGGCTGTGAAGGACAAGTAAACTGAATCAACAGTGCCAGCAGGATGCCAGTGCTCATGGTTCTTTAAACCACAGGGTTTAGTCCAAGGTCATTTAAAAGGAAAAAAAAAAATCACATATTGACCTGTGAGTGTTTTCCAGTAACTCAAAATTTGTTATTTGTTATCGCTCTGTTTTACTGACTGTCCCTCAGTGTGGGGCCTAAATGGAAGATAAAATCCATCCTAATCCCATTAGGCAGGGGCTGACTTTGCTCCTACTTGTGACTAAGGGCGCTTCCAAGCGGTTTAGGACAGCCATGGCTGCAGGGGTTGTGCCCAATTATGCTCTTGCTGTTATAAAGACCTATCACATGTCTCAGTTTGCTCTTGTCCATGTGTTTGGCAGGTGAAGTGGCTGAGCAGATCTTGTTCAGCTCCGGTGCTTGTCAGTCACTGCTCGTGCTCTTGATTGTTTTTTTTTTCTTCTCCTTTTCATATGTTTTAGAGAAAATTATTTCTTGTCTGAATCTGTTTTTTTCATACCAGGTTTAGCCTTTATTTTCAAGTGTTTAAGTTGTCCACTTGCTACTTTTCTTTTTTTTTCCCCCTTTTTTTTTTTTCGGTTTTTTTTATGTTCTCCTGCCCCTCTCCATAAGTTTTCTTTGGGACTGTGTCCAAGCCCATTTGCAGCAGGGTTTTTGTTGTGCCAAGGCTGCCGTGAGTTTCACCCCTCTGCTCTTTTAACCCCAGGAGTTTGGCCGAGCTGCCCCAGCACTGGAACCCCAGGGCAGGCCCCTGGTGGTGCCGGGTGTGCAGAGCACCCTCACAGTCAGATGACTCGATCAGCCATCGCAGCTCAGGATTACGAAATGTCACCCTGCAATATCTAATTAAGGTTGCAGTTTGAAGACATCATGTACTTTAATTGAAAACTGCAGAGTAATCTATTCCATTTTTTCCTGTTAAATTAATAGTGTGGACCTTTAGCAGATGGTTGGCGAGATGCCGTTACTAATGAAAACATCTCCCCTCCTGCAATCCTGCCGCTCGCTGCCGTGTGGGGAACTGAGGCGAGCGTTTCCCAACCACGGGCATTGCCCACTTGGTAGCTTTACTCTCCCGTGGCACTGGTCAGTGCTCCCAGGGCTGCCCTCCCACCTTTTCCTGTAGAGGTGTGCTCAGCCAGTCTGGCTGGGTGAGGGATGGCCACAGCGAGATGGCTGCGGGCCATCTCCTGCCCTTCTCAAACCGAGGGAAAGCAACGCCTGGGGACCCAAAATGGTAGTTTTTTCATCCCTTAGGGTCACAGACCAGCGGTCTGGCTTAAGCTGTTCCGTGGTATTTTCACAGGCATGAGCAAGTGCCTCCACACTTGGCAGGAGATTCATGGTGTGCATTGGAAAACCAAATTCATGCAAGTCTGGCCTGACACATGCCCTGGCTGGGCTCGAAATTGGTGTAACCCTGGGAAATGTCTGACCTTCGGCCTCAGCTTGTGCCACTGACACGGGTTGTCAGCAAAACCATGGTGATATTTGAGCTTTTTCCCCTTCTCAGCCTCAGTATGGTCAGACCAATGTTTCTGCCTTGGGAGGTCTCAGACAGGTAACACTTTGAGAACAAGTCCTTCCTGCAATGGCTGCGAAAAATTTTGGTTAAGGAGTGTTTTGTCACTGACAGATGTTGTCAGCCTGCGGCCACCAGACCCACCTGTCCCTGCCGGGCACTCGCGGGCTCAGTTTGACCTTCTGCTCTTGGTTTTCCTTGACTCACGAGTGACCTCTCTTTGATGTTGTGTTGCTGTTTTAGGCCGAACAACTGGACAAAAGCAATGGAATTGGGATTTTTTTTCCAGTGATGCTGAACAAGGTGGTGTGAGCCAGTTGTGTGGTGTTTGGAGCAGTTTGTAATTGTGATATTCAGAATATTAATGGCCCTGAGAGTGGGGACAGGTAGAAAATGAAAATGGCTCAGTCCTAGCTGAGAAGATGCTCCATAGTCAACACAAATTTTTATTTTCATTTCAGAGCAGAAGAATGATAAGGAAGTGATGGGCTGGAATTTGTCTTTATAGCAGTGAGGATGTGGTGAATTCCTAAGAGAATAAATGTGCTTGCTTAAGAGATCGCAGCTTTATTAACTCTGTGGTATAAATCCAGGGATGTGTACAAACCCTCCTGTTTTCTCCTAACACATTTAGGTTTCAGGCTTATTCATTTGGGTGTGTATAATTCATATGAAGTAATAACTTGAAATTCAGACTTCTTTTTTTTTTTTTTTCTTCTTTTTAAATGAATGACATGTTGCTTTGAGACCAGACAGTGGCCAGAGCTGCCTGGTCCAGGGAATCGTGCAATCCTGCTCTGTTCCAGTTTCTGTTTTTCTTAAGAGAAGTCAGATAGGAGTTGCTGATACCTTGTGACGATGCAGGATGACCTGGTGGGGGGTCAAGCTGGGAGGAGAGCGCCAGTGCTCAGTCTGTGGCTTCAGGGAGCCCATGGATTGCAAATTTCAGAGCTTTTTATAACTTTATCTTTTTCTTCCAAAAAACGTGTATGTTCACTGCAAGCCCTTCATCTCAGAGCAGAGTTGGCAGCTTTCCTGTGTTTGTGATGGGTCGTGGGCCTCTCCCACACGGCCGGTACCGGATCTCTGCCCGTTTTCTGTTCTGCGCCTCACAGCAATGTCCTCTCCAGCTCCCGTGCACAGAGACAAGCAGCTCTGCAGCAGCTGCTGGACATCACCAGCCCTGCTGCACCTGCCCTGCTGCTCCTGGTCCCGCGCCGCCGGCTCATCCTCCGCCCAGGACACGGCGGGTGAGATCAGGGTGAGATCAGGTCGCCGTGTGCTGCAGCTCCGGCCCTTACGTGCCGTCATTAAATATTGAAGCGTCTGAGGAGCTGCAGTCACGTAGCGTCGGGTGGGGAGCGTGTGCTGGCTCTGCCACTGCCACCCCCAGCCCTGCCCCAGTAATGCCAACAGCTCATTGCACCGCTCTGACCGCGCGAGGCTGGCACAGGGCTGGGGGACAGGGAGAACATCCTCGGTGGCAGTTGTCTGGAGCCACTGGAGCTGTGTGAGTGCTGTCTCACACAGCTCAGTGGGCTTCCCAGCCGGTGGCTCCCTGGCACGTTCGGACTAATAATCTAAACAAACAGGGAAATGCAAAATGAAAGTAAATGCTCACTTAGATAAAATGCTTTCAGCCTGAGCGACAAAGTCTAGATTGAACTATTGAATTATCTGAGTTTAGGATAAAACATAATTTGTGATTTGAATGTTAAATTATCTCATTGATTGACCTGAACTGGTCAATCAAACCTGTTTTCCTCACCAGTGTCCTGGGAATGTTGGGCTCAGTCCTGTGCCCGGCGTGCTCGGAAGCAGATCTGGGTCTGCATAGCTCTCAGTGATTTGCCCTTTCCCAGAAATGCTCCCTCAGTTTATACTGACATTAATTCCAAAGCTGGGATAGAGGGGGTGTGGGGCCAGGTGGGACATCCTGGCCCAGGGGCTGCTGCCCATGGTGTGCAGTGCCCTTGCCCATGAAGATGCTCTTGAGTGGCCTTGGGGTTCCACCCAGTGCCACCTGCCCTGACCAGTGCTGGGGGGGACTCGCTGGCAACGAGTCGAGTGTTTGTGGCAAGTGCTCCTGTCCCTTGATTTGTGTCGCTCGCTGTGCAGTCACAGAGGAGCTGGGACCAGCTGGGCTTTCAGAGCCAGCTCTGTCTCATCTGACCTTGCTGGTGCCATGCTGCCTTTTGTTTGTAATCTCGGGCAAGAAGCAATGGGAAAAGGGTTTGATAGGAGACAAAAGCAAACAATAGCCTCACTCCAAAGATACGATGAATGGGATGTAATTGGATTTTTTGGTGAGGACATTGATTTGACCCTGTAAGACACAGAAAGAATCATTAAGGGAATTAACGTGCATTAAAATGCAAGGTTTTATCAGAGGGCTTTTATTGTGCCCATAGTTTTGTTTTTAATTATTTAATGACTTTGTGTCTTCTAGTGATAAATCTATTTCTTCCTCCTTTTTTCAAAGGAAAAAAGGTTGTTGGTGTAACAGGGGGTGCTTGCCCCAGGCAGCTGTGGAGCCCTGGCCCTGCCTCAGCAGCCCTGCCCTGCTGCAGTGACCTGGACCCACTGGACAGAGGTGTCTCTTGCAAACCTCTGATCACCCCCCAGCGCTGGGCTGAGCACTTTCCTCTGTGCAGCTGACACAAAGTTGTAGAGTTGCAGAAAGCAGAATATGTAACAAGCAGGGCTTAAGGGAGGTTTGGTCTCTGGCAGCAGAGAAGCACATCCTCCTTCCTCAGCATGTGCTCCAGCCCTGCTCCCTTGCATCCCATCCTGGGACAGGCTTTCCCTATCTCAGGTATTTCTTGCTGCCAGTCACCTCTTCTTCATGGGGCTCTCCCATCTGTTTTCCTTGGAATCCCAGCGTTTCACTAGTAGCACCAGCATAGGGCTCGCCCCAGAGCCCAGGATGTGCCTTTCCCTGGGAATCCCCCTTTTTGCCTGGCTTTGTGTGCATGTGCAGGTGTTCACCACGAGCGTGGCTGAGCGTCCCCAAGTCATCTGTTCCTTGCAGTTCTGCTCCAGTCGGAGGTGGCAGACGAGAGATTGTTCTGGGTGCTGGTGACGGAAGTGGACATGTGGGTGTCACTGTACACAGGTGTTTCATGTCCCCCCTGTGTGGGGTGGGCTGGTACAATGGGACAGTGCTTGGCTGCTGTGGCAGAGCCTCTGCTGACACCAGCCCGTGTTCAGGCTCCCCCATGCTGGTGTCTGTGCACGCTGGATCGAGGAGTCACAGTGAGCACAGCAGCTGCTCCTCAGCACTCAGGCCAAGACATCCCAGTGCAGGATGGGGGGCTCTGGGTGATGGGCAGGGGGAGTGAACAATGTGGGGATCTTTGAGGGATTTTGCCCTCCTTGTAATTCTGAGTTCTTGGGACACAGAAGGCAGCTTGGAGGCCTTGCTGTCTCTCTGCTGTATGTGTTAATTTATAGCACTGCCATGAGCAAGATTTTCTTTGCCATCCAAGGTATTTCCCCTGGAGGAGGGAAATCAGGCTGTAATATATCATTAAGCAGAAAGCCTGGGGGAGCTCCTATCCTAGTTGATGTGAACTCTTCTTTTATCCTGTTGGAAGAATTGAATTGTACATCTAGAGGTGTCAGCTTTGTAGTCTGGTTGGAGCTGCAGCTCTCCATAGTACCACAGCCAGGGCAGGAGCTGCCTGGACATCCTGGTGACACGTGTGCATTCTGGTGGGTCTGCAGCACCAAATATCTGCAGCACCAAATGGCAGCTTGGTCTTTCCTCTGCCCAAACGTGCTGAGTGGGCCAGGCCTGCAGTGTGGAAACCCATGTTCTGCTTCACATAGGAGTGTCTCATTACTGCAGCTCCTCTCATTGGTGACAGTTTGGGATGAGGATTTCACATGTGCCAGGCACGGGCCGGTGGGAAGGAGCAGAGTGAACAAGCTGTGGGTGAGGCTGAGTTCCTTTACCTGAAATACTTCGTGTTTCCATGCCACAGCAATGTGTTTGTTCAGTCACAAAAGTTAAAAATGGCTTCATTCTCCTTATGGCAATTGATTTTTAGTAGGAATAGGCAAAATGCTGTGCTAATCTGAACCCCCCAAACTGCCCCGGCATTGAAGGGGTTTATTTCTTTAGAGGCCTGCTGGCTCAGTGCTGGAGAGGATGTGCAGGGAGCTCCCCTGTGTTCCTTGGTCTCTCCAGAGCTCATCTTGCTGTACAGCACGAGGTGATGCTGGATTGTAACATGGGGAGCTGAGCTGAGGACATAACGTGGGACGTGTTGGAAATAGAGTTCTGCTGATCACAGCACATTCAGTGGAATTACTGCACTGGCTTTAAAAAAATCCAGAGATCGTTTCATATCTTCTGAAAAATTTTAGTTGCAGAGTTCTTTGGTGTTTTTAGCTCGCTGGGAGTCTTTGGTCAGCCCTTTTTGGCCATGCAGCATCTGAATTTCATCACTTGCACCTGATTCAGCTGCAGCTGCTGTGAAAGTATGAGGCTTGGTGTGTTCTCTGGGAAAGTCGTGAGTGTTGATGGTGGAGGTCTGCATGGGGTTACTTTGATATTGAATTTTATGCAGCAATTACCCAGAAATTAAAAAGAGGAGTTTCTGCAGCTTTGTGTCACTGCTTCATCAGCTGCTTCTCTGGGGATCCTTTATACCTGCAGAGAGGGGCTTGGGAAACAAGGGATGCAGCACTGGATTCTGTTAGAATTTATTTGCAGTGTAAACATGTTGGTCAGGAGTCATTAATATGACATTCACACAGCTCTAATAAAAGTACATAACACGGAGATCTGGCACTGCCACAATGCCCAGAGGACATTAAGTATGAGTCTTAAAACCAAGAGTATTGGAAACAAGATATTTTTACGTCTCGTTTGGGAGTAATATAATTGCATTTTGTGGCTCTAGCAGATGCTTGGGCCAGCTGGTTGGAGAGCATTGTGGGGGTTTTTAGCTTTGGTACTGTAAGCGACAACCCTTATATAGAGTGAGCTAAAAAAATAATAAAACCTCCACTCCTGGTGGAAAGCCCCGGTGCTGGCATGTGTGCTGCCCTCAGGACGTGCAGCCTGGGGACTCTTCTGCTGCAGTAGCTCTAGAGATGACACTGCATGTATTTTGGGGGTCTGATTTGAGGCATTTGAACACTGAAGGCAGCTTCACTGACCTCACTTTTGCTACGTAGGTCCCTCTGAGAGGACTGGGAGGCAATTTTTGGAAGAGAACCATCAAAAAACTACATTTTTCTGAGTATATTGTGGGGGGGCTTATTTTCAGCACAGTTCTGGGGGTCCGTGGCCATTTCTGTATGTCGGGGTATTGCTGGTGTGGTGACAGGGCTGTCGTGGTCGGGGACAGTCAGTCACTTGTCCTGCATCTCCCCTGGCACAGCTCCCCTGCTCTCTCCGGGCTGCTGCTGGGCCTGTCTGTGCGTGGCTGCCCCGTGACCGCCCCGCTTTTGTGCCCAGGAGATGAATGAGTGGCCGCCCCGCTTTCCTCAGGCCTGTTTACGGGCACTGTCGTGAATTATCTCTCCAGCACCAATAATTCCCTGCAAACAAATCGCTTCTGATCTGGGAGTAATCGCCCGTATCATTCCTGCAAGTGGGAGCGATGACTTATGTTGATGTCACCCGCTGGCTTTTTATGGCAATGATTAATAATTCAGTAATTCTCTCTGCAGTGATGCTGTTCTATTTTTAAATATTTAATTTAGCTTCCCGTGTCCGTTTTGTCGCTGCCCTCCCCTTTGCCTCCTGACGTCACGGCTCGCGGCGACGCCGTGGTCATCACAGTTACCAGCAAGTTCTCTGCGCTGGAAAATGTTAATGCCTTTCCTCATTTACATCTCTTCATTGCTCTGTTTAAGCCTGGCCTTGGTGGCACGGATGTGAACGTTGACTGAGCACGCTGTGTCAGTCAAAACCCGATTTCAGCTGCAGCCTGGCCCGGGGTGGGTGACTCTGTGTCTCTGTTATAAAACTTTCCAGTTCCCAGCACAGCCATACAAGTAACTCTGTTTTCTTTCTGCGTTTCTCTTTCAGGAAATTGCAGCTTATTTAATAACATTTGAAAAGCATGAAGAGTGGCTAACAACCTCCCCCAAAACCAGGTAACGTTCTCCTGCTCAGCACATTGACTCTCTTGCACTGATGACTTGACTTGCTGATCAATGCCTTGACCACCAAGTGGAAACTCCCAGTCATGCTTGATGGCTTGTGACACCAAACTCTCATTAATTGCCTTAATGAGCATTTTATTGAATGAAATCAGGTTGATTAAAAATGGAACAGCTGCAGTCTTGGCAGGTTAAAGTTTTAACCCAATTGCTCAGGATTTAATTGTATCCCTTCAGATGAGCAGATCTGAAGCCTCTGAGCGAGGTCACAGGCTGTTTATCTTGACAGAGCTCCCTTGCCTACAACTTTAAATAAATAAAAAAGCACCAGCCCCGCTGTGTGCTGCCTGCTCACGTGGGGGCACAGGAATTGTTTGAGTTATGGTGTTTCCCATGCTGGGGTTAAGTGGTTGATGGTGAGGAGATCCCAAAAAGCTGCATTAACAGACATGTTTGCAGTTTATTATTCAGTAAATGTCATGTCTTCCTTGTGCTGCCATAAATGTTTAACTCCCTGCTCCCCTGGTAACCCAGACATGGAGTTTTGGCTGCGGATGTTTTCCTGCTGTTTTAGCTGCGTTCCATCTCCGTGCGTCACTAACACACAGAACGACTCTTGCTTTCTGGTGTTGCTGGGTTTTTCCTGTTTGTCTTTTTCCCAAACCACCCCTTTCCTGTTGCAGAGGGCAGGGCCATTGGAGGGAACCTGCTGGGACCCAGGTGAGAGGAAAGTCTATTTTAGCATCCTGTATCCTAGTGCCATCCATTGCAGAGGCTGCTGCTGCAGGCACCCAGGGCAGCGTGCTCCAGGTTTGGCATCGCCTCCTGCTGCCATGAGCAGGGGCAGAGGTCACAGTGGGACACAAGGAGCGGTGGCACCCTAACGAGTAGATTGATTTCAGGTGTCCCACAGCACCCAGCCAAGGAGAGGAGGGACGTGGAGGCCTTTTCTGCCCCTCTGCAGTGCAGCTGCGGGTGGGGCACGCACAGGACCTGCTTTCCATGAAATATGGGAAAAAAATGTGTCATTTTAGTTTTTCTGGGGTTTTCCCCCCCAGACTATTCTATTTTTGTGACATCCCTAACTAATGCATTTGCTTGCTGTATTAAAATGTAGCACTTGGGAAAGGGGTGTGGGAAACCCAATTGCTTTCTCAGTGGTTCTAGAAGACCTGGAGCTGCCATGGTAGTAGAAGGGCCTGGATGGACCTTTCTGCTGGTAGTAGCTGCAAGGCTCTCCTTGACTGCAGGAAGCAGGTAATTTGGTTAATATTAGAGAAGTCTTCTTCTGGGCTGGTAATCTCAGTATCAGAATAAATGCAAAACAATTTCTGGCTGAACCTTTGCCAGAGAAGCCTGTTAAGGGGTCAGAAAACACACTAACTAGTCTGGCTGACATGGTGTCATTAAACATACAAGGTCATAAATGTTTTTGGAGCAGCATCTTATGATTTTAAGAGTTTGGTTTGCTAAAGGCAGTGCATGAAAATAATTTTCTGATGAACATTCCTGTACCTTCCTCCTGTGTGTTTACATTTGAAAGAAAGAATGTCCCAGGAGAAGGAAAGTTCAAGGACCTTCTGAAATTGTTGAGTTAGTTTTCTTCTTTTTTTTTTTTTAATATAAAAATTAATTGGAAGAGTTAAATGCTGAGTTGCTACAATCAGGGCTCTCGGTATTACAGAATTAATGACATTGATTCGGCACTGGAACACTCCCCATTCTTTGTTTGCTGCTCTGGGTGGCACTAATTTAATCTCAGAAAATTAATAAAAATTAATTGCACCTCTGACACATGCAGAGTTTCCTGATATGATGATGTATGGTGTGCTCTGAGGAGCTGCTGCTGGATGAACGGCCGCAGGGCTCCGGGTGTGGCAGGAGCTGGTGCTGCTGGAGCTGCCAGCGGAGGGTGGGTGCTGGTGACGAGGTATCAGTGCCCTCTGCTTCAGCCACCAGCAAAGGAGCTGCTGCAGAGGGTCAGGCCAGGCTGGGCTGTGATGCCCCACAGGTCACTGAGCTAAGGCAGAGGGTGGCAACAAGGGATGAGCTGGTTTGGAGCCAAGCCTGCAGTTAGGAACATTTTCATCCCTTTTCCAAAGAGAAGTGCCCATGTTTATAGCACTGTGGGGTATTACTTTGGTCATGGAGATGGAGGAGGAGCCCTCTTATGATGCCATTGTGGTGGCAATGGAGGGGCTATGAGAAAGCTTTGAAAGGTCTCTACAATTACTTTTTTAGGAAACTTCATGTTGAATGACTCAAATTGATCGAATATGCTGATATAAATGTACTGGAGTATTATTACAACAGTCTTTTGAGCACTCCAGTTGATCAGCATAAATTAGCGAGTACACCTTGCAGCGTCGACCTTGACGTTCCCTCAGGGCAGTGTTTGGTTCCCTGATGATCTGCTGGGGGTTCCACAGCTGGTGTTCCGTCAGCGGGGCGGGGGGAAGTGTTCTGCTAATGCAGCAGGGCCAAGTGTCTGACATTTCCAAGTTTAAATGCGAATCATGACAACAAAAAATAATTACTTGACATTTGTATATCAAGTAGAACTTAATTGTTATTTACTTTGGAATTTCAATGACAAAGTTGACTTCCTGAGTCCAGAAACGTTCTGCTGGAGGAAAGTACTTTGTTTCTCTGTTTCCAGGTGCCTTCTGTCGTTAGCATTTATACAGTATTTTAAAAATACACTTTAGCAATCCAAGGTGGCTTCACCTGTGTTTCACAAGTGAGCCTCAGGCAACAGAAAAGCCTTGGCTGTGCCCAGAAGCTGCAAGGTTGGTTTTCTACCTGGGAATGCAGTTTAGATGTGTTCCTGCCCCTTCCTGCATCGTGCCTTGGAAAGGACACGGGAGGATTGCTGTGGGGATTGGGCCCACTCCACAGTGAGAGCAGGATGAGTTCGGTCCCTGGAACCTCTCTTCCTCCTGTCCTGCTGCCCTTTGCCCAGGGAGCACAGCCTGTGCCTTACCTGTCTGTCAGTCCAGCTTAAGGAATATATTCTATCTGGGATATCTTTATCAGTGGCATCTTAAAGAAGAGTTAGGATCTTGCCGTATAATAATTCTGTATTAAATAATTAATAGTAAAATTAATTGAATTATTTAGTTTTCAGGTAAAAAATAGGGTAATAAATATTCATGACTTATATTATTAAGGGAATTTCTATTTCCTATGTCGTTAAAGTGAGATTAGCTAAGGTTGGGTTTAAATGAAGATTGAAAACAATTGTCCTTTGGAATTAATTCACTGCATTAGGCCGTTACCTTGTGAGCTGGCTCTCTGGTGTGCTCTGTGGGGGAGCTGCATGGGGTGCATGCTGCTGCCAGGATGTCCTGGCCCTTGGGAAATGAGACACAGGCTCCCTGTGGAGGAGAAGGTCATGGGAACTGGAAGTTGTGTAAAGGCAACTGCCCAGAGCCATGGTTGGTGGCAAAAGTGCTGTCTGTCTCCCCTTGTACTTGTTACAAGTAAAAGTCCTTTTGAGACCTTGTTTAGACTTTCCAGGCATGTTTTAAAGGTCCTGCTCTCTCATGTGGCTTGTACTCTGTGGGACCCAGGACCATGAACCGTGCTCATGAGCAGTGCTGAAATGTGGGTTTTCTGCTTGTGCTGCTGGAAGCTCTGTCAGCATCTCTGGGTCCTCCTTCATCAAAGGCAGTGTGTGTGCTGTCAGCTCTCCTGGCTTGGGATACCACTTGACATAATCCCTGCTAAATGTGGCACATCTCTTTACACTTTAAAGATTCCATGACTCTCAACACTTTCATCTTGCTGCTTTCAGTATTTTCTTCTCTTTCTTTTCCCTGAAGAGGATAAACAGTGCAGAGATGGTTTTAAGAGCCTGTAATTCATATAGATTTTTAGTCACTGTGGTCCAGGGGTGTTGAGACACCAATAATGAATTTCTTTAATGGCTCACCCTGTTGCTTGTAATGTGACCTAAGGGAAGAGTTGCTGGGAACCATAAGGATGCCTGGCTGGGGTCATTAATAGTCTTCAAGTATTCCTTGGAAATCCTTCCCATGACAAACCCACCTTGTAGCTGCCCTGTCCTGCATAATGTGTGGAGGCTGCAGAGGGGCAGGAGACCCACTGTTTGTTCTTCAGGCTGTTCATAACAGCAACGAAATTAAACTCTTTGTCGCATTTTAAAGACTTTTGCAACTTAATTTCTATTCTTGTATGGTAATGAAGAAGCATCTTTTGTCCAGGAGGTGAGATATGCAGAAATAACCTTTAAGTGACTCATAATTGACCTTTACTGATATTCTCTTGGTTTTTTCTCATGCGTTCTCTGCATCAAAAACACCATCCAGAAAGAGTGTCAGCAACTGCCTGTTGCATCTTAATGGCCTGCAAATAGCAGCTGGTGAAAAATAAACTATTTATTTGGGTTCTTTATTTATTGACAAAGTTTTTTCCTTCTGGGAAACCTGGCCCTGAGGTTGGAGTGCTGGGCTGTAGCTGGGCACAGTGACTGTCCTGAGCTGGCAGGGATCATGGCCCAGGGGAGTGGGGTGCCCTCTGTCTGGGGGGTGCATGCTTTGCTTTCCACATGGGGACAGTGTTGTATTTATGACAAACACGGCGTGATTTAAATTGCCCACTGGAATGTTAGTTGGCATGTGCTGGTAACCTGGATTTGGGGGGAGGATGTTTGTGCCTGTGTGTATGCAGAGCAGCTGGAAGCATCCCAGAGGACCTGCTGTTCAGACTGGAGAGGACAGATTGACTTGTGTTGTCATTGTTGGAGATGAGAAGCTGCCTGCAGAGGCTGGAGTTTTTCTTTTGGTGCTGAGTAAGTGTGTGTAGGCAGCGAGCAGGCTTTGCTCTTGCTGTGGCATGAGGAATAATTTGCTTGGCAGGTGCAGGTGCTGTTGGTGTGCATCAACATTGTAATGAAACACTGGAGAAGTGCGTGATCCTGCTCAGCACAAACGTGGAGCAGTTGGTGGGTGAGCAATAACAAAGCCGAGAGCACCAATACAGGTGTTCAGGTCTGAATTTTTTTTTTCTTCCTGGTCCTGAAAACACAGATTTACAACAATCTGGGAAAGATTCTCCTCAAGTTACACTTGGTTGGTGTTCTTGCTACGCACACTGTAACAATACTTTAATATAATTAAATTTTAAATTCCGTGTAGAATCTGGTGGGTAGGCAGATGTACCGCTATGTTAAACTTTATGTCACTTAAAAATGGTTCTCAAGTACATCAGAGGGAGCCCAGCCAGCTGTAAAATGACCTGCTTTATGGTGCTGCATCGCAGCTTTGGTCTCTGTGTTTTAATTACAGATGTACCTGAAGTCTCACACCCTCAGATAACTCCACTGGGCGGTTTTGTTTCCTGTAAGTTACTGACAGGATGGAAAGCAACACGAGAGAAGGTGCTGCCGGGTTCTCCACAGCTGCTGTTTGCAGGAGCATTGAGTTTCCCACTCATGGCGTGGCTGCTTTGTTCCCTAATAACAGACAGCACAGTCTCCTGCCAGGGGCTGCTGTGTCCAAAGGGGAGTCTCCAGCATGACAAGTAGCAAGAGGGGGTTTAGAAGCTGCTTTGCAGCCCCGGGCGGGTGGGCACGTGTTGGGACTGGTGAAAGGAGTGGCTCGGTGGCCCTGGGCAGGCAGGCACATGTTGGGACCAGTGTCAGGGCGTGTGCAGGTGTCTGTCCCCCCACAGCCCCTGTTCCTCGCTGGCAGGGGCAGGAGGTGCTCCCCAGCACTGGCACCCTCCGGCCACCCACCAGCTAAGATGAACTTTGCCCATGTTTGCTCCACTGGACCATTTGTCTGCCAGTGGCTAGGCTTGGTATGGGATGGGAATTGCCAGTGCTGTGAAGTGGGAATCTGTGAAAGCATTAGTGCTGCCATTTCTGGAATTAAAGAAGTGGCCTTGTCCTGAGGCGTCCCATGTGATGGTTTGCCCTGTTTTGCAGTATGGTTTATGCCTCGCCATGAGATTATTGTTTTCTATTGATGCTGAGGGAGATGAAGCAGCATTGAAAGCCTATCAGAAGCCTCCTGCTGGAATATGAGAACTGGAAGCTTTCCTGCCAGAAATCTTGTTGCCTCCTTGGGGGTGACTCCAAACTCGCCGGCCCAGCAAATCTCAAAGTGTGCATTGCCTCACACTCCACCTTCTCCCCCTCCTTGTCCTCCTCCTCCTTCTTCTCTTCCTCCTCTTCCTCCTCCTTTCAGCATTGCCTGGCTTGATCCAGCAAGGATGTCCCTGTGCAGGGAGGTGTTGAGGTGTGAGGTGCCAGCTGGTCGCTTGGAGATCCTCTGGCACCCTCTGCTCTGCTTCCAGCAGGCAGCAGCAGTGTCCCTCCCTGTCTGTCTTCGGAGCGTGTGTAATTCCTGCTGCCACTAGTGAGAGTGAATTGTGCCCATAGTATTATTCCTGTATTTATTTTATAAATGTCAACGATGAACTAAATTAAAACAAATCAGGCTGTTCTGTTTCACTGTTCAATTTATGAAATTTTGATGAGACCAGTAATGTCTGTACTGGTTCCATCTTTTGGCTGGCAGAAGGCGGCTGCGGTTCTGACAGCTCTGCTCAGCCTGTTCCCCAGTGATGTTTATAGTCAGGGGGTGTACAAGTGCAGTATTAAGCTGTTTGGTTCTGTCTGTGCTTTGTCTGACCCTGGTGGAGAAGCTGAGAGGATGATGCAGCTGGTGAAGAGCTCCACCTCACAAGTGGAATGATGTTGCTTTAAGGGCTGTGGTGAAAGGCGAGCGATGGGGAACACGTCAGTCGCAATAGTGGAGGCAGGCAGAGGTGGAAGTAAAGCCCTAGTTGAGGGTGCCTTTATCTGCAGCCTTCCCTTCTCCAGCCTGCTGGAGATGCTTGTCCTGAAAAGGGGAACTCCGGTCTCCTGGTTTCCTCTGGAGAAGCTGGGTGCTGGTACTCACCCTGATTACAAGGTGACAGATTAGGGGTGTGTTCCTCTCCTTGTGTGTGGGTCCGAGGGCCAGAGCAGCTTACAGAGCATCCCTGCCATCGCTTCCTCCCCTCTGGAAGGTGACCATTTGTTTCTCATCAGTCGAGCCTCTTGCACAGCAAATGGGTCATGCAGGGGAGATCTTCTTGCTGGATAAGCAATTAGCTAAAATAAACTACTCAAAGGACAAATTATGCAGGACTCTTGCTCTGTAACAAATGAATTAATTGACTTTGGTATTTGTAGGATGTTCCCACTATTTTATTTAATTCTCTCTGGCTAAAGGGCTCCTGTGTTTTCCCCTGCTCTTTGCTGCCGCAGTGAGCAAATAGGGTATTAGGGGTTTATTTACACTGTTACAAGAAAGGAAACAAAGTGATAATTGGGAGAACCTTTCCAGGTTTCCTTAAGAGAAACAAAATCTCTTTCTGCAGCGTGTCCAGGAGCCTCAGTTTGACCTATTCTGGAGTGCTGTCAGTTCTCTCTGGAGCTTCACAAAGCTCATCCAGAGCAGCCCTCAGTAAACACGAGCAGGGCATCCTGGCTTGGGCTGGGATCACGATCTGCAAGGGCTGAGGAAGCACCGGTGCTGCAGGGCTGCTGCTGGAACCACAGCACGGTCAGTAGCCAAAGCAGGCTGGGACAGGGACAGCCATGCCTGTGGCAGTAACCCCAAGTGTGTTCTGAAGGCTTTGTGTGGATCTTTTGAAGCAGTGAATGCAGCAGCAGTGGTTACCTGGGTATCACACAGAGCACTGCGGCAGGATTACAGCTCCCGGCCTCGGCTGGGCCGGTGACTCATGGAAGCATCCCGCCAACTTGCTGGGTTTATTTACAGTAAGTAAATTAAAGCCCTGGTACAAATCTTTGCTGTGTAACAGGATTTGTGAGCATCTAAGAAAGGGTGACACTGTTGGACCAGTTTGCCAAGAAAATATTCTGTGCATAGGGGGATGTTGGGTTCACCAAGTAACGTACGGTCCCAGCTGCCAGCGCCAAGGTGAAACATGGCTCTTCCACTGTCCTGCTTCTTATTTCTACTTTGCAGTATTCAGAGAGGACATCCAAGGCTAGCGATGGGGACACCAGTCTCCACTTGGGACCCGTCTCCCTGTTCAATGGCATTTGTAATTCCAGATGGGCTTAGAAGACCCAACCAGCACTGAATTGTGCAACAAACTTCTTTTTGATAAACTGTGCCCTTTGGGAACAGTGCCAGCCAAGGGCAGGGCTGTGTTTTGGTCTCTGCTTTATATTTAGGATATGAAAGATTTGGAGGATTTTATAGTCATGGCTTTGTGTGCTTGCTCTGCCTTCTCCTCTCCCTCTGGTTTTATTCCCAGGCTTTTCTAAATGCTGCTCTGTTCAGTTTCTTCTCCTCTTCAGTCCTTCCTCTCATCTCCTCAACTCCTCAAATTTATAAAAAAGTCAGTTCTAATCCTGCACAGATCCCAGATCTGGAGGGACTGTTACATCTAATACGGCTTCCTTTAATCTGTCTGTCTCTCCTCTACCAAAATCTGCAGCCAGAGGCATGGGTGGGTGGCCCATCACCGTGGGAGGGAAACCAACCAAAGCAGGTGATGTGCAAGCACGATCCTACCGTTGTAGCATTGATGTGCCAGAGTGGGCAGTGGTTAGAGAGGACATTCTGCCCACAAGGGCAGTTGGGAAGGACATGAGGGCACTCTTGGTAACGTATGCGAAGGATCAAATGAGTGGGGTTTGGTTTTTTCCCTTCAGATTATATAGTTCACATGGGAGCTAATGTTTAATCTTAATTTCTTGCTGATATTAATCATAGTTTGGTCAAGGTTTGGAAAGTGAAAGTCTTGCATGGCACTGGTACAGTCGTAGTGTCTGACTCGTTGCCGTGATAGATGAGTCTCCACTTGGCACCTGAACAAGAAGGTTTCAGACATGCCAAGGATTTGACGGTTGCATCAGTTCACAACTGGTGGGAGGGAGGTGAGAGGAAAGCTGTGGAGGCCGTGCTTGGATTCAGGCAGCTATAGGAGCCTGGGGAGAGGCTGGGATTCCTGGCATGGTGCTGCAGGGCGATCCCACAGGAAGTGTGGTGTCTGTTGGGAAATGGTAGGGTCTGGCTGAGCTGAGGGGGGTTTGGTTTGGGGGAGCTGGGTGTGCTTCAGGCCTGTGTTCCCATCTTGCACTTCTCCTGTGATGGCAGAGCTGAAATGTCCTTGCGAGAACATCGCCCTTGGTTTTTAACTAAACAGAAAAGGTAGCACCTTTACTGCCCCAGTGTGTAGGGAAGTCACCCCCTGACTGTTCTATGTCGACCTGAGCTTGGAAAATAACAGAGGAAAGAGGAAAACAGGAAGGTTTTCATCAAAGGAGATTGGGCAAACATTGATCCAGCAGTGCTGGGCGCTGTGCTGGGTTTGGGGACAGCAAGTGTGGCTTTATAGCAAGGGTGATGTGGGGTTTAAAAGAGTGATTTGTGCTGACTTGGAGGGTCTCAAATTAGGGCATGATAGAAAAAGGATTGTCTGTTATCAAAAGTTAGTTCAGTCTAAATTAATCTGAAAATGTATAATTTCATCTCAACTAAAACTACTGGAATGTAATTAAATTCCAAAGTAGAATGAGCTGAGAGGGTGTAAGAAAAGATAAGCATCAGAATGAGACAATAATTGAGTTTGTATTGTAAACACATTCCTGTAGGAATTTGGGATTTTTTAAGCTGCTTCATTAGAAATTAAGTCAAGAATGCTTAACAGCTTGGGCGTGTTTTGGAGAAGTGGTTCAGTACCTTTATATTTGTCTGTGTCTTTTGTTTGCAGGATTTTCTATATTTGGGGTTAATTCTCTCTTATCGTCTACTAGTTTATTAATAACTTTAAAGGGGAATAAGGCTTAAAATTGGAAAATGTGTATTTCCACGTGAAGCTTATTGTTTTGCGGACTCATGTAAATTTTTTGTCTCATTTTCACTAAAAATTGGATCTTTACTGTATAAAATTGGTAAATTAGGTTAGTACAGTTAACACCCTCTGTGTTAATTCTGAAGTGCCTCCCCTGAAGTACAGGAGCGAATGCACTGTCCTTGTTCTGCGCACAAGTCGCTCGCTGAGTCCCTCAGGTGGGACTGAGCCAGGTCAGGTCCGTGCCATCCTCCCTCACAGCAGCTGCAGAGCCAAGGTGTGGAGGAGAGCGGTGGGTAGGATGAGTGGTGTATTGTGTCGTCATTTGAATAACTGATTTGAACACTTTCAGCCCAAAAACTGCTTGTTAGGGTGTTTGTAGACCACTATAGTTGGTGGTTTGAGACTCATTTCGCTGGTGCCAGCGTCTGTGCTGCAAGTGTTGGATGAGGGATGGAGAAAATTGATGCTGCCGTGCTCTTGGCTTGATCCAGAACCCAAACACTGTGTGGAAGGGAGGCGATGATGGGAATTTAGTGCCTCTTTAGTGATACTGCACAGCCTGCTTGGTACCAGTGCCTTGCGTTATGGAGTTCTTCAGTTTTTTGCAAAGGTTTTCAGGAAAAATGCAGAAAGGTTTCCCTACCGTTGGCTAAAAATACTTTACCCTTAATTCTGAAAAATGACTTTGTGGATCTTCATATTTCACAGACCATAACTAGATTACTACCTTTTACTGGAATACTTTGTGTTAATGAAGACCGATTGGAATCACATAATAGATTTCCTCTAAAGAAGGCATTATGTGGTTATTTTTTACTGTCTGGCATTCTAGTTAATTGCCTTGTCATCATTAATTGATGGGACTAAATTGATATAAATAAACAGATTATATTTGTGAGGTTCATTTGAAAGAGAGGAAGGGCTGAGAACAGGCTGCTGTGGGGCGTTTGGCACCTGCCTCAGGCGGAGCAGGTGACTGCTGACGAGAGCTCAGGCTGGTCAGTGCCACCTCTTGTGAACCTGTTTGGAGCAGTGAGCTTTGCCCAGACAGGAGTGTGGTCACTTGTGTTTTCCCCTGTTCAAACTAACCTCAGCAGTAGGCTCAGTCCTAAGGTTCAGCCCTGCAAAGAGCCGGTGTCCTGTCTGAGGGCCGAGGACAGCCAGCCCTGTCAGCCCAGCTTCCAGGGCAGTTCCAGTTCTGGTTTCCAGGTTAATCCAGATTTATGTAGATAGTTACTATTAATCAGCAATCAACAGAGTCCAAGGAAAATCAACCTTTTTTAATTCAGTTGCAATATTACATATGATGCTTTTGCCTGGACAGAGCAAGCTGGTGGTGCCTGTCGAGCAGCACCCTGTCTCCTCTCCAGCCCTTCCTGGAGCGCTCTGCTCATCTTCCACCAGGCCTGGCTTTGCTGATGGGGGGCACATGGGATACTGGAGCACATCTGGGGAGTTGATCCCTCCCATACCAGCGTTGCCTGTTCCTCTAGCCACCCCTGCTTTGCTGCCTTGCAGTGTTGGAAGTTTATTGACTGTCAAACTGCATTTATGATTTGAAGCGGTTCTCAATTAAAATTTATAATTAATGAGTTATTATTCAATTTTCAAATATTTATGGATTTTTGTAGTGTCTCAAGTCATGAGCCAAGCTCCTCCACACTGCTAGCAGAGGAAGAGCCAGGAAACCCTTTTCCTTCCTCAGAACTCTGCTCTCCTCCTGTCCCCAGTGAGATTTTCCCAATCCCCAGCAAAGGCTGCACAGTTCCCACCATCTGCTGTGCTGGGGAGGTGACACCTGCCAGAGCCCAAGGATGTGGACACTGAGGATGTCCTGGCAAATTCCTCTGGTATGTGGTGTTTTGGACAAAACCAAGGTACGGCCTCACTTTAGTGCAGTTGGGAAAACCTTGTTAGCCTTGAGCTGGAGGTTGTAATGAGTGAGGAAGTTGAGCTGAAAGTAAGTTAACTAAATAAATAGAATTTTTCTTCCCTTTTCTTCCTCTCTCATAAGAACGTGGCAGCATTTGCACACATCTGTGTCACTGCTGTGCTGGGAAGGCAGAAAGGCTGCTGGGACCTGGGGCCTGGAGCCCTTTGGTGTGTGTGAGCACAGAGAGGGAACAGGGCTCTCCTCAGTGTGCCAACAGAGATTGTGGTGATTAATCTGAGAATAGTTTAAAGCATTCATGAGTTGTAAGAATTAATTCCCAATAAATCAAATGGCATCCCCATGGAAGTAGGGAAGAGAAATAAATGAGGGCTAAAGAAATTGATAAAAATCCTTGAGCAATAAAGAGATGAACGCCAGTTCCTTTAAAATTATATTTAAATGAACAAAGTTGATTTAACTGTCTTTTTTCATACCTTGTACTAAGATTTAGTTCTATAGCATGTCATTATATCAAGAAATAATTTGCCAAAAGACTTTCTAGCATTTCATGTGCATTCCACTTAATGACAATTTTAATATTCCGGCTTTGGTCCTACATCGTTAGGAGGATGCTTCAATTGCTTGGTGTTCTGAGGAGTTCATAAAGACTATTTCTAATTTCTCTTTCAAGTCTGTTACAGGGTTCAGAGCCATCAACACATGAATTATCATGTTACTCAGTAAAATGATGTGGGGAAAACTGTTGTTACCTGCTTGAACTAAATATGCAGCTTTGGGACAGCTCTGTTTCCAAAGGATCTTCCTGCCTAGTGAGCTCTGGACAAGGTGCTGAACTGAGTTCTGACTCACTGTGTCAGTGGGAGAGAGAGCTCGCCCTCCTGGTTGTGCTGGAATGAAATAGCTCTTCTTTGGTTTTGATCTGGTTTTTGGTTTGGTTTTTTGGGTTTTTTTGGTTGGCTCTAAGAAGAAAATTGTTAATGATGGAATTCATCAGGCTGAGTAACCATGATAGGCAGAGATGCTGGGTGAGTCTTTCGTGGAATTCATTCTTTGGCCAAAGCTGCAATACCATTAAGTATAAATGGCAGCAGAGTAAATGTTTACTGAGAAGGCAGATCCTGTTATTAGTTGTATTGCTGTTCCTAGTGCTGTTAGCACTGTTCCCTGTTTCCTAGTTGTGTCCAGAGCAAGTACACAGAGCAAAGATGTTCTTTCCCAAAGCATTCATGAATAGAGGTCTTAGCACAGGAGAAGTGGTGCTGGTTGGAGTTGTTGTTACAAGAGGTGCCCATAGCTGCCCTGATGCTCTTGTTTTCCTCAGCCTGCTGGGGACATCCACGGGGGCACAGTCCACTCTGCTGCCCCGTTGCCCACAGTGAAGCCGCTGCTTTTGGCACTGCCTGCGTTGTGTTGCAGAGTCATCGCTGCTGGGAGGACGATCTGGTCCTGCCTCAGTCAGCAGAGCCCCAGATGTTCCTGGGGTTGACTGCTGTACCCATGCATTGTGCAAACAGAATATCTGCAGGATGAATTTACCTGGCACTGGCATCCTGATCACTCCTTACGTAGCCCCAAGAAGTTGCTTTTGGGGTAAGACTTGTCCCCAGGTGTCCCAGCCCACACACAGAGATGCCCAGCAGTTGTGTAGTGCTCTGCAGTTTGTGTTGCAGCCATCAGCATTTATCCCAATTGTGCAGAAAGGCTTTCCTTGGCAGCCCCTGGCAGTCCTGTGCAATGGCACAAGAGCCAACTTGGCACTGGCACGGGCTTGTTCAGTCCTGTTTGTTGGAGCTGCAGGTAATTACTCCCATACTTAATGAATCACATTACTTTTATTGATGAACACGGAGGCTACATGCTGGAAAGAGGAGGCAAGGATTAAGTTTTATGGCCTACTGCTGCTATGAGAAGGAGCATCTAGGCACCAATTAATGCTCCCTTGATGGGATTAGCCATTGTGTTAACCGCAACTCTGGATAAAATTGCTAAGTCTGTGACTTCAGACTTTAACTTCTTAAATATTGTAGATACAAAGTAAGTTCACTTGCATCTTAAATGCAAATGACGTTTAATTCTAGATACAAAAAACTTGCAGGGTATTTACATTTTCTTGTGATTTATACCTCTTCTTACATAGATAAAAAGACTTTTTCTGAAGTTTATTTCATCCCTGCAGAGTTCAAAGATAGGGCAAATTTCAAACACATAATCTGTGATTCCTTTGGTTACCATGCCAGTAATCCCAGCTTTCAGTGGAGAGAGTGGAGACTGTAATGGCAGCAGCCATGTGAGGTGACACACTGCTTGGTTCCCAGCAGTTATTGGGAAGTCTGAACATCTCCATTAAGTTATTAAGGGGCTTTTCTTTGGTTTTTTGTCTCACTGATACAGGCTGGACTGGGGTTTCTTTTCTTCTAGGGCAAGTGTGAGTCATTGCCTGAGGGTCAAAGTCAAGTGTTTATTTGGGAGGGGAAAAAAAGGGTTTGTAAAAACAATTCATGTGTGATCTGCCAGTGTTAAAGCTGTGATGGATGGAGTCCCCACAGTCTTGAAAACATTTGCCCATGTAAATGTTGGTACAGAAGAGAGCTACAGGTACCTGTTACAGCATCCTCCAGGTGCACCCCTGGGCTGATGGAGTGATGCCCTCGACACAGGGACTGCAGTTCTGCCTCAGCATGGGTGACCCCGTCCTTAATGAGTTTGGGTGACTCCCTAAATCAGCAGTGAGTGTCTGGGTGTCAGCTTGGCCAGGGCAGGTGTGACATCCCGGGCTGCAACTGCTCAAGATTCCTCTTTCTGTTTTCCATTTGGGCTTTCATCTTCTGATAAGCCCCAGGTACAGTGAGGGGAAATGTCAGAGTAAATGAAGACTTGGAGAGCAGCATTTCTGAGGGGAGAAATAATTCTGTCATCAGATTTTTTTCTTGGGCAGAAACAAGAAATAAGAGATGAGGTATTTCTGAGAGCATGATGTCAGTCAGGAGCATTCCTGACCCACGGTCCTCATCCATCACTGCTGCAGTGTGAGGCCATACAGCTGCACACAGTGCAGACAAAAAGGAGAAAGGAGTAGGTGGTTATTTGGAGTTCATCACGTGGAGTGTTTGGTGTCCCCAGAGCTCTGCCTGCCCTGGGCTGCTGCATGGGAGGGCACTGACTGAGTGGGAGGCACCTGCCCCCACTTGCTCCTGACGCTTCTCCCCATTCCCAAATTGGCCTGGATGAAGACTGATTTGAGGACTTGGTCCTCTTTGTGTTCATATTTTCTTGCAAGGCTCTGTTGCTTTCCAGCCTTCTTCCAGAACTCCAGGTTTTCCCAGCCAGTTTCTGCACCAGGAGGTTGCTCCTTTGGGAGAGCAGAAGTTAATTTCTCATTATTATCATGCATAGATGCAGAAGATGGAAGAGAGTCCCTTGCTGTTGTCCCTTGGCTCCATGATAACTTCATAGCCAGAGAAAATATCATGCAGGTGAAAAATAGCATCATCCAGGCTGTTTGCAGGAGCTGTTTCTCAGTGCAGTGGGTGGCAGGGATGGAGGGGGCTTGTGCACCAGTGCAGTACAGGAAGGGTCTGGTGTGTGGTACCTCTGCTTCATGGCAGCTGCATTAAACATCTGTATTGCTGCATTAAATATCCTCCTTGGCTTGGAATTGGAATAAATGCAAGATGATAAAATAAAAAATAATTTTTTGAGCCATGGACCTTCTCAAGGAATGGTTCTAGATGATCTTACTCTGTTATCCTGAAAAAGAGAAGTTTTTGGATTTACAATATTTGCAATTCCCTTTTGGCACCCCCAGCTCCCAAGGCAGTAAAATGTAGTTTTCATTAACTGATATGTCTGACATTTACCATATCTTGATGTGACAATTTAGAGGGAACTGGTTGCACTGAACAGTGTTATTAATATTGCAGTAATGTGATTAGGGGGAAATCTTGGTCCAGATGGACCTAAATTTATGAGAACAATGGAGAGGCAGATACAAAGCAAATATCCAAAATATCCTAATCTTAACTTGTTTTCTGTTTACTTCCTCATTGTGTCTGGTTCCTGTTCACAGCTGTTCATCAGTTGGCTGCTCTGGGCTGTCTGAATGTTGAGGAATGAGCAGCACAGAGCTTCCCTCTCCATTCTTCCTTATAGGGGGTGAAATGCAGCAGCAGTGTAGATCAGGTTAAAATTGCATCTCATCTCATGAATTTATCTTTAAAACCCAGCCTCTTTCTGTGAGCCTTAAAGCAGCTCAATACACTCTTATCAAAATCGACAACTGCTCCAGAGATCCTTAAGAGATTTTGTTTCATTGGGCTCTATTTTATATAAATCTCGTTAGCTGCTTTGCCTGTGCCCTCTCACTGTGCTCCTTATTCATCACAGAAATAAAGCAACAAACCCAGTTCCAGCCCTGCAGAGCAGCAGCGAGGCTGCAGAGCTCTGCTCTGTGCTCCCTGTGCTCGTGGGGCCGAAGGGAAGCAGGATTTCCCTGACGTCAGAAACCTCGAGGGCCTTGGAGCTGTGTTTGTGCAGCCTGTGTGTGAGTGTGTGAGCAGATCAGTGCTCGCTGTCCTTTCATCGAGCTGTGTTTGTGCAGCCTGTGTGTGAGTGGGGAGGCACCAAGCAGGAGATCAGTGCTCGCTGTCCTTTCATCGAGCTGTGTTTGTGCAGCCTGTGTGTGAGTGGGGAGGCACCAAGCAGGAGATCAGTGCTCCCTGTCCTCTCATCGCTCGCCCTGAGCACGGGTGACTCGCCATCAGCCACACGACACGTCCCAGCAGTGCCTCTGGGATGGATGATGATGGGAGAAGGGTTTGAGCTGACATGTGCACCGACTGGGGGTTTATAGAATAAACACTGAAATGAGATATGTAATATCTGCACTGAATTAATCCCGTACTATCTGTGCTGCTGTCAGACAGACGCCGTGGCTGGGCTGACACCCGGGGGTTTATTTTCAGGGTGACACACAGGAGTAGAGAGGAGGAGCAGCCTTCCCAAACCCCCAAGGCCCCGAGCCTTGGTCCAGGCTGCTGGGACCCAGGGGGCAGGAGGATGTGCATTTTGGGCAGATGGAACTCGGGTTTCTGCTCACAGGCAATAAATATTTGTGTGTATGTGGAAAAAATGCTCACTGCCCCTGCCTCTGGCATGGGCTGCTCGCTGCCTCCCAGCAGGGGGGAGTATTTTTTATTTCTCAGTGTTGCAGCAGACATGCCCCAGTTGTGATTCTGCTTAGCAGACGGCAAAACCTCTGTGGATGTTGTTATACACCCAAACCACTCTGGCTCCTGTCTGCTGGGTGTCACCACACCTTTAGGGACAGCGTGGTTTCTAAGTGGAAAACAGTTTCCCGTGTCTTTGAAGTCTAGGAGGTGCTCAGAAGGGAGGAGGTTACTCCCTGTCTAGCACTGATCTAAGCAGAACAGCAAAACCCATGTATAAGCTCATGCTTTTATCCTTTTCTCTTTTTAAACAAACATCCGTGTCCTGATGCAGCGTTAAAGGTGATTGGAATCTCACCATGCTGATGTGTTAGCAAGAGAGAGAGATTGTCTGTAATTAAATAACAGCAATCCTTTTTTTTCCTAAATTTCCTTTTTTTTTCTAATTTTCAGCATGTAGCAGTCAAAATACATCCTGTGAAAATGTTGGCTATTTTATAAGATTTCCCTTTTTTTCTTCTTTAACCTGCACTTCCTGCATTAGGTATAGGATCCTCACATAAAAGTTTGCAGATTGCAAATATCAGTTCAACCAGGTAACGGCAACAAAAGGAGAACATTTATTTGATGTCAAATCCTGGCTGTTTCTGTTCTGTGGAGCCTTTCACTGGTGTGTGGGATGTTGCTTCATAGACACTCTCAGGCTGGTTTTGTTGCTCTGTGTAATCCAAACCTGTTTCTTGCTTTCAGACCACAGAATGGTTCTATGATCCTGTACAACAGGAAGAAAGTGAAATACAGGAAAGATGGATATTGCTGGAAAAAAAGGAAAGACGGGAAGACCACCAGGGAGGATCACATGAAGCTGAAGGTGCAAGGAGTGGAGGTAGGAGCGTGTGGGGGGCTGGCTGTGGGTGGTGCTTGGCTGGGAGAAGGCTCCCCTAGAGACACCTCAACTCAAGAATGTCCAGACCTTCAGAAAAATATTCCCAGCTGCTCCCTCTGGCCTGGTGCTTTGTTGCCAGCTGGGGTTAAAACACAGCTCCCCCCACCCCAACAAATACATCTGCTTTATTTATTACTCCTGTGAGCAAACTGTGAGTGCAGCTTCACCAGCAGCTGTGGGGCTGCTCGCTGGCTCTCGGGGGCTGTGTGACAGGGGTGGACAGGCACAGACGTGTCTCCACACGCAGCATCTCCTGGCAGACTCTGTGGGTTTTGCAACAGACACCACACAAGGGCGACCTGGGGTGGGCTGCACAGTGCTCTGTGTAACCGTGGTGGCTCGAATGGGTCTGGCCTGATTCTCACAGATCCCAGCTAGTTTTTAGTAGCAATTGCCATAATTTCCGTGTGCTGATCGAGTATTGGTCTTGCAGTATACAGGTGTACAATTTCTGTTGAATTCAGCCCAGAATCTGTGCATGTTTTGAAGGAACCATTGCTCTGATGATAGTATTCAGCCACTCTGAGACATTCAGACAGATGATTTCACCTGAGACAGTGTTTCTGGAATAAGCGTGTTTATTCTAAAATATGTCATTGTGTAAAACCACTTTTCTTTCTTAAACTCCAGCTGCATGGGGAAAGGGCCAAAGTGGTCAAAGAGTGTTAAAAGGTGTAATTGTAGCGTTTAGCTGTGTCATTTCAGCCAAGAAGCGCGAGGCTGCCGGGAGTGTGGTTGTGTATTTGATTTTGCAGCAGTGTAATCAGGGTGATTGGGGTGTCCACCACAGGCAGAGCTTCGCCTGTGTCTCCAGGCCTGTCTGGCAGCTTCCAGGCTGGACTTAGGATGAAGCAGAGCTGTCCAGCCTCACCCTCAGGCCCACCTTGGCAGGTGTTTTGGATGGCACTGACTCCCTCCTGTTGGGGTGGTGGGCACCCTGCGCTCCCTGCACGGGGCTGGTGTTGACACCCCCTGGGCATCCCCTGAGTCAGTGCCAGCAATGTGAAGGGGACGAGTGCCCAGAATTCATCTTGTGCTCCGGCTTCCTCCTGGGCTATTTGTCATTCTTACATTCTGTCTGCTCTAATGAGGTTTTGGGGTTTAAAATAGTGTTAAATGGATTGCATTATATTACACCAGAGAGGCATAACTTTGTTCCATAATTTTTACATCCAATAACAATGTTTTATTATGACAAGCACAAAAAAAAAAAGTCAGTATCAGAGAAATGGTGCCTTGTTTTTGTTTCGAGTTTGCAGAGTGTGATTTAATTAACTTGTGTGAACGTTCACAATGCAGAACACCAGACCCTGTAGCACCCCCTTACCTGTAGCAAGGGGTTGGTGATGACCTTTGGCTGCCACACAAACACGTGGAGGAAATAACTGACTTTCAGGCAGGTTTTTCCAAAGATGGAGGCATCAAGCCTTGGAGGATCCAGCTGCGTGTATGTGGTGGTGATCATGTTTAGCTCAAATAGGCCGGCACCGAACCCAGTGATTTCTGTTTTACTGAAGTGTGTCTTCTGGAAAGTAACAAATCCAGATGGGGCCATCGCAGGAGCTGGAGGATGTGCAGCTTTCAGGGTTTCTCCCCATGGCTGATCACATTCACCACTTAGGAAAATAAGTGTTAAATACTTGCGTTGCGATTTGGACGTACCAGGGTTTGACCATTCAGTCATACATCCTCCTCCAGCTGAAGAGCACTTTAGTACCTCATATTTTATTTCCAAGGAGGTACTTGTGCCCTCTCATCCCCAGGCAGCACCTGGGAGGTCACTGCCAGTCTCTGTTCTGAACAATGCAGAAAATGTTCATTTTCTTGACCTCCAGGTGTTGCTTGGGCAGAATGATGTAGTTTTAACCATGTTAGTTGATTACTTGATCAGTACACCATGGTACTTCACAGACAGCACTCTGGGTTTAGGTTTCTGATACCATCCTAAAAGGAAGTGATGTTCTCAACTTGGGCATGTAGGCAGCAGATTTAAAATAACAAAAAAAGGCTTTTCTCAAAGTTGGAATGATACCGTAGTTAGCCGCATTCAGGTTTAACAGGGCATGAAATAACTGTCTGCCTTGTGGCACTGCCAGATCATCTCAGCGACTCTTGCAGCCAGAAGATAAATAGGGATCATCGTCGCACTGATGGAAAAGTACTTGCAGAGCTGACAGCCAAGAGCATCAATAGCATCCAAACATTGCTCTGGAAACGGCAGCTTGGAGGAACATGCTGGCCTGTGAAACTACTGACCAGCCAGTTCTGAACAGGGATTTGTATTAGAAGATTTGATAATTAACTCCTTCCTGAGTGTCATCAATGTGATGGCTCCTGTGTCTTTCCAAATTTTGAGTAAAGAGAAAAATGCATTTTGAAACTAAAAGTCTACACCAGATCCTTGGGGATGTTGGTGTCTGTCAGAACCATGCAGAAGGATTTGGTGAGCATGGACAAGGCAGCTAAAGCAAATTTAGGACATAAATAAGGAATAAACTAATTTAAATAGGAAAACACTCATTTAAATAAATAAGGATTGGGAGGAATAAACTATTTAACGAAGTGGATAACAAATAAGAATGGCCTGAAATCCTCAAGCTGTTGGCTTGGTTAGCATCACTGTGCAGGAGAGGTCTGGGCAATACTTGGTTAATCTGATCACAGTCTTATTAGAAAACACTGGATAAACCAGAAAGAAGTTAATTTGGCCTTTCCCTTAATACACCTCTTTGTGCAATTCTTTGTGGAATCTCTGGTCTGCGATCCTTTTAAAAATTCTAATTAATTAGGATCCCTGGCGATGTGTTCCTAATCAATTCACATAATTAAAAATTTTAACTAATAAATAATAGTAAGGAGCTGTTGGAAGAGCTCTGCCATCCTTCCATCCGTGCTGCTCTGATCACAGTCGGCTGGCTCACGTTTGCCTTTCCTTGTGCATGAACTTTTCCAGGCACCTGTAACTGCACCGTCCTGTGAATTCATAGTAAACTGCTGCTAAAATTAAAATGAGGTCATGTTTTTATAGTGAATTTCCTTCTCATCCTCTGCATTTTGGAAGGTCAGTGCTGATCCTGCTGCTCTTTATCCTGTGTTGAGTATATTTTGGTCTCTCCAAACCCCAGTGCCTGAGGAGTGGTTATGGAGAAGGGCTGTCCCGAGCCTGGGGCAGAGCTGTGCCCGCAGGTCCTGCTCCAAGCACCACAGCTCCTGTATTTGAAATATCTTGTTCTCTTGTAGGTGGGTGTATGTTATCTCAGTATAATATGATAATGTTTATGATTCCTTAAAAAAAAAACCACAAAAAAGCAAAACTTTATTTCAGTCTTATTAAGCGAGAAACTCCCTTGTGGAGATGGAGATGCAGAGTATCAATTTTGTATGCAGGACTTGTATTTAATTAATATCATAACAGTCCCTTAACACTATTGCAGATTAGTCCACGAGGACAGGAATGAAAATTTTAGATTATTCAATTACTGCATAAACCCTGGGACATCACTGTCAGAACTTGGCCCAGGTTTCTGTAGGGTGGTTTCTGTAGGGTGGTTTCTGTAGGGTGGTTTCTGTAGGGTGGTTTCTGTAGGGTGGTTTCTGTAGGGTGGTTTCTGTAGGGTGGTTTCTGTAGGGTGGTTTCTGTAGGGTGGTTTCTGTAGGGTCTGGGTCTCAGCAGTGTCTCTGTGCCCAACGCTGAGTGATCGGGGTGGGCACAGTGTCTGTGGCTCCTGCAGCCTGGGGCTGGGGCGTCTGCCCAGGACCAGACCTTTCATTTTGGTAAATGACCAAATGGGCTCTTCTGCGTCGTGTAAAATAACTCACCATGGAATGTTGAACTGCAAAATGGTTTTACACGTCACCATTCCCTGCTGTCGTGGGTCCGTTGTCACCAGAGGGTGGGAGCAGCCTCGGAGGAGGTGACACGAGCAGCACTAATTGGGGAGAGGTTCCTAGGACAGCCTGAGCCAATTCACTTTAATTTACATGGGCTTTGCTTGCCCTCAGAGGTGAGCTGTGTAGTTTGCAAACTAATTAGATTGCATTGTTCAGTCGGTCTGTTTAATGCATTCCAGAGAAATACTGTGGAATGGCTCTGGAGGAGAAATGGGAGTTTAATGTGAGAGGCTTGTGACACACGTGTGCATACATTGACACAAACAAGCGGCCCTGAACAAGGGAGAAACCTGCTTGTGAGGAGGGGCAGTTTTACCCAGACCTGTTCATCATTGCTGCAAACAGCATTGTCCTGACACCTCTCCTGAGATCTGACTGATGCCCCTTCTAACCAGCCTTAACCTCCTGTAGCTCATTGGAGACCAGAGCCCAACAACATCTCCCCACCTTTGCTGTGGCACACACACGTCCCCACAACGGGCATCAGGGGCAGATGCTGGTGCAGAAGTGTGGAGGTGTTGACTGTTCATGAGCTGGGGTTGGGTTTTATTCTGTTACCTGGTCCAGGTAGTGTTTATGGCACCTGGAATGCAGGGTTATGACGACATCTTAACAATTCCTGTGTTGGTGGCAGTCCTAGGAAATGGGGAGCGTTGTTTTGCTGTTTCTGAAAGGGAGAGTATGGTTTATTATTAAATCTGGAATGGGTCTCCTGGGAGTCTCTTTGGAAGGGAACATACATATCAATAATCCTTTCCTGTATCAGGGTCCTGATTTATTCTCCAGTAACATAAAGTCACAGCAAATGCTCATGAGTTTGGGCATCTTTTCCTAATGCCCTGTACATGCCCAGGAAATTTTATTCTTCAGTAGACCCATAACCTTCCTAATCCTTTAATTGTCATGGCTTATTTAACTTCAGCAATAAAAGTTTTCCTAATATCTGGGAGTCTCAGAATGAAGGTTCAGCTGAGATCATGGCCTGTGTGTGACATTGGGGGATGCTCTGCCAGGCAGGTGGCCCATAGGCAAGTTCTGCCCAAGTCAAGGGCAACCACTGTCCCTGCAGTGCAAGGCAACAGGTTTGCAGCACTTCTCAGGTAATTGCTCTGTAATTGGCTGCATCACTGTGTTTTCCCCTGTTTAATAAATAGCATGAATAAAGCTGAGCCACATGTGGTAGGGTTGTAATTCAAGTGCCATTCACTGAGGTCTGAGCATTTTTCATTTAGCATATAAAGGCAGTTTTGATGTAAATGATTCCAAAAGGATCTCTGTGAACTAATGACATTAGCACTGGGCTGGACTGAAATTGTTGAGTGATTGGTGCTGCTCTCACCCCGTGCTGGTGACCTGCACTAGTGGAGGTGTCCCTGCCCAAGTCCCTGAGGTCCCTTCCAACCCAGACTGTTCTGTGGTGAGTCTGGGGAGATGTCAGTTTGCAGAATCCTCTGCTGAGGGAGAATCTTGGCTACACATCACACTGATTTTTGCACCCCCCAAACAAAACAAAGCAAGCAAAAAAGTTTCATACATATATATATATATATACTTTTCTATTGTTCAGTCATCCTTATGAAAAAAAAACATTAGAACAAGTAGGCAGACAAAGAATAAGCTGGGAGGCCCCCCTGCACCCCTCTGAAACACGAGGCTTGTCTCACCACATGGACTGTATGGCACAAACACACATTGACATTTATATTGAATATTTCAGTTTAGAGAAATTTGAAATTAAATCTATTTTCTGCCAGCTCTGTGGGAAAATCCATTTACGAAAACAAAATCCAATAAGAGATCTAAAGATCAGTGGCCAGAAATGAAATATATTGAGAATAAAATATATGGAGATTGGATTGCTAGCTCTGTGGGCTGGGTTTAATGTGCTGGGGACTGGGATGGGAGTGGAGGGCTACTGGTCCAAACTTTATCCCAGGGTTTGCAATGTAGATGAGACAGTTTAGCAAAACAAAAAAAAATCAATACTTTATGGACCAGAGTTGGTGGTCACCATTTACCTTTTGACCACACAGTTCCCTTCTGTGCCTGTGCAGAGAAAAATGAACATCTGTCCCTGGAGGTGGCTCCTGGAGCAGGGTCAGTGGGAGCCACACGGCGAGGAGAATCCATGCTGTTCCTCGCAAGATTAAGAGGTTTCCCGGTTCTGTAGGGATCCCTGTGATTGCACAGAGGATCCAGATGCTGGAGCAGCGTGTGCCTTGTAATCTTGTAATTGCATTGTGGGCTGTGACGGAGATAAGGGCTTCCACGGGAAGCGAGGAGTCTCAGTGGCTCTGCCTTCCCTGCCTGGCTTTTAGTGAGCTCCTGTTTAGTTATTTATTTCACTGGGTCTTGGGCAGGAAAGCAAACATTGTTTTCTGTATTGCTGCTAATTCTGTATGCATCAGGGGTGCATTAAACATTTTAATTTCCCGAGTTCCTGTTGGAAAGCGAGATATCGCTCGTCAAGGTGTGTGTGGGGAGTGGGGAGCAGGGAGAGCAGAGTCTTGTCAGGGTTGAAGGCACTGGAATTCCTGAACACAGTGTGGTGTTGTCCCCACTAAGCAGCACAGACACAGAACCTTGCAAAAGGGGATTTCAGAGTATGGCCCTGTCTGGCACATTTGAATGGCCACCCCTTTGTAGGATGTTATTTGCTCCCTCTTTTTATAGGCAAGAGATGAGAATTAATTAGCTGGTGTTTGCATACTCTTTGGACATATAAAGCATTTAATTGCCCAGTAATACCCTGTGTGAAGCGAAAGGGAGAAGTGATGGAGGGAAGCAGGGAAGGAGCTCGGCAGTGCCAGCAGCGAGGGGTTCTCCCAATCCTTGGCCGGGGTCTGACCTCCAGGAATTAGTGTGAAGCAGGAACTGTGCTCTGAATCTTGCTGTGTCTGCTGTAGGTCAGATTAAAGTCGCCAGGGGAAAGGGCTGTGCTGTGTCTGTGCTACAGCAGGGAAGCACAGGTGACCCTGTAGGCAATATCAGGAATGCAGAAAGTGTGAATTATTGTATTTCAGGGGCAAAAACAGTTTTTCTACTCTCTGCTTGTTTTAAAACCATCGCGGACGTTGGGTTACACGTAGCAGTTGCCTTGTGTTTGCAGAATACCTTTTCCTTGTAGCAGTGGGATAATGCATTCGTCCACTCCGGTGTTCCCATATTTCTGCTGCCATCGCGTGGCTGCCGGGGATTAGCAGCACACTCCGTGCAGGAGGGACCTCACTGCCGTCCCGGGGGGCTGCTGGTGGCACAGCCGCAGCCAGACCCCAGTCCCTGACCCCCCAGCCCTCTGCTGCTCCCCTGACCCCCCAGCCCTCTGCTGCTCCCCTGACCCCCCAACCCTCTGCTGCTCCCCTGACCCCCCAACCCTCTGCTGCTCCCCTGACCCCCCAGCCCTCTGCTGCTCCCCTGACCCCCCAACCCTCTGCTGCTCCCCTGACCCCCCAGCCCTCTGCTGCTCCCCTGCTCGGTGCTGTGGCATCGCTCCCCATGCAGCAGGAGCCCTACATGATCGGGAGCTGGACTCTGCTCCTTGCTGGACTCTGCTCCTTGCTGGACTCTGCTCCTTGCTGGACTCTGCTCCTTGCCTCAGGGAGGGCTTGATGTCCCTCTGGAACTGCAGCGCTTGGCAGAGCTGCACTTGGTTTAATGTTTGGGTGAGTTCTCAAAGGAAGGTACAGTAGCTCTGAACTCTTCTAAGGTAATGAGTTCATGAAGTTACAGGTTCAGGTATCCAAATTAATCAGGATTTGGATCTCCCAGTGCAAAGCCTGAGAGTTGGTGGGGCATGTCCTGGTGCCTCTTTGGGGTGACGCGTGTTGGTGACAGGGCTGTGCTGGGGAGCCCTAACCATAATTCTAACCCTTGCCTTGCTCCAGCTGGCACTGACCTGCTGCAGCCCCCACCATGGCATTCCCACTCCATGCCACTCTGGACAGCTCCTGTACTGCTGGTGCAGCTCCTTGTCGTTTACCACGACAAATACGTGGTGTTTTTCCATTAAAAGTCCCTGTGCTCCAGAGGACTGCAGTGTCTTAGAGCACTATAAATATGTTTGTGAAGATTCTGCCTTCTCTCTGACCCCAGCCACTCTGTGATACTGCGTGGGCATTTCTGTTGATGGTTACACTTTGCCTGCAGTTTTTGTGTGCTTGTTGCCATGAAGGAATTTTGAATAAAAGCAGGATGAGGCGATTCAGGAATGCCAGAGCACTGCAAGTGGGATGTGCAGTGCCTGTGACTCTGCTGCACCACCTAATCCTCCTGCTGTGCTTCCTTCTGAGTGTGCATGATGGGAGCAACAGCTTGACCCTTCCATGTCGTTCTGTCAGTCAGGCTCACTGTTGTCCTTGGGGGCAAGTTTGCCTTCCTTGTGTAATGTCCTACCTGGCGCAGCCAGGACAGTTTATTTGAGTGGTTTCCTACTAAAAGGAAGCTGGTTTTGAGCTTAAAAAGATTAAATACTATCTCCTTTCCTGCCTCCTTTGAAGAAGAGACATGGTTAGACTTCAGTGTCTCTTTAATCTCTCCTTGGAATAATGGAACAGTACACTTATAATGACAAAAGCATAATCAATTTTTGCGTGTTAAATCATGATCTTTCCTGGGAACACTTGCTGAGGTTTCTGCCCCCAGCTCCAAGCCTGGTGGTCCAGACCCATGGTCCTGCCCTGTCTCCATTCTTAGAGCAGGCAGAAGGAGCTCCCAGACCCCAAAGGCTCTTCCTGCCCAATCTGTCCTGCTTCTGAATTAACACTTCTTGAGCTACCGTAGCTGTATAAAATACATAGAAGAGTTTCAATGGCAAACCCAAAGTCTGAAGGTTTATTAATGGCTGGAGGGCACTGGAATTTAATATTTGCCTGTTGTCTTGTCAATTCACAGCTTTTAGAAGCCCAGCAGTGTGGAGATGATTCTATATATAGCAACTATATTTGAATAGTCCACATAGCTCCAAAGTAAATATTAATTCCATTATGCTATAAACCGTTATTTATCATGACAGAAAGTCATAAAGTTATTTTACTGGAATAGAGCCAGTAAATTGCATCTTCTAGATGAGATACAGCACATGTTGAATTCCAGCAGCAATTACCCAACATACTTTATACACGCCGGTGTTAAACACGCTCCAACATGCGCCGCAGCTGAGGCTCTGTGGGGAGCCCTCTGTGGGGAGCCCTCTGTGGGGAGCCCTCTGTGGGGAGCCCTCTGTGGAGAGCCCTCTGTGGGGAGCCCTCTGTGGGGAGCCCTCTGTGGGGAGCCCTCTGTGGGGAGCCCTCTGCAGCCGTGATGGAGCCACAGCAGCAGGAGATGGCCCGGGCTGGGCTCAGGAGCACCAGGGCACACTGACACTGCCTCTTGCCTATTTATGTTTGACTTTTTCATTACCAAAATTAGTCCTTAAAAGTGCCTCATAATTGCTTGACTCTGAGGTATTGTGAGAAGTCTAGGTTTTAGTTATGGGTTTTTTTAAAGATAGATATTGGGTTTTTAGACTTGAACAGGGTGATCACTGAAAGGGTGAATTTTCCCCCACTGTTGCTCTAAGGGCAGGTGCATGTCCCTACCAGAGGTGGAGGCTGCTGGGGAACATGGGCAGGACTTTATGAAGTCATAATGACTTCATGAAGTGCATGTGGGGTTACACTGCCTGCGCCAGCAGCTTCCATGTGCTCCAGTTTGATCCGTGGATCAGTTACTCCTCATGCACAAGCAGCAGTGCAGAAGTGGTGGCACTTCAGCTCTGCAGCGTCCTGGGCAGAGGACACATGGCTGGAGCTGCTGCTGTGACAGGGGAGAGGATGTTGCACAATATTACAAATTTCAGTGAGTTTATGGAGGCTGTCACTGATTGCAGCCTTTGGTGGGGATTGACCTTCAGCGTAGATTAGATCTTCCATTTTCTAGCAGAAAACAATATCAGGGAAACATTAAGGCACATCAGCAGTTGGATGCGTTTGTGCTAGCAGAACAGTGAAGACTGCCAAAAATTATTGACTTGTTGTTGTCTTTTATCCACAAAAATAACTCTTCTTATGTATAACCTATGAGAGCTGTGCGGTGACTGCTGTTAGAGGAAAACCCCAACAGAGTATTGAATAAAATAATTAGTTTTAAAGAATTTTAAGTTTAGTTTCTTTTTCTTTAATGACTAAAAAATATCAGCCATCTGTGTCACCAAGCAGATGTTGCCCTAAGCAGAAGAAGAACATAAAGTTCATTATGTCACATTTCTAAATATTTTATATATTTGTGTGAAAACTGGGGAGAGAAAAAGGCTCATTTAATCAGAAACATCTGTAAGATGGACTAGATTGCCTTCAATACCAGGAAGATTAAAACCATGAGGTTGACATTGGAGGACTGTTCAGATATCAAAGGATCAACTCAGCATGCAACCACACATTATTTGAATTGTAAAAACACCTTTGAAATTGCCCAACTCTTGATTAAACAAACAAAATCTGAAGTGAATTGGGGATAGGTCATGATTTTAACGTTAGATTATCAAAATCAAAGAAAAATGTGTGGTGGTTGTTGGAAGTCCACGCTAGGAGGGAAACCCCCAAGCACAAGATCGTTAGCTGTAACATTCCTTGATATCCTGTAGCCAGGAGGGCACATTAATTAAAATACAGATTGCAGGGTCAAGAGGAACAGCTCAAGGGATCACCTGGCCTGTGCAGCACACGTCAGAAAATTCCACCTACTGATGCCTGAATTCAGTCATCGCTTCTTGTTGCACCTTTATCTTCCAGAAAGATGTCAGTCATGATTTGAAGATGGGCAAAGGGGAGAGCCTGCTGCATGCTTGGCAGTGATGCCCCGAGGGGCTGATGGCTTGTACCACTCAAACCTTTGGTGTGTGGCCACGCTGGCTCTGTCCCCTCTCTTCTAGGAGCCCACAGCTGGATCTCTTCTAGCTGGCTGGGCTGAGAGTGCCATGACAGGTTGCTCCAAACCCTGCAGGGTCCAGGACAGGGAGGCTGTCCCTCTCTGCCGGGAGGGTGATGGCTGGGGCTGGGTCATCCCACCCGGCTGCTGGCAGAGCTGGAGGTCACTGAGCCATTCCCAGTGCAGGTGACAAAGTGTTGTGTGACAGGCTCTGCCTCGACACGAGGCGTGGTTGGTACAAACAAGCCCAGATGCCCTGGACACGGGGACAACACAGGGGAAAAACTGGGGTGTCAGAGGCCGCTGACAGATGGCCTTTGTCAGGAGCACGTGTCTGAGTCGGCACAGCTGGGAACCTCGCTGCTGGCCAGAACATGAGTCAAGGCCATGCCCTCTCCAGTCCCCTTGGTGAGAGGCACTCAGAAACAGAACCTGAATTTTAATGTGTGTTTATGAAATGCTTCTGGTGGTATCATGTGACAGGTGGATCAGCTCTCTGCTTTCTGCTGTGCCACATTACTTTCTACCCTCTATTTCTGATCAGAGCAGTCCTGCCTCTTCTCTTGTGTGAGTTGTTTTAAAACGTTTCTGTGGCTTTTTCCAGAAGACTATGGATGTTCCCCCGTTCCCTCCAGCTGCTGTTGCTGAAAGCCTTCCCATGCTCTGATAACCCCCTTCTCCTTCCAGCAGCTCCCCTTGAACCAAGGATGCAGTCAGCACTCTCCTTGCCTGCCATCCCAATTCTGTCACCTTTTCTTTGTTGGCACCTTGGCTCTTTCTGCATCTGTTTTGAGTCCCTCTTCTTCATCATGAAGTTTTTGGAGTTTTGCCCTGTTGACGTGTTTTTGTCCTGATTTCCCCCTTGTTTCTGTAATTCTTTTTGTCCCTTCTGATTCTGTCTGTCCCCTTGTCCCTCATGTCTTCTCTCTTCAGCCCTGTCCGTTGGGGGTTGTATTCAAGGTCTTTTCTTCTCTGCCTTTGTTTGCCTCCCCTGTACTCACTGTGTGTTCTTTGGGACATGCAATGGGCCTTGGTGTTTCTCAGTGAGCACTGCTTGCCTCTGCAGGGTGTATAAATGATTAACTGTGCTGATGATAAAATGTAGGGCATGGTGTGTTTTTGGACAGGAACTACATTGCCGTTGGGGATACGTTTTGCTTCTAGTGATGTAAATGTCTTTCACCAAGTAAAAGGAGCATCTAGGACCTTCACAGAAGTCCTCTTTTCATTGCATGAGGTTCAGGGTCACAAGCTAAATCCTAAAATGCTTCATCTGTATGGGCAAGGAGTTTTTATTGTTGCAAATAAACAAAAGTACCTCTAGGTCTGGATTTTGGGATTTTCCTTCCTGAGACCCTTGAGGAACTTGTCCAAGAAACAGGCTCTCGGGAGTGCAGAGACCTTTCTTCTTTCTGATCTTCACATTTTGGGGCTCACCATTTGAACTGTAATCAGATAACCATCAGGCAATGGGTCTGCCTTGACTTGGGGTCATTTCTGGTCATTTTTTGAGTCTGGTGCCATCAAACCATGCTGAAAAAGCAGAGAGGAGTCCAAGTGAGGAATCAGAAAAATTCCCAAGTAAAGTGTTTTCTACCCAGGCTTTTGGAGGAACATCCTTATTTCATGAATGACTTCAGGGACAGGAGCAATCCCCACCAGGAAGCCATTGGGGAGGGTGGATTTTATTATATTTTGCCGGTAAACAAAACACAGCACAGTTAATACTTGCCCAAGTCCTGTGGGATCTCACTGACTAATGCAAAATGACAGTTGTCACAATATTCTGTATAAATACCTGTCTATTTGCAGGTGTCTGTTCTATTTTTAATGTGATCCCACCTTTCTTGCTGTGAGGGAGAAAGGGATGATCGATGGACCCTGCACCCATGTCTGTCATTTATATTCTTCTGTGGTGTAAAAGAATTCCAGGGTTTTAATGCACTTTCTGGCCTGCCATGGTAATTGTTATTCATGTAATTTCACTGGCAAGTGTGGATTGACAGGGTGGTGCTGAGCTGATGGCTCATGGTGATGTGGGCAGGGGGGACTGCAGCCAGTGTGCCAGAGCAGAGCCATCAGCACAGGTCAGACCATGGTGATGGACTGGGGTTAGGGAGAGTAAAACCTGAGTTGGGGAAAAAAGCAAATATAAATTAATGAGGACGATTTGCAGTGTCGTGAGTGTGCAGGTACAAGGACCACTTTGCACCATAGTCGGATAAATTTCAGGTTGTTTCTTTAGTTGTAGTTTGACATGTCTGAGCCATATGAACCAACCTTCCTCAGGTGACTGGTATTTTTCCTTGTGGGTAACTTGAGCCCTTCCTGTATTAATTTGCATATATACGTATCTGTTTATAGCCATATATATATTTACGTTGCTATAACTTACTTGCACACATTCAGTGAATTATTCATGAGGGACATTTTGAATTTCAATTCCTCAGCATCCTGCTTCATGCAGGCTCTGAATGTACCTCTGACCTCAGAGGCAGGAAAGTTCAGCACAAGATGGGGCACATTTGCTTCCCCGGCTCTTGTAGGGGATTCTTTCGAGCCTGACTGAGGGGAAGCACCTGATGCCATCGTTCTGCCCTCAGCCCAGCAGAACACAGGATACTGGGGCACCCATCAAACTGATGTCCTGCTCCCATGGCAACTTCTGATTTCTGGAGCCTGAGCAGGGAAAGCCTCAGCACCAGAGCTCCCAGTCTGACCCTGCAGAACTTTCCCACTGACTGCTGGTGGAACACACTGTCTGATGGATGGGCATGCCGTGCCAGGTTTTGGCAGCCTCAGACAGCCTTTTGCTTTTGAATAAAGCATTTCTGTAGCCTGCTCAAAATCTTCCAGTGGTGTTTACATTTTAATAGGCACTGCTGTAGAATGGAACATATTTTTATTGCTTACATTTATCAGCCAGAGCAAAAGCCGAGTGCCTGGGTGCAGCTTTGCAGGGAATTTGCTCTTCTAAGTAATCAGTAGATGAGACTATTTAGGAGAAAATACCGTAGAATTTTAACTTGTCAGATAACCATGCTGTGCCTGCATTTGATTGCCAATATACATCATTGGAAAGAAATTCTATTTAAAAATAGAATTTTCAGCAATAAATTTTCAGCATGGAATAAAACGAGTGGGAAGTGGAAAGTCACATTTCTTTGTTTCATGCCAAAAGGAAGACCTCTAATACCGTTGTTTAAAAAAGCAAAATTAAGGAAAATATGGAAGCTTTGACAGCGCCGGTTCCAACGCGTTGCAGTGGAGGGCTGGTTTGCCTCCGTGACCACCCTCAGGGCAGTTTGGTGCTGAAGGGAGTCTGGCAGGGGAGACAGCAGTGCCCAGCAAAGCAGTTTTGGTGGTACTCCTCCTTGGTCCTGCAGCCAGAGGGGCGGTTTGCAGCTGGAGGGTGGTTCCTGTGCCAGGCCCCCGCAGCCGTGGGGGCTGCCCGTCCCCTCCCTGGGGCAGGATGTGATGCACAGGACAGTGGCCATGCACCATGTGGCACAAAGTGAACAGCCAGATTCCCCAGGGAAGCCTCTCCAGCCTCTCCTGACCTTCCCAGGAGACAGCTCTCTCAAACCACAGATGCAATTTAAAAATACACTTGCCAGGTGTTTGTTGAAAAAGAGCTGCTGCTGGTGGGAGCAGCAGCAGGGGCCGAGGGCGGGGATGCTGTGCCATGCCTGTTCCATAGGCTGTCACTCCCAGTGCTGATGGGGAACAGCTGAATTTCAGAGTGGCCTTCCTTGCCAGGCTGTAAAGCAAATGGCTCTGGAGGCAGTGACACATGGGCACTTCTCATCACCTGGCATCTGGAGCGCCGGTGAGAGCTGGCTCTCCAACTAGGACATGGCGTGGCATGATTTAGGAGGATGTTCAGCTTTTGCAATCTGCAGGCAATTTGGGCTGATGGATCTGCTCGCTGGAGCCGATGCAGGTCTGCTCAGGACAAACAGCTTTGTCTGCAGAGCCCCTGCTTGGGAACATTTCGGCAATGGTTTGATGGGAAGCGTGGTGGTGATGGATGGGCAGCGTCTCACCAGCCATGCATTGCTTTAATAAGTTAGTCAAGTGCTTAAAAAAGTTAAACTAAAGATTTGTTTTGGGATAGAATATTGGGTCATTTCTCAGCCCCTGTTTTCTGTTGGCGAAGGGGAATGTTGATGAATCTAATGCTCTCAAATCAATTTCTTTGAGAACAAATTGACTCGATGTTTTGCTTAGCGTGAAAATCTGCAAGCAACAAACACCTATTGGCACATTTACCAAAGAAAAGTATGGATTAAATCATAGTTAAAATAGAAGTTAATTTTCAATACATAGTGATTCCAAGCTGTTTTGGTTGCCTGCACTGGTTTTCCCCCTCACTGCCTGCGGGAATGCTTTTCCTGTTCCAAATGCAGACAAGGCCACAGGTTGTCTGGCAGAGAGGGAGGCAGGTCAGGAGCCACAGCTGGACGTGCCGAAGGCAGAAGGGAAGAGCCTCTCTTGGCAGCCAGTTTTCTGGCTGGCCAAAGACTCCTTTGCTCCAGCACCTTCTCCTTCACCGTTGCTCCAAAGTGGCTGTGGGAGCTCCTGTTGCAGAGGCAGTTGCTGTCAGGGTTGGCCTGTGTGGTCACCAAGTCAGGCTGGCTGGCAGCAGGCAAGCAGGACGGGCTCAGAACAGCTGAGGGTTCCTTCTCCCTCCCCACCAGCATCATCCACAGCTGTTACCTGTGGCAGTTCAGTCAGTGTCCAGCAGCTCCTCCACACTGTGCTCCATCATAGCTGTCCCTGCCTGGGCATCCTGCCTCCCATAAGGAGTAAATAAAGCTCTGAAAGGGACAACTGTGGTGTCTCACACAGCAAAGTGAAGTTAAAGCACAGTAGTGACAGCAGAAATGCTTATTATAATCAGAGCCCTCTCTAAAATGGAAAGGGACTTTTGATTATTGAGGTTAAGATGTCTCTGTGTCACTGCTAATGAGTGTGGTGTCACAGGGATTCCTTCTTGCTCTACTTTCTCTTTTTTTTGTCTGCATTTCTGAGTGTTCTTCACATGATCTGTCTGCTTCATGGCCTTTTTATGGTATTTTCCCACCTTGGTAGGGATAATCCATCAAATTCCAGTGTCACATTATTAAGGCTGTGTGGTGCCCTTTGAGCTTGGCAGTGCCAGCCTTGCTGCCTAAAACATGCATCACATGCCAAGAGCCCCATGGATCTATCTCTTCCAACCTCTCTCACTGCTAAAATATTGTCCTGTGGATATCAAATGAAAAAGGTACAGCCCTTTTTCTTCAAAGATCAGCCAATCTAGCCCAGAGGCGTAATAAAATTCCAAACTTTGCTTTTAGGAATCATCTTTTATAAGTAATATTTTTCAGAGTTAAGTGGTAGGTACACAGCTGAGAAATAAAATACCAAGGCTCTGTGGTTGGAGCTGTGTAAGGTTTACGTTGTGGTGGCAACTTGGTTTTGTTAAGAGTTACAATGATGTAAAGAGGGTTCCTTGTTCTGTGAAGGTGCTTCAGCACAGACTCAGTCTGGTGCTGCTCCTCTTCTAACAAGAAGTGGTCTGCACTGATGCTTCTCACCAAAAGCTTCAAACATTTGGCCTGAAGCTCTCAGTCTCAGTGGAGAAGCTTTCAAGTCACTCACATGAATCTCAAGAACTCTATATACTGGATTTGTTGTTAGAGTTGAAGTAAGGGCAGAGGCATTGGAGAGCCCCTGGTCAGCAGGACCCATCTGGATCGTGCCACAAGCACCCTGTTCCTTGAGCATCCTGCTCTGTGAGCATCCCAGTCTTCACTGGATGGGGAATTCCCACACTGGGCAGGACCCTGGGGCTTGTCAGGATGTTGGGTAAATGAAGAAAGCCTCACTTGAGGTTCCAGCAGTAAGATGCTGCTGGTTTTGTGTACAGAATGGGTTGTCTGTTGCTAAAACAGACTCCTGCCGTCTGCCTGTGGGTCTTGTGCCATCAACAGCTGCTTTCATGGGGAGGTTTTATGGCCACGTGGTGTCAGACAACAAATGCAGGCGGCCATGAGAACGTGGTCATTAAGATTCTGTGCTTTTGTCTGTTAATGGTACCACAGAATAGTGATAATTATACAAAGCATCGTTTAACATCATTGCCAGTGTGCTCTTTGTTTATTTATACACATTCTCATTCACAGTCAGCAGAACCCAGGCTCTCAAAGCTCCTGGCAGTAGAATGTCCCATGGCTGTCGCTCCATTAGGAGGCTGCAAGGATTGTCATTGTCTTGTGGTACCCTGGGCCATTTCCTGAATTGCCCAAGGGCCCCTCCCTTTCTTTTTATTTCTTGGTTCACCCTTGCAGTACAGGAGGACCAGTTCCCTAAGATAATGCCTGCTGCTGCTCCTTCCTTCCCAGGAATCCTTTAAAAGTTCATTAAACTTTTTACAGACATAAATTCAAAGTGCTGAAAATTGCTGGAGCTTGGAAAATGTGGGGAGAATACAAAAGGCTTTTCCATTCCTAGTTGAGCGATCTGACTTTGTTGCAGTAAAACAATTTGGATGGCCAGAGTGGGGCTGTCATGGGGGCTCTGGGTCCAGAAAACGTGCTGGCTGCCAGCGCTGTGTTCCAGAGACGTGTGTATCCCACGGGCTGTATCCCATGGGCTGTATCCCATGGGCTGTATCCCATGGGCTGTAGCCCATGAGCTGTATCCCATGGGCTGTATCCCATGGGCTGTATCCCATGGGCTGTATCCCATGAGCTGTATCCCATGGGCTGTATCCCATGGGCTGTATCCCATGAGCTGTATCCCATGAGCTGTATCCCATGGGCTGTATCCCATGGGCTGTATCCCATGGGCTGTAGCCCATTGGCTGTATCCCATGAGCTGTATCCCATGAGCTGTATCCCATGGGCTGTATCCCATGAGCTGTATCCCATGAGCTGTATCCCATGGGCTGTATCCCATGAGCTGTATCCCATGAGCTGTATCCCATGGGCTGTAGCCCATCAGTTGTATCACACGGCAGAGGCAGGGCTGGCAGCTCCCCCTGTGTTTGGATGGGAACATTCTGCAGGTATTTTGTCTGCACCTACAGTACCAAAGTTAAATCACCATTTTGAAGCTGTCAGCATAAGGCAGTTGGGTACACGAGTCCCTGATGTGAATCTCTGCCCTGGTGGTAGCTCTGATTCCCGACATCAATACCTGATTTGCACTTATTGAAGAGCAGCTGGTGCTTGCCCCTGTTGTTCTTGGATAAAAACCTAAATATCCTAAATATTTTTGGACTTTATAAATCCTGCAGATCTACATGTAGATCTTACCCTGTCTCTATATGGAACTTCAGTTGATACTTACTGATAAACCACATTATTAAGGAGGTTCAAACACAGCCACCCTCCTGTCAGTTCTGTGGGATGCAGGAGCCTTTGGTGTTTTCTCTGCATGGGGTTGAAACTCTTGACATGTTAAATGAGATATGACCTTGGAAGTAAATGTGTCTGTTATCTGGAAGTCACGGAAGCAGATAGTAAAAATGGACTATATTTTATTTTACAACGAGTCAGGGCATGACACGCTGCTCATAATTAGTAATAAACTTATCTCTGCCCGACTACTTTTTATGATGTTTTTATTTTTTATTGATATAATCACACTTATGCCAATCATTCCTCAGAGGCAGTAGTGGGATCACTCCAACAGAAGTGTCTCTTATTTTGTCAGTGAGATCTTCCAGGGTTCCTTTGGGCTGGGCAATGTGTAGCAATGACATGGCTGTTGTTTAAGCTCCTCTTCCAGAGTACTCAGACCTGAAGCTGGAAAAAAAATCACACTTTGTTTCCTCCAGTAAAGAAGGGGCTGTTACTGGCAAGCCCAGAACTCTCCTGGCATCTTCATGGCATGACAAAGGCTGCTCCCCAGGTACCAAGTGGGAGGAGGTTCTCTGCTGCATTGCTGTGGTCGCTGACTCCCTCTCCCTGCTGCTGCTGTGGAAGGAGCAGTGCCTGTTAATGTCCTCAGGTGTCAGGAAGCTGGATAGGGAAGGTTTCCTGTCAGACTCCAGCAGATGTTACCCGTGAGCTGTTACAGCCGGTGCAGACTGTGACATGCGTGACCTTGGCTGTCTTGTTCTGAGTGTGAAATGGGAATTGGCAGTGAAAATTCTGGGTGAGCAGGAGGCCAGGCAGGTGAGCCATGAAACTTTTCCATTTCGTGGTCACTTTGCAGCTCTCTCTGCCCTCCTGGCACACGCATCCTCAGAAGTGCCCTGCAACACTGAAATCACTTTGCAAACTTTTTGCTGTACCTGCAGGAGACCTTGGACTATAAAATAGCGTTTTATTATCTGCATAACACTGGACTCTTGCAGTAATGCCAATGTCAGAAAGATTGTTAATAAATAATGAGCAGCAGAATGAGCCAAGAGTTGACCTTTTGTGGAGCACCATCTGTCACTGGAGCTGCACTTGATCTTTCCTTCCAGCGCTGATTTCTTTTTCCATAGCCCTTGGGGGATATTGCAGGTTTCACACTTTATTAATAGCTTTTGTCTGATTTGTAGCAACTCTTGTAAAATTGAGAGGTTCCCGACTTTCATGAGAGACAAATATTTGGGGAACTAAATCATGGATGTTTGTGGAACTGCCAGTGACTATAAACAACCCTCCTTGGACCAACTGTGTGTGGCCAAGGAAAGCTTCTTGGAAATGTCCCTGGATCCCATGATGTGAGAGAGTGTCTCCAAGCATCCCTGGGGTGCTGGACCATAACCTGGATTTACAGGTGCTGTGTTTCCCACTTTCTATATTGTCTGACAGTGGGAAGGTAGGAAAGGGGGCAAAATCCAGGGAAAGAGTTTCCTGAGTATATTAAGCGAGGGCTTGCTCCTGTGCTCTGCAGAAGCCAATCCAGCCTGCAGCAGGAGTTGCCTGTGGGTGAGCAAAGGCATCGCAGTGAGCACATGCTCTGGTCACTGCAGGGGAGCACTGTGTGTGTCTGGTCACCTGCTTTGGGAGGAAATTACCAGAAGATAAATGCCCCAGGTTTTCAGACTGTTCATAAATAAGTACCTGTGAAAATAATGCAGGCTGGGGCGTAAGTGGCCCACTGGACAATGTGGTTCCAGTTTGCTCCCGTTGCCCTCTGTGGCACCAGTGCCATCAGTTGAAGGAAATGATAATCAAATGTGATTTGTGCAAAATTTCCTTCCTCACTTCTTTGTGATTCCAAAGCCTTGAATCATAGAAACCAGATTCAGGGAAAATCTATCAGGTGATTCCTCCAGCTGCTGGAGCCAAAGGTGGGTTAATCCCTGCAGTGCTTTCCCTAACCTTGTGCAGAACCTCAGCTGTTCCAAATGATGAAACTTCCGTTACTGGACCGGGATGTGAGTCTAACACATGATAAATCATCTGCCACCAAGGCTTTCTTCATGTTCTGCCCTAGATGAGGAAGAATTTTCTTGTTTCTCCTACTTCAAATTTCCTGCAGTCTACATAAATCCTGGTCCCAATGTCTGATGGTTTCTTCTCTGCGGCTTTCCAGCCGTGTCCTCCCTCCACCCACACGGGTGGTGGGACAGGGCCCAGCTCCTGGTGGGGGTGTTGGTTATTTTGAAGGTAACTCAGATTTGGCTCATTTTAGTCTCTGCATCCTGACTCAGCTGGAAGGAGGAGTTTCTAGTGTGACTGCCTACATTTCATCTGTAACTTTAAATTGAAGGATTTTGTAGCTTAGTGCCTTACTGGGTCCTATTTCAGAAGCATCTTCTGGTTTGACTTGGCTGCAGTTTGGATGCAAGTCATTTGCCTTCCTACTCGTTAGCACAGGCTGATGGTTGTAATTATATTTGTAATGTTAGAGACGCTGCAGAGATGAGTCTGAGGGCTTGTCCTCCCTGAGTGACATTCCTTTAGAATTACCTTTTGGGCAGTGCAGCACGGGGTGGCAGCTAATTTACTAATTTAAATATAAAAGTGCTTGAAACCAGACTAGAGTGGTGCACACCATGCTGATGGAGCAGGAGCATGGGGTCCCACCAGCTGAGCTGGGGGTCTCTGACCCCACTGGCAGGTTCCCTTCCCTGGCTGCACCGGGGTTGGGATTTCCAGGAGTTATTTTTGGGCCCAACCACGCATCAGTAACCCTCCAGTTTATGTACAAAGTGACCTTTGCCTGTATCCCCCTACTCCTGTCCTCCCTGCACAGTCTCCCTCCCCTGAGAAGCACTGACAGGAGCTCTCTGCCTTCCCCATCACTTTGGAGATCATCAGCAAACCCTGCAGAGAGGTGACCTCTGTCCAGAGAGGTGTGTCTGCACTGGACACAGCCCAAGCCAGAGCACTCCTCTGAGGGTGACATTGGCCTCCCCTCAGCACTCCCAAGGGCTTCCCCTCCTTGGGAGGAGAGGTGTCTGACCTCGTGTGGTGTCGGGACCCACAGGAGAGGGGCAGGGTGCACCCCAGGGCAGCCCTGACATGCTTCTGTTCCTGCTCAGCACCTCACTTTCCCCCTTTCTTATTTATTTTTTTTTAAATCTAATAGCTGGAAAACACAGAAAATTTAGAGCTTTTCTACTTTGTCTCCACTGGCACTTTTATTTGGGAATCTGGACTTTTGCTCGTGGAACTGCTGATCGTCAAAATGAGCTGCTCGTCATCCTTCTCCTCCTGAGCAGCAGAAACAACTTTATTTGATTCAAAGTACATAGAAAGATAAAACTTGAAAGTCAATTGACTTAAATGTGGAAAAAAAATGCAGCTTGGTTATTATGGCATATGCTAAATTTTAATAGCATTTAGAAAGTGTTTTGTGGGGTAGAAAGAAGCAGCAAACCCATCAAAGCTCAGCTGTGTTCTGGTTTATAGTGCAGAACACTTTGCTGCTGCCATCCAAAGGCTTTAAAATGTAATAAGAATCCGTTGAACCCAAGGGTTCCAGGACCTTTGTAAAGGCACACACACGGAGTGGAATAAAAGGTTCCAGTGCAGAGCAGGTGGGATTGAGGCAGAGATGCTTTTAATGGAAAAGCCTCTTTGATTTGTCTGTTTTGTAGAAAATTATCTACTAATGCATATGACTACTTAAAGAGGCACATTTTGAAAAATTTTGAAGGCTTGGAGTATATGTAATGAATTACAGTTCTTCTGTTTAAAAAAACCCACCACAATTGCAGTAATGTACTAATCTATCTTCAAATGTGCTGCAAAAAAATCAATGAGAAGCTGCAGTTCTTTGGTTAAAGAAGTAAACCCAAAGAGTAAGATATTGCACCAGTTTGACATCTTGGTTGTTGTTTCTGACTCAAGCAAGTGCTGGCACAGCTGATGCTTAGTTTTCATCTGTAATTTTATTTTTCACTGTATTTCTTTTATAGAGATGCTGGGCTTTCTTGCACAGATTTATATGCCTTTCATCTTTATATGCTAATAATATGTTGTTACGCACTTTTTGCAAACTACTGTAGAGAATGAAGCCCATAAGTCTCTCCCTGGTGTTAGTTAAGGTGTTCTGTTGGGTTACTGAGTGTATGGCTTTCTTGGAATTCTACCAGTCATTGGTCCCATTTCAGTTCCCAGTGGGGAGGGGCTGTCAACCACTTGGGTGCTTTTCTTTTTTAATTTGGACATAGATGCAGATGGCAGATGCCTGGAGAGCAGAATAAACAGGTTACACAGCCAGTGGTCCCAAGAGTTTCAAGTAAAAATGGTGAGCAGTGGAACATGCTGACTGGCATCGACAGAATTAGATGCTAGAGATGAGATACTTTGTCGTGTTTGTTGCAGCATCATTCATTAAAATGTAAATTATAATTGTCTAGATAAATCATGTTTCTTACAGATTTCATTCTCTCTGCCAGTGGAATAGCTACAGAATGGAAGGTTGCTTAGGATTTCAGATAATGCTTTCAGGAGCTCCTGATGTCTCATGCAAAAGCCTTTCACCTTCCTGCAGTGCATCTCATGCTGGCAGGAACAGGAGCTGGGGCTAAACAGGGATGAATCCAGTGTGGTAATGGCTCTTTTTTATGTCTGCTGGTATAATTCCCCCAGATTAAACACAGAATGTGTTTCCTTGAATATTTGTTTACCAGCATACTCTAAGGATCCTCCCTCACACACACAGACATGTGGCAGGCAGAGGGTTGGGCCCCCACAAACACATCAGTGGCCGAGGGGGAGACATGGGCAAGAGCTTCTCTGGGGTCTGGCTGGGGAAACCTGTACGTGGTAAGGAGCAGAATTAATCCTCAGCTCTGAACAGTGACACTGTCTTTGTTAAAGCTGGCTGTGAAGCACAACTCCTGGAGTTGTACAAATGCCCCATCAATAGTGTGGTGGCTCATTGCCTTGGCCCCGGCGCGTGCAATCTCCATTATTTGCACTGGTGGTGAAGGCAGCATTTCCAGCAGATCTGCACTACTCCATTTAGCTGGGAACAATGATTTATTTTCCCCTTGTCATCAGACACCCTCTGCTTCCCCAGCTAATAACAAACCTGTTTGCAAGGAGGGGATGGGAGGGATGACTCTGCTGTGAGGAGGGACACAGAAGGGATGGCTCTGCTGTGAGTAGAGGCAGCACACCAGGTGTTGGGAAGACAAGCTCCCACTCCCCATTGGATGGTGTTAAAACACGTATATATTCCTTACAGCCCTGAGTTCTCAGCTGCTGCAAACATTACTAAAGCACCTTGAGTTCTGAGCAGCCTGGCACCCTGAGCCACACCTGTGGCTGGGAGATGCTGTCTCAGTGCTGGCACTTTGGGGCCACACATCCCCTTCCTTGGACCTTTGAGGCTGCCTTTTTATTCTTTTGGCTGATGTTGGGGCTTAAGCATACATGGCAAGTCTTGCCACAGAGCATCAGTCCTCCTCATCTCCTCCCAGGGATCCCCTGCCCTGGGCTTGCTCCCCACCAGTGTTCCCTCCAGGCAGTTTTTCAGGCAGATGAGAGAGCCAGTGCCTGCTGACAGGTGAGCACGTTTTAGTGGCTTAGTTTGTTGTTGAGGTGTAGAGATCACATTAAATTTCCCTGACTCAGCACTTGGGGCCTTTGGAATAACGTGCCAGAGAAGAAAGGCAGGCTGCTGCGGCAGAGGCACTAACGGGGCTCGTTAGCTCCTCCCTGGAGCCTGACATGGGGCAGGGCAGGGCACAGGGCCAGCTGCAGTCAGAGGCACCTCTTCCAGTGCTCAGGAGTCCCTGAGCATCTGCTGCTGGTGGCAGAAGGAAGCAGATCCCAGGGACTTCTGATTGCTGTGTCTCTGCCTTTTTGACTCCCCCCAGCGAGCTCACGTGTGGGCTGATGGATGAAGTGCCTGCACATGGTCAATGAGTAAGGGCAGGGGTGCCCTTGGTCATCATGCATGGCTGGTCTGCACCTTCTGCCGTGATGTAACAGCTCATGCCTGATGGATGGGCACAAGGAGTATCCGTATCCCAGGAAAAGGACAGGAAGGGAATCCTTGCTGTGCTGCTTTAGATGTTTCCCCTCTTTAAAACTGTTCTAACTGGGCAAACCAGCTCCTCAGAGCCATGCAGTTATCACTCAGGCAAAGGAGGAGGTCCGTGGGTATCTCTGTTACAGTGTCACACAGGAACCTTCACCAGACGTGCCTCCCCGCTGTCAGTGCCAACCTCAGCAGCAACTGGGTTTCACAGCTGCCTGCACATGTGGGCCGAGCCATTTGTCCATTCCAAAGCCTGAGCTCTTCCAGGGTCATCGTTTCCCGGGGTGCAGCCTGCTCTTTGACAGATCATGATTTGATTTTAAGTCCCAATTGACCACTGCTTTTGAGATCTGTCTGCTGGACAGCTTTAATTCATGAGATGTGTGTGTGTTTTTAACATTTGAATGCTACTGGGTACTGAGTGAAATGCCATACAAAATTTTAAGTGCCTTCCAAATATGTGGCCTTTGTCAACCAGGCTTTGAACCTCCTGAAGGAATGAAATCAGGTTTGCTTGAAAAGAGCTATTTCCCATGAAACCAGGTTGGTAAACATTAAGTGTAGTCACATCCTTTAATTCCTTATTAATTGAATCTCATATCAGTTTTTCCACTGCTTTGCCCAGGACTGATGTTAGACAAGTCAGCACAACGTGAAAGAATGAAGGGTTTGTTCTGCTTGACCTTTTTGGGTATTGATTAAGAGAGAAAATTATACAGAACTTGAGTATTACATCCTGCAAATGACCAACACACGTGTTGTTACCTCTGTATCTGAGATAAAAGTCTGCCGAAGAAATTGGGTAGGCAACAAAACTCGGGCATGACCAGAACCAGCAGTTGGGGTTCTGGGTCCCCAGGGGTGCAGGGGGAGTTGGTAGTGAAAGGGCATTTGGGTGGGACCTGTGGGAGATGTGTCAACCAAATACATCAGGTGCAGCAAGGGTGATAATACGACTGTGGTTTCGTCACCTGTGACCCTGTGTCGTCAGGGGAACAAAAAGACTGATAGTTTTTTACTTAGTCCAGTAATATATTAGAAGAAGCCAGCAGAGAAGCCTGCCAGTTTGCTTAATCCTGGAAAAAAATGTGGAGTTTTTTTTTTAATTTAAACATTCTTGCTTCAAGCTTAAGAGTGTTCTTATTTGGGAATCTGTTTCCAGTTATTTGCAATGTGCTAATTACCCAGTGGCAGAACCTAAGTGGGTGTAAATTGTCATATCTCTGCTGACTTCAGTGGAACTGTGGCAATTTGCACTTCAGGAGGATCTGTCGCCTAGATTCTTGCCAAATTTGAAATCTCTTTGCTCTAACTTGTCTGGGGAGCCTCGGGCTCCAGGGAATACAGAAGAAAACAAGCATTTTGCAGGGCTTAAAATCCTGCGCGTCTCATTGATTTGTTGGCGTTCGTGTTTGTTATTCAACCCGCCGCTGAACGTAATGGATACTTGAGCCATCTCGGCTGAGGAGAAAGGAATCCTGCTTCACATCGCGCCGTCTCCTTGGAAACGGCTGCGGCGGTTCCCACGCGGGCTCCCCGCGGGCCGGGGGCACCCGCGATAATTCCGTGCGGAGCAGGCAGCGGCACGCACGGGCCTCAGAGCCCCCGTGGGCTTCAGAACACGTTAAAGCCTTTTTTCACATCATTGCCGTGAGCGTGCATCCGGCCCGGACCTCAGAACGCTGGCGGCCTGGCTGGGGTGGCAGAAACCCCCTTCCTTGCCAGACAGCTGCGGTTTGTCAGACAGCTCACTCCTCCTTCCAGAGCAGGCTGCTGGAGAGATGCCTCGGGGGGATGGTAAATGGCTGCTGGGGGATTTCAGGCAGCAGGGCATGAATACAGATCTTGTTGGCAATCGAGCATCCTGACGGGTCCTGCTGTAATGGCCATTTAATTGATTAATCCTAATATAGAAGATTCTTGCTGTCAGTTCCCTCTGCAGCTTTTTCAGCTCAGTGTCATCCCGGAAGCCAACAGAGACGGTTCTCTCATCTCACATGGATGAGAGCCATGGAAAAGGTGGTGGTGATGGCAGAGCCTTGAAGGCATCAGTGTTTGGCATTCAAGTCAGTGGTTCAGGTGATGCCAGCCCTTTCTGCATCTCTTTTACTGCCTGCATGTAGGTGGCAGAGAGCTTAATAACCCTCCAGTGACGGGCCGACCTTCTTCAGGGAGATAAATCCACAGGCAGTGAGAGATTTTTCCAGAATCTTGTTTATAGACCATCTGCTTGTATGTCTCGTCCCTTTCCCATTCAGGGCAATTTGAAGACTGTGAGACCCCATTTCCAGCTGAAAAGGGGAAAGGCTGGGGTGTGGAGAGCAGAGTGGGCTGCAGAGGCAGCCTCTTGCCAGCACCTTTGACCATACCTGCCCATCCCATGTTTGTGAACTACTAAATGTTCAAGTAAATATAAGCATGGATTTCATAAACAGGTGTAATGGACCAGATAGCAGATTTGTATGTACTTTGGGCCAAATTCATAAACATTTTGCCTGTACAGGCGTATTGTTATCTTTATGTGGCTTCTCTGGTTGGCCATATGGGTTTGTTGGCTGCATAGTATTTTTCAGCAAGGATGCAGCAAACTTGCCATCTGGGTGATGTTTGCCCAACTACTTGAAATAGTTGGGTTTTTTTAAATATGGATGTGAGAAGTCTGTGTTATCTGCTGTTTCAGCATGGGTGGGGCACAGTTTGCCCCCCTCAGCCCAGGACAGCAGTGGCTGATGTGCGAGAGACTGGCTGGGGGACTGTGACCAAACTGTGTGCTGGGCAGAGCTGCCTCTGCCCCTGTTCTGTGCACAGCTCTGCAGAGCTGGGGGAGCTGTCTGGGTAGCTCATGGAAAAAACTGTTTCTTTGCAAAGACAGTTGATATTCCAATAATACAGGTGTATTTCCCTGCACCGCTCCTGAATTGGTGCATTCCATAAAGTTGATTTGTGGATGCAGAGACGACAGCAACTGAACTGCAGGAGCCATTGGTATGGGGGGGATGTACTGGAGTGTGGCTCAGCTGTGGAGCTGGGAGGATGCTCCTCGTGCCAGGGAATTGTCAGCTGGGAGCTCATTTCCTTCTCTGGTGAAGGCTGTGCCTGCTCTTGGTGATGGAACAGTGGCCGGGGAGCCCGGGGAGCACTGTGGCTCCGGTCGGTGTGGCTCACCTTTCCTCTCTCAGTAGGAAAAGAGGGAACCTGCAATACCACGTTACTGAGCAGCATCTGGAAAATTGCCCTTAGGTCTTGCATTCCTATTTGTAACCTTTGTAAAAATACTATTTCCCATTGCTACCCAGGTTTTATAATGTGGATATCCTAAGCTCTTCCTCCCAGTATTACATCATACACATGGTACTGCCTTCTCTGTTCCCTGGAGCACATCTGGTTTCTAAGCTGGCTCTCAAAAATGGCCGATTTTCAGAAAAAAGAATTCACAGTAGACTTTGCTGTTGGCAGGGAAAGAAGTTTTTATCATGGTCTGAAGGAGAATGCACAGCAGATCTGAAGTTCACCTTTAGCATTCCAGGTTGTTCTGTCTCTGACTGGAAAGCCATTGTGGTGAATCATTATCTGCAGAGATTCTTCTCCTTTGGGACCCTCCCCTGAACTGCAGCTCCTGTGCATGGAGCCGTTGGAGGGGTGGTCAAGGTGGTGACATGAGGTGCTGTGGGGCAGCCAGCTCCACCAGTGCTCCAGCATGTGTGGTGCTCCTACCTCCAGACCTTCCCTCCTCCTCAGGAAACATGAGTTCCCTTCTATTGCTTTTTCAGATTTTATCCCTAAAACCTCACTGTTGTCCCACTTTCCATCCCTGAAGTGCAGAATTAAGGAGGTGTATTTAGATTATAGAGGCGACTGCCCCAAAACATGGGAAGTTCCTGCTCAGCACCGTACCTTCAGTAAATACAGTGCAGTTGTGGTCAGTCCTGCAGTGCCACTGCCAGGGATGGGAATCAGTGAAGTTGTTCTGGAGTTTAAGGAAGATAATACAAATCATGTATAACACTCCTAGTAGGAATACCAAATCCTCGCATTTTACGTTTTGACATGTCTGTTTTGTATATGCAAATTCAGTCTTTTCTGCAGGATTTCCTTGGAGATAAACGTTTTCTTAGGAAGTTAAGGAAGAGGACACAATATGTTAATGGAAGATAATGAACATGTAGCTTGTGACTGGGAATATAGCAATGAGAAAGAGGGAGATTAGCTTTTACATCACTGTTATTCTCAGAGATGTGTTCTCATTTCCCTCTGCCCCACAGATGTCCTGCTTACAGGCCATGTAAAGCCACACTTGGTTAAATTGCCTGTTTACCAACACTTTGCACACTGGAGGATCTTTGCAGCTAAAACCGATGTCTGTCCATTTGGGGTGGCTTTCACACACAGTTCCATGCTGTTTGGAGTTCTTTAGCCTCAGGCAGCGTGTGCTAATGGCTCCTATGGCATGTGCAATCCTTGGGTGCTTCAGAGGGAATAACAGCAGCAGTGGGGCATGAAGGGGCTGTGAGCAAGGTGGCACTGCATCATTTACACACTGTATGCAGTGGAGGAGTTCAGAAGACATGGGTGGGGAGCAGAACAGAAAAGGGCAGGTTGGGTCAGGAAAATGGGCTGTTTTATGAGCAAAAATAGAAAGATTGTTTAATCTGGCAAAACCAAGGCTGAGAGGTGGTGAAGTTGTTTCATCTACAAATGTCAAAAGCATGAAGTGGACACGTGAAAACACCCATAAACTGTGGCTGGTTCGGCCCAGGAATGACTAGAGCAAGAGCAGCTGCGGGTACACGTTCCCTGATTGTCTTGGAGCCTTGAGTCTTTGTCCAGGCCTTCTCATAGGAGTCAGGTGGCAGCCACAGGGCTCATGAGGACAGTCAGGCAGGAGCCCAGGACTGAGGGTGCTGTGACATTCACACATGGGAGTGCTGGGCTCAGTGGCCAGGGGAACACCACAGCTTTTTCATCCTACTGTATTTCTTTTTTCCCCTCTCCAGAACACAGTTAGACTTTTGTTGTGTGTTAGGACAGACTGAAACGTTATTTGAGGTTAGGCCTTGTGGCAGAATCATCATAGGACCCTGGAAAAGTCACCCCATTCTGGAGCAGCATGATCCATATTTAGAAGGCTCCAAACACCACCACTATCTCTGTCCTGTGCAAATACCTGTCTGTATTATTCTCCAAACAACTCCATTTCACATGCTGCTGCTGTTGTCATGATGAATTGTTTCCCATACAGCTTTGAGATGATGACTTCTAAATTTAGGGCTTGGCTTCATGAAGCCTCCCTGGCTGTGGGTGTGTGACAAAGAGCAGTTCTGCTCGTGGGTGCCAGCAGTGGAGCTGGATGGCTGGCACTGCCATGTGCTCATCCCCTCACACAGCTGAGCTTTGGCTTGTGTTTAAATAAACACTGCGTGGTTTTAGAAACCGAGGATAACACGTACTTCATTGGCAAACCAGTCTTGCCAAGTCAGCACCTTCTGCAGCTAAACATGCCTGGGTTTGTATGTTAAGAGAAAAGACAAAGTGAAGAGGATGATCATAACAAAACACACTACCTGCAGAAAAAAGTGCTTTTCTAAAACTGCCCGTGCCTTTGTGCGAGCAGGGGTCCTTATTTGGGCGTGTTGCATTGTGCTCAGAAAGTTTTAGTGGCTTAAGGGTCCCTCAATACTCTGTTTCCTTGCACCATTTATTGTGTGTCTGTAAAGTTACCGGAGGGGAGTTTTATATTTCAAAGTGGGTTTGTGCCGTTGGCAGTAGTAGTAATGGAATTAATAATTACATTTTTGTAGAATTAATAATTACATTTTAATAGAATTTTCATTTGCAAAGTGCATTACAGCTGGTCTGTAATTAATTGCATACCTGTAGTGGCACTGAACTGTATCAGAGACTCCACAGTGTTAGAGAAACACGTGAGTTTTCAGAGACTTTGTTCCACTCTCGCTTGCTCGTGCAGCCAGGTCGGGTACAGACCCCACTCTGCGCTGTGGGCTTTGCATCTTCCCAGTTGCTGCTGCTCTTGGCACTTTTCTGCTTAACCAGTTTTTTACTTAGTTCTGTGTCTCCGTGTCTGCGTGTTCAGTGTCTGGCTGATGCTGAGGGTGGTTCCTCCGAACTCATTAGTTTATTAACTTTTGAGCTACGCTCATTGTAGATGTATTAACTGACAAAGTAAACAGCAAAGTCATGGAGCTCCAGCTGAGTGTACCTTCGTTTGTTTTAAGCAGTACAACCTGAAGAAGATTGTTTCAGGGGCAGAAAATAAGGTCCGTGGTCCACCCAAGGTCATGTGGGACTGTGCCAGAGCCCCGAGCCTGTAGTGGCTCCCGTGGCACAGGGGGAGGTGAGTCTGCACCATTCAGCACAGGCAGATTCCTTCCCACCCAGGATTTGGCTTTTCTCTCCTCTGTAGTCACAAAACAGTTTTAATACTTCATGAGAAGTCTGTCCACTTAGAATAAGGTAATTGATACAAGCAATTTTAGTCCCCTTTAATATAACAGATCTCAAGTGTGAAACCTCCTTAGTTAATGATCAGCATAAAATAAAAGTCTTTTTTTAGTGTAAGTTCTCAGTTAATTTTACAGTTCAGTTGAAGTGAAAATATCATTAAACAGGATAGTATTAAACTTTATACTTATTGGGCCTCCCCTACTCTGCAAGGGAGAGGTGAGTTGGTGTCTCGACTAGGTACTGGCTAATTTGTTAAGGGTGCACACGGAATTTAAACACCGAAAAGGTTTGAAGGTCACCTTTGGTAATGTTATGTTCAGCTGTCGTCCTGTTTCTGTCAGTGCTGCGCTGCCAGGAGCCCTCAGTGCGGGGCTGAAGGCTCTGAGCGGGCAGAGGATGGTGAGGGAGCTGCGGGAGGAAGAACCCGCAGCGCCTCAGCAGAGCTTCGCCGCCCGCAAGGAGCTTTGAAGGGTACGGAGTGCGCAGCTCTGCTGCTCACAAAGGACAGGGGATGTGGGTTCGGCTTCTCCTCCCTCTGCCTTCCCGTCCTTCCATTAAGTGCAGGTTTGATTGATTCTGTAAGGAGCCAGGCAAAGGCACGCTGCCTTCCCCAAGGCAGGGCACAGAAAGGGACACGCTTGCTGGTTTTAAACCCAGGCTGTAAGCTAGACTGTATCAAAATGCAACATTGCCACCGATGAGCTTGGAAAAATGAGGGCAGAATAACAGTTTTCAATTTAAAATAGAACTTAATGCTGTAAAGGAAAATATAACGAGGAGAGAAACTGTTGTTAGCTTGAACTGCAGAAGACACTGTTGTTAGAGAAAGAAGCATGAAACATGCCCTGTTAATTTGGGAAAATATAGGGGTTCTGGGAGTCAAAAAATCCTGCTTCAGTAAGGTAGGTGAACTCAATCCGCTTTCCAGAGGCATCTGCCATGGGTTCTGCAGTGACCATGGGGTCCTTTCAGTGGCAGATTTGCTCTGCAGCATCTTCTTTATGTTGGTTTCAGACTCTTTATCTAGTTCAGTTAAATATCCCTTTGAGATTTGTGTATGGTAGAAAAAAATTTTCAAGAAAAGGAGCTTCTCAGTCCTAAGGGTAAACTTTCAACCAGAAGTAGCATCTGCTGTTGGTAGATTTGGAGGAACTGGAGATTTTTAAATGTGTTTGTCTGAGTTTCTCTTGGGGAGCTCAGGACCTGTTGACTGTGGGGGTTTGTGATGGCTGCAGTTCCTGGGGCAGCTCCCTCCTCTGAGCTGCCCATTGGCACGTGGGCAGGACCCAGTCAGCATTTTGGGGCAACCCGAGTCATTTTTCTGTGGAATTTGGAGTGTACTGGGACGTGGTGGTGACAGAGCTGTCCCCCAGGTGCCTGGGAAAGTGGCCCCGTCCTTCTCCCTGTCTGCTCTCACCTGAACGAGCCAATGTCTTCATTAGCTGCCCTAGTGGTAATCTGCTGCTGCTGGAGATTAATAGAGAAAATATTTTCTAAACACTTCTGCCCATGTTTTCATTAATCTGTGCTTGGAAAATTAATCTTGTGGGGCGACCTGCAAAAGGTGTTAATTGCCGTTTCAGAGGAGGATTTATCAGAAGTTTGAGAAGGTGCCGCAGCCACTGCACAGTGGTGGCAGCAGTTCCAGAGGGACTATAGCAATGAGAAAGGGAGATTAGCTTTTACATCACTGTTATTCTCAGAGATGCGTTCTGACCTCTGACCCTGCTCTTCTGACCTCTGAACTTAATGCAAGTAAAACCAGTTCTTTTCAAAAGCTCTTTGGGGCAAAGTGCAGCCTTGGCTGTGGAGAGGCCGAGTTCCTGCCCCTTCAGGTTCAGTGTGGGATTAGAGAAGAAGGAATAGGTGAATAATTGAATTTATGTCCATCTTTAATACTGTATTGTTATTTTTGAAGACTGCTCAGATTGGGATTTTTTGTTGGTTTTTGGGGGTTTTTTTACAGTTATAAATTATGAAATTTGGCATGAAAATGAAGTTGTGTGTTAACGTGAGTGGCTTTCCTGTGATGATGATTTATTGTCTGCTTTTCCTTGTGAAAGCCACTCAGTAAATTCCTTGTGATTTGTAAACCTACAGGCAACGTGTTGGATATAAATGATGGATTGTACAGCTGAGGGAACAGATTTCTGCCTGCCCATGGGACTCATTTCTAATGACAGTTTTGTGGCGTCAGTGGGATGTTTGAGAAGCAAGCAACCCAGAATTTTTTTGTTTTCTTTTGCTTTTCCTTGAATATTGAACTTGATTTCAGGGACTGAGAAAATCTTGCTTTTCAATTTTGTGCTGTAGCCACCTTAAGTAAGACTCAGTGCACTGTCAGTCTCGGCCAAGCATCTTCTCTTGGCAGTGAACAAGCATGTGAGTGTCTGTCTGCCCCTTTCTCCCAAATGCTGAAGAACCTGGGCTTACAAAAATGAAACAAACACTGTTTAAATTCACACATGTCACTGTGAATCTTCTTGTGGTCAGTTCAACACTGTGAACCTCTGGACACTGTGACTTACCCGTGAGAGCACTGATCTGCTTTTGAGCTGGATTCTGCCAGTGAACGTTTTGGAAAGTGAAGTTTCTGTGGATGGGTCTGGACTTTGTAAGAGGGGACTGCTCTCAAGGGATGGCATTTCACCATTTCACTCTTGAAAAAAAGCTGAAATAGCCAGTGGTTTCATGTTCAAGTAACATTTCAGTTCTTGCTCAGCATGTTGTCTAACAATTGTTTCCTGGCCCAGCTGTGTCCATCTCTGCAGAAGGACAGAGGATTTCCAGGATGCTGTTGGTCACAGGAGTAGGGGAGGGGGCTCAGAGCCATGGTACCACACACCAGTTGTGCTGCTGCTGCTCTGAGGGAAAGCTGTCTTTTCTGCTGACAGCACTTGGTACTCGCAGGCAAGGAAAAAATTGTTTGGGTTGAGCAAAATGCTTCTCTGCCATTGCCAGTAAAACACCTGGAAACCAGGGGGATGGGGAGAACAGATCTAGTGGCATAAAGCGTGGAAGTCTCTTTTATGAGTCTCATGGTCTTTCCCAATCACTGTCAGCCTTTAAGAAATGTGAATGCTGTAATTGGCTGTGATGGGGAAGACAGAAGATTCCTTCTGCATGTGAAAAGGTGATGTACTAAAAATGATTCAGCATTCTGTTTTGTCAAATAGTTCATCAGTGCTGTCTTGCTTTTATTGAGAAAATATGCAGAAAGCACTTCAGAAGGAAAACTGTTGAACCTGCCAGCTAACCACTTGACTTTGATTTGTAACTGCCCTGTGAGCAGTCCCCAGAGGCTGTGGCATGGCAGGACTCTGCAGCCAGGGCAGAGTTGGAGGAGGATATGCTGGAGCCAGGCAGCCAGGAGAGGAACTGTTCAGACCCCAGATCCAAGATGCCACCACCTCAAAGTCCCATTCCTGAAAGAATGCAAATAACTTGTTGTTGGCAATGTGCAGACATCCTCTTTAGACAGCTGTACTTCAAATGCCAGTGATAGAAATCACTATTATTTTACAATGAGAAGAAAATTTGCTCTTAGCTTGCCGTCTTTGCTTCTATCTTTCAGAATGTCTCAGTGTATAGAAGGCATTTCCTTTTGTGTTTAGAGTTGTGTTTTCCTTCCTCAGCAGTCCGAGTGTCATAACTGTTAAATAGCCCTGAAGGGCTCTTCAGAGGGCAAAATCCCAGCAATAATGTCACCTCAGGTAGGCATAAGGAAGAGGTCTGAGGTTCTGCCACTGTGCATACAGAGAGTACGCTGGTCTTGTATCTCTTTCTATAGCAAACCTCTTCCACTGTTCACTATCTGTCATGAAAATCAGTTTTCCCTTCTCTGATAAAAAATTAATACAAGTGAAACGTCGACCTTTTCGGTGCTTATCGAACGTTAGAAACACTGGGCTGTTTGCTGATGGTGAACTTCAGTAAATTTTGGTGCACTAATACTGAGAAATTAATACTTTGCTGTTTAGGTTTTTTGGGACAGGAATGAACTATTTATAAGCTGGTTGTAAGCAATATAAACTTAGTATTTCTACAACAGCTTGTCCAGAAAAACATTCTTAAATGCCCACTTACTGTAGCTTCTGCCACTGCTTGTGAGCAATAGTGAGGCTGAAGGATTTTAAATTGGAATGGGAAGATTTAGTATTGGCATATACAATAATTTGTTTTAGGTTGTGTAAATGCTTTTTAATAAAGGGATTCACTCAAAGGAGGTTTGAAGATCAGGTCCTTCCGAGTTTTCTATGCACTTGGATTCAATTTTCAGAGTTTAGGAGCTGCTGAAGACTTTAAATGACTTCCTGAAATGGGAAGGGAATATCAGCTTCCACAGGAAGTTCCCTAGGGGGCTGTAGCACAACCAGACCACAGCCACACACTCTCCGCTCAGCCTGGAATTGTCACCTTTGCAAAGAGCATGAAGTGACCAGGTGGGGTGGGCATGTGTTGGTCACTGAGTCACTGACTGCAGCACCTACTACTCTTAACCATAAGCAAGAGGAGTAAAAAGAACAGGACCCAGAACCTGAGCATGTCCCTTTGCAGTGTAAGATATCTGCCAGTGGCTCCAGGGCTGATTTTGCCCAAGGGAGGATGCCAAAAAAAGATTCCAGCTAAGGCTTCTCGTCCAGCACAAAATTAATTCAGGATAAAACTGCGTGTGTAATTAATAGCTCCCAAAAGTTCTCTTAGATGTTTTTATATTTCTTATTAGTTGCATTTGTTAGAACTTGTGCTTATTTGCCCGAGTTGGACAGACAGTGAATGCATCAGACCTGTGTCCCTGGTGTGATCGTGCCCCTGCCCTGCACCCCCAGATCATTTGGCATGTGGCTTGTTTCTGTCATGTGTCTCCAAAAATACCATCTCAGCCTGCATTTCCCCAGGGCACTGTCAGATCTTGTCTAGTTCCCCTATGCTGTGATGCTCTTTTTTTTCCCAAAAAAGAGAATCAGACAGATAAAAGCCAAAGTTTCCCACTTGGGCGCAGCCAGCCTGCCTCTGATGGCCACGGTGGAGGCAGCTGGGCTGGAGATGCAGTGCTGTTCTTATCACAGTATTTGCTACTTCAGTCAAGTCTCCACTAAGACCAGCTCAATAATCCTTTTTTTGTGCAAAGCTTCCTCAGATATAAACGTATTTCAGTCTCGACCTATCTTCATTAGCCTCTGCCCGATCCGTTCAGTCTCAGACCCCAAACAGCTGAGACAACCAACACAGACATTAATGGTCCCTACAGCTTTGTATCTGATTATCCATTGATGTTGTAGGAGACATGATTAAAGCCTTCAAATAAAGTTGCAGCTAAATCCTGTCATAACCCAGCCCATTATTTTTTTGTTCTCTATTAGGATTTTAGGCATTTCTTTGACGTATTTTTATTGCCAGATTAGGAGGAAAACACTTGACTTGTTTGCAGCATTCTCATTATATTGTCTTTCTAACATTCCTGAAAGAGAATAAATATAAAATGCTTCTGTGTATTGTGTCATATTTCAGTGTGACAGTAATATGTTCCGTGGTTTTCCAGCTCACAGTTCTCACTGTGTGGTGACAGTCAGGAAGCCCTCGCACAGGGGAAGTGAAGTGGTGGCACAGGCTGAGGGGGCTGCAGGGGTCGATGGTGTACAGGGACCCAGGTAATGCCTGTCCTGTAGGTTGGTTGCATTCCACTAGAGACCCACCTGGGCAGTGCTGGTTTAGAGCACCAGCCTGTGAGTCAGAGCAGCCTCTTGTACCACTTTTCCTCTTACCAATTGCCCACTTACATCAAGGTCATTGGGATGCTCTTCCCTTACCTGAGAGTATGGGAGTCTGGCTTTTGTGTGGAGCTTGTGTCACCCAGATCTGCTCTCAGTAATCCCTTGCAGCCTTGCAGACTGTTCCATATTTACAGGTGCCATTAGACCATCCGTCCACAGGGCTCGTGCTGCCCTGTTTGTACCCAGCTCCAGAGGGGACACCTGCCTCTGTGTCCCTTTGAGGTTAGTTGGTAGAGATGAACGTGGGAATTCTTCCCAGTGAGAATCCCTGTATCCTGTGTACCTGATTGAGCAGAGTTTGCTTGAACTGTGCTACCAATTATTTTGGTTTTATCATGTCATTCAGAGCATCCATAAGAGCAGCTTCAGAGCAGCACCCACACTGCATGGCCTCTGTCCTGAAAATCAGTGATTTCTGCTCAACCTTGCTCCTACCCATCACCTGAAATACCTCCCAGGTCTCCAGAAGACCCTGGAGATTATTCTGGAGTATTCAAGCTGGTGACACAGCCAGGCTGTGGGGGTCTTTGTGGTACAGGAAAGCGATGGGCAGGACTAATGGGGAGTGGGATGCTGCAGGATGCCCAGCTGGATTATCCCAGTCATCATCCCAGGAGAGGTTTTATGGTTGATGGGTTTTGGGTTCAAGCAACACGGGTAGCAGGGAATGAGATAGGTGGTGTGAAACCTTTTGTGTCAGATTAAGAAGTGGGTTGAAAAGGATATTTTGTGACTAATTGGCCATGACTGCTGGGCCCAAGGAAACTCTGAGCTTTTGGAAAGCTCGTAATCCCATCAAGGATCTGGTGCACACTCTGGGCTCAAGTTGTTCCCGAGAGAAAGGGATGATGTTTTCCTCCTGCATTTCACAACTTTGCCCCTATACAGGCAGCATTCCTCCAGTACTCTTCTCACCCAGACCAGGGTGATTAAGCACTTAAATTGATTAATCAAATTTCTTGTGATGAGAACTACTGTCATTCATTAATCTGAATGGGATTATAAATAAGAGCTGGCAGAGAGGGGAGACAAACATGTTGACAGATAGACCTGCTGCTTTGAATACAAATCACACCGCTGCATCTGGAGGGTCTGAGCTCCTGGCAGCCTCAGGATAGAGCTTCCCTAAAGGTAAAATTAGACTGAGATTAAAGTATCCCCGTATTAATAAAGAAATATGCATTTATGAAGAGGCAGGCACTGCGGGGGGGTGTGGGGCTGCATACCAATGATCCTGCAGTGGGCTGGCTGTGGGTGTTGCTGCCGTGGAAGCATCAATCCCCTCGTACGCCGATTGCTGTCGCTAAGCCAATGTCATTAGGAGATTCATTTGTAACAGTTAAAACCTTGCAATCTTTGCAGTGACTTCAGAACCCCACAGAGGGAAAACAGGGTTTGAAAAAGAACCCATTAAACATTTAAATATTTCATTAAATATTGAACATTTCAAAAATTGCTTTCTAACGAGTCTCGAGTAAACAGAACAATATTTGTTAACTAAAGCCACCAGAAGTGACAAGGTCCTGCAATGCACAGGCTGCGTAACCTCCCTTGCTCAGCCATCACATGAGAGCCCTTGGCTCATTCTAGGAATTGTTATCTGGGTATGGCTGCTGGTGGCATTGAGGGCATGTGGAGGGTTTGAAACGTCAGGCAAAGAGCTGATAGGATTAAAAGCAAAATCTCTGCACCAGGCTGAGTGCCTGCACGGCGGGCTGTGCCCGGGGCTGCACAGCACTGAGCCACAGTGCTGCAGCCAAAAAGTGAAGGGTCGGGTTCTCCAGGGTTTTGCAACCACCTAGGAATGTTAAGAATGTTTTTGGGATCTGCTGTCAGTACCAGGGACTCCTCACCCGACCTGGCAAACCATAAGCAATCACTTAATTTCTGTTGACGTTGATAAAAGGCGAACGTTGCCAACAGAGCAGCTTAGCCCAGGCTGAGATCTGAGCACGTGGTTTTGCGCTTTGCTGAATCAAAGTTACTATTTACAGACGTCAGAGGAAAATCCAAACCTGTCTAATATCTCTGTTTTGTTAAGATGAGGAGTGAGAAAACACGTTTAGGAGCATTTTAATTGAAGATTTGCATCAGTAACGGGAAATTTTGGATGCCTCCCTATGTTATGACACTATTTAAGTCAAAACAAGAGCTCTGGGGGCAGCCTGCTGGCCTTGGGGATTCCCCAGGGTTCAGGCAGAGTTACACCTCCCTGTTTTGAGAAGCTGAACTGGGGCCAACCTTCATGGGGAAACATGGAGGTCTCCTGTGGCATCCAGGTCAGCTCAGCATTGCTGTGCTCGCTGTGCCCGACGAGAGCTCTCACAAACCTGCGCCTCCGCTCGCAGGGCCAGGCCCCGTCAGGCCCTCCCCGGCTGCATCTCGCTGCTGGGGGAGGACAAGGAGGACTGATGGCACGTGGCTCCCTGTGCGTGGTGCTGGCATCGAGTCAGGGTTTATAGCAGCACATTGGCTTTTCTGGGTGAATCCTGATTAAGGAGCGGGCGGGAGCCGCCGCTGTCTCCCAGCCCCCGCGGCTGACAGGGACGAGCCTCAGCTGACCTTTAAATGGATTTGGAACTTGTCTGTGGCTTTAGCATCCCCGTCCTGAAGGAAGGACCATCTGCTGCAAGATAACCCAGTCTCAGAAGGCACTTGCTTCAGGTCTGTTTGCAAAGAGAGGTGACATGCAATATTTGAGGGGTTTCCCCCACGGTTGCTAATTCGGTGGCCAAGAGGCAGCTCCCACTTTTCAGCTGCTTTGCTTTTACAGCCAGAGCATCAGCAGAGAATGTTGTGGGTGCTGGTTACAGACACAGTGCTGCCACTGCCAGCAGTGTGCTACTTACTGATGGAAATTGGTGAGGAAGCTCAGGAATGGTTGGTGTAATTACAGAGGGAAATGGCAGCAGCACTGGGGTGTGACAAGGAGGCGATGAGCTGCTGGGCTGAGCACATATTGCCCAACACCACCATGGAGCCAAGGAGCAGAGGGCATGGTCCTATGGTCCTTTTCCCCCAGTAACCTGCACAGATCCTGCTTACGATGTCCGCAGGCTTGCCAGGGTGTTAGACGTTGAAGCCTTACACCAGAAAATTACTCGAGTATATTTTAATAATTTACAGCCACAGGTCTTACATGGTTTGTTCTCTAAAGATTGATTTAGCTTCTTATTAAGGGAATTGGGAATTCAGTGTGAAAATCTGAACAAAATCTAGGCGGTTTTTAGGGTTTTTTTTAAATATCCACTAGTGTAACTCACTGGGGAGAAGAATTTCAAAGCCTGTCCAATCCTATCTTGAATTTTTGATTCTTCTGCTTTCCTATTTCCATTCCCAAGGTGTGCTTGTTAAGGAAGAACACCTCAGCATTATTGTATTATTTTTAAATAAGCCACAATCACTGTAAGGAGCTCAGGATAAAAAAATCCACTAATAATTTGATTTTTTTATTCCCCCTCCCTGCCTCCAGTTTTTAAAAGTTTGGTAATGCCAGATGTGCACTGCATACAAATGGCAGTGTGGGCAGCTGTAATTGCACACTCTCCCCAGGGCCCAGAGAAGGCCTTTTCTCTTTAATTACCCTCGACTTTAAAGGTATGAGCTGCAGTGGAGCTGCCAGGGCCGGGCTCTCTGGGAGGGCTGCACAGGAGGTGCCCACAGGCAGGGGTGGGTGTCACATTCCAGGGATCCCCCCATGGCAGCAGGACACGGTCTGTGCTCAGGGCACCCTCAGCTGCACACACTGGGGCATCTGCAGGGACCAGGACGTGCTCCCAGAGAGGTGACAGGACCACACCAGTGTGGGCATCCCGGTCCCAGCCTGGCAGTGGGTCAGAGTGCTCCCTGCAGGGCAGTGTCCCTGTCCTTCAGCTGGTGCCGCTCGGGCTCCTTCAGGCTCAGGCTGATGCCCCACGGGAGGGGATGGGGGCTCTCATCTTAGGCCCTGTTCTCTACACAGCAGTCAATGAGCTGCTGTGGTGGCATTTCTCCTTAGACAGCTCAGAAATGCCTTTTCTCTTCTCCTGGAGATTTTGTAAACTTAAAAGAGAATCATGAAAAAAAGTGTTCTCCCCTGTCCAGCCCATTAATTCAGCCTGCTCAGGACAGAATTAACCTTGGCAAGCCTTGCAGAGGAGAGAGTTGTTCTAACCTTAAAAATCTGCTGATTAAAGCTGGTTTCAGGAATTCGATTTCACTTAATGCGTTGGCTGAGCGCCCAGCCTGGCATTAACATCTCCACAGACACACAGGCCTCCACAGCTTTTACCTCCCCACTAAAGAATAAATAAAAAAATAAAAGAAAACCCAGATAATGAAACCCCTGTTGCCTGTTCTGAGCAAGAATTCATTTTAAAGACAGCTTTAGCTCAAGGCATTACTCCTGCCCTGGTTACCTGTGTGCTCCAGCCAGGCAGGGCAGTAATTCCACTCTCCTCGGTAGGTGCAGGGTGGTGTCCGGCCGGCGGGGGCTCGGTGACTCTGAGCTGTCCTAGGCTAGGGATTCATCCCACGCCAAAGGCAGGGGTCAGCAGGGCCAAGTGTAGGGAAATCACCTCTACACCCTCCTCCCCTTAACCCCCGTGTACCGAGCCATGGGGCTGCACACTTTGTGTCATCCACAGCGCTTAACTCATTAACCTTGAAAATCCTCCAAAACAATGGCGCTCAGATTTCCTGCTTTCCATTTATATCCTAAAGGGGTTTTATATGCCTTTTTATCCAAAAATAAATGTAGGTTTTATTGCTGCCATCACTCATTTTGCCTACACTCCATGTGCACTCCCAGGGTCTGTTTCTCCCCTGCAGCGTGTTTCTCCGACACTGTGGATCTCTCGGTGCCCGTGGGGACAGTCCCTGCCATCTCTCTGAGGTCAGGAGCTTGCTCAGTGTGTGGGTCTCCTTCATCCCAGCTGCCCAAGTTAGAACATCCAGCCTCTACACATCAATCCAGAGTCAGATTCTCATGTCCTGTCATCATGGGGAAAAAAAAGAAAAATTTAAGAAATCCCTTCTGTATTCTGAGTGCTTTGTGAATTCTGTGAATTGTTAGGATTTTTTGCTGAAATGTTGACAACTATTTTCTTGGAGGTGGGAGGCTTTTGTGTGATTCATTATTGACAGCTCCAGAATTAACCACAAGGCAGCTCTGGAGAGGCAGGGCAGTGCTCCCGCCTGCTGTGCACCACAAGCTGCACCGAGCCCAGCACTGGCACTTGTTGGGTTTTGTTTTAATCAGAGAAGTTTCAATCGACTCCACAGCAAGTCAGGATGGGAAGCAAGTTGGGGGATGCTGGAATATATTGATATATATTGCACAAGATGCTATGGATGTCTGTGTTGGCTGTGAAGGCGACTCCAGCTGCTCCAGACCAGCTTTCCACCCTCACTGGGAAGCAGGTTGGACTGGGAGATGCTGCACCTCCCAAGCTGCTTTCCTGAGAGGGGAGACCAGCTCTGAGTCAGCAGAACCAAAGGTTACAGACCTTTCCATGCAGCCCCCAGCGCTGTGAGCCAGGAGTCACTGTCAGGGATTATCCACACAAAAGGCAGCGGCTGTTCCCCATCTGAGGGGAGGGATTTAAATGTTAAGCTTTTCTTTGGATTATTTTCTGCAGGGCTTTTTTCCCCGCTCTGTTTTTCCTCTCTGCATTTCTGTGTGTGGAATGTACCCTTGAAACATTTGAAAGTATTACTAATCTTTGTCATTTCAGTTTTAAAAATAACTCAGTGACAGCAGCCAGCAGTCCTTAAATCCTGTTTAATTCAGGTCAGCCTTGCAAGTGGTGATCCAGGGGAGGGGAATCTGCCATAGCCTTCTGTGTGCTCGCCAAGTGCACACATCCAGAGGCACTGCACCCCTCTGCACTCGGGCATCTTTGAAATTAAAACCAGTTTTGTGTGTTTGTGTTATGCTGGGCTTGGTTTCCAACTGAAAAGTTTTAACATACTGGAAATTTGATTTTTTTCCTGAAGAAAGAATTCCTTGGCCTTGCTGATTTTAGTTAATCAGAGAAGCAGAGCTTATTTAAAAAACAAAACAAAACAAAACAAAACAAGCAGAAAAGAAACAACCTGTATTTTGGCATTTTGCTGTCTAAAATATCTGGCAGCAGTTTTTCAGTTTACAAACACAACATTTTCAGTTGAAATACCCAGGAGATAAACTATGGAAAAAAAGATATAGGTGTTGTGTTTGTCAAAAAATAAAAATAGCTTGGAGCACAGATTCGAATGCAGCCCCAGACCCCCCGTTGGTGTTGGGGTGCCGAGCGCTGCCGGAGCCTCCGTTGCCTCTGGCTGCTCCAGGGTGACTGTGCTTGGGCAAAGGCAGCAGGGGGGGAGGCTGTCAGGGAAGGGGTTCTGTGCCCTGTAGCAATGCTTAAAAACACACGTTGGGGTGCCACGATCCTGTGTTGGGTGTTACCAGCCCGACCAGCAGCAGGACGATGTCTTTGGTGGCGGGTCATGCACTGCCACCCCCTCCCCAGCGCAGCCTCTCAGGCGACGGTTCCTTCACTAACCTGACTCTGCTTTCTCTCTTTTTGTGTCCCCAGTGCCTGTATGGCTGCTACGTCCATTCCTCCATCATCCCCACGTTTCACAGAAGGTGCTACTGGCTTCTGCAGGTAGGATGGCGACACGTTCCTCTCTCCCGGGTCACCCAGGCGAGCCCCTGTGGCCGCGGTCGTTCGGCCGCTGCCGGGGTGCTCAGCATCCCACCTTCCACTGCTTGGGGGGTTCTGTTTGTCTGAAGGGGAAATGGCTGTTCTTAGTTGTATGTCTCTGTTTAGAGAGATGATATATTTTCTCTAGAAACAGAGAGCTGATGCCAGGTCAGACATTCCCTAAACATGGATTCTGCTCAAGTGAGACTTCCTGGAGGTTTTTGGTTGTGTTGTTCCATTCTGAAGTGAGGCAGCAGCTGGGAAGCCGACTGCTGTACTGGCATGCCATGGCATAGGAGAGAGATCAGCCCTGGGGCTGTGTTTGAATTTGGGGAGAACCATGGGGCCAGCCTTGCAGTGGATCTGCTCTCCCCCAGTGAGGAGTTTAGTCCCTGGGGAGACAATCAGTGATTTTTCTTCTGGCTGTTGTGGGAACAGCGAAGTCCCAGGAGTCAAGCTGTTTTCCTCTTATTTACACAGTGTTTGGGCAGCTTCCCTGGGGCTGAGTGGGTTGTGCTCAGGGTCACGTGTGGGAGTTTGCCCAGGTGGTGTTTGCTGACCCTGTCTTTGAGGAGCTGTTTGTATTCTTGGCTGGTTACCATGGTGTACAAAGTGGAAGCAATTTATCTTCTTTTGTTAGAAAACGACACTTGATGCATATTGTAATAATACTGTTTTAAAGCTTAAACTCTCATGGTCCTGAAAACTAACAGGTCTGAGGAAAGTGACATCTGTTTCTAGAAGCAAATGGAAAATAATCCCTTTCCCCCCCCGGTTTTGTAATTGCACTTTCATAGTAAAAAAGAAGACACTGCTGCTGTCACTGGGGCAGGACAAGACACCTCATGACCTGCAGAGGACTGTGCCTGCACCATGAATATAATCGAAGGGAACATGCACCAAATGTCACTGTCCTCTGTGCTGTCTGTGTGCTCTCAGCTCCATTTGCACCCACAACATATAAATGCCACATACAAGGAAAGAGGCTTGGCTTGGCTGCAGTGGTGGGAGCAGCACTGCACCTCACAGAGCAGAGCTGTGGCTCCTCTGAAAATACAGAGTGACCATGTTGATCTTGCTCTCTTATATGCTGGCCAGGCTGTGCTTGTACCCCCTGAGAGGTCCTCTCCTCATAGGTCCCCTCTCTTACCTTCAGTTGCGAGCTTTGTATTTCTTCTTTTGTTGTGTGCTCCCCAGAAGTGTTACTGGCCCTGGCTGCTGTGGCTGGTAGCCAACATGTTAGCCAGCATCTCTCTGGTGGGTTGCACTGAAGCAGTATAAGATCTCTGAGCTGTACCCTGGGGTCTGACCCCTTCATGTTCACAGCGTGTGTGTTGATTTTTAGTCGTCGTCTTTGCTCTGGTAATCACTTTGGATCAGGAGGAGTGGATGGGAAGTACATTTCTTAGAAGCCTATTTATAAAATGCACTGCCGGATGTCTCACTGTGGCAGTGGTAGACTGGTATTCCTCTACAAGGACACATTGTGCCTTCTCTGTGGGAGGAAGAGGGGTCTGTGATTCATGACAGCATCTCCCAGGCATAAACGGGCATCCTTCAGTCATGTGCTCAAGGTTATTCAGCTGGGAGAAAGGAGCTGGCCCAGAATAGATGATGCTTTTCTGTTGTCTGCACAGTGTTTGTGTTCAGCTCCATGGTGAATTCAGGGGGAATGAGACCAGAGAGGGAGAAGGTGTTTTGTTTATCTGCTTCAGAGGCTTCCACTTCAACACCCCCCAGTAAATGAGTTTGATATTCCAAAACAGGTACAGCCAGGGCAATGTTTAACATTAACCTCCAGCAACATGTTTGACTTTTTAATTCACAGAGGCACTTAGGTGCCTTGCCCTTTGTTTAGAGAGACATTCAGCACCTTCCTGGGACACGTAATGCTCTGCCTGTGAGCCTCTGGTCAGTGGGGAGTAAATACAATTAGTCTGCAATGCTGCCTGTGTTTTATGGGATGATCTTCCTCCAAATCCTATTGTCAGGTTAGATATCGATTAAAAATCCCCATGCAATTGTTCTTGATCTTTTCTGCCTCAGATTTGCAGTGTAAAGGCCAGGACTCAAACCAACCACAGGGACTCAAGGTCTCCCTCATGCATTTACACTGCGCCGTAGCCATTAATTATATGGTCGTGTCTGATTTCTTACTTTAAGCAACTTTGTGTTGTCATTTATGATTGACATGATGTGCCTGCTCCCTGCAGACTGGTCAGAGGGATAAGAAATGAGAACCAGTCAGCTGGAGCTGCACAGTGCGTTTTTCTGTGTCTCCTAAAATTATGTCCTAAACAAGAGGAAACCCTTCCCATTTCTTTTTGATGGCACCCCATCAGAGCAGCCTTTCCCTCTCCGATTACTTGTGCTGTGCTGCATCAGCAGCATCTCCTGCATCCCTGGCTGGAGCAGCCACAGACAGCTCGAGGGTTTGGGACTTTTTCAACATAAATTGGAAGCATTACAATCTCATAAAAATTCTCAATACTTTTGCTTAGTAGTGGGTTTTTATATTTCATTTGGGTGAAATAGAAGTGGCTGGGCAATAAAGCACTGAGGATGCTGCACTGCACGGGGGCACTTAGATGTGTCCTGTATGTTGGGGGGGTGGGGTGTGAGCGAGGCCTCAGCACAGTGAGCCTGTGTGTGTTTGCTAACGGGATTATAAACTGTTGCTGCTACCCCGGCATGTTTTCCCAAAGTGGGTTTAACCTGTACGATGAAATTAAGTGTGTACAGAAGTCTAGCAGAGCATGGCCTGGGGTGCCCAACCATTGCCAGCATGTCTGTGTCTCAAGCATGCCCGGGATCCAGGGGGCTGTTCACAGAGCAGACCTGTGCAGCAGCTTTACCTCCCTTGGGTTCCTGTTCTCACTGCCCTGTCTGCGTGTGGAACTGTGCTGGAAAGGAGACAGTGAATGTGGGGGGAGCACATGGCACTGCCAGGAGTGCAGAATGGTCTTCTGCATACATTTCGCTCTGAGCTGCAGCAGCAGAAATGCTTTTGGTACCAGACATTGTCAGGATGCAGCAGTCAGTCCCCTTTTGTCATTGTTGGGCTTCGCAATGCACGAGCATTTTCAGAGAATGAGGAAGTTGTGGATACCCTTTTCCTGCTTCCTTAACATGCCTTTGACTTGATCTCTCTGAAGGATGCTCTCTTCTTTCCCTCCTTTCATCTTCTCACCCGCTCTTCTGAGGTCACCGTGCTCATTGCTGTGTCTCTGCTGCCTTGCAGTCACCAGAACAGCCATGTCTCAAGACTTCCCATCACGTTTTCCAGGGATCATTAAAGATCTGAAATACTCCTGGAATCGGTGGAGCTGTGCAAAAGCTATTGCTCAGTCCAACTGAAATACCAAGGATTCTGTGAACTCTTTTGTAACAATTGTCTGTTTTCATTATTTTGATTTTTTTTTTTGATCATATGTCTAACATATTGGCTCCTGAAAGTGAATTTCAGAGTAACCATGTAGGAAAAGCTCCTGTCCTCCCACCTGTCTCCTTCCCAGGAGCAAAGGGTCCTGTGCACTGTGCTCCATAATCACCCTGTGAGTGTCAAAGAGAGCACAGCCCATGTGCTGTTGGAGAAAGGACAAACCCCAGAGACCTGTTGGCATTTGCAGCCAGTTTCACCCGTGAGACTGTGGAAAGAAATCAAGATGTTGCTTTCCTGAAAAACATTTTCAGGACAGAAGTCTGTGGTACATAACACTGAACTGTGGCTTGGGCTGGGCTGTGCCCTGTGTCAGCCTGGATCCCTGTGAACCAGAGATGGTTGGACCTCTGCAGGGTGGATGAAGTGGGGCTGCGAGAGCAACAGTACTAACCCTCTGCTGATGTTACAGTAAAGGGGAGGCAAAGAGGATTACAAATGAACTGGTGTGTCAAAGGCTGGAAACATTTTAGCAGGAGCACTTTATCTTTTATAATGTTTTATAAATTATTTATTAACATTCTTGCTGCATTTTCCTGAGAAATTGGGTAGAAGAACAGAATGTATAGCCAGCAGATTATATTCCAGAAGGAAGACGCCTGTGATTAAAAAACAATTTCCAACCCTTTCAAATACATAACTTTATTTTAGACGAGCAGGCTGCTATTTTTGTATCACTCTCCACCATTTTAAAGAAAATCCCATATTTGTTCTCTAGATATATGAGGAGACTGACGTTAATGCAAGCAAACTAAAAAGCAGTCAGAGTGCTTTAGTTGTTGCTTAAATAATCTGTTGTCATTTATAGAAGAGATGCGTTTCCCAAAGTGCTGGGGAACGTGCCTGGGTTGCTGATTGAGAGGAGTTCTGACAGGGGTGACAGGGAAAAGGCCAAAACGTGGCTGACTCCCACAGAAAGGGAGAGCAGGTTTTGTGCTTTTGGCTCTTGGTGGAAATGGTGCCCTGTTTTCCCCGGACATCTGACCTGGGGGAGGGAAAGCAGCGACTTTGTCCCTTCTGGGTGGCCGCAGCCCTGCCAGGTGCCTTGGCATGGCATGGCATGGCATGGCATGGCATGGCATGGCTGGGAGCAGCCACACAGCGGCTCCTGGTGCCTCGTCCAGCAGCTCAGGGCAGATATGGCATCGGGCCTGCATGAACAGGGGCACCTGCCTTCCCCAAAATGGGTTTTTCCCCTCTGACTACAAAGGGAACTGACAGCAGGGTTGGGTCGGGGGCACCTGGGGATCCTGCGAGAAGCCTGCTGCTGCTGGGAAACATCTACAGCTCAGCAGGGCCACGCAGAAGTGGCACAACTGGAAACAGGACTACTTGTGCTCCAGCACCCACCCTGCTGTTCTCCCAGGAGGACCCAGAAAGCAGGACTGTCATCCCTCCAATTCTGCTGCGGTTCAGTCTGGCGATGCTGTCACCGAGACGTTCTCACGGCAGGGATCGCAGCCATGCAGCAGCACAACTCAGCTGGAAATTAAATCAAACCACAGGCTCCAAGACACTTATTAATATGCTCTGTATACTGAGGATTAGGCTTTTGGTGACACTTAAATTGAATTCTAATGCTATTTTGAAATATATAATACGCTGAATTTACTTCACCTCAGGTTTGAGTTAATGGTTTATTAAATTATGCACCTTGCAGTAGCGAAGCTGTTTCCTGGTGTAGGACACCGAGCCTTGCAGGAACAATGCAGAGATTCTGCTGAGCTCATCCACATCCTCCCTGGTCAATTATTAGGTCTGCAGGTGTCAGTGAATGTATTATACTGCTGGCTGGAGTTTCACCCTCACCGAAGAGGTATAATTGGGGCTTGAGCTGGGAATTCTGTAGTGAAGCAAATTACAGTTTGAGTTTAGAGATCTGGAGTTCGTTTTGGTGTGGGCAGCAGAGGACTTGAAGCAGATGCTGCCAAGACTGAAGTCTCTCTTTCTAATGCAGGATATTTTTTTCCTCTAATACTCAGTGTTTTGGCCTGCAGTGAGTTACCCTCTGTATTTTGTCTGTTAAGGCACATTTTTTTAAGTGTTTTGGATAAATCACTTCCCAGGTGCCTGCGGGTTTGAATGCTCTTTTTGCTGTCCTCTGCCTTTGTGAGCATCTTGCTTATTACCCCAGTTGCTTTTATTCTCAGGATAATCTTTTATTTCTGAAGGAGTCTCTCTGTACTCCCTTTCTATCGACTGGCTGCCTCAGCTGTCACTGACGACTGTGCTGCCCCTGGTTAATGAAGCTGTGACGCCTCTTCTGTCTCACCCTGTCTCACTGGTATGAAGACTCTCCATCCCTGTCACCTCCTGCAGCTGCCACCTGCATCCTGCCACCTGCGCCCCCCTGGGATGCATCACTGCATCCCTCCTGCTGGTGCACACCCATGGCGATGTCTCGGGTCAGACCAATGGATGGGAAAGGGCTGTCACACACATGGATGTATGCGTGGTGCCCCACCCTTAGTGAAAGGCAGAAAAGGTTATTAAAACCAGCCCTAAGGTCATGGTCTGCACTATAAAATGCTGTGCCTGCTCTGAGGCCATGGGAATGGTGTGTGGGGACCACAGCCTTAGTCCTCTGTGAGATTATGCAGTGGTTTCCTTTAGTATATTAGTGAAGGGGCAAAAGCCAGTAAGGAATGACCGACCTCAATGGCTTTTGCTCCTGAACAGGCGTCATACCTCAGGGGATCATTTTCTACGTCAAGGAAGAAGTGCACAATTTGTCTTACCATACATTTGTTTCCGTTAAATGTCAGCTTTGCCTCCCCTCCTGGCGCAGCCGCGAGCCGTGTGTCGAACGGCGTCTGCCGGCTCGCTCTGCCGGCTGGCCCTTGGCAGCAAAGAAAGCATGACAGAGTAAAACAGAGGCTGAGGGGTTTATCGGTTTAATCACTGTAAAATGGGATGGTCTCTTCCCAGCAAAGGAGATTTCCCAATAATGTAACCAGGACAAAGTAAGTCTGTTGTGACTGCACGGCGTGTTCTGTGACACAGAACACATGTCATGGGCTCGACTCCGAGTCACGGAGCTGTGTGAAACTTTTCATGGAAAAGTACAGCAAATACGTCCTATAAGCTGCTACCTGTGCAATGCAGCACTCTGATAAACAGTAATTGTAACTATTATGGGATGTCATCTCCTCTGCCATTTATTGACCTTTTCTTCAGTGTAATTTTCTTCTTGGGAGTCCGGGTTACTAAATACCTTGGGAAGAGCAGCCATGTGAGCATCTGGGACAGCACAGCCATCAAGACCTGCTCAAGTGCTGAAAGGTGCTCCATTTTAAACTTGTTTAATGTTTACATTATGGTAATAAATCTGGAAACCTCTGAGAAAGTAAGTTTTTTTCTGAGTTCACCTTGTAGTCATCAAGGGAAAGAAGTTACAACTGTTGGGCACTGGGACGCTGCTAAAAGAAATTATCTAAAATAGCTTTTCTGTCTGTAATAGCATTTCAGATCCTAGAGCCTTTTCAAGCTCAAAGTGACCCAAAATTACTTGTACAGTGAGAAACAGCATCCTTCAAGGGAACTAACTCCTCACTTTCAGGTTTTGTAGAATCAAACAGGAAATCCATTGCAGATTCAGAAAATAATATGATGAAGTAAGTTTTGGAGGGGCAGCTCTGAACTTGGGAGAAGAGGTTGTACCATGTTTGGGTTTTTACAATGGTTTGCTGAAATCACATGAATTCACATCAGCTAAGAATATCAATTGCTTTAAAATGTCACCTTCCTCATAGCTTTACTCTACATGAAGCAGACCTAGGCACTGTGTTTAGGCATGGCAAAGGGGGGATAATGTGTCCTACTCGCTGTGACCTTCAGGCAGAGCATCCCTCCCCAGAGCTCCCTGGTGCTGCAGGGACTGGGGCTGTGTGAGCTCCAATTCCCAGCCTGCCACTCGGGTTCTGGGGGAGGAGGATGTGGAGAGGGCTTGATTAAAAAGTCCTTTTACTTCTTCTCTTGAAGGATGTTTGCAGTGAAAACTGTATGTGAAATTTATACTCCTCTCATATGATTCTGACTGGTTTTAGTGCACAAATTCTCAGAAGAAAATGTATTCAATAAAAATTTGATGTGGAACTATAGCTCAGCAGAATCTTTTTTCAGAAATCCAGCTCTGGGATATTTATTTTGTATCTAGTTTCAGTTTTTGTGCCTATTCCTTCTGCAGATGCCCTCGTTAGCCTGCTAACAGCTCATGAAGAGCTCAGCCCCTCTCGTGCCCCATCCCAGCATCCCAGCACTGCCCAGGGCATTCCTGCAGTGCCTGTGGGGAAGGTTTAGGGGAAGGCACATGTGTGTGGAGTGCTGCTTAGGGCTGCTGCAGTTGGCTTTTTCCACGAGCAAATCCTGCCTTTTGTTAGTGAGGAGAGCAGAGGGCCCAGCAGTCACTCAGGCTGGGGGGCTGAACGTGCAGTAGGTAAAACAGTGCCGGGCTGATGGGCAGTGATGTGACCAACAAGAATGTGGTGTGCTTGGTTTATGACAAGTCTATTGGAAATAGTTTTAGCAGGAAAGGTGTGATAAATCTGGATTTATTCTCATTTGATGCTCAGCATACAGAAGGAGATGCTTCAGGGGAAGTAGGAAAGAAATCTGGGATGGCCACGATGAAAATTGCAGTGTAGAAAATTGCAGCTGTGAGCCTCGAAAGCAAGCGAGTCAGTGCCGTGATCCCGGTATCTGGGATGGGTTAGCACCAGTGTGAAGGGGAGAAGAGATGGAATTCTTTCCAGGCTTTGGAACAAGTGACAGTGATGAGTAGAATCCTCACTGGCCCCTTGATTTCCAGCCCTTGTTCCAAAAGGTTCCTGTTTGTTTCCAAAATTACAAGTGAGTGGCAGTTTGTGAGACAGGCCTTTGATTTGTCCTGCTGCCTCCTCCTGCCCTGTGCCAGGAGCGGCATCTTCGGGCAGTGGTGCCCGAGGAGGCACAGAGTCACTCTGTAAGCAGAAATCCCAAGGCTGGATCCTGTGTTCAGTGTTTCAGGGTCACCTGAAAGATCTCAGGCAGGTTTCTGGTCTGGTGTACTGCGGGAACACAGATCCCGAGCAGCCAGAGCGGTGCCCTCTGAATCACCTCCTCCTCAATGCATTTGAATGCAGAGCTGGAGCCTCGAGACAACTGAGAGCATTTTCCTAAGGTTTAGTGATAAACTTCTGTCTTCTGTGAGTGAGCAATCTGCTGCTTCGCCACTTTTTTCAATTTAGACGGGAGTACACTGAAGCCCTCTTGCAAAAATATTTATTGTGTCAAGCAAAACTGGAGGGTTTGGGTTGTACTTCTCTAGTAATTTTTTTTCTTTACTTCTAGTGTTCTCATATCAAATTTTCACTGGAAAAGTACTGCCCAGAGGCATGGGAAATGGCATATGGCTTTATGAAATATACTCCCGTGCTAGGATACACCATGTTTTTATTTTGTGACAGTCCAGGATTCAGTGCGTGGCCTAAATATTGTGGCATCCTATTTGATTTTTGAATTGTTGGATGGAGTAGACACTATAGCTCATGGACAACACGACCATTTTTCCCCATGGTTTACCCTTTTTCTAGATTACTGTCTGTAAGTTTCAAAATGGAATAGGATTCCTCCCTAGTTTATAAATTAGGGCCATATTACAGCAGCATCCAGTAATGCTGCTATATTTCAGATGGTGTCAGGGTTTCTATTATAAACCTTATTTTTCAGAAGTTTATAGCTTAACCATAAAAATTTGCTGTGTACTGGGGCTCAGGATGTAACAGCTGCATCTCTGCCATGCAGAGGGTGTGTTTGCACGTAGTTCCTGCAAGCAGAACAAACCACATTTCCTGTGTATGTTTATGCATAGAGCTCTGTATAATTGTATTAAATATCAGTGTAAGTTTTTATTTTCAAAGTTAATTGCTTGAAAGCCAGGAAATGCCCCCTTTGACAGGAGGTCTGGAATGTTGCCAGAGGGGTGCTGGCTCCCAGTGCCCTGGGAGGCTCCAGCCTGTCGGGGCGATGTCAGGTTTTCTTGAACCAGAAAAATGAGACAGGACAGAGCCTTTTTCGGAGCAGGAGCTAAGTAAGGGATCTGCTGATGGCTTTTGCAAACCTGGAGTGATTAGCTGGGAGCACTGTTAATCTTAAGGGCTGTTCTTACTGAGGGATATCTGGCCCACGCAGTAACAATTGGCCATAAATATCTCTGCTCCACCAAAAGAAACCCTGAGAATGGATTTGCATACAGGCTGTACCTCAGATAATATCTGCAAGCTTGCACGGCTGTGAACGTGTATCGTCGGTGGGTTTTCTTGTGTTGACATATGAGTAAGATACCAACAGCCTCTTTTAATAGCCCTGCATAATGCTCACACCTGCTGCAGTATAATTTGCTGCATTTCAGCAAATAAGCTGGCTGAAGGGAATGAGGAATGTCATCCCACAGTGCCGTGAGCTTCCGTCAAAGGAGACGAACCGGGGCTGTTTGTGGCCCGGCGCTGTGTGCAGCCGGCTCACAGCTGTGAGGGTGTCGTTCTGCTTTGGCTCCAGCAGCCACCAGCAGAGGAGCACTTCAGGTTTCCAAATACCCTGATAACGAAGGACACAGATTTGACGTGAATGTCAAAAAACAAAAAAAACCCCCACACAATCTCCAAGTTGGCGTGAGCCTCACGGCAGCTAGATATCTCTTCTGTGACATTTTGGCTCTCGTTGGCTTCCCATCTGCAGGAGTTTAATGCCAGTGTCAGACAGGCCTATGTTTAAGCTCATGTTTTTCTGTGTGATAAGGCATTCTGACCTCAGTGCCGTTGGCCTGTGTTAATTCTCACTCCGAAATTGTGCCTGGTCAGAGTGGCTGGATCAGATCTCTCGAGCACTGTGGTGGAGAGCACAGCGCTGGCTGGTTCTGCTTTAAAAGTCACATTGAATTCCAGCTGGGAGCACGTTTTTACCGTCATCTCCCCAGATGCTCTGCAGTGTTTCCCATATGAATTCAAACCTGAACAACAGCACACTGTTGGCTGTGTAAGGTGTCATAACAGGGCATGTGGCATTGCATGGTGATAGGGGTGTTGCCCCACAGGTGACCCCTAATCCAACTCCCTGCAATGTGCACAGAGCTCGGCCATGTTCATGAACACACCTGCACAGTCTCGTTAATTAATATCATGTTTTACATTCCATTTTAATAAAGCCTTTTCATTACAGAGCTTGTTCCCATGGTAGGATAAATTGAAATTCTTTGCAAGAGCATTATAATTAAGCTGTAGCGCAGTGGGGAGGGATGTGTGCATGGGTACAAATTGAAAGAGGAGAAATTTAGGTTAGATAATAGGAAGGCATTCTTTACTGTGAGGGTGGTGAGACACTGGAACTGGTTGTCCAGGGAGACAGTGGATACCCCAACCCTGTCAGTGTTCAAGGCAGGTTGGAGAGAGATTGGAGGAGCCTGATCTAGTGGGAGGTGTCCCTGCCCATGGCAGGGGCCGTTGGGACTGGATGATCTTTGAGGTCCCTTCCAACCAGTTAACATTCTATAATTCTGTGATTCTGTGTGTTTTGCTTGGTCAGTGTCTGTCTCAGGGTCTCGGCAGCAGGCGATCCCAGCAGGCTCAGGCAGTGCTCCTCTGCCTTGGGCCTCAGTATTTCTGCCCCAGAGGTACCTCTTTGGGCTTGGGTCATATTTCACAGGCTGGAGAGACAGGAAAAAAACCTCTCCAAGGCAGTCCAAATTAGTTCCTCGATTTTTGGCTCACTGGACCACTGCAGCTCTCAGACGTGCCTGTGGCAGCTGGGACAGTGTCAGGGAAGCAGGTTTCATTGCTGAGTTTGGTTCTGCAGGTGATTTATTTACCATAAGCTGGAGTTGGGGGCCATTCCAAGGTGACACCACGGTGGGGATGAAGGGGTGAGGGTTCTACCATAGGGAACCAGTTTGAGGTGTTTTTTCAGTTACCAAAATAACCAAAAGTGGCAATACAGTCGGTGAAATACTTTGTTATTTTAGGTCTGTAGTGGCTTGCTCCTGTAGTTTAAAGATCAATAACACCGAGGGCATACACAGCAGTTCATAGTGGGGAGAGTCCCTTTGAGGAGCAGGAGGAAATGGGTTCACTGTGGGATTAGAGAGTCCCTGTTCAAGAAAGGCAACTCAGAGGAGGTAATGGAGTTGTGTCGGAATTACTTGTGAATTTGGGAACAGATTTTTATTTTCTCTTTGACAAAAACTAGGGTTTATAAAAAGAGACAAAGCCTGCCCGGGAGGAGCAGTTGTGTTCCTGCCACCAACCTCAGGGATGCTGATTTACGAGATGTGCAGTGAGGAGATGGAAATGCTTCATTAGCAGCAGCAGTGCATGCTGGCCAGAGAAGATCCTAATGGAGTAAATTAGGAGGGAAACATCTGTTGCTTTCTATTTTGGTTTTAGTGCTCAGTCTGGTGCTAATCCTGGCCCTCTGTGACCTTTTTATCTGTCCCCTCATTCTAAATATGAGACATGTTTTGTTTATTAGCTGTGGATGTGTGTTGCACCCTTGGAACTGAACTGCCTCAGAGTTCATATCTACCCTCCAGGAGAAGTTTGTTTCCTTCTTATTTTCTTTCCTTCCCAACACCTTGCAGGCAAAATGTTAGAGGTGGAAGCAAAGGAGAAGCAGTAGAAGCCTGAGCCAGGCAGAGAAAGATGTGTGTGTACATATGCATGCATCTATAAGGGGCAGAGTTCTGCCTTCTTCCCCCTTTTGTGTAGTGATTTTGTCATTAAAAAATGACAGCTTATAACACAAATTTAAGTCTTGGTTTGTACAAAATTCGTGGCATGTTTGGGAAAAAGTATTTCTCATGGCATCATGTGTAAATATCCAGGTTTGGTGCAAAGAGAGAGGTGGCATGCAGAAATTCTCTTCTAAATCCTACTTTCTCCACTGGCCAACGTGGCAGCGGCAGGCACAGATCCACTCTGCTGCTCCATGAATTCAGCTGGAGCAACTGCTGACAGGCCCTCCCACAGTGAGGAGTTCCCCTGTTTGCAGGGAAGGGAGCTGGAGCCTGTGGGACCCTAACCCCATCTGGCATGGGGAGTGTTGATACTGCAGGTCTGAGCTGCTCAGCACCAAGTTGCATTTGCAGAGTTTTGTTCAAGGCTTAAAACACTTGCTCAGATTAATGACCAAAAATGTCAAATATGTCCACAGCTAATTATTCATTAGATGTGTAATTAGTGTGAGATGATCATGACATTTTACTGTTATTAATTTTTATATTCTAATAGGAATTAAATCAGTCTGTGCTCACAGAACAACAGTTGGCACTGGCACCAGAGATGCCTTTGTGGGGCTGGAAGATGCTCCCACAGCGCTGCCCAGCTCTCTGAGGGAGTGTTGGTGCTGCTGGGTTTCCTGTGACCACTTTTTAACTTCCTGTTGTATCTCTGCTCTAAATGGAGGTCTGTGGGATGCAGGAAGCCAGGCTGAGCCTACAAAATACCAAGCCTACTCACCTTCATTAAAGTAATGATAAACTCAAAAAAGCAAAGCCAAACTTACTGAGTTCTGTTCTTTAGAGACTGGCGGGTTTCTGGCTTTGTTGTCTTTTACTACCCCAAGAACAGATGCAGGTTGACAAGTGGCATCAGCCAAGGGACACAGCTTTATAAGGTTGTGTTGAAGCAGGCTTGGAAGTAGCCAACTGAAATCTGATTTGTAGCCAAGTAGAATAAATTGGAACTGATAGTTACTCAATTAATGGCATGGGCAGCAAGGTGAGGTCTCCTCTCAAAATAGCAGAATAAGGTTTCCTGTGAGGGAGGTTTGGGAAAACAGGGCACGGCACCAGGTTTTCAACCAAATCCAGCCATTAATCATCAAAGTAGCGGGAGGGAGATGTGATTATTATAGAGAGGCTCAGCAAAAGAGTTTAAGTGAGCACTTCCCAGAAGGGTGATGGAATCCAAGCCTGAGCCAGTGGACGTGTCCCAGAGCCTGCCTGGAGCTGAGGATTCTCAGGGCAGTGTGGTATGAACCAGTACCTCAATCCTGCAGGAAACAGCAGCAGGAGCAGAGGTAGGCTGTCCTCTGCTCCTGGGCTGCTCCAGGCACCCATGACATCCTGGGCACAGAAACTCAACCTCTTCTGTCACTCACCTGCTAAAGCAGAGCTCCCTTCCCATCTGAAAACGTTGTCTTTCCCTGCTGAGGACTTCAGTAAGAATGGGCAACTTGGGTGTCTTTTTAGTGCTTTTTGTGCATCCAGGGATGCAGAGTAGGGGGTTGGTTCATGCATTCACCAGACTTCCTGCAAACTCCTGTGGTGTGGTGGCTCAGATCTTTGGATAACTGCACAGTGATGAAGTTGCCACAGTTGTCTCTACCACAAGCAGACCAAGAAATATAGAAAGGCTTTTTTTCTTGAATCAAAAGAAAAATTTCTTCCAATGCAAATGGCCTCTGCAATAATATCAGCATTGCCTCAGGCTTGCACAAGCTGAATGGAAGAGAAGCTGAGTTCATAGTTTTCAGCAGAATGGTTTTAAGCTTTATCAGTTCCATGTATAAGCAGGAAAGGAAGACTCATTTTATCTGGAATAATGAAATCTTTTGGTTGCATTTAAGGACAGGCCAAACAAATAACTTAACAGGGAAGTTCATGTCAGTTGGAAGCTGACTGGATCCATGTGAACCATAGTGGAGCTATGGGACCTGTACTGGGCTTTGAGCAGCCCGAAGCAGCAGCAGGACACAAGAGCTTGTGTGAGGACACAGTCAATCCCCTCAGCCCAGGCTCTGCAGTCAGCAGACCACAGGACTTCCCTGCTCCAGCCCTGGGCACATCCCTGGTGCTGTGGCAGTGGCACGTCACTGGTGTCCTGCTCTCTAGGTGGGAACTGCCCACTCTGTTTCAGGCAGGAGAGAGCGAAGCAAAGGGCAGCGAGGGTTTTCCCAAAGCCTGAGAGTTCTGCTAACATGAGCTTTGGTGGCTGAGGTTGGGGTGTTGTGGCGAGTCCCCCAGGACCTTGGGCTCCGTTCCCATTGGGCCAGGCAGCAGTGCTCTGCGAGAATTCATGGAAAATGCTTCAGCAGTGAACAGTGGGCCCATCATGGGCTTCCCCTCAGAGGGTGACAGGTCATATTTGGGTTTTGGCACAGGAACTGTCCTGGCCACTGGGAATGAGAACAAGGGAAAATCTGTGCAGATTAGCTCAGATATTGATCTAATAAAACCATAGATGAGGTCTCAACTATGAAACATTTCTCAAGTTGTAATGCAAATATGGTCCAACATCTGTGGTCTTTCATTAAAAGTGAAGTTACAGGAGTGAGATTTCATTCAGCGACACTAATTTGGGCCTGCAGAATTATTAACAATTTGATATTGTGGCTTCCTCATTATGAACTTCTCTGATAAAGAGGAATTAATTTTTCTGTGCTGTTAGAAGTTGTCAGAGGAGATCCCTCTCTTCCTGTGTAACTGGATCAGAAATTCCTCTTGTACGTGGGTTGACCCCTTCCCTCTGGAGAGCACATTAATTGAAGCTGCACTCCCATTAAACTGGTGCTGTGGGAGAGGAGTGTAAAAACCATGCAGAATAACAATGGAGGAACTTGTAGGAGTATTAAGCAAGGCAGAGGGTGCTTTCGGATTGGGACTGTGAAGAGGAGACTGTCTAGAGAAGAGAAGACTGAGAGGGGATCTCATTAATGCATATAAATATCTCAAAGGTGGGTGTCAGAGCACAGTCCCGGGCTCTTTTTGGTGGTGTCCAACCACAGGATGAGGAGCAATGGCCATAAACTAAAACACAAAGTTCCACCACAGCATAAGGAAGAACATATTTCCATGGAGGCTGGCAGAGTATTGGCACAGGCTGTCAAGGGAGGTCATGGGACCTCCCTCTCTGGAGACATTCCAAACCTGTCTGGACGTGTTCCTGTGTAACGTGCTGTAGGTGACTCTGCCTTGGCAAGGGGGTTGGACTGCATGATCTCCAGAGGTCCCTTCCAACCCCAACTATTCAGTGATTCTGTGATTTACGAGGGAGACAAGACTGTTCTCAGCAGTGCTTCATCCTATCAGTCTAAAGCAGTGGGATATTGATGGGGGGGTTCACTCTGCTGTGGTTGTGCTTGCACAAACGCTCAGGAGAGCTCCAGGTGTTCTCTAATATTGCATTGATGGCCTCCTGGTTTCTTGCTGACAAAATTGCCACAGTTCTTAATATCAGCCTGTCTGCATTCATCAGCTGCAAAGGTCTTCCATCCTGTTGGGCTCTGGGATAGTATTAGACAGCAAGTGGAGACAGTGTAGGAAGCCAGTACGATAATTTTTTAATCTAACCCCCCCTGTACCAGGGAGTCACTGGTGATGGCTGGAAGTTGTGATGCAAAATGAAGAAACGCTGGATGACATTTTAGTGAAGCATGTGGAAACGTGTTTTTCAATATTCTGCTTGTGTCCAGCTGCAGTGCTGAAAAAACCCCACATGGCCTACACAGCACTCCTGTCCAGGTCCTGCAAGGGGTGAGCCTGCTCAGGAACACGGAGCAGTCCTTGGAAGGGGGATGCTCGAGTCATACAGGATGCTCAGGTCCCATTGAGCATCCTGTATGGATTCAAGTGCCCTGCTCTGCCACCCCTCAGGAGTTACTGTCTGCAAGAGCATCTGTTGCTCCTTGCAGAGACTGTCCTGTCACTCACTGAGGCGATGCAGGGCAGCACCATCACTGTCCATGTGGGATATTCCTGGCCAGGACAGGTCTGTCCTGATGCACTGCAGAGCCACGCCCAGGGAACCTCCTGCTGTGGGAGGATCAGGCATTTGACTTGGAACCACACTCTTCTTTGGCATAAACATCAACCCCACCTGCAAAGACTGTCAGATGGACCCCGTGGCCTCCAGCAGCTGCTGCTGGATCTTTCTGCTTCCTTGCTGGTGGGAAGCTTATCAGTTTGGCACGGCAGTTCCAGCAGCATCCCTTTGAGGCTGCTTTGGAGCCCAGTAGTATTCAATATTTTATCAATCATCTGAAAGAAATTATAAAATCATTACCTGCAAGTTTCATCACCACCTTGCTTTGCGAAGTTTTGCAGGGTAATAAATATTGATGAACATTGGTCACAGAAATTAATCCGAACATGGTGATTAGAGATGCGTAGAGCTGTCAGCACGTGTTTGAGTTGAAAAGCAAGCTTTTGCATGAAAAGAAGGTGAGAGCAAGCTTGCAGGGTAGCAGTAACCAGCAGTGTCTCTGGAAATGGCTTCCACTCCATGAATGTCCAAATCTGGGCTTGCTGGGACACTCTGATGAGCAGTGCTAGTGTGCACCCAGCCACAGTCCTTTTGCTTTAACAGTGAGAAATGGCAGAGCTTTTAGAGGAGAGATTCTAGTAAGAGGACAAAGCAGCTCAGAGAGGCGACCAAGCAGTGATTTGGTCACACCCTATTAAACTGCACATGCATTGAGGCAGTCATAGCAGATGAAAGCTCAACAAGGGACACAGACCTCACAGGGCCCAAGTCAGCAAAATGAAAACTTGCACTTGTGTTTACTGTTTGAATGGTGAATGCAGTTCCTCAGAGTGAGCTGTTATGGCACTGCCCCTCTGAAATGTGGTGGGTCTGGGGAGATGTGCATCCTGCTCAGGTGGGGTCCCTGGTGAGGACTGGAACGCACCATCTGTGTGACTGTGCCACAAAGCAACAGGCTGGGTGTGAGCAGTGCCATTCCCCAGGCTGAAAAGATAGAAAAGCAGGAAAGAGAAAAGTTTGCAGGATGAGCGTTGAGCTCTGCAGATCTTGGGGACACTGGCACTGGGGCTGGAGTGGAGCAGGGAGAGGGGGGGTTGCAGGGCTGGGAGGATATTTATGTGTGAAAGGCTGTCAGAGCTGGAAAGATGAAAATCTGTTGTGCTCTCCCAGGGCTCCTAACTTTCTCCCGTCAGGCAGCTGGCAGGATTTCTCTAAATATTTGAGATGGTAAAGGGCTTAAACTGGATTAATCCAGGACATGAGCAATTATAATTGTAAGTGCACCATTATCTGAGCACTCTTCTGATGCTATTTTGGCACTGATGTGTGACACAGTGACAGGGAGGGTGTGGGGGTCAAGTGCAAGGTAAGGAGAGCCCTTCCTTGGGACCTTGCTATCTGGTTTGCAGCAGACCTGACCTCCCAGCAGATGTCCCCTGTGAGGCATCCCCTTCTCCTCATCCCAGAGCTGCAGGAAGGGGTCCCAGATACTTCAGGCTTCAATAACTGCATTATGTAGCAACTGTTTTTATTAAATGGCTAAATACCTATTAAGAACAAGGATAAACCCGGTGCATATGAGTTTCAGTTGGAGCTTTCTGGACTAAGAAGTCTTGGATTGCTTTTTTTGGAACAAAGCTCAGTCTTCTGGTTTTTTTTTCTGATGGAACTCAGAAAGCTGCACAGACAAACCCATGCAGACAGTTGCTGGGGAAGAGCGTGGCAGATCCTCGATCCTGGCAGTGAAGGGTGCACTGGGGGGAAACACACCACACAAAATCATTCCCTTCTCTAGAGCCAAGAGGTCATGAATTTACCTCCTGCCTGGCTTCCAAAGAGATCCCCATGTTCCTGTCACTCGGGGAAGAACAGATCAGAGGACGTTCAGCAGGAGCTTGGGAGACTGGTGATATATGAGCCTCTTTAATGAAGTGTTTGCATATTGTGGTGTGGGAAGGAGGTAGGCAATAATCACACCCCCAGTGCACTCAGCAGCCTCAGCATCTCTCTAGCCCGTGGGAAAACAGCTGCCTTCCGTTTCCAGCAGTACAAGCCACACATCTTCCATGTTCCACATCAAAAAGCAAGGAAAAAGATGACACTGAGTGAGCATCAGGTATGTTAGGAAAGACCATGATGTCCTGTCTGCTTGTCTGGAAAGCTGAGCAAAATCATCTGATAAAATTTTTGCTATGACTTCTGTTGGGGAAATGAGGTCAGGGTTTAGCTTTGTGATGAAATAGCTTTCAGGACCATGTGAGGCTTAATTGCAGATCTTTAATTAGCCGTCCAGCAGGGCTTATCCCTCTGCAAAGGGTGTCACCAGCATGGGCAGCACAGCAGGAGAGCAGCACCACGGGGCTGCCAGTATTTAGGTTAAAGCTCAGCACATGTGCAAGACAGAGTTTCCTTCACAGGAAGGGTTGATGGGAACAAAGACAAGACAACTTCAGCATGTCACTCGAATATCTGCTGATCTCTGGTGCCTCTCTGGGTGTTTGAAAATGGTTTGAAGTTGAGGTGTCGATAAAAGGAAAGCTTCATAAAACAATGCCAACAAAAATAAATTAAATCCTTTTATCTGATTCCTCACTGGTCCCCTGAGGTTCGTGAGACATGGAGTGGGTGGACCACAAGGTCATCTGCAGAGTAAGCTGGAAAGGCTTTTTCCTAGCTGCATGAGCAGCTAAGTGGAGCATGCCAGAGAGTGTTTAGGATTTTGGCTTCGCAATGGATTAAAAGATTTTAAAATCCATCTGCAGAATATCTTGAACTTTAGCGTTGTTGTGTGCTCAAAATATTGTTAGTCCTTTAATGTTTGATGTGCTGGAAGCCTGGAGGGGAATCAAAGGGTTTTGAAATGGCAGGAGAAGGGGAGGGTCTTGGCTTTACAGGGCCCTCTCTGGATGGGTGACACGGGACCCCCTGCCTGGAGAGACACTGCTGCCAGCTCAGAACGCCCTGTCTCTGTCTGAGCCCTGCCCCACCCCTCCAAGCAGGTGCTGAAGAAAGCTCTGCTGATACAGGGAATGGCATCACAGTGATGAATTGTCAAAGAAATTTATCTTCCCTTAGTCACCAGTTCCACTGTTTGTTTGTTTTTCTTAAAGCAAATGACAAGTGTGACTTTTCTTTGAAGTGCAGCCAGTAGGACCTGGAGGGCATTGACCTTCTGGCAGAACATCCCTGAGCTTTCCCGTGTCTCTCAGGTGCAGCAAACAGGCAGAAACCTCTGAGCACGTTGTTATGGCAGATTATTGCCCTGCCATCTTCATTTAAGTCTCATGGCTACAAAAAAAGATTCAGAAGCACCTCAGAGCTGGTGACAGCTGTGGCAATTGCAGGCAGCTGTTGCTGTGGCTGGTGGCTGTTCCAGCCAGGTTTGTCGCTATTTTTAGGTATTTTTTATAGGAAGAAATCCAGTTAATGGCAGAATCTGAGTCTTAACAGTCCAAGAGGGTTTTTTCTCCCTAGGCTTTTCCCATTTTGTGAGGGTTCACTGCATCATGGCACAAGTTTTCAGCAAGACAGCGAGAAGAAAACCTGGGATGTGGGACCACCTGTAACCTCAGGTGGAACAGCAGCAATTAGTATTGCTTCATGCGTACAACCAGGACAGAAAATGCAGAGAGGACCCTCTTTCCAGACTAGGAATACCACAGTTAACTGTTTCATTATAAAAAGCGAGATCAGAAAAGGCAACTATAATTGAAATTTGCTCTGTAGGAAAGGACTGGTGCTCAAAGGAGGAACTGAAGGTCAGCACAGGGGGTTTGCCAACCTTCTGCAAATTGCACTCCATTGACTGTGTTGCTGAACTTTATTTCTAAGTTATTCTGTAGAAACAAATCTCTTAACATTCATGTGTTTGCTCTGCTCTTACAAGGAATATGTGTCTTTAAAATTACAGGCGACATTATGGTAAATTTCATTATTATGATGTGCACAGGGAAATTATACTGATATAAACATTTATGTTAGAATGTAATTGTTGAAATTTCAGCAAGTCATTCCAGTTTAGTGCCCAATCTGTAACACAAAACATTTCTCTGGTCACAGCTCTTTCTTCCAACCTGTAACATGAAACACCTCTCTGGTCACAGTTCTTTCTTGCTTACGGGATCAATAAATGAATTTGCATTTGGAAGTTAGATAAACCCTTTGAATGTATTATAGATGCAAACAAATGAGGATTGGGGCTCTAGACAATATCTAATGAAGCTGACTCAACAGAGGCTGTTCCTGCTGAAGGGTGCCACAGCTCAGGGCGAGAAGGTTGGTGCCTGTTTCATCCCGTAATTATCCCATGGCTGATGCTCCCTTTGTATGTTCCTTGCCTAAGCATAAAGCTGGGGGCACCATGATAAGGAATTAATTACTGGGGATCCGCTGGCTGAATTAAAGAAAGCTCACGCTCAGCTGATGGTTTGTGACTGTATCTGTGCTTTGATCTCCTTGTAGACCCAGGGTGTTAACTCTCCCAATTATTTTCTCTGATAAATATTGCTAATCAGAAGGTCTTTCAGGAGAGATTTGTCCCTTTTCATGAGGTGGTTGCATTTTTCAGCTGCAGGCCCAAACTGGTGCTAAAAAGCCTTAGTTAAGCCCTACTCTGTAAAGCTGAATCATAAATGAGGAGCAGAGCATTGAGACAAATGCCAGCGGAAAGGCTGCAGCAGGACATGGTGGGAAGCACCTTTAACCTGCTGGGGAACTGAGCATTTCCCTTTCTGACAAGAGAAAACCTGGGAGCCAGAGGTTACTGTCCTCTTAGGCCATTGAGGAAAGTGTTCCCAGCTTAGGACTTCAGGAAACAGATGAGATGCTTTGCCCTGTAGTGTGGGGTGAAGCTGCTCTAGGTGCTTCAGCACACCCCAGTACAGCTCAGCATCAGGCATGGAATGAAGGGGACGCTTGGATTAGCATTCTGGAGTTCCTCAATACCAATCTTTGCCCTGTTACAGTGACTTTTCATTTACATTTTTTGCCAAAAGGCAACTGTGAAAAAGCCCTTGGACTAAACTCTCTCTGTAGGGGGTAAAGCAGCCTCCAGTAGATTTTAATGGGTTCTTGTCAAATTACTGAAAAAATAAATCCAAGTGCTCTTGGAGACTGAATGTTTCTTGTTAAACTCTCCAAAAAAGAATAGGATTGATTTGGAAATGTCACTTGTGATTTAAAAGCTGGAAGGTGAGAACGTCAGGATGTAATTAGCAGCAGCTGATTTTTCTTCTAGTTACTCCTTGTGGTCTGTGTGAAAATGTGATGCCCCCAAGTGACTGCTCCCACGTGCAGCAGTGACCCTGACCTTGCTGAGGGACTGAGATTGCAGCCAGGAGAGAAGGACTGTGCTGTGCCCATTTCCAATATTAGGAGATATGAGTGTGAAATAGCACTGTCATATCCACCCCAAAGCCACGGGGACAGCAGTCTGCAAAGGGAAGGAGCAAAGTGTCTTTGCTGGGTTTCCCTGTCTGATGAAAATGAGCAAAGGTGTGATGGTCCCTTTGCTCAGCAGCTCCCTGGAACAGGAGATGGGGCTCTGCACTCTGCTGTGTTGCTGCATCCTCCCTCTCGGTTTTGCCTCCTCAGCTGTGCTTTGAACATTAACCTTCTGCCTTCCTGTGTTTTTTCTTGCCAGGGGGAGTGCACACATTTTTGTTCCTTGTTATATTAGCATTTGCCAACGTAGTTGATGCTCTCCGAAATTAGATGTGCTACAATAAAAAGTCCAGAGTTATTGCCCCGATTTGAAGAGACTTTTTTAAGAGGTCTTCTGCCATTGGAAGGCAATCTTGCAGCAATTAATTGTAAAATTACATTTCAGGTGAACAGCACTCATCGTTTTAGAGATTAATTCTTCTGGAAATGTGGTCTTTCATCACACTAGGTATTACTTTTGACATAAACTCCTTTATTTCTCAAAAGTAGAATGTGAGCCTATAAATAGAAATCATATTGTGAATTCAGATTTAAACTGAAATCACTGATATAAAGTATTCAAGATACAGTCTTTGAAAAGGTCTGATTGTGATAATCCCACAGTGTTAGAATTATATTGTGCTGCCAGAGGTATGAAAAGACCCAGTCTCTTTTTTTCAGCTACAGTAAGTGTAGCCATTGATCAGGCTCACCCGGTCCATTCTGTCTGCTGTGCCCTGATGATGTGCATTCCTTACACTCCTATTATCTTTGTTCAATTTGAATAAGATTCAATTTCCTGATGTCTAAGGCTCTTTGTACCTTGCAAATTGTTATCCTTACTTGTAAAAGAGGACACATTCATTCTGTCCTCCAGTAACTGCAGACAAAGGGCCGAGCTAAGGGTGTTACCACGTTGTGGGAAGAAGACAGATGAGGTGTGCTGGGTGCTTGGCAGGTCACTGCACGTGCCTGGCTGTAGCTGCTCCTGGGACACTTCCAATGAAGTGTCTGGATTGACTGGGAAGGGCAGGAAAAGAAAATGTGTCGTGGCTGGTATGTGGAGTATGCTGAAGAACTCTGCTGAGGTCATGGGGGACAGAAGGGGATGTCTACATGTGGTGCACTCCACAGCTTGGGTTCTTTGAGTGGGCCAAGAAAAATCTGCACTGACTGTTCCCTGTGTCCAGAGTAAGAGGTCCCAGGCTTCCTGTACTTCATCTCAATGCTTTCACCTAAATTTCCATTTCTGTTGTGATACTGTAAATGTGTGTGAATCCCACACTGTTTACGGGAGCTGAGGAAGTGTTGGATGCTGTGCCTGGAGCAGAAGGGAGAAATTTCTCGGTTTTGCTGCTGCTGCTGCCAGAGCCTGATCCCTACCTGTGGCTGGGATTACCTGGTGAATTTGTGCTGCCAGAGTCAGGTACAGCAAGGCCAAGGAAAAGGGGTGATGAAGGAGGCAGTGCAGGGGCTGTGGCTGCAGCACAGCAGCCAGGGCATCGCTGGCATCGGGAACTGGGGAAGGTGGCGTGGCACAGGCTCCTGCTTGCTGGAGCTGTGGGCCCTTGGTGCCAGCCCTTCAGTGCCAAACTGGAGGGATTCTTAGAAACCACTTCCCAGTTTGACTCTTTTTTTTTTTTTTTTTAAGGGAAACCCCCATCTTGAAGCAAGTAAGAGCCGTGGGGGGAGACTGCTGATGTTTCTCTGGTGGGAGCAGTGCAGCATAGGGGTAGCACAAGGCTCACCACACCTGCAGGGAGAAGACAGCAATATTAATGCCTTCTATGTCTGCCAAGTCAGTTGCTGGAAAAATCCTTCCATAAGTCCTTGCTTGTTGGCAGGGCAAGGAGAGTTTTTGGAGCAGGAGGGTGCTGTGCTTGGCAGTGGGACTGACCCGTGCACCCCCAGGTGCTGCCTTCCCTGGGCAGCAGTGCAGTGCCTCACCTGGGCTCGGCCATCGGTGCTGGTGCTGCAGCTCTGAGGGCAACAGTGAGGACACTGTAACCCCACACGACCACTGGCCCAAGCAGCCAGGCTGTGCTGTCACAGCAGCCCTCGTGCACAGCTCTGCATCCCCTTTTCCCTGTGGTGCCACACAGAAGAGTCAAGGATGCATCTGCACTGTAACCAGCTTTTTGCATGGCAGAGCTACAGATTACACAGCAGAGTCTCTGGGCTGGGGCAGGATATGCTTAGCCCTGTACTGCACATTCTTGCATCCCTCCATCCCAGTGGCAGTCACCCTGCCATCTCCTTCCCGGGCCTGGCAGCTTCCCTGCAAAGGCTCTGAGAGTGTCCTTGCAGAGTCCTTCATCTGTCAGTGTTTTTCTGGTGCTGCTCTGGTGACATAATGAGCCTTTGTCAAGGAGTAAATGAGTTCAGAGGAGCAATGAGGTGACCCAGCACTTTTCAGGTGATTAGCAGTGAGTGATGCTGCCTGGGGGGAGCAGGAGGTGCCCACAGGTGTCGAACAGGGCTGGCATTTTCAGAATCCTGACGCCCTGGCCTGTCTTTCACGGCCACGGCTGGGAAGCAAGCAGTCAGAGCAGGAAGAGGATGGGAGGCTGGGAATTACTGCAGCCTTTCCTTGCTAAATACAGGTTGAAGTGATTAACAGGGAGAAGCATCTTCAGGTCCCCTGGATAAAGCTAGGCTTCTCTGTTTCCCAGCTGCTGACATCTGGTTTCCCTCTCATGTTCCTGCAGCCACTGTGATCTCAGGAGAGGCTGCGGAGATGATGGCAGGAAGAGGGACTGGGTCTGCCTCTGCCATAGCTACAGAGGACGTAAACTCTTGGTGTTCACCTGCTTAGTTTCTGCTGCCTTAGCCATTTTTGAGAAAGAAATCTGCATTAGGCAGCCGTTGCTCAGCGTATTTTATGGTATTTTGCCCTGATTTGAGTGTGCAAAGCTGTTTAATTCAGCATTTTTTCTGTGTAGTTGGGCAACATAACTCAGTTTGTGTAGCAGCAGAATGAAAAAGGGACCTCAGGTTGAGGAAACTTGTTTTTTGATTGCTACCACAGAACTCCTGCCACAATGTCACTGTCCCCTTGACAGGTTTGCTCAGCTGCTCTGGTGTGTTGTGCTGCAGTGAACCTGAGACTTGGTCTTTTCCAGCTCCTTTCTGGTACCTGACCTGCACTCAACTGAAGAACAGCTTGGGGTGTGCCATGTGGTTGTTCCTCTGGTCTGTTCTCTGCTTGTTCATTGCCTCTAATGTCTTTATTTTTTTCCTCCTCCTGATGACAAGTGATGAAGCTGCAGCAGCCAAGAGGTTATTGGTGTGAATCACCTCTGGATTTGCTTGCACATTGTCTCTGAGTGACTCTGACTGTGGTGCATCCACCATGTTGTGCCAGTACAATATTTAGCAAGCAGAAGATTTCTTACATACCCACCTCTATATTCCCAGGTGTGTTTTGCCCAGGGAGAAGGGCACAGATGTACCAGTGAATGCATGCAGCTGAGAGTGAATCCTGGTGCCAGTGGCTCCCAGCTGGGAAGACATTGGTGCTGTTCCCTGGGCTGTACAGAGATGTCCAAATGTTGAGCATTGGCAAAGAGGCTCTGCCCTAATTGCAGCTCAGAGCTCAAGCTTGCAGCTAAAGCCCTGTGTGGTATTGCTCAAAGCTGAAATCCATTTCTGCTGGTTCCTGTAAGACCCAGTGGGACAGACCTGCCTCTTGCCTGGGATTCCCCGCGATGGGAGGCACTGGTGTGATGAAGCAGGAGGGTCAGAGTGATGTGAGCACCGTGTCTCACAGCAGCAGCAGCCTCTGTCCTGTGGGTCTGGTGGGCAGGGTGACTGTGGTGGTGCTTTGGGAAGGCTCTTCCCAAGGCATTCCCCTGCCTGCCAAAGGCTCCCTCCCTCACAAGGCCTTGGTGTTTGAAGAGGGAGCATGAAGCTGCCCTGATTAAAATTTAATGAGGCTTGGTATTATTGAGGGCCCTTTAGTGTCACTTCTGCACTCATCAGCAAATAAACACCTCAGCTGGGGGTGCAGGGTGAGCCCCGTCCCTGCCAGCGCCCGGGGGGCACAGGGCTGCTTCTGCTGGAGAGGGTGGGTGAGGAGACAGCAGCTCAGGGCAAGGTGGGCAGCTGGGCACCTGTTCATTTTCTCTCCTGGCAGCTGCTGGAGCAGGGGTTCCCTTTTATTTGTTATTTGCATACTTTAGCCATTGGAATTGAATTTGTGCCCATTAAAACTAAATTAGTGCTGCCTGGAATTCTAAATAGGCTCTGGCAGAGCAGCCCATTAACTCTGTCGGAGCAGGTTCTGCAGATTCCTCCTCCACAGGCGCACGATGTGTCTGGGAACCACTGCAAAATGTGGATTATTTGCATGTTCCCAAGAATAATTGGAGTGCCAATATTAGAGTCAGGGTATTATGATTTTGAAAGTCATCAGCATGGCTCAGAGCTGGGCTTAACTTCCTCTACTTCAACAAAAGATGTGGTGCAAATGCCTCACCAAATCATTTTGCAATTCCTTGAGTTTGTACTACATTAATGCCAGGACCTCCAGGCCCTGTGCCCCTGCTCTGTCGCATGAGCCTCTGGCTCTGCTCTGGCAAGCCCATTGCCACCTCTTGAGGTTGCCCTGCTCCATCCCTGGGAGGCCCACTGGTGCCTTTGATCCCATCCTCTTCTTCCTCATCCCTCTGACAGTCCTTCTGCTCTCCAGAGCCTCCGTTGGTGTGCCCAGGATATTGGCTGCTTTGACCTTGGGCTTGGAGCCCTCTTGGCTGGGACCCCAGGAGTAGCCCTGGCCCCTTGCCCCCTCAAGGGATGCTTTGTGCCTTCCTCTGAGTCCTCGTCCCTATCCCAGGCACTGAGTCAATTCCAGCCCTTTCCTGGGCCTCCTGGAAGGTGTTCAGGACCAAGGTAGGCTGGCAGCACAGCTTGCTCAGCAGATCTGGGAGTAAATGGACACTGTGTGTCAGACTTGCTATTAAAATAATCTCTGTTGTTTGATAGTTTGATAGAGAAAAGAGAAAATACACCTGAGTGAAATGGTGCATCTTGTTAGACAGAGGGGAATTTAATTTAAAGCATGTTATTTGCAGAAAAAAAAACCATGTTCAATCAAGCCAGAGATCCTATGGGCAGAGTTCTGAGACCAGGCTTGGCTGCTTGCTCCTGGTTCCAGGCAGGATCCTCAAATTCTGTTTGATTACATATTGAATATCTTAAAATGATTATGAAATAAGTGAATCACACTGGTGTTCCTCCAATGTTATGCACTTCTCAGCAGTTCCTGCTCCAGACATTTCCTCGGCATGCCTCCATCAGGCCCTTGGCTGCATGTGTAGGTCTGTGCAGGATAAAACAGCTGAGAAACTTCCTTGGTTGAGCCCAGAGAAATGGGTTGGCACTGCACAGAGACAGACATCCCTTTCAGGCTTTTTTCTTCTGGAGTCACGTCTGTTCCTGAAGTGTCCACAGGGGCTTTGTGACCTTCCAGGCCAGGGGAGATCACCCCTGGGGCCCAGTGCCCCCAGTACAGGATGACACGGTGCCCATCCTTCACTGCTGCCACAGCCCCTCTGTCCCAGTGCCACACCAAGGTGGGACAACCCATCATCGCCTCAGGTGACCAGTTTCCATCTTGTGGTCCTTCCTTATGTACTAATGAAACCCACACTGCAGGCATGCCTCTGTGGTCAGTAAATTCAGCTCCCCTGCTTCTGCAGAGCCAAAGCATGACCTGCCCAGTGCCTCATGCCAGGTGCTGCTGGGCACTGGATGGGGAGAGGCTGGGAACCAGCACCATGTCTCAGAGCAGCCCAAAGCAAAATTTCTTCCAGAATTTGATATAAAGTGGCCAACCTGACTCCTGTGTAATTGCTCTGAATCCAATTAATGCTGCCTGAGTAGCTGTTAGGAATTATAAAGAGGAATCCAAGTCTGAGCTTGTCACCTAAACTACGATAATATTCTTTCAAAGGAGGCACATTTGCAAACATTATTAATTACCTGGGGAACAGCTCAGGGTTTCAACTGAATTAAAAGGGGAATGTGTTTTTGTGATTTTGGGTTTGATTGAGAGCAAGAGATTACCGTATTCTCGAACAATGGAGCATTTCTTTGTTACAGACCTGGCAGAAAAACACAGGGAATTAGTCTGCACCAGGTCTCCCGCCCCCAAAACCAATTTACTGGGAAGGACATTTTGCCAGGAATTACCTGGGGCCAAAAGAGCTTTTAAAAGTGTTCAGCATGGGCTTCTCTAATCAGAAAAATCCAGGCACGCAGAGCTAAAATTTGGGTTGGTTGGTTTTTTTCCAGAAAGGGTCATTTGGCTTTGAGTTGTGTTGGAGCTCCTTTGGGTTGTGTTGTTCTCAGGGTGGGCTGTGAGTGCCTTCCTGGGGTCCTGCAAAAAAAGAAGAAAATGCAGGTGCTGACACTGGGCAGGAACATGTTCTGGGGTGCCAGATTTTGTGCATGATCACTGGGAATCCTTTATGGTAATTATCTACCCACACATGTCATGTAGGCAAAACACAGCAGACTTAGTTGTGCAAAAGTGCACAAGAGCTCAGCAGCAGCAGCCTGTGACTTCCCGAGGCGCTTTGCCAAGCACCCTGAGCCTGGCTTTGCAGAGCAGGACTGAGTTTTAGGGACAGTTTGGGTGGTCTGTGGCAGAATGACTCCTGATCCTTTGCGTGCTGGCTCTCTTGGCTGATCAGAGGAGTTGGTTTGCTGCAGGTGGGAACCACCAAAAGTCCAGAGAGGAGGCGGGTGTTTAACCCTTGTGAGCCAACAGGCACTGCCACTGCAAGAGCCACTCTGGTGGCACTGACAAGTATCTCCTCACCCAAACAGCAGTGTCTTTCCACTGTGTTAAAAGATTGGGAAAATGAGAACATGTACATACAGAATTGGACGATCTATTCTCCTTCTGGTCAAAAGGAAATGGAAATATATGGGAAAAGGGAAGAAGAGGAAGCTGAGAACATCAGTAGAGCCTGCCATAATAAATTAGCAGATTACAGGCTATCAATTCGCCTGTCTAGGCCCTGCCTGGGTCAGGAGCACAATCATGTTTGCTCATTAAGCCCAAACCGCGTTCACAATTATTTTTCAAAGCATTTTTAGGAAAGTAACAGTAATTAATAATCTTTAAAGTTTGTACAAGTGCTGCTCATCCTGAGGTTTCCTCTTGGAGTAGGTGTGCATTCCCGTGCCCTGGCCTTCCTCTGTCTGGATGCTCCTTGTATGTGCAATGCATTAATGAAACCCACTTGGGCAGCTTCCCCCTCAGAGGAGCAGGGCTGGCTTGTGCCAGCAACAGTGCACTCCCAGAGAGCACAGACAATGAAGCAGAAGGTTATTTATGGCTCTGTCTGCCTCAAGGGAATGTGCTTGAAATGAAGATGTTGCTGATGAATGGAAAAAGGAGAGAGAGGCTCAGAAAGCCCTGGGCCAGGGGCACTGGCAGCATGGAGGTGTTCTGTGAAGAACTCTTCAGCCAGTGACTAAATGGTGTCCGGCAGCTCATTCAAGTGTCTCAGGGCTGGGGAGGGCAGGACTGAGGGGGTCCCTGCCATGAATTTCTTGGCTAAGGCATCCAGCAACACCTGCGAAGAGTTACAGGACACCATTTTGTTGTATTCAATCTAAATATACAGGAAATTACTACTCAGCATTATTTAAGTAAAGTTAGGGCTGTTCCCTCGGTTTGCTGACAGCCTTGCCATGCACCCTGTAGGAAAGCTGGGCTCAGCTTTGTTGCCTCCACCCATCAAATAACTGTAATAATAACTGTAAACATCAGTTATTCCATAATGGCAATTAACCACCTGTATTCTGTGTGATGTTGTGTCTTATTAGTGCATGAGTATTACATGTGCTGCATGTCCTAGGGCAGCTCTGATAAGCTGATAAATGGTGACATGTTTGTGTTTGCTTTCCATTCCCATGAGGATGCTCTAATCCTGCTGTGCTTTGGTCACAGCATTTGGGATCTTGCCCTGCCCCAAGGGCATGGCTCTGAGCCACCAGCAGAGCACTCACTGGCCCGTGCAGCACACAGAGCTGGCAGTGCAAGGCACTCCCTCCCTTCTCCAAGAAACAGAACCAGAGAACACAGACTGCTTTCCCTGTACATGGAGTCAGTTATCTGGTTTAATTCCAGCTGAGAAATCAGGGCAAGGAATATACATCACCACCATATGCTTTCTAAATCACCACAATCAAGCTTAAATTCTTTTTTTCTTCACTGTAAACCTGTCCTGAAGTAGGTTAGTGGATCAGAGCAGATCTGCTCTATATTATTTATAGGTTTCCTTTTGGTTCTTGCTGCTTGGCTGGATGCTGCTAGAGAACTCCATGTTCCAGCAGTCTTTCTCTTTGCTGCAGCTTTAAAACTTTCTATTTTTGTCTGTAGGAATCCCATCTCCCTAGCTCCCTTCTCTGCTAAATTCAGCACACTGGCAATGCTGGAAGTCTTTCATCGCGTGCTGTGCCAAGATCTGACTACGGCGAAAAGTGCTGCACTGCTTTGCTTGTGGGTGAGCACAGGTAGCACAGACAGCACCCAGCACTGGTGCAGGTGTTTCTTGCCGTGCTCCTGGGGCCAATGTCCTTCAAGAGATGTCTTCAGGGAAGGCTGCTGACCTGTACCAGGAGGATGTTTTGGCTGGGATATTGGTGCACAAGTGCAGTTGCCCCTCTGATCCAGACAGCCTTATGCTCAGAAGCATTTGCAGCAAAAGCAATAGTTGTCTTTGACTATGAGATCTGAATTTGGCAGCTCCTGCCCTCCCACAGCCCGAGGGAGGAGCCCTCAGCGTTTTTACAAACTCTCGTAATTCAAACCCCCTGTCAAAGTGAAGAGACTCTACATATCAGCTGAATGTGATAGGCAGGGTAGGGCTGCATAATTTATGCACTTGCATTTCTTTTTGATGAAATTTTGAGTCTGAAAGCTCTGGGAAGGGTGTGCTATTTTTTTATTGCGTCTCTGAACTCAAATTATGTCAGATTCTGTGGGCACAGTCTGTGCTTGTTAAAAAAAACCCACCAAAGTGCAGCCTTGGATTACTCTGGCTTGTGAGTGCTGCTGGTCCCACTCCATGCAGAGTAAAGCAGCTCCTTGCAGGTCTGCACCGGTTGTTCCCAAGGATTAGTTCCTCTGTATCCAGAGGGAGCATGGGCATTCACAGCGTGCCAGGGATTATACCACATCACTGGGTGCTAGTCTTGCTTAGCTGCAGGATGTCTGAGTGGCTGGGGGCCAGTTTGTTCCCAGATGCTCCCTGCTGTATCCAGTATTACAGGATCCAACTGTGTGCCTTTAAATGATTTGGCTGGGATTGCCTGTGTGTTTGGTATCTCTCTGTCCCAGATCCCTTCTCCGTGCATTGCATGATCCACCTGGACCTTGGTTCAGCCCTGGTCAGTGACAACTGCCTGGAGTAGCTGCCAGCACCTTCCTCCCAGGTGCTTGATGGCCCAGGGCTGGGGTAGCAGCTCATTGCAGGTTCATTCCCAGCTGCCCTGTAACCCCTGAAAGGTTGGAAATTCGGGGTCACTCTCTGCTGTTCTCCTGCACGCCGAAGGTTGTTGTGTGGAAGGTGCAGGTACAGTAATTGCTTTGAGTAAACAGCAGCACAGCAGCACATTGCCCCCAGAAATTCTGGTCTCACTGCAGGGATGGGTGCCTGATGGTCAGTGTTGGAGGCACAGGCTTTTGGAACAAGGGCTCCCTTTTTGAGCAGATTATTCTGAGTGAATCATTGCAGGCCGTGCTGACTGAAGTCAGAGAGACTGATATTGCCAGCTGCACTAATTTGTAAGGATTTGGGAGACATACTGATCTTTTCTGGAGATAAACCACTAGAAATAGGGAAAATGTTATAAAACTGTGTGCCCAAGTTCCTGTTCCCTTATCTCTGTGTGAGTGTTGTCAGGAGTTTAAAATATGTGTGTGATAAAGCACTTCATGGAGCAGTTGCAGTAATGGTGTGTCCCGAAAAGCATCTCCCCCTTCATCCGAGTTGGGGAGCGAGCCCAGGAGAGCTGTGCCAGCAGGGTGGGAAACCATGTCTGTCAGGCAGACTGGTGTTGGAGCACAGGGTGCTTTGGATAATGAGCAGCAAGAATCAAGACCTTTTACAATGTATATTTTTAATGGAGCTAGGAAACAGGGAGAAAATTGGAAAGCTGTTTCTGAGTCCTACAGGCAGTTGGGAGGTGGTTAGGATATCATTAGAGGGAATCACGGGCTGAGAGTTTCTCTTAATATGCAACTGAAGTCAAGAGCAAAAAAGATCTTTATATAAAGAGCAGAGGGACTGTATAAAAAAAGTGCATCCTAATCTTGTTGCACAGCCTTGTGTGACGTGCTACCGTTGATGCTGGATGGTGCCATTCAACAGCAGTTGGATGGGGAGAGATTACTCCTGGAAAGGTCCTGTTTAAAGGGAATTGAAAAGGTCGATATTAATGGACTAAGAAAAAGAGGAATGAAGGTGTTATACAAATACTGTCAGATGAGGAAGTGTTTCCAAAATTGTAGAGAAGACAGTTCTGTCCTTTTTATCTTGTAATACTGAATAAGAGGACAATGAATTTTATTAAAGAGCTGCAAAAGTTAAATTTGATTTAAGGAGAGGAAACACAGTGACACTGCTACAAGATGTCATTCCCTTCTTGATTGTGGTAAACTCAAAAATGGAACGAAACTGTGTGGATGTGAGAGAATCCAGGGAAATAACAAGTGACCTTTTTAGGGGGACTGCCAGAAGGGACATCAAAACTTGGACCTTTCTGGGATCGGCTGCACCTCTGGGTCCACTCACGGCTTTTTGTCAGTGTCCCCCTGTGTGACCTCCCTCCCTTCCTTGCCACAGTGCTGTTTTGGCTTCGTGGATGAATTTCCAACCTGCTGCCATCCATCATTTCTACTTTGCTTGAAATTCACCTGTCAGGGCACATGGCAGCCGTGAGGTGGACGTGTGGAGGAGCATCCCTGGTGGGACAGTGTGGACTCGCACTGGAGGGCAGGCGCTGTGCTCCCGAACGCAGCCTGCCAGTCCTCCCCAGTGAGGGGGATGGTTTGCCATGCGAAGCCGGGGCATCCGTGGAGACCTGACTGAGCTCCCTGCCCAGTGCTGCAGTGAGCTGTGCAGAGATAATTGAAGGTGGCAGTGCTGAAGATTCGTCAGCGGTGCTGGAAGCCTTCCAGTGGTGCTGAGCTGACACAGTGCTGGGCTGGAGCAGGCGCTGTCGCGAGCCCACATGGGGTGGGACCCCCACACTGTCCCATCCTTGGTGTCTGGGTGGCAGGGTCTGCTCTGTGCTGGGGGTGTCCTGCAGTGCCCTCCCTCTGCTCTTCAGGTTCATCCTGCTAACAAATGGCATCCCTCATCATCAAAATATTTTCCACAGGCCCTCTGGTGATTACATGAACGGTATCAGAAGTCATTAATTCTGAAATGTGGGCTCCAGGGGACACTTTCAGCAAGTTCAGCTGGCAAATAAACCTTTAAACCTTTACTTGTTAAAGCTTCCCCTGTCAGGCAGGTGCTGGGCTGTCATTCACCAGCCTACAGCCCTCCTCAACAAGCAGCTGCAGCATCCCTCCTCTGCATGTCCCTGCGAAGCCAAAAGGGCAGAAGATTCCCTAAGCCTCAGCAAAGCTCTTGTTTTCCCCAAGAGGAGTATTTCTTCAAAGGACTATGGCAAGGTGGCTGTCATTTATACTCTTTTAAACAAAAATCATAACACCTGATGTGTTATGTGAGCAGTGTTTCGGCTTTTTAAATTTTTTTTCTGCTGTGCATCTTCTGAAGTCTTTCTAATGTAATTTGGGATTATTTGCAACTTCCAAAGTGTCAAAAGGATTCAAACCGCCTGGTTGAGGCTGCTTGTTACACTGAGCAGCAGGTTGGAGAAGTGCTTTCCCATCTGATGACTTTTGGTTATCAAGCAGGGAGGTAATACCTAATACTCAGTAAAAGGCCTAAATCTGTCTTGTGAAAAGGAATGAGTTCTTTCTGAAATGCTTCAGTGCTGAGACACATCTAAATCAAGCTATTGGGCGAGGGGTGGCTCTCTGCCATGGGGCGAGCAGCTTACCGTGAACACTAACTGCATGTGATGCCTGAGCCCAATACCCTTCAGAGCTGCTTAACAGCTTCTCTTTTCCATTTTGGTGATATCTTTCTAAATTATACATTAAACTTATCAGGCTGAGTAATGCATCACAGCTTCCCTGTGTCAGACTTAATGTTCCTTACTCAGCTGCAGCTTTGTGTTTGCCTTTCCCTTCTGTTTATCGTCAGGCAACCCTCGGGTCCTCCTTGCCGGGAGCTGCCTGTGGCAGAGATGCTCTGTAGGAGCCGGGGTCCAGCTGCTGCTCCGAGTGCCCGGGGAGTCCGGGGCTGCCCCATCCCAGGGCAAGGCTGGCTCACGAGAGCAGGACCTGCTGCACTGTCGATTCTGTGAAAGGGCCCTGAACAATGCTGCGTCCTGTGTCCACTGAACCCACGCTGCTGTCCTGTGGGATGGGGGTGCTTTGCAATAGGTGGAGTTTGTGCTTGTGGGTAAATAAGCCAAAACACCCCAAGAATCTGAGCAGCCACCTCCTGAGGCAGCACACGGGGAGAGCGGTCACAGCAACGTGTTGGCACTTTTGATGGTGGGTGAGAAGGGACCGACACCACTGCTGTTGTGATTTTAGGTGCTACAGGAAAAACAAGTAACTTGCTACTTTTCCTTGCCAATATGTCTGAACACAGATAGTATTTTGTTAAGTGCAGCTTTAAAATGGAAACCCAAGCAATTTTCTTGCAGTGCCTTCTCAGATCGTTGCACAGCAAGATGCAAGTAAGGACAGAGGCATCTCTCTCAGTTTTAAGTGCTCTACATTAATGCTGGTGTCTTCTGTGAAATTACCAGGCTTTGTTGCTGGAATTCTGTGCCCGTTTGCCCCTCGTAGAAATTGTCTCTGTAGGCGCTGAGTACAAGCCTGTTCTGGAGCTGCTCCAGCTTCTTCTGAAATGTTGGTGTTGCACAAGGTTGACAAAGGAGGAATTCCTAATTTTAGGGTTCTCTTTCTCTTGCAATTTCCTTGTGTTTTGAGGTCTTTTATATTTCTTCTATTAACTGTTAAATATCTCCCTGCCAGGAGACGGACTGAGTTCCTTCCTTGCTTGCTGCCTCTCCTCTGAGCATCCTCTGTATCACGCTCTTTTTGAACCCCAAGTTCTTTGGCCACATCAAACCCTTCAATTGCAGATGCTCTGCAGGACTGGTGCTCTTTGAAGCAGTCTTTTTATATCGTTACATTTTATTTTATTCTGATGTATGTATAAATAATTGGATGCCTTTAGTAGGCTGCAACTATACTCCTGAGTCATATATCCACCAGCTTTTTTTTCCTTAGAAGTCGGGAGGCAGCTGTGGGAATTGGCACTGCTCTTTTAATAAATGCAGTCACTCCAATGCCTGTAGCACCTGAGCGGGTTTTTCTGAATAGCACAGCTTTATCTATTTGTAACACACTTTCACCTTATTATGTTTACATTCTATAGCAAAACACTGCATGTTTTCAGCAAAATTAATCAGTATAATTATGTGTGATTTCCAATGTCAGGTTCAGCTGAAACAGATTCAGGGCAGTGATTAGCCCTCTCAGCAGCAATGGGGATGGAGAGCTAATCTGTGCTGAAAACTCTGATTTTGAAAGATGCCATTTATACTTTACTCATAAATTGAATATTTCCTCTGAACCCCCCCAACCGGTTGGAATCAAATGTGTTTTTACCTGTTGGCAATGCACTGTGTTTGTTTTAGACTGCAGTTTTGCTGCTGTTTGCAGAGGCTGCTGTTACTCAGACAAACAGGGGCTGAGTCTTATTATCAGGACCTCTGCCCCTTTGCATTTGCCTGAGGTTATACCAAGTGAACTCCTGCAATTATTTAAATCTGCATAGTCTTCATCTTCTCTGATCCCAGAAAAAAAAAAATTAAGTCACTGAATATCCCGTGATTCTGTGGTTTTGTAATATTGCTTCTGGACAGTGCAGCAAGAGCTGCATGTCATGAAATGCCATTCCTCCCATGTGAGCTGCTTGCATGTGGCTTGTAGTTTGTCCCTCTACATAGAGAAGTCAGTCTTTGATTCCTTTCAAGGTTCAAGGTTCATTGAAAACATGAAAGAGTCGTGCAACAATTTACTTTGTTGCTCATGATCCCAGACCATTGCAATTTATTGGTAAATAAGTGACTTAAAAAGCATGTTCATTCAGTGAGTGTAGAGAGGAAATGTTAACACGTTCTTGGGTAAATTAGGTCTCTGTTTGGTCACAGACTCGCCCTGCAAACCTTGCAGGGCCCACTTGTCACACAGCCTGGGGGATTCCAGCTTTTGGAGAAAACCACAGTTTCTGATGGCTTTTTGGCATTCAGAGAACTGCAGATAATGGAGGGTGGCGATGGCTGGAGGCTGCAGACAGGGTGGATGGACAGTCAGTGTTAACAAGGTGAGGTGCAGCCTTTTATGGGTGTTACAGAGCCACTGGGTTTGTGCTGATGCTCAGCAGAGGTGAGATGGTAAACAGCAATTACTAAGCAGTTTTTATATCAGCTATATCAGCCACAAATGTATTTTTCAGAACTATTTGAATACTCTTTCAAAATGGACTTTTTTTTAGCAGAACTTAACAGCACTAAAAAACAGGAGTCAGTGCTGGTTTTGTCAGGGTCTCACTTATCCTGTGGACAAGTGTCAGTCTGCTGCAGTGTCAGTTTGCCTGCTTGGAAAATCGGCTGTCACATGCCAGGGACAGCCAGATCTGTCAAGCTCCACACAGTTTTCCTTTATTAGTTCTATTGCATTTATTGCCTTTTGTATGCTCTGAGGGATGATGGTTGTTCAGTGACAAGAATCTGGAAAATCATTCAAGTTGACAATGCTTTTTAGATTTCATTTTTTCCTTGTGTCTCTATCTGTTAAATGGAAAGATGAGGACATGGTGAACGTGCTGGGAACGTGCCTTCAAGCTCTGGGCTCTGTTGTTGTTGCCATCCCCACATCACCAGATTGTAGTTGGTAGTTGCCCTTACACTGTCTGATAAAGTTCAGATCTGAGAGGTCCAAGATGAAGAACAAAACTGTCCTTTTTTTGAAGGACAGCAAGACAAGGGTCTTCATTCCTCTTCCATGTTCTGTGCAGGCAGGAAAAAGTGAAAAAGCAGTGAATTTGAAAATGCCCAGAGCACTCTGAATCTGGATAATGCAGAGTATTGCTGTTTCTGGGATTTCAAGGACTCTTGTCATAAGCTGTTCGTTCCTCAGCATTGCCTCTCTCTTAGATGCTTCTTCAGATGCATCGATGCCTAAGCTCAAAAACCCCTTTGATCTGCACTTACTTTGCTGAGCATTTACCAACTTAAAAGTACCCATGTTAAACTTTAATATTGCCGTGTCTGGCACTGGATGTTCCAACTGCTGCTGCTTTTTTGGGATGTCTCAGAAGATACCAGTGTATATAGCTGGGTCAAGTAGCTGATGGGTGAAATGAGTAATGACTTTCTGTGTGTAATAGTCTGCATCTGTTATTGAAATTCGGAAGCTTTCCTGCCTTTTCATATTTTGTAAAGTGTACAATGTCATGGGCATTGTGTGTTCTTTTCTCTTGCTACACCACAGTGTACACCACAGGCAGCAGCACTCAATTTATGAAATATCTCAACTTTGTAGTCACTTTTGGCAAGTAAATTAAAAAAAAGAGAATTTCTGCATATAACAGCAACTGCATAGCTATCTGTTGTGTTCTTCAAAAGGCATTGCCAAAACTTCACTGTTGTTTTGGAGCATACTGTGAAATAAAAAGATGAGGGAGATTCTTCAGGTGAGATGCAGCCATGTTGTTGCAAAGTTATCAAAGTTATTGCAAAGACTTACCAAAGAAATTGATAACTGTCATGTGCCACATATGCTCACCTGATATATTTGCTTTCACTACTTAAAAATGTAATTGGATGGAGCATTGGCATCTGTCATTGGCTCAGCCTGAGCCTAAGAGCTAAACAAAGCTCACCTTCCTCTGCTTAAATAACACGGCTTTGGAGGTTATTGGGGCACTGTCATCTGCTGGGAAACTGCCAGGCTGCTCCTGTGCAGTGCATTTTAGACTGATGGATCAGGCTGAAGGGCAGTTGGCTTAGCTGTCTTCTGCTCATCCCTGTAACATCTCTGTTAGCAGCCAGGTCACTTGCTTTGCCGTAGCAGTTTGAGGCAGGACAGGCTCACCATCCAGTTTACCATTCTCTTCTCTCACTGTATGAAAGAGAGACCTGATTTGGAGCAAAAAGGAGCCAGGAAGAAATGTGTGCTCCTCCCTTGAGTTCAGAGTTGCACAGGCACTGACTAGAGCCGTTTGTCCACCCTGGGAGAAACAAAATCCATTTGTTGGATCTCCCCAAGAGAAACCTGAATGCCTACACAGCCAGAAAGGACTCAGAATCTTTGGAAAGGTCTGATAGGGAGAAACTCCACTCTCATCAGCAGGTCAGAGAAGCCCCTCTGAGCTGCACAGCAGCACTGGTGGGGTTCACATTTCCATTTAAGTTTCCAAGGCATCCATGTGAGAGTCTCTGAAGTGTATGTGCAGGAGGCCCAGAAAGCTGGGCTTCTCAAAGTCTACAACAGGAGTGCTGAGATGCTAATCCCTGTTTGTTAATCCCTGTGTCTGGGGGAATTTGAGACTTCGGAGTGATTGTGAAGAAGAAAGAAGGTTGTCTAATAATCTTTTTCTTGCAGTTTAGAAAAAAATTCAAGTCTGATACTCTTTTTTTTTTGCTTTAGGATTTGATGTTTCCCGTTTAAAGTGCTGCCTCAGTTCCCAGCTGGCTACTCTGGGTACCTTTCAGGACACCCTGGCTAATCAGTCACAGCTGCAGGGAGAATGGAGGGAGGCCAGCATGTCCTTGACATGGCAGTTTGGGGTGTCCCTGGTACCTGCCCATCTCTGCCTGTGGGCACAGCCTCCTGTTGCTGGCTTTTATGAATCTTTTGTTTGGACTCTTGCATCTCTGTGAGCCCTCACATCCAATGCAAAGTAAAGCTGGACTCCAAAATATGTACCAGAGGAGAACTTTGGATTCCTTGGCGCTGGGGTTACTCATACCTGGAAGGGTTATCTAGGCATAACAAAACCTTCAAAGAATAACCTGTGTGCTGTATAGCAATGTCATAAGGGTTTTGCCATAGGAACAAAAGTGTTGCCCAACTATCAAAGGCAACATTATGAAAGTGTTTTGAAGGTTATTGATGTTATTCCTCTGGGAATTGTATTACCAGTCACTGTTATAAAAAGTAACAAATTTAAAGACGTTATAAACGATAGAGCCCTTGGAGCAAGAGCAAAGAATAGAAATAAAAAGGACTTGTTGGCTTACCATGTACCGTATAGGCTGCATGGAACACTAAATAGCATTTATCTCCTGTTCCTCCAGGCAGGCATCAGGCTCACACACACTTCCTTTCCAGGCACCTGGAGCCCTGTGTCTCTGCACTGTGTGCTGTGCAGGGGTGGGGAAAGGAGCCAGGGCTGGTGAGCACAGCTCCAGCCCTGGGATGCTGCAGGAGCTGCCGGCAGGTCCCAGCACTGCAGAGAGCTCCCTTTCTGGTGGGCTGGGAGTCGGCAGCACCCTGTGAAGCACTGAAGCTGGTGCTTTTCTCCCTCATGTGGGTGGGCCAACCCTTGGACACAGCCTTAGTCCTACGTCCTCTCTTCCTGCATGCTGGTGTGCTGCTGCTGTGGGGAGTGTACATGGGGTTGGAGGGGCACTTCCAAATGATTTTAAATCGTTTTCATCTGTACAAAAATAGCTTGGAGCTTGGTGAAGCTTTAGGAGCAGCACTGAGGGGACAGCGTGCCTCTGGAGGGGAAGCTTGTCATGAGCTCTCAGTACATTCTCCTGGGCTTTTCTTCTTTAGTATTTGGAAATGTCAGCTTTTTATTACTTGGTCCACCTACAACAATACCAATTAAAAAAGTAAGAAGTGAAGTATCTTCAGGTACACATTGAACTGTTCTTAATTCACAGAAATGCATTAATATTTAACAGTTAACAGTGTTATTGAGGCAAACTAGGCCATCAGCACAAGAGAAAAACTTGCACCATTTGCATTCCAACTGCAATTGGAAGCAGTGCATTCTGTTGATAGAAACTTTGAAAGCACTTGGTGAATGTCAGCAGACCTTTGAAATTAAAATTTCTTCTTATTTCAGACCAACTATTATTGTTGGCAACAACTCTGGCTTGGATGAGCTGGGAAAGGACAGAAGCCACTTGGGGCATGATTTATAGTGCTGGCATTTCTGGCTGGTGATGAGGATGGAAGTGTTCTGAGCTGAGCTCTGTCTGAGCTCGTTTGAAATGCAGTGACAGAATTCCCATGTAAAGGTTGCAATAAAAACAGAAAGAGGGAGAAGCGATTCTGTACTTCAGAGTGAAAAAAATAAAGAGTCCTCACAAATGTCAGCTGAGGGATCTCTGGCTCACACTTGTTGGGGAAAAATAGTCCAAATGCAGTAGCAAATCTTTTACAGAGCAGCAGCCTACAAAGAGAGCAGCACCATTATGGCATATTCAGTACCTTGGTATTTATATTTGTGTCTGTGATTTGATGGTGCTTTGCCCATGTGTGCATGGGCAGTGTAATGTGATTTCAAACTATTCATGCAGCTGTAGGGCAGAACTCTACTCCACATCTGCAGCTTTGGTGGCTGTGAGGATCCTCACCGGTGCTTTGTGGGCAATCGAGCATTTGCTTTGTTCTACCCTAGAAAGAGCTGTCTTTTGCTGTTACATCGAGTAATCTTGGTGTATAAATCAGGCTGTATCAGTTAGCAAATTCAGTTGTTACAAAAATGCTAAGCACGATTCAAGTGTAGGACACTGAAATATCAGGTGGTTTTGATGTTCTCCTCTGCACCACTTTCCTTGCAGAAGAAATTCCACTGTTCTGGATATGATTGTAATATGCAGGTTTAATGTAAAAAACATAGAAGCGCTGTTCAAATGTTAAGTCTTCAAAGGTGGTGAGCTGGAGTAGCAGAATATGCCCAGTATAGCAAGAAATGTGTGTGTGTCTGTAATGAGCCTCATTTGTCAGGAAGAGTATCTCAAAGGAGTTCAAACCCAGAGAAACTTTTGCTTTGCCCTCAGCGTTATTGTTTGAAAATCCTCAAGGCTTTTGCAGAATGAGTTGTAAAACTGCAGAGAGCAAGTGACAGGGAGGAGGAGGAGATAAGTGGTGATTTCCATGTCAGATCTGTCTCCCTGCAGAGGCAGTTAGTGCTGGATGCAGCAGCTGGGTTAAAGGGCAGATGTTTTCATTGTTGTGCACTTTCCTGAGTGGGGGTGTGACCAAGCTGAAGTTTTCTGTGCATGTTTTTTATCATGGTTGTGTTTTCATATGCAGGCAATGGCATAGCTTTAGAAGGTTATGAACTGAGTCAAATAGCTGCCCCGGCACCTCCTCTGACCAACTGCTTAACAGCTGTGAAAGTCTCAGCGTGGTCTTTCAAGAATCCAGACTTACAGTCATAAAGGACTGAGTGGAAAACAGTAAAAACTGTGGGTTTGAAAGAGGCTCCTCTGCCTTGCTCTGTGGGTGGAAGCCTGGAGCCCACTGTGGTTCTTGGAGAAAACCCTTTGGAGCCCTGGGTGGGAGCCCTGTGCTGAAGGATGCACTGCTCTGCTGGGCATTACCAGCACCGTGAGCGCTCAGGTGCCAAAGACTTGGCTCTCCTCAGACCTTCCCAGGTGACTGCTTTCATGGACTCTGGTGGCTTTATTGCTCCAGAGCAATAAGCAGGACAGATTTCCCTGCTGCATCTCTGTCCCCAGGACCTCTGTGTTAGCACCACCAGCTCTTCTGTGTGTTCTAGATAAACAAATGCAGTCCCAGCTCATGGCAGAATTATCTTGTCCCTGTCAACTGCCTGTGTAAGTTAAAGCTTCCAGCTGGGAGAGGTGACACAGATGAAAAGAAATTTCCATTGTCCAGAAGAATAATAACTTCATGAGAAAGAGAAGTGCCTTTTGTTTTATTTTGCTGCATGTTTCAAGTTGTGCAGCATCATCCTTCTGGTACACCTTTTACTAGCACAAGAGGTATTGCTATGGAAGATAAAAAGCATCTCAGAAATCAATTTCTTTTGGAACTTCAGAGGCCAGGAATTACAGTGTTGTATTTCTCTGTATCTTTCAAAGTATACGTTAAGTAAACATGATCCCCAGGAGTATTCAGAGGCAGCTCTTTCTGTATAAAATATCTTCAAATATATCACATTTGATGATGTATTGGCGAGTGCTTGGTATTTGTTCTATATTAAGACTCTCTTACTTTGCTGCTCATGCTATTTAAGTGCTGCCCGGTGATGCCCACACTTCTCTGTGTGCTGTGCCCTTACCAAGGTATTGAAGAAGAAGTGGGAAGCATGTTATAAAGCATACAGATAAATTAAATCTTGATTCCCTTTAAAATAATTGCAGGAAATCTGATAATCTCAAAAGAATTTTTTTGCTTTCCAAGCTTTTCAATCTTTGCAGTACATGGAGCTGTATCAGCCTCTAGCCAACTTCTTGTCTCAAAAATTAGTGAATTTAAACAAACAAAAAGACTCAAAAGAACTTGGGCTAAAAAAAGTGGGAAAATTACTATGTGTTGGAGTTGTGGCAGGCTGATCTTTGGAGACAAGGTATCCTTGGTATCCACAGGGCATAAATCTTGAGACTCCAGGCATGGCTGGGGTGCAGCAATGGTGGGGATGGCCACTGCCCTGGAGGGGACCAAAATCTTCTGTACACAGGCAAGGACAGTGCCAACTGGCAGCAGCTCCTGAGCCAGTGCCTGTCAGGATGCTGATTTAACTGCATTTAAAACCATATATACACCAGTGTTTCTTTGCCCAGCTGACGCCTGGTGTTCCTTTCTTCCTGAGGAGTCTTTTGAAGGGACAGAATTTCCACCAGCTCCTTTGTCAGCTGGAGACATAGGACACAAAGCTAATTCAAAGTGCTGTACTGGCTAAAAGGAATTTCCCAGTAGGAGGAGTTCTACTCCACAGCACAACTTCTGCTTTTGTGTCCAGCTCTGGGACCCCACTCTCTTCCCTGTGCTCCAGTGCTTCAGCTCAGGAGCCAGGGCTGTGCAACCTGTCTCTGGTAATTGTCTCATTCTGTGTAATTAAACGTTCCCAGCTCTAAGGCAATGGGTTGTGCATTCAAAGTCAATGTTTTTGTTTTCATGGTTAGTGTGGAAGACAAACATATTCTAGTACATCAGCCACCAGGTTGTCTTCTATAGCATGACCTCAATTAAAAATTAGTTCAAGGATAAAGAAATTGCTGGGATTCAAACCAGTAATCTTGCCCAAAGCTAGCATTTGGTCTCTGTAAGGAAAGAATTCTATTATTTCTCTGTCTGTGTTGTATCTTTGTGCCTTGTTCTTCAGGTATCCCAGGCTCCACTCTCAAACCTTTGAAAATCCAGAGGAAACCCTCCAGATAGACACTGCTGTGAGCAGTAGAAGATTCTGTCATCCACGTGTCTGGGAATGGTTTCCTTGATTTGATTTTTAGATAGCATATCAATAATGCACAGATACTCCCAGTACCTGTCCCTGAGTTACCTGTGGGTACTGAAGCAACATGTAACAGAAGCCCCTCAAAACCACGGAAACCTCTTAGTATTATCGTTTCTTGGTGTAATAACATGGTGGATATTGATCTAGTCACTGCACCGCAGTGGATGTGAATTATCTTCCCAGAAAGCTGAGATTCCTTTTCAGCTTTTGGATTGTTTGAGGAATTCAAAGGATACTTTGTGAAGGAATAGTTGTCAGAAAAGAAAAAACCTGTTATAATTTTAGGGGTGAACAGGGAGGAAAGGGGCACAGGAGCTGCCTCTGCATTCCCCTGCCATGCTCTGCTGCTCCTTCTACCTTTCTGCTTTGTGGTTTAGCCATTAAGGCTGGAACAGGCTTCACCACACATAGTACTTTGCAGGTTGGACACAACAGAACTAACATGGGTGTCCAGTGCCAAGTGGGGCGAGTGGCTGTGCTTGGGGGTAATTTCTTGGCTGGGACTAAGTTCACCAATGCTCATCATCCCTGAGGATGATTTATTTCCTTTCATCCTTCCAGCAGGGAGTACAAATGCAAAACTTTCAGCTCAGAGGTATTTTTCCAAATAAAATTATCTTCAGCTGTGGTCATCGGTGATTTGGGAGCCTCTGCCAGTGAGATTTTGCCTTGAGCTGATTGCCTTGGCTGAGCAGCTGAAGAGCAGCTGGAAGCTGGCCAGAAATGGCTTTTGCTTTTTGCTTTTAAAACAAAAAGAAATAAGACAACCAAACCAGCATGCTTTTGGATGAGAACAGAAGGAAGGGGGAGGTTTTTTGTGATTATTCTGCCTGAGAAGGAAGACTTCCCTTCGTGGGGGACTGACTCTGGGAAGTGAAGGCAGAAGGTGGTTGCTGAAATGAAAGGAGGGTTTCCCCCATGGCTGAGCTGGCCTGGAGCGCTGCAGGAACTGTCTGTTCCTTCACACCAGTGTCAGCCAGCCCTTTGCTGGCTGCCTGTGCCCCCACACCTGCCAGAACTGTTTCAGTTTTATTTCAGTTTTATGTTTCTGCTCCTGTGAAAAATACCCTCATGGAGCAGGCTAATGGAACAAACGTTGTTTTACTCAGTTATTTCCATGGTGGGTAGCAGAGAAAGCTGCCCCGCTGCTCCAGCCACTGGGACAGAGGGCTGCAGCACCTTATGTGCCATTGCCACTCTCTGGATAATATGTACACTTCCACCATCATGTAGTTTTTCTCCTTCATTTTTCATAAGAATTGGCACTAGATTAATGGTTAAGCCATGGAAGAAATGTAACGCCATGCCAGTCTGATTTATGGACCACTTAGTGCTGATGAAGCTTCAAACAAGAGTCAGACAGATGTTGCAGTTGCATTTTTCTTTATCAAAACTATCGGCTTTTTGTGTTTAACTGCTTGTTGCACCATCTCCTGCTCACCCTCCAGCAGCAGTGGAGCCCATTCCTCCACCACACCGAGGAGGCAGGTGAGGTGCCCTGACATGGCAGGAGGAGCCAAGGGGCCTTGCCCAGGTCAGGGACAGATGGCAGTGCCTTCGACTCAGCTGCGTGGGAAGGGAAACAGCTCTGCTGGGACTCTGGGCACTGGAATGACGGGCTGCTTTCCAAAAGGCACGTTCTCAGAGCCATCTGCAGCCCAGTCCAGGGCTCCCCTCCCTGCCACCCCAGTAAAGAGCTTCTGCTGTGGCTTGTCCACTGTCCTGGCACCGTTCCCACGTGGAAGTTACATTTGTAATTTTTCTTTTAGTCTTTCACATCTCTCTTGCTCTCCTGGTAGGTCACCACAAATAGTGATTCACTGCTGATTTTAAGTTTTCCAAAACACACCTATTCTCTTCATTTTTCATCAAAACATTTCAGTTCGCCAAATAGATTGGCATTCATGAGATTTGTCAATCTGAGGTCAACTTTTAGATGTAGACATAAGGAACAAACCTGTTAGATTTGTGTTTATTTTATATGTTTTTATATATAAAAACTATACATATACTATATATAAAAACTATACTCCCCTGGTTTCATAAACAAGTGCTCCTATTAGCACAACCTTTGCACGTGAATGATATGTTGTGTTCTCTCTACCCCTTGGAACAGGGCTCTAACAACATTAATGAAACATTAGAGTTTTAATTACACCATTATCCTATTTATTTTTATAAATAATTCCAAAGCAGTCATTAAAGTTTGCGAACTTAGGAGTAAATGACTTAAGGGAAAGAAATCAGCTCCTCAATCTTGTTATTATCTATTGTACAATCTCCCTGGGATGCTGCTGGGGAACTGGCGGAGTTGTTAGTGTTGCTGTTGTTAAGATGATTCATTTGCTCGCAGGGTGGTAACACGGCTCGGTGGGAGGGCACCGCAGTGCGTCACGGCGGGGTTGCCTCCCCCTCGCAGCCCCTGGGAAGGTGTGTGGGGAGAGGAGAGCGTGGATCAGCCTGCGGGAGCTGGTGCCTCGCTGTCCTCCTGCAGCGGCTTTGCCAAGGGCTCTTGCAGTCCCCACCTTCTGCAGCTTGCTGGATTCATCGCAAAGCTGCAACGTCTTCAAAAGACAAGGAATTCCAGGCTTGACTATGAAGAGGCCATCGTTGACGCACTGTAATATTGTTTGTGAGCCTCCTCGGCTCTTCCCCGCCCCTTTCTGTCACTGTTTGGAGAGTGTGGCTGTTCCTGATGTTCTCAGGCTACTTTCTCTGTATTCAAAATAGCCCCGATGTGGACCAGAACTGATGGAAGCATTGGCTCATATGAACCAAAGGTCCCTTAAACCAAAACAAATTACCTGGTATTCATTGTAAGTGGTGTTTGCAAGACTCTTGCAAGTATTCGGTGTTGTAGAGTTTGGAAAACAGGTTGAATTTGAGCATACAAGGGAAGCAGGAGAGTTGCAAGCAAAGAGCCCTCAGGATGGGGGAATCCATGTGCAAACTGTCATGTCTGTCTTTTGCCACCTCTTTGAAAGAACAGCTCTGATCTTGAGGAAATCCAGGACATACTGGGGTCTGATTATGATGTTTTCTATTACAGTTTTAATTAGGAACATAAATGCAGAGAGCTCTGGGCAGGGGAGAGGCCCACTGACATAACTCTTGCTCTGCTCTCCCTGCAGAACCCAGACATCGTGTTGGTGCACTACCTGAATGTCCCAGCCATCGAGGACTGCGGGAAACCATGTGGCCCCATCTTGTGTTCAATAAACACCGACAAGAAGGAATGGGCAAAGTGGACAAAAGAGGAACTCATTGGGCAGCTCAAACCAATGTGTGAGTACCTGGAGCCATCTTTGCTTCTTTGCTGTATATTTAGAGTACGGTGTCTCTCACAGCCCCCAACCATCTCTGTGAAGGAGTCATTTGTCACCGTACAACTCGGCTTGTGCCTGCGTGCACTTTCTTCCTAATATGCAGTACTTCTGGGATGCATGGTGTGAGAGCTGCTTAGACTGTCCCCAAAAGGGTCCCCTCTGCACACTGGGAAAAAATCGTACCTATGGTCCTGCACTTTTGAGGGCTGTTTGTAGGCATCTACTGACTTGCAAAGATGCTCAGTACTGGCAGGTGGATTCCCCTAAGGGCACTTCATGTTTGGATGGTCAGTGTCAGGTCCCAATGGGTTGCTGTAACTTACAGAAGGCCCCATGGAATGGAATGTTTTGGATGGGCATCATTTCCTACAGTTCTGAACTTGGCAGTCTAAAGAGTCTGCTTAGGTGCCCAGAGTGATGGGGAAGTTTGCCCTCAAACAGGCAGTTCTTTGGACCTCTCAACATCTGCCTTGGTATATAATATTTTCTTTTGCATCACAGTTATATTGTATGCCTTCCCCTGGAGAGCACATTCCAATGTGCACACAAACAACTTTTTGCAATGAAAGATTAGACATAAAGTGGGTCTGTAAGCAAGAGAAAATTAACTGCAGGGGCCACAATACCATATCTGAGTCAACAAATACCAGGTCTGCTTCTGTCCCTGCCCTCTGCCCCTGCCTAGGTGCTGGTGTCATGCCCAGCTTCCTGTAATTGGAGGTCACAGGCACAGAGTGCATCCTGATGTGTCTCTGCCATCCATGAAAGATCAGTCTAATGCTGACCGCACCCTCAGGAATCTGAGTTTGCACCGCTCCTTTGTTGCATCCCGAGCTGTGCAGGCCCATGCATTTCTTTTCTACACAAAGCTGGAGGGCAGAAAGCAAGCAGAAGAGAATAAAGAAAATTACACATTTGCCCCTGGGACTGATAACCTTAGGCAGAAATCCAGGGTGTTGAAGGTGTAGCTGAGCCTGGACAAGTACCTTAACATTAAACAGGAGAGGAAGCGGCAGCCTGTTAAAAAATCTGCAGTGCATCAAGAAAATTATGTGAAAACTACAACGAACTCACCGTAAATTTAATAACACTTGGCTCTTTTATGTCTCAGGAGGGAAGAGTGAAATTCTGCGCAATTATTCAGAGTATATATGCATGTACACGTCTCTGTTTATGGGTACATATCCTGGGAAACACATCCTTAGAAATGTAGCTACAATAAAAGCTTTGGATTCTGATCAGACCTAAAAAACAAGGAGGACATAGATAACTGTGTTTGGGGAACGCAGAGGGGCACCGCTCGCCAAGAAGCCATCAGATTTGGTTCCATTATGGGGTGTGCCATGAAGCTCTGGAGCCAAGAACGTTAGTTTCATCACATTTTTGCATTAATCATGTTCTTTCACAGACTTCACAGTTTGATTGCCTGATGTTTCCAAATTTCTCTGCCCTAAAGCAGATTTGTCAATGACTTAATCAAAGCGTTGTGCTTAGTGTCACTGGTGCAGCAACAGTCTTGCCCCTTTACCTGTTTTGTGTTGCAGTTCACGTTTTATTCCTGTGGACTTGGAAGCTGTGGGAGGTTTTTGTTGATGCTTTTGTTTTCTTGGTTGCTGTTTCTCATAAGAATTTCACATTTAAGACAAGTTGGTGATGATACAGGCAGGGTTTGTGTGGAGGTCTGAGGACACTCTACATGTAGGGAGGTTCCCATTTCAGACCACTGATGTCATTCAGGATTAGGGAAGAGAAGCTGATACTAGTTTTGCCTTTGGGGAAAATGCTTCCTCCTGGTCAGAGGCTGGTGGCAGTGTCCAGCTCTTGACTCACTGAGAACACGTGCTTGATTGTTCAAGTCCTATTCAGCCTGGACTGGAGTCAGGTGTTAGTTAAAGCTGTTGACCTCTGTCAGGTATTAAAGCTTTTCTATCAGAATCAAAGGTAGCAGATAGTCAGTGGTGTGGCAGCCAAAGCCTGGGAGCATGTTCTCTTGGCCATGTGTGCCTGGAGAACTAAAAGTGATGTGGCAGATGGCTGGCAGGGTGAGCAGCATCAGTCTTAGAGTCCGAGCCAGATAAATACATCAAACTGGTTTTTGTGAAATGCAGAGAGACCCTGACTGGGATGATCACGGAGCTTGTTTCTTGTATCTATTATTCACTCAGCTCCCTCTTCCTTCCCTGCCACATCATCCCAGAGTCTGTCCAAGCTTCAGCAAGTCTTCAGCAGGCATCAGGGACAGGCACTGGCTCCCAGTACCAGCCTCGTCACCTCCGTGAGCAGAGCAGGGCACTGAGGTCTGGGTGCCAGGAGGTGGCTTCTGCCCTGGTCCTAAAGGAGACTGCTGAACCCAGAGGGAGCTTCTTGGCTGGCTGCAGGGATGGTGTTTCCTCTTTCTGTGACTACTTGCACAGGTGGTTATGGATTAGAACCACCTTTCTGGAGTAGCCATACAGCTCTGAGAGCTTTGTGAAAACAGCGTTAACTTGTTCTAACATAGCTGGTGTGTGAACTAATTAAGAGACTGAAATGACCCCAGCTGAACATCCATGAAAGGTAAATGCTGCAGATGCTCTGAGGATTTGAGGTTTTTTCAACACCTCCAGCTGAGTTGAGACTGTCAGTAATTAATCAGCCTGACTTCAGTTTTCATGGCTTTGGATTTTTGCTTTAGTTCTGATGTATTTGTCACCTGCCTTTGCACTGGGACATCCCTGATCTCCTGATTGTCCTTTCTGGACTATCACTGTCGGTTTGTCAGACCTCAGTTTGACAGTCCTCGAGACTGAAGCAGATGAGCCTGGAAGGGCTGCATACACATTCGTGACCTCCCACAGGATCATTACTCTCTCCTTCCAGGCTCATAGATGAGGCTTCTCATCTTGGAGGTGTCAGCAAAGGTCAGGGAGCGCAGGGAGGGCTGTGACACCTCCTCTGATGGCAGACCTGCAGTAATCCAACTGTTGGGAGCATCCCAGTTGGGTGTCTGAATCAAAAGATTTGTTGTGTGTGTTGCTTTGATATGGATGCAACCTTTGGGGACATTTATGCAAAGTGAATAGCTATAATATATGAAAATTCTGCAGGAATGTTGTCCGAAACACCTGTAAGTCATTTCAGGATGCCTGGTGTGAAGAATGGGCCTCTATTTGGCATTGCTTTCAATTTTCCCCCCTCTTGCGTCCCATTATAGTCTTGCTTTGAGATTTCTCTGAACAGATTAGCAGATGTCCTTAGAGGCATCTGGTGGTAAAAGCAAATTCAGTGGCAGAATCCAACTCAGCAGAATTCTGTATATAAACTCCATATGATCAGCAAATTGTGGGCCAGCTCATGTTGGGGGTTTCTCCAAATCATCCCCTTTTGGCTCTCTCATCCTTCAGCTGGCAACGTATGAGTTACAAGCTCACAGCTGGTACTACGTTGCAATCCTTTTTCCAGGTCCACTATAATTAAGAGCTATCTTCCTTTCAGAGAAAAAGTTTTTTCATTCCTCTGCTGCACAGAAACTGAGGGCTTCTGTTTGTGCCCCCTGCACGCAGCCACAGCTGGAAAGTTTCACGTGGTGCCAGTCAGAGTCGATGCCTCTGGGCATGGCCCAATCTCACCTCTTTCCAGAGTCCCCAGTTCTGGGGGGGGGGAACCAATCAGGGCCCCTGGAGGTGACCTGAACCTGCGTCCCCTTATTGTTGCCACTGGAGATGGCATCAGATGCCTGCAGCCCAGAGTGAAATTCAAATAGCAGCAATCAGCATTAATATGGTTTCAAGAATTGAGTTGTTTTATGTTGACTTGATTTTATATTCAATTTCAGTAATTGGGTTTAAGAGGGGGTTTATATTTAATCTTAAGAGATCAGTTGTACAAAAGTCTAAATGGGATGATTTTTACATTCCCCAAATGGTTTGTCAGAGCTCCAAAGTGCCCCTCGATGGGGTCAGCTTAGTTCAGCTGACCGCATAAAAAGCAACATGGATTCTTTAAAAGACTTTGGTTTTAGTAATGCTGACATCCGGTTTTACTGCAATAGGTTGAGTTTTTATTAAAAAGAGAACACAATAGTAGGTGCTAGATAGGCTTTTATATCCCACCAGCCACTTGGACTTCGAGTACCTCTGTTCACATTGTCTGCATGGCCAGTATGAGCCACCTGCTCATTTAGCCACCTGCTTGTCTTCTCTCATCTTCTCACCAACCCTCTAATTATTGCAGGTGTGTGGCTCTAAACAGGGGTCCCATGCAAGAATTGCAGTTCTCCTCTCCCTCTGAGATCTGCAGTGTCCTTCGTGTCCCCAGAGGAAGCTTGTTCCTGTGCCTTTATGGGCCACTCTGTAGGAAACGTGGTTTCCCTCATGGGCAAGTTTTACCTACTGTAGAAACTTCTCTGAAAGAACAAAATAAGGAATCACGATTCAGTTGGTGCATTTCAGCTGCATTTGGAGACACAACAGTGAAATAATCCCACTGAGTATTGACAACAGTCCAGGGCGAACCAACCATTAGCAGTAATGGAAATCAACTGGCAGAAACCTAAACCAAATAGTTTCCTGTCCCCCTAAAACTTAGATATTAAACCAGATGCAGCAATTGCCGAGCCTCTCTGGGGAGACTACGGGCACCCCAGCCTTTGTTTCCTGTTCTTCTGTAGTGTTTTATCTGCCCTCTCAGCACTTGGCTGTAGGCGCTGGCAGACTCGGTTCTAGAGCAGCCGCTGAGGGGGAACAGCCGCTGAGGGGGGTCCGCACCTCGCTGGCAGCACCACCGAGGTGTGGCAGCCCCGGGAAGGGCTGAAGGTCCCCTCCGTGCAGGCCATGCTTATGAGGACTTTTTTCCCCCAGAATGGCCCAGCAAGACTTATGCTAAAAAAAAAAAAAATATACCGGAGATATTAAAAACAAGTGACAGAATTAACGCTGGAGAAACCGAGAGGCCTCGCCGGGCCCCGTGTGGGGTCGCGCGGGCCGGGCCCGCCGCCTGTGCCTTATCCACTGGCGCCACCTGGCGGGCACCGCGCGCCGCTCGCGCTGCCCTTGGCGGAGGAGGAGGAGGAGGAGGATGGCGATGGTGCCCTTGAGCCGCAGGAGGAGGATGGCGATGGTGCCCTTGAGCCGCAGGAGGAGGATGGCGATGGTGCCCTTGAGCCGCAGGAGGAGGATGGCGATGGTGCCCTTGAGCCGCAGGAGGAGGAGGGCGATGGTGCCCTTGAGCCGCAGGAGGAGGATGGCGATGGTGCCCTTGAGCCGCAGGAGGAGGATGGCGATGGTGCCCTTGAGCCGCAGGAGGAGGAGGGCGAGCACCGCACGGAAGGAACGGGAGAGCTGTGCGAGAGAGGTGGCTTCGGCTCTGCTTCTCCATGGGCGAGCAGCCTTGGACTTCAGGTGTCTGTAAATAGTGGTAGGAGTCCCACTCCAAGTAGCTTCAGAAGAGTCGTGTCCCGCTGGTCCCCTCCAAGGGATGTTGCACCGAGTGTACTGCCCACTCCCTGTGTGCATCCCTCTGCATCTGAGCAAACCTTCAAGGGGAGGGCTCGCTTTGGAAGACAGACAGCCCTTTGCAGAACAACTGGAGGCAAAGCACCCGCGTGAGTCCGTGCAAAGGCAATAGCATTGAGGGGGATGTCCTGAGGAAACGGTGCCATCCCCAGCAGTGAGGCTCAGGGAACCTGTCCTTCACAACCAGTAATGAGTGAAAATGGAAGGCTGGAAAATCAAAGCTGAATGAGTGTGGGCGTCTGAGTATGAAAGGATAAATCTAATGGAAATCTCTTTCAGCCAAACTGAGAAATCAGAGCAAGGCCTTTACTTCTGTCAACACCAACGCAGCAAAAATTGAAGGGACAAGGCTGCCATTTCCAATTGACCATTGCCATGGAAACACCTCTCAGTGTCAAGACCTGGTGGAGCAGGATGTGGGCAGCAAGTTGGGAATGGGCAGTTGGACAAAGGACCCGCTCAGCCTTCCAGCAGCACTTTGGGGATTTTTAAAAGCACTTTTTCTCAGTCAGGTGTGGCCAAGGGTAGGACTCTGAAACCTGGGTTTGCAGCGGGCCGTCAAGATACATCGAGAGGGAGAGGCAAACAGAAACCTAACCTTGATGATTCCAGATATTCCAGCTTTATCAGTCCAACTTACCTGTTTCATGTGGGAGATCTTGTTGTTACTCAAAAGACAAAAACTTGTCAAATGGGGGCAGAGAAGCAGCACACAGGGTGTAGGAAATAGCTTCATCATGTAGCGTACATGTATATGTGTGTGTAAGCTGTGTTGGGGTGGATGGTACAAAAGAGCAAGATCTTTGGAACAGAAACAGGAAGCATAAAATGTTTGAAGTGGCAAAGAGAAACATCTAAGAGCATTCAGAAAGGGTGAAATGATCAGATTTAAATGTGGGAGGGTGTTTTAAAGACAAGTTTTGCTTACGGTGGAGAAACCACAGAGAGAGAAACAGTTTTAGCTGTTGATTGTGTTGGGTCTAGAATGAAGGTGAGACAGTGAGATAGGCTTGAGGTGATGGGGAGGAGGAAAATAACTGCAAGACAGGAGGACAGCAGAAGAAGGAGGCAGAAATAGCCAGGGGGTTGTAAGAAATCTGGACAATCCTATGTTTCTGTGTGCAAGCTTCCCTTGGCTTCTGAGCTGCCTTTTTGCTGGTAATCCAGATCATTTTTCATCCCTTTGCTCATGATGGTTGAAGTCTTGACAGCACTAATGAACAAGGAGCTGCTGGGCCACTATTTTTGTCCTGTTTTATTCAAAAGGGAAGAAAGAGAAGAATGGTGAGAGCCCATGCTCACAAAAAGAGGCTGGGGGCAGTTCTGCTGGGAGCAGCATTAGCTCTCTGAGTAGCTTCCTGCAGCCTCACTTCTCGCCTTTGAGCACCCAGTGAAACACCAGTAACTCTCCCTGGCTGCACTGCCTTGTGCTGCAGGCACTGCTGCACAGAGGGTGTGGTGGCAGGAGGAATGCATTGCTGCTGTAATGCAGCAGCTTTTAGATCCCTCCATGCTATTACCGAAAAGGAAAGTGTTGAAGCAGTTCAGAGCTTTAATTTTAAATTATCAGGAAGTGCAGTAGGAGTCTGAACAGGAATCCGGATTAAAATACTTCCCAGAATTTCTGCTAAGCTTCAATCTTTTTTTTTTCCTTTTGTATTCATACATTATGGCTATATTTAGTCAAACATAGCTCTGCAGCGGTTTCGGTTTTTGAACCACTAAAAACCAGGAAGAGTGTGTGTGTATGCTTTTTATTAACCTTCCTTTCATAATGCACTTTCTTCCCTATAGAAATCTCCTTTCCTGCTGATTCATTATGTGTCAGGAAGCCAAGCGTGACATGTTAAAAGCCATCTTGATAGTGTTTGGTATTCAGTACTAACAATTCACCAGGCACAGGAGTCTTTCTTTAAAAGGGGGAGGAAGAAATCTGCATATTGGATGTGCCAAGATAGTGGATAATTTGCATTAAGCATCCAGACATTCTTTTTTTGCAATCTGTCACCCTTCACTGCCTTTTTATTTTATAACCTTATAGTATACAGGGAGCATAAGTACTAAAAAAAAAGTGACACCACATGGACAGAAGCTGGAGCCGGAGCCCTTTAGGATCAGCTGGAGCAAGGCTAGAGAAAGACCTTTCCTCAGCAGCAATTGATCCTTGATGGGACTTTGCTATGCTGAAAATAATGGGCATGGTCCATCCGTTATGTCTTGGCTTCCAGCTCACAGCTTGATTCAGACTTAAGAACTGTCATTGTGAATACACAAACCACGAGTCATGATTCGCTTCCCAGACTCGCCCCCATGGTGTGTTGCTCATCCCAGGATTTCGCAGCAGTAGGGAGCAAACGCTGCCATCCTGCTGTAAAACAGACTTTCTGTACCCAACAACACAATGCGAGCTCACTTCTTTAGCAAAGCGTTTCTGAAGTAACCTCTGAAGAAATGACTTAATGCAAACTTTCTCAGTAATAATTACAGTTCAATAACTTTATGTCATATAGCCAGAAGTATCCAAAATACCTCACTGTCAATGTATCTTTGGCAAAACTGCTATTTGAACATCACTTACTAGGCATAATATCACAGGTGAGAGAATAATGTACCTTAAATAATAAAATGGATGTGAGTGGAGATAGTGAAGTGGCAAGTGTATATAACTTAAACAGATATAATAATAGAGATGGAGTGTTAAGAGGAAATTCAAAACTGTGAATGTACTAGAAAGCAAAATCTGTTGGGTACGATAACAATAAATGTGGTTGTGAAGCAAACATAGAGGGACTCATTACTAAACTATCTGCAGCACTTTAAATAGTGATATGAGGAAGAATACTTGTAAACCTTATTTACAGTATTTCTACAGGTTACCCAGCCTGGCCAGTAGAAATATGGATTCTGTAATATAAAACTAGACCAAGACAAGATGCAATTAGGCAAAGTGACATCAATGGGTGATGAGGGAATACAGCAACAAGTAACAAAAAAAGCAATAAAACTGCTTCCCAGAGCAGATCCAGGAACTCTGTTCCACCGGCAGCGTGTGTGACACACTAAATGAGCAGCATCGAAGAGAACAGGAGATTCACATGATGTGCCACCTCTGTGACCATTAATGACCATGGTCATTAGCTGTCATAAACATGCTTTCATTTGCTTCTGATATTCTTGCATGACATGAAGCTGCTTGCAGCTTGTGCCCCAGCCCTGCAGATGCTCCTGGCTGTTTAGGGAGTACCAGAACCTGCTGCTGCTAGCATTTTATCCCCTCACATCAGGGACCGTCACCATTCAGGGATCTGTTCATTTACTACAAAGCCTAGGTCTGTGGGACTTTTAACTTTCATTTGGTATATTCTGATTAAGGATTTTAGACCGCAACATGCAAGGAATGTGCCTTGCTTGACTATGGCAAGGACACTCCTGAAAAGAAGCTGCCAGGCATGAGAACACCTTGGAAATGATGTTACCAGGCAGCACTTTCCAAAATCTGCACATGAGCTCTGATGCACACAAAGGATAAATAAATAATACGCACATATAAATTGCTTAGAGAGACATTAAAGGAGACAGAAGATGCTTTGAGTCAGTTATTATGGATAAAATATTTTATAAGTGCTGTTTCCATTGTAAGTCAGGTTGCAAATATCACTATTATGGGAAATTCTGCATCTAAAAAAAATTCTGAGAGGGAGCCTTTATTCAAATCATGTATCTGCATGCAGTTTAGCATTCTTATTTAAATAGCTATCAGGCCCAGAGAGTACTCAAGAAAAAAACCTTCAGTTTGCAACATGTTCTGCAATATCACCCTCCTGTCCGTTTTCGCAAATTACTAAGAGGTTGTCCAAATCTGAAGAGGAATTCACACAGTGTCTGTTAGTCGCTCCCAAAAAATGAGTCAGTCTTCACTGCTGCCAGCCAGGATCTGACAATGAAGACCTGGCAGAAGGTTTGCATGTGCTGTTACACTGGTGTATTTTGGCTGCTGCTTTTACTATAAAGCTGATTTTGTTTTCATATTAGACAGAAAACGGTTCCAAAATGCTCCTTGGAACTGTACTGTTTTACTTCAATGCAACCAAGTCTTTTGTTGCTTTTGGGTTTTCAGTGAAGGTTCCAGGCACTACAGGGATAGTCTTTGCAGGTGCACAGTCCCTGTCTGCAGCAGACTGAAAAAGAGCCAGATACTCTACTGAGGTGTTTTTCCTTGGTATGTACCTAATTCAGGAATTGCATTTGGAAGCTTATGAATACCAAGGAGCAGAGAATAGTAAACCATTACTGTTGCTTTTTACAGGTCTCCTTCAGTTCTGACAAAAAGCAGCAGGAATGGTTTTTGATGGTTCTGGTGTGGTTTTGAAGTTTCTGATGGGAAATTTTACTGTTCTCTTTGCAGTTCATGGCATTAAGTGGACATGCAGCAATGGCAACAGCAGTTCAGGGTTCTCAGTGGAACAGCTCGTGCAGCAGATCCTCGATAGCCACCAGACCAAGCCCCAGCCTCGGACACACAACTGTCTCTGCACTGGTACCTTGGGTGAGTACCTCGGGAGGGCACAGAACATTGCTCAGCTTCATCCAAACTGGCAGCAGGGTTTGTAGTACTGAGGTGCTAGTTCTAATAAATGCCTTCCACATATGACCTGCTCAAAAAGGTATGTTCTTTTCTACATGCTCCAATTCTGTTACCAAAGCCTCAAAATCCAACACTCTTCCAACTTCACCCTCTGAATTCCTTGCCCTGCAGCGCACTTTGTTGAAGAAGTCCTCAGGTAGTTAATTATAAAGTATCACTGGGATAAGACAGGTCTTATTTAGGTATCATGAAAATACAGATTTCTTTCCTGTTAAAGGAGATTACTTTGTTTTGAATAAGACTACAGCAGCAAGAAACAACATCCTTAGTGTTAGCATTTTATACAGATGGGGGAAGCTAAGTGATTCACTTTTCCAACTCTTCTGCTTTATAGCCACCCCTTTCTACTACTTTGTTCAACTAAAGTATATGACACATTAACTAGTCTTTAGCAAAACTTATAAAGGAAGGCTGTCAGTGCTTCAAAGGATTTATTTTTTCTTCTTTTCTTGAGCAGTTGCATTATACAATCAAGACTTTAATAAGAATGATGACCTCTGAAATACCTGAGTGTGGATTAAAATTCACCCCTTAAGGCTCAGCATTTGATCCAGGCTTGCAGATCTGAACATGAATCCTTTTATGCTTCCCTTTGATGTTTTGTCTTGTGCTAAGTCTTCTCAGTGCTTTTTAACATAACAGTATTGCTTTGTTTTGTAACGGCTTGCACATTGACACACACATTCCCAATTCCTTACTGTCATCCACAAATACAGCAGTGTGAAAGCCTTTTCCTTGTTCCTGTTCATCTCTATACCTAGGAGAATAGAGAGATTTAATACTGCATTTAATCTCAAAAGCACTGTCTTGAACTACTTTGTGACCGCATTCAAATCTTGAGCACATAATAGAGAAGTTCCCCTTCAAGGACAAGGAACAAAAGATTTAGCAAATTGCAGTGGCTACATGGATGCCCTATGTTGCCCAGGCATTTATAACTGTAGCCATTAGCTATAGGGAGGAGGCTTCTTCCCCTCTTTAGTCATTCAACAGTACCATAATTAATGTTCTTACATCATTCTAGGGGAAAATTAATCAATTAAGGAAAGAAACATCAAAAATTAATGCGCTGCTCTTCTTTAAACAGCAAAAACAGTCCCCACACCAGAGTTTCTGGCTAAGGTGCCTTTGCAGACAGAATTGTTTGCTTCACCATGCCTGATTTCCAAGCTCCCAGGAATACAGGTGATGTTACCTTCTGTCAGGCCAGTAAAGGTGATGGCTGGCTTAATTTATGGAGGACTGTCTTCTGGTGACCCTTACCTGAGTATTCTTCAGCAGCTCCAATGCTGGCCATGTGCTCTGCGTGCACCTCCCAGAGTACAACATGTCTGTCTGTCAGCACAGAAACGGTTGAGAGCCAGAGAAACACATCACCATCCTTATGGGAAGGCAAGAATGCTTTGTATGGCTAATGTGCTATTTCTTTAATAATTTGATTGGCAACTGTAATAGACACAATGATGACAGGAAGGTGAGGGCTAATTCTAAGTGGCAGGGTGATGCCAGGGACAGGAGCATGATATGGCGTCTGTCACCTCCAGGTTACCAGTCAGCATCCACCCCACAGGAGCAGTTGTCAAACCTCCCAACGTCAGCCAGCATGAAGAGCTGAGCATCTGCGTCATGGGGGCTGAGGTCTTGTCCGTGGGGCAGATGGAACAGGGCCCTGTGCCACAGCTGGCAGCAGCAGCCCTTGCTCTGCAGACTTTGCACTGAGATTGGGCACATCTAAATAACTCTGCGACTTGTCACAGATGCCAGTTCCTCTCCTCCTAACATGTTGCCTGATCAGGGCAGGGAGGAAGGGGACAGGTGCTACATGGGGTGAGGGTAAGGGTGCACCCGTGCCTGTTGTAAGATTGCTGTCATTGCATGCAGTGCATTGGACAGGACCTGTACATCTGGCACTGGTGAGAAATTTATTTTATTTCCAAAGTTGCTTTTGGTGTCTCGTACGTGTGCTCACTCTCTCTTGCACACGCATGTATAAGTATAGCTCTCCCTTGCTACAACCATGAGATACACAACTAGCATTGTCTTAATTTTGTATTTACTGAATGGCAAATGTTTTTGTTTTTTGGCACAGGGGCGGGAAGCAGTGTGCATCATAAGTGTAACAGTGCCAAACACCGCATCATATCACCAAAGGTTGAACCAAGGACAGGTGGGTACAGCGCTCATTCAGAGGTACAAAATAATGATGTCTCTGAAGGCAAGAACGAGCACAGTCATGGCAAGGCCTCCAGCCGAGAGAAGAGGAATGGCAAAGTGGCGAAACCAGTGTTGCTCCATCAAAACAGCACTGAGGTTTCTTCCACCAACCAGGTGGAGGTCCCTGACACGACCCAGAACTCTCCCGTGTCCATCAGCAGTGGGTTAAACAGCGACCCAGATATGGCAGATAGCCCAGCTGTCACTGGTGTGTCCAGTATGGCTGTAGCATCAGTTATGGGAAGCTTGTCACAAAGTGCCACCGTATTTATGTCAGAAGTCACCAGTGAAGCTGTGTACACCATGTCACCCACCTCTGGCCCAAATCAACATCTTCTGTCCTCAGATGCAGCTGCACAAGGACTGGTACTTGCTGTGAGTTCAGATGGACACAAATTTGCTTTTCCAACTGGAAGTTCAGAGAGTTTGTCAATGCTACCCAGCACTGTCTCCGAGGAACTTGTGCTCTCCACAACTTTAGAAGGAAATAGAAAAATTCCAGAAACCACCATGAATTTTGACCCAGACTGTTTTCTTAACAATCCCAAGCAAGGGCAGACTTATGGTGGAGGAGGTATGAAAAGTGACAGCATCAATACCAACATAAGGCAGTCACCCACAACAGAACGTAGCTTCAACTTCAATACAACCCTCACAAAAGAAATTAAAACTGAGGACACATCTTTTGAACAACAGATGTCCAAAGAAGCATTTTCTTCCACTTCTGCATCTAACACTCTCACCCTCAGTACTGGTTCAGGTTTGCTTCCATCTGGAGGAGGTCTGAGCCCAAGTACCACCCTGGAGCAGATGGACTTCAGTGCCATTGACTCCAACAAGGACTATTCTTCCAGCTTCAATCAGACCGTCCAGAGCCCTCATGTTCATCAGACCCCTTCCCCCAGCTTCTTTCTGCAGGATGCCAGCAAACCTCTTCCCCTTGAGCAAAACACTCACAATAATTTGAATGACACAAGTAGCTCATTTGTGAACACCTTAGGAATCCCCAGTGTGAAAACAGAGTCCTCCTCCCAAACCACTTCCAACTGTAATGGCACGGTGGAAGCCAGAATAGAGTCCACCTCTTCTCTCCAGCTCATGCAGTTCCAAGCAAACTTCCAGGCTATGACTGCAGAAGCTGAAGTTCCCATGGAGACCTCCCAGCAGGCAGAAGGAAGTGAAAATCTACTTAAATCAGAGGATCTTCAAGCCTGCAACACAGAACACTACTTGCAGCCCGAGTCCAACGGGGGTATCAGGAATGGGAACAATCTCCCTATTCTCCAAGGAAACATGGTACAAGGACTCTATCCCGTGGCCCATCCCAGCTTAAATAACTCCTCCAACATGGAGCTTAACTTGGACCACTTTGACATTTCCTTCAGCAATCAGTTTTCTGATCTAATTAATGATTTCATATCAGTAGAAGGTGGGAGCAATGCTCTCTATGGACACCAGCTGGTGTCAGGTGACAGTGCCGGACTGTCTCAGCCTGAAGACAGTAACAGAGCGACATACAACCAGGCCCAAATGTGCATTCCTTGCTGCAGTCCTCAGCAGGCCAACATGCAGCTCAGCAGCACGGAGAATGGAGCCAGCACCATGGCGTACATGCACGTGGCTGAGGTGGTCTCAGCAGCTGCGGCACAAGGCACTTTGGGGTTGCTGCAGCAGAGTGGGCGCTTGTTCATGGTGACAGATTATTCACCAGAATGGTCTTACCCTGAGGTAAGTCCAGGGCTTTTACTTGGTAATGTTTACTGCTTTATCTTTCTTTGCCTTGTTAATAAGGGCTCACAAGAACTGTTTTGTTAAAGCTTTTACAAGGCTTTTAAAATATTTCTCTTCCAAGTTGGAGCATCCAAGGCCTTTTGCTTGTCTGAGTATACTTTTAATTAAGCCTTTCGTTACCCTGACAGGGCCCTTTCTTCACTTAGGAAGCATTTGAACAGAAACGTAATGTTTCATTGAAAGCAAAGTCTTTCCCGTGCAATGGATTCATGGTGCTACCTAGCCATGTTAGAGCAACAGAGTTTGCAAATGTTTCTGATGTTCTTAGTAGAATAATTCCAGACCTGCACTGCCTTAATGAGTTGAGCATTTCCCTCCATCTCACTGACTCTCCAAAATCAGTCGCATGTCCTGCAAGTTGAAAATGGCAGCAGCACAGGCTTTGCTGATGCGAAGGAGTGCGGGAGGAAAGAGGCTGTTTGAGCCACTAATGGGAGAGGAAGGTTGTTTTGAATAAAAAAAAATCGTTTGTGTTTTTATGAGCCCGGCCTCGGAGCAGTGTTGTGTCTGGGTGCTATCCGAGGTGTGTAACGCCTGTTCCCGCCGAGCAGCGCTGTCCGGCTGCCAGTGGGATGCGGCCCCGTGAGGGTGCTGGGGCTGCGCCCGGACATTCCCGGCCTTTGCCGGGCGGCGTTCGCTGCGGGCAGGGCGAGCTCGGTACTGGAGCAGCCGCGGCGGGCCGGGACCGGCACCGGGCGGCCTCGGTGTCCCGGCTCTGGCGCTGCCGGCGGCGGCCGCCCGAGGGCAGCACGGCCGCGGGAAGGGGCGGCGGGGCCGGGTCAGCGCCGGGAGCCCTCGGGGGCCGAGCGCCCTCAGGCCGTGCTCCGCTCTGCCACGGCCTCTCCTGTCACGCCTGGGTTTCTCCCTTTTTTTCCTCACAGGGAGGAGTAAAAGTCCTGATTACCGGCCCGTGGCAGGAAGCCAGCAATAATTACAGCTGTCTGTTCGATCAGATCTCAGTGCCTGCATCTTTAATTCAGCCAGGGGTACTGCGCTGCTACTGCCCAGGTAAGGAGCACTGCTCTCCTACAGCGGGTGTTTTCAGAGCCTGTTCATGCCATGTACATGTCCTGACCCACTGTGAAAGGCAGTGCACAGGCATCAAGAAGCTTTTCCTTTTTCTTTGACCTAGACAGTGTGAGAAGACCAATTTGACATCTTGATGCATCACAACAGATCACAACAAATACTGTTTAGAATCTCTGAATTAACTTTAAAATAATTATTTGAAGTAATTTAAACTAAGGCTAAGCATTCCTTTAGTTTTGAAATAGCAGATTAAAGACTGTTATTTAGGGGTGCACTCACTGCTCTGCTGACTCAGTTTGCCTACATTTTACCTTTGTCCTTGTTAGAGGACGAGAATATCTCCAGCCCCCCTACAGAGATTTTCAGTAGTGCTAACCCTCAGTATGTGACTTTTAAGTGGATGCAGAATAACTTGGCTTCATTGCTAGGCCTCGGCTTCCCACTGGAAATGCAGTGAGGCTGGTTAATCCTTGGAAACACGTGATTCTACCTCCTGCCAAAACAACCCATTAGGTGACTCTTGAGCTTAAAACCCCCGTGTTTGAAAATACAGATTGGATTTTGGACTCTTCAGTTATCTAGTCCCAAAAATATTGTCAAATGCCCCCTCTATTCACTTGCTCTCAGCCCAGTGAGCACATGGGGATATCCACAGGATAATTCCTCGCCGTGGGTTTCTGCGTGGAGTCCTGTCTTACCACATGCACTTTCCTTTTAGCTCATGACACTGGGCTCGTGACTTTGCAAGTTGCCTTCAACAATCAGATCATCTCCAATTCTGTGGTGTTTGAATATAAAGCCAGAGCTCTGCCAACCCTGCCTTCCTCCCAGCATGACTGGCTGTCCTTGGACGGTAAGAAGAGTGTGATATTCTTTAAGAAAGCTTACCAAATGTAGGACTGGGAGCAGCTCCTGGATTTGTCTTTCCTGAGAACTCTAAAACTTGAGCTTGTCTAGAAAACTGTGTATTTATTAAGCAGAAAGTGGGGGGATACTGAGATGTACAAGAGGGACATTCTAAGGAAGTTGGGGTGGTCCCACCTCCAAAGAGTTTGTGGAGACAGAGCACTGTGGTATTGCAGAGCAAAGAGAGGTTCGTGACATGACTGTAGAGGAACACTTGCGAACAGAAATGGAAATGGCTCTTAATGAGCAAATACACATAGTCTTATGTTCAGCATCAAAATCGAGTTTGCTTGACTTCAGAGTATTGTAAGAGTCTGCAGGTGTTTTTCATCTGCCACTGAGGCCTCTGCTGCCTGTGGTGTACAGCAGACACTGTTTGATGTGATTGATACTCAGCTGTTAGCAGTCTCTCCGGTGTAGCATGCTACATGGGTAGGTTTCAAACCCCTTGTTTGACAGTTCCCTCAGTGCTGATGAATTCAGAGGAGCTGAGAAGGTGGCTGTGAGTGCTGTCTCTGGTGCCCCTGCAGTTTGTCTGGGAGCTCTTGGTTAGCGGGCCAGCTCCCAATTAGAGATTGTTGTGCTGTGGTGATGGTGAAAGGGAGGGGGACTGCAGCAGTGAACAAACTAGGGCATTGCTAGCAGGGAGGGGGAAAAAAAAAGTAAGAGGACCACTGCATTGCAGAGGCCCTTCAGGGAATAAGACTGAATAATTATACAAACCATGACTTATTGAAGCCTCTGCCTTGATGCACAATGCTCCAAAGGGAGCAAATTACACTCTTATTTAAAGGACCAGCAACACCTACCCATTTGTTGTTAGAGAACAAATGTTAGCTTAGCTAGCTAAGGTATAAGCTAATGTGAGTTGATTCTATCAATTGAATAAATACACAAATCCCTGTCTTCTCTGTTTGCTTTAATTTCCCTGCTTAAAATCCTTGTCCTACTGCCTGTTATGTAATCTTGAGGGAAGATTTTCAAGGAATATTTGTAGTCACAAAATATTGACAGGAATTTTAAAATTCTTTGAATTAACTCAGTGGAACACTCTGGGTTCCTTTGCACTGTATTGTTAAAATACAGTTCATGATTCCAGCTGGCAGTATTAACAGTCATACCTCAGGAATAGCATAGGAAAAGAACAAGCAATTTCCATCTCACCTAAGTTTAAATAAACAATTCTCTTCCACAAATCCCTTTATTTTAAGGTCAAAGACATCCTGTATGTGAACTCTATGTTTTCACTTACATTAAGACAAAAATTGGGGTTTTTTGAGCACTGCACAAGTACTGGCCTTTGGGATCAGGGAGCAGTCCTGCAAATGACTGGGAAGTGTTGTGAGACCATCTTCCTCCATGCTGGTGCTTCTAGGACTGTATCGAGCCAAGTACAGGAATGCACAGAGAAGGATTTTGAAGGTGGCAGCATGTCTGGTGCCATCCTCTAAAGGGCTCCTTCCTCTGTCCATGTCTGCTGTGCCATGAAGGATAGTGCACCCTGTTCTGGCCTATATACAGACATGCTTGTTTTATTCTGAGTTTTCCTTATTTTACTCCATGGATGAGTTAGATCTTTTACAAATGGGCAGTTGACAGCAGCTGCTGATGTTCTTGCATTTTTTTTCTAGTTAATTGGAATAGTGGTGTTCTTTTCAAAGCAAGCCTTCCTCCTCGTAAAGGAAGCACTCCCATGTGATCCTGATCTCCACTCATAAACTTGGCAGCCTTTTCTTTTTTCTGTGTAGAACTGTCAGTTTTCTGAAGCCATCGTGCTTCTATAGCCATTTGACCTCACTTTTCATTCGTTGTCTGTAGAGAGATTCTTTTAAGAAAGAAGAACAGGAAAGCAAATGAGGCCCCTTATGAACCGAAGGGCAGAGATCTTCTTATGGCAGGTGCATAACAAATTATAAAGGCATTTCAGTGCAGATTCCCAGTGGAAAGCACGTATGTTTACCCTCCGCTGAAGTCTTTGCTGCTTTTCATAAAGTGTCTGAAGAGATGGTGTTTCCTTGGTATAGGATGTGATCAGAAATTCCAGGGAAATGGGTATGGGTGCTCTTGGCATTACATTTACGCATCTGCAGGAAAGAGGACAGAACTTAAAAATAGGGGCAGACCATGTGTGAATTGATGAGTCAAGTGTGTATGGCATGGACAAAGGTGTGACTGGTACTGAATGTAAATGGCACCGATGCAGGAGCGCTTGACAGGCAGCCTTTCAGCTACTGCTGGGTTCTCTATTTGTGATCTGGCTGACTTTCCCAGCTGGAAAACATAAAAAAGACCGAGGGGAGTCAGTGGCTCACTCATGTTAGTGTGACATGGCCATACCTGTGGTATCCAAACTCTCACTTGGGCATGCAGGAGGTGGATGGAATCACATGCACTCACATTATCTGTGACCATACAGTGTGCGTGTGCTACCTGTGGCATTCCACAGTTTGACAGGTTCATGATTTCTGTAAGGTGGTGGTAAGCATGCAAGGTGGTAGATGTTCATCACCAAAAACCATGGCATGTGCCTATTTAGCAGGACAAGATGCCCTGCTTAGCATGCAGATGTGATGAGATGCAAGACAACAGTCATGTAGGAGAGATGTGTTCAGTATCACCGAGGTCTTTAGAAATGTTGTTTTGCAGCCCTAAGAGACTTTTGGTAGAAAAAAAGTTCATGTTCGTAAACAGTATCACTGTTCTTCACTCATCTTTCCATCTGGGTGGAGGTGACTGGATGTTTAACTTTACATCTTGGATTCTACCATAAAAAATTATCTATTTGGGTTCTCTTTGGGAAGAGGAATAAATGTTTTGTACTGTGTTACAGGGCTGCCATGCAGCTCACTGGGACATGTGAGCATTGATAGAGGACTATGATACCTTGCTCCTTCCTAGTGACTACACAGTAAACAAGTTTCTAGTCATCCTCCTCTATCCTGACTCCTCTGCACCATGGAGGCTTTGTCTGTTCTGTATATATTCCTGCTGAGATTTCTTGGGTGGTTTTTTTCCTTTCACACACCATTGTCAAGGACACTATTTCAGGAAGCCAGTCTCCTACTGCTCTGACTGCATTTCCCAGACTGCCCTTTTCCATTTTGGCCGTAATGTGAGTGAATTGATGCGAGGAGCATTCAATTTTCTGTGCTGAGTGTTGTCTTCTGAGCCAGCCTGATTTCATGGTCAGACATCTGATTCCTCTGGGATGTTAGTGTTTGTTCTCAGGCCGATGACTGAACATGCCCTGCTGCCCCGGGGAGTCTGCCGTGGGGCTCGCGGCTCCTCTGTGGATCGTGGGGACTGCACATTCTCCGGAATTCTGTGTCAGGTTTTAACGCTCTGCAAATTTGCCTTATTAGAGCAGTTGGTAAAAGTACAAATATTGCGTGTGTAGCGAGGTGAGGAGAAGTGTGCGTACGAGCCTGGCTGCGGGAAGGTGACCGCAGGTATGTCGCGCCCCGGGCCCGACTCGCTGCCGCAGGCCGTGTTCCCGCACGCTCCGGGCGGCTCCGCGGGCGGCGGGAGCAGCGGCGGGAGCAGCGGGAGCGGCAGAAGCAGAGGGAGCAGCTGAGGGAGCAGCGGGCGGGAGCAGCGGCAGAAGCAGAAGGAGCAGCGGAGGCAGCTGAGGGAGCAGCGGGCGGGCGGGCGCTGCCGCCGCGCTGTAAACACGGCGCTGGCTCCAATGGGGGCCGGTGACGTCAGGGCGGGGCGGGCCCGGCGGCGGGCGCGGAGCCGAGCGGGGCAGGGCCCGGCGGCCGCGCCGCGCAGACAATGGGAGGTGGCGGCAGCCGGTGCTCGCCCGCCGCCGCTCCGGGCCGCCGCTGAGCGCGGGGCGGGGAGCCCATCGGACGGGGCTGGCATCCCGCTATGAGGGGAGCGGGGGGCCCCGGCGTGGGCTGAGGGTGGCGGTGGGACCCCGCGCCCCTGCTCCCCGCCCGGGCAGCCCGAGCCGGAGCGCTCCGCGGCGCCGTCTCGGGGCTCCGCCACCTCCGCAAAGTGCCCGGGCGCCCCGGGGCGGGTACCGGCTCTCGGGGACTTGCGGGTGCGAGAGGGTGTCTGGCGCGGCGATGGGCCCGTGGGCGCGCCCGGGGTGACCGGGGCGGCCTCCGACTCCCAGCCCCTGCCTGACGCGCTGCCCGGGACGCCGCTGCCCTCGGGCCGCCGCCCCCGCGGTTCTTTCGCGGGCTCCGGCGCACGGCGGGGCGGGCGGCAGCCGTGGACCGGCAGCGAGCCGCCCGAGGCTCTGAGGCGGCGCTGGCCCCGGGGCAGGCGCGGGGCGGCGGGCGCGGGGCGAGGAGCGGCCCTGTCCCCGCATGCCGGCCCGTGCCCCCCGGAGTCGGCTGCCGACCCCGGCCCCGCGGCTCCAGTTCTCGGGCGGCCGTGCTCGCCGCCATGCCCCCGGCCGCTGAACGGCGCCCGGCATCGTCCTCCGGCGGGGCCGCCCCGAGCCCCGGCCTGAGCCATGCCGGCCAGCGCTAGCCCGCCCGCTGCGGCCGCCGGGGCGCGGGGGGGGCACCGCTGAGACCCGCCGGCGCTGCGGCAGCACGGCGGAGCTCCAGCTGGCTGCGAGGATGCGAAAGACGACAACCAGGTCTGGGGGGAGCCTGCTCTGCCCGCCCCTGCTGAGAGGGCTGCGCCAGATGCTGGCTGGAGCCTCCGCTGATGCCTTGTAGACTCCCAGGTCAGTCCTCTGGTGCCAAGTATTGTCATATTATTTACCTGGAAGCAGGTAGAGGGACTACAGAGGGGTCTGAGACCCCCAGCTTTTTGCAGGTGGATGTGCAGATGTGACAAGGTACTGCTTCCAGTAAGTATTAGAGGGTAAATGTGTCATGCAGTGCTTGTTTGGGTTTAAATCTGCATGCTTCTGTGTTGTCCCTTACTCTGCTGCACTTCCAGTGTAACTGCACGCCTTGCTGCTCGCTGTTCCCCCCCTTTCCTGTGCCCCCAGCTGTGGGACGTGGTCGTGTTTCGTTCTGTTCGCCCTCTCTCGTTGGTCCCCAGCCCCTCCCGGGTGATGTTTTGATGCAGACTCAGAGTTGTGACAGCACTTTAATTGTAGCATCACGTGTGCAGCAGGACAGATTACATGAGTGCCTCCAGCTCACAGCCTTTCGTTCTGGGCAGCTGGTTCGGCGGAGGAGGAGGTCGGTAGCCCAAACCTTGGGGATCTTGGGCATGCTGGAAGCACACACCTACTCTGCACCACGTTATTACAAAACTTGTTTTGCAGCGTGCTTCATCAGAAAGTGGGACTGGGAACGGGACTTCAAGAGACCTGTAGGTCACTCCCAGTTTAGATGTGGTAAATGTGGCTGACGTCAGACTTTCTGAAAGCTTCCAGTGAAGGAGATTGCTCACCTGTTCCAGTGACTCCTGAGGTTGTAGTTTTAATGAGAGAAAACTCGAGTCCGAACTATTACTGTACATGTACATACATACCATACACAGTACTGTAAGCACAGATACTGCATAATGTGGCATGAGGTGGTTTTTTCCTGTTTATAGCTCCTTTAGCACGTAGCCCTTGGAGGAGGGAATCTCCAGGAGCTGTGGGTAGTAGCTGTGTGCAGGTGAGCAGCAGCACAGCATGTCCTCCTAGGCTGTTGCTCTTTGCATACATCCATATTGGCACCCATGGGAAAGCCCATTTCTGACCGGAGATGTTGAGGCTGACCTTAGGCAGCTAAGGTTTTATACAAGTTACAAAATAGCACATGCGAGTGATGTCTTTAGCAGTGCGCCCTGCCTCTAAAATATAGAAGTCCACATGGCATGTCTAAAATCTTCCTTTGTTTGCTGAAATAGCTGTTCCTGGATAGCATTAAAATCTCACCCTCTCTAAGACCAGAGGAGGAGAAGCCTGAAAAATAGGGCAGCAAGTGCTTTATTAAAGAAGTCAGCCTAAACCACCCTCCTTCTCTTCTCTAGTAATGGCATGATAAAGAAAAGTAGAAAAGTGCCCTATTTTGAGGGAGCACTGACTGCTGGGGATGATAGAGAGGAACAGAGTAGTCCCAGATGGCATGGGAGTTAATAGCAGCATTGGAAGAACTTTGGAAAAAGAGTTGCCAGTAAGAAATCATGCCCTGCTAGGTGGATTAATGGCTTAAAATTGCTGACAATGCTTGTATGTGCAGGATGATATGACTTCATTATTCCTGCCCATGCCCAGTAGTGTTCATCTCTTGTGTGAAAGCATGGACTTTCTTCAGCTGCTGCTTCAGGCTCAGAGTGTACGCACAGCGCTTTCCTCATTTTATGCACAGTGCTTTCCTCATTTCATGCCTCGGTAGTTGTGGCATTTCTTGCTAATCAAAAGGCCTGGAAGTGACCTCCCTCATTAGCATAGATACCCATTTGTCCTAGAATACGAAGTAAAAATTTTAAGTGCTTTCATTTGCTGGTAGAGATCATGATCTGTAACAACTTGCTGCTGAAGAGGGGTTCTCGTAAGGTGCATTGAGGATGTTATGGCAGTTTAATTTCAGAAATAGGTGTTCCTGCAACACTGACATCTCAGAAATCAGTACTAAGCCAGATCAAATTGATACTGCGACATGGAAGGTGTTCAGGGTTTGTACTGTATAGAAAAATTGAGCAAGATATTATAGACCAGTGATAGATGATTTGGAAAACAGGAACAGAGCAGTGGCACTCTGAGTGATGTGTCCTTACACTGCTTCCAACCCCACCCATAGCTTGCCCTGGATGAGAGAATATGGAGAATCTTGCTTGCTCTGCAAAACAGAGAAATGTCTTTGTGCTGCATGTTATTTTTACAATGCTCAGCTGTCACACTTGTTCAGTTCAGTCTGTGTGGGCTCATGCAGTGAGTGATTTAACACAAACAGTGCCGGTAAAGAAACGGCACATGATGAGAAGCCAGAGCCCTCAGTGTGGCTTCTTCCTGCTAGAGTATTTAAGCACAGTGCTTGGAACACGTGCAGGTGCAGATCTCACACACCACCATTAGTTCAGTGGTTAGACAACTCTGGGGGAATAAGTATATGCTGGGCAGATGCACCCCCCGTGGAATGTGCAGGAAAGCGTGGACTCTCGTCCTTTAGTCCTTCCAGTCAGATACTGTCTGTCATTTCGGCTGTGTGGCATGGCAAAAAAACCCCAAACCTCCAGGTAAGAATGTGAAAAAAGAGCAAGTGGTATAGACACCGCTTGCTGCTAAAAAGTGCCAATTTCTTTTTGGTCTGTATTTTCAGCAGTATTTCCCCTGTAATAGTTCTAGCTGCACTGCCGAGTCACAAGTGGCACTTGCTGTTTGAAGCTTGCATGGCAAAAGGACAAAAGATCCTTTGGAATCTGTACTTGTCCAGTACAGCAGTGTGCACAGATTAGAAAAGCAGCTCTCCATGCTAATTTCTTAAACTTGGCCTGTCAAGCAAAGGAGGACTTGTCACTCACTGCTGTGCCTTGGTGTCCTCTTAGCTCCATGCCCTGGACCATGGTGGTGTTTTGGGTACCACACAAAGGAAGTGCAGGAACTGATGCTTGATGAACACGTGCTGAGCTGTGCCCACCTGTTGGGGACACTGCATGCATGTCAAAACCAGAAATTCTGGAGTCTTTGGAAGAGGCCTTTGGATTAGACGATGGGGAGGGACGTGCAGAGGAGTGGGTTGTCATGGGGGGTGTAGGTGAAGCATTTGCAAGTGCTGTGTTTTAGTTCCCCTTTTAGAGGGTCTGTGCAGTCAGGAGCTGTTATCAGGCTGCACAAGGCATGTGTTTCTGCAGCCCCTAGTGAAAACTTGTGTCATGTAAGTGGCTGGCATCTGTTTAGATTCTTACTGAGGAAATTCAGTGTTTATTGGAGGACACCAAGGGAGAAAATGGAGGTGTGACTTCCAGAATCTAGGAGCCCAAACTAACTACTTTGCTCACTGCATTTTCCATTCACCGTGCCTGCCGTGGGGGCTCGTCAGGCTGTTGGTACAGGTCTGCTTTCAATTCATCATGAAGGGGTCTGGGCTAAGAAAACAGTACTGGATTAAATGATCTCTGCTAAGAAAACCTGGTAATGTGAAACAATATCCAGGTTGTCTGGGCATAACTCTGCAAGCATACATGCTGTAGCTCTGTAAGATGCTAACTGATGTAAACAACCATGTAGCCTTAGAGGATTTGTACCAGAATAGTTTTGCATCTCTAGAAATGTTTAGTGCATAACCTGCTGTCATTACTGTAATCAGTAGTAAGCTCTCTCACAGTACAAATGAAAATGAAGCTTGTTCTGCACTTAAAAGATGATTCATGTTTTAGGGAAATGAGTACAAGACTCAAACCAATTTCTTAGTACTGGTCAAAATCTGACCAAGCAGCTCTTTGTGATCCCTCCCTGCTGGGACAGTTCAGCTCCCTGCGGGCTGCCACCACCTCACCCTCTTATGCTAGGGAATGATGATGAGGAGTAATTTTGGTGTTACATTGTTATTGTTAAATTTGAAGAGGAATAATTTCCAGAAAAGATACAATGTTCAGAGTGTTTTCTGTGAAATTGTGAGGTGTCTTGGAGATAGAGAAATGTGATTATTTGCGTCACCTTTGGTGGAGGAAGCCTTTAAGAACAGCTTCAGAAATGCTCTCTGTAGTTTTCAAAAGAATACTGTAATATTTCTTAGATTGATATGTAATGGAAAAACTCAGTATCTAATTTTTTTGGCTCACAAGAAAAAATATTAAATTCTATTATCAAAAGCAGAGTCCTAGGGAAAATAGCATATATATATGTATATGTAAATATGTGAATATGTTTGTATCATGCATCTTTGTTGCCTTTGGACAGAGTGAGGGTGCTTCCAGTGTGAGATATCTCCTTGTGCTGGGGCTGTCTAGATTTCCTGTAAAATATAACAAGAGAAAAGCTTATTTGGGCAGTGGTTTGTATGTTGTTGAGCTGTTGTCTTCAGTGCACTGCAAGAGAGGTTCTTGTCATGAGATCTTATGTTGGCTTAAAAGACAAGGATGTGGAAACTGTGTTCCTGTAACTTCAGTGCCCCCTAAGCAATTGGCCCTGCACAAACCCCTGAAATGAGCAAGACAGAAAAGATTGTGACTAGCAAAATGAGAAATAATACAAGATAAAGGGTCTTTAACTTCTTGAAGTGATACCTTTAGCATTCAGTCCTATGGCTCTTATAGCCCATCTCTGAGTTATTGCAAAGTACATCTGTTGGCTCATTAGCAGTGTGTGAACTGTGCTGGCCATGGTTCAAATGCTGCTAATCCAGTGTGTGCCCAGGGCTAGGTGATGGAGAGGAGCCTTTCACCTCATCGCTGAGTCCAGGGGGATTCTTGAGGGAAGGTGTCCTGTCTCTTGGCTGTTCCTGTGTGCTTTAAAGTGTCCTTGTTTTCTTTCGTTAAGGGTGTACCAACTCTTGCAGCATAGCTACTTGCTGTGTGCCTTTTCCCATTCTCTCTCTCTCTCCCCTCCCCTTTTTTTTTTTTGATAGACCAATGCAGTGCACGCACTTCAAGTGACCAGTCCCTTGAAAACACCATACATAAATAATTTTGAAATTGCCATCAGTTGTGGCTTTGTTCTAGCTGCTTAGGCCACAGTGTTGATCACCTGAAAAATGGGGAGCACAGAAATACTGCAAGTGGGGTGCACTGCCACCCCACTTACCTCATTTGCTGCCTGGAGCTTTCTGATTTGAGGGTGTGCCCTGAGCTGGGTAAGTGCTGGCAGCCTCTGCTACATACTGAGAGGGCTCCGACTCCCTCCACACTGTGCTGGCACTCCAGAATGTTTGTTTCCACTTCTCATTTTACTAATTTCTAACCTGCCTGATTAGGTCAGAATCAGGTAGTCCTGCCCTAAATACTTTCCAGGAGCACTGCCAGGTGTCTCAGTAGGAATACCAGATGCTGTTTGAAATTCTATTTCCCAAGAAAAGTTCCCTGCTTTTATTTCTTTGGTTAAGTGTTTCCATCTGGGGACAGTGCTGGTGACAGACATACCTTTGGTAACTTCATTCTTCTGACAGTAACTTACAGGAAGTTCTCAGGATCTTTAGCTTGGAATCAGGAAAAGTGGAGGCTTCATTACAGGTCATGGAGCCCAGAGAGAAGAATCTGGAAAATAGACACAAACGTAGGGCCCTCTAGTTCTGTTTCACGGTGGTTTCAGCTTGGAAAAAAAAAGGGGGGGTGGGAGGGAAATACTAATCTGCACAGTATGCTTCTACATCTTTCTGGAAAAAGTTTTTCCTTCTGTTTCCAGGCGTACAAAATAATTGTTCTCTCTTGACCTCTAAATGAGTAAGAGCAAATCCACAGAATCTTGAAGCCCTGGGCTTGTTGATCTGTAACACTGATTCAAGCCAAATTTCTTTTTGTAAAAAGATGCTGCTTTTGCCTGTATGAGGTTGAAGGCTCAGATGTGATACCCAGCATGTGTTGCCACTCTCAGCTCTAATAAAATGCAAGTACTGGTACCCAGCTAGAGAGAGTGTGCAGAAAGGAGCCCTGCGCGGCAAACCTGGCCACTTTCCCAGGTGCCTGAGCTGTCACTGCTGTGTTTGCACAGGCCTGCAGCGAGAGGGGAGGGCTCATTGAGGCCAGGTCTGTGCCAGTCTCTGCAGTGGACGTGCTTTGCCTGGCAATGGGGAGGGAGGAGACAGTGGCGTGGACTGCACTGCAGCACACTGCAGCACTCCTGGAACAAAGATTTGCTGGGCAAACGGGACTTGTGTTGCTGCCGTGTGCTGACCACAGCTCAGGGGAAGAGGGCCCTGAGACTGCATCAGCACAATGGGTATTTCCTCATGTAACTGTCAGGCCTTTCCCAGAGGCTTTGCAATTCATACAACAACTGAAGGATTAATAAGGCACTAATTATAAGTGGTTTGGACTAGTGAGTGCACCTCTGACAGGAGGTGTCGGCCACAGTCCTTTGTCCCTGGCTCTTGAGCAGCCAGGGCAGGGTGCTGAAGCTGGCCAGAAGGGAGTGGAGCTCTTGTTTGCTGTCAAACCACAGCAACCTCTGGGTGAGAAGGGGACATCTCCAGCCAGTGGACCCAAGCTGTCTCATACCAATGGTTGGCAATATAGTCCTTAGTGCAGTATAGCAGAGACCCACATGTCTCCAATACCTGTTAGTGAGAGCTGTGCCTTGGAGTATAGCATACAGTACTCCTGCAACCTTCCACGAGGACTCTGTGTAACCAGGTCACTTGGAGAAGACTTACTTTTTTAAAACTTGATCAAAGCTTGTCCATTTTGGTGCACATATTCCTTTTGCTGTCACGTGGGCTTTGTTCTGGGGTTGTCAGTGTTCTGTGCCACCACACCATCTCCATGGATGCATGAAGCCAAACAGGATGAGGGCTGTCTTTTCCCCCCAGTTTACTACATATGCCATTAGCATGATAGCAAGATTCATTAAATGTTCCCTATCCACAAAACAATCCTGCTCAGCTTCATGAGCTGCATGAAGCTTATCCCTTATGGGTCACAGGACAGAAGGAGCTCCCTGTGTCTGCAGCCACTCCCTCTGCACTGACTGGCCCTAACCACAGAATCATTACCTCAGTGGATCTCTACAGCATCAGGTCTGGCAGTGATCTGTTAACCTGTCTGAATCTCCCTGCTTCACCATTCAAGCATTGGTAGTTGTAGGATAGTGCTATGTTACAGCACAGGGAGAAGAAAATCAGTAGCACAGCCCTGAGACTTCTGCAGGGACCAGAGGGCTCCAGAGTTGCACTGCTTTCCAGAATGGTGTTACGGGACTGTCCATGCCTGTATGCTGATTTCTGGTAGTTCTGTTTCTGACACTTGGCTGAAGCTGTTGTCCAAGAAAGGGAGCCTGCCAGGGAAGGAGCAAGTGCCCTGTTAAAGGCTCCTTTTCCTAAGCACAGAAGGAAGCAGAAGAGTCTTTTTCCTCCGGGTACCACTATTGCATGATTCCAGGAGGCAAGCCAAGCTGAATTCAGGACTCTTGTAAAGTAGGGGGATGACTCTTAAATGGCAGATATGATCCTACTGATGCTCTCTGAATGGGTATATTTGCTTAGAGTTTATTTGTGTTTTCAAAGACCCCGCATTACCCCGTCCATTATTGTGTGAATACAGCTGGACTCACAGGGAAAGGGATCTGTCTTTTGCCTGCGTTTTTCATTTTTCTGTCTGTTTTCTGTATGGAAGTTCCCTGGAATTGCAGTCAAAGGGTTGCTGCAGGAATTTGAAGAGCTAGGATGCTGCAGGGCAAGTGTGTGTGCGGATTGCCAAGCAGAGCAGATCTCCTCTGTGACTTCCAGGATAGCTGTTTGTGGCTTCCTGCAGTTGGCTGTCAAAACCTGAGCTTGGTTTCTGTGGAAAAATCCTTATTCTGGCTTTCTCCCACTTAGATAACCAGTTCAGGATGTCAATATTGGAACGACTTGAGCAGATGGAGAGGAGAATGGCTGAAATGACAGGCTCCCAGCAGCACAAACAAGGAGTAGGAGGCGGGAGTAATGGGAGTGGGAACGGTGGAACACAGGTCCAGGTAGGAACCCCGCTGTGTCCAGAAATGACAGCTTTATGCTTTCTTACCAGAGTTTGGTTTTTTGGGGGGAGGGGTTTGGAAAGGATTATGGTTTGTCCTAAATAATAAATCTGGTTTGTGGATGTCTAACAGCAATTGGTTTTCAGTTGCATTGGCCATTGTCTCAGTACTCGTAGAGGCGGAAGGCTGCCTACTTGAGGCAGGTTGCAGCTCCTCTCCGTGGCTAAATTGGGATATGTGTGGTGTTTCAGTGCGTTTCTGGGACTGGGACCCTGGGCAGCTGCTTTGAGAGCCGCGTGGTGGTGGTGTGTGAGAAGATGATGAGTCGTGCTTGCTGGGCAAAGTCCAAACACTTGATCCATTCAAAGACTTTCCGAGGAATGACGCTGCTCCACCTAGCCGCTGCCCAGGGCTATGCTACACTGATCCAGACCCTCATCAAATGGCGGTAAGACCCAGTCCATTGGACTCTGGGGTTTCAGTACAGGCGTGGCAGAAGCATACATAAACTGTGCTCAGTCCACACTTCTGGTTGTCCTGTACAAACAGTCAAGTCCCTGAACTTGTTCCCATCCCCTGATCTGACAGGACCTGTCTCTTGAGAGAGCGAGTCCAATCACTGGATGTATCATGCTCTTCAGGTCTCTGGTGGGGGCACTGTCTGGAGTAAATACATGTGTTGTGGGCAAGTGCGTGGCCACTTCTCTGTGGTGTGGTGCATTGGGTAAAGCTGTGCTTAGGCTATGATCCTGACATGGCTACAGAGCACCATTTGTTCTGTTGTTTCCCCTGCAGCACTAAACATGCAGACAGCATCGATCTGGAGCTGGAAGTTGACCCTTTGAATGTGGATCATTTCTCCTGCACTCCTCTGGTAAGAGCAGAGCCTGAAACTTCTGAAAGAGTCTGAGGACCCTCTGGAGTTCTTTTTGATGTGTTATTTTCCTAATGTGTTTCATTCTCTGGAGAGTAGATGTTTCTTGTGTCCCTGCTCTGTACATGGTAAGACATGGTACTGTCAGCTTCCTGGCATTTTGTTTTGAGAGAGCACACAGAACAAAACCTTGTTATTGAGTAACATGAGGAAAGGGGACAGACAAGTGGTTCTGGTGTGTGTTTTACACAATATCTAGTCTCCACAATCGTGCTAGAAAAAGAACTCTGCACGACTTCTTTCACGTTGTTTTCTGTGACTGTAGAGGTTGTAAAGTCATTACAATATCTTGGTCATTGGAATCATGAAATCATGACTGAGAACTTGGACAAGTAAAAAGCCAAAGCAGGTGGAACCAGAATTTCCAGTTTACAACAGCAGAGTATTGATTTTATTTTTCTCAACCTTTGGTCCTGTCTGCATGTTTCTGACCTCAGAGATTCCTTTGCGTATGGGGCTGTTCTGTCTCTGCAGTGACGCCAATGTCACAAAAAAAACCAAACCAAATCAACCCAAAATTTATTGCTAAATAAAAAACCGTCACTCTGTCAGCTTTATTTGGCAGATGGAGGTTTCTCTGTTGTAGGAGAGAATAGCATGTATTTGGTCCTCTGTAATGGCCTTTTGTTGAGATGGGACAGTTATAAAAGTCATTTGCTGGCTTCAAGCATGTCATGGTTATGTTTATCAGAGTCATTTTTCTATGAGCTGGGGACCAGACTCCACTGTATTATCAAGAAAGGAAGGAGAAGGCAGGTTGCCCAATGGGTCAATTATCTTTTCTTCTTTAGATGTGGGCATGTGCCCTGGGCCACATGGATGCAGCTGTTGTGCTGTACAAGTGGGACCGCCGAGCCATCTCTATTCCTGACTCCCTTGGGAGACTGCCACTGGCCATTGCTCGGTCTCGGGGCCATGTGAAGTTGGCAGAGTGCTTGGAGCAGCTACAGCGAGATGAACAAACTCAGCTTGGGCAAAACCCCAGGATTCAGTGCCCCTCAAGCACAGACTCCAACACAGAGAACTGGGTGTCCCAGTGGCACAGTGAGCTTGTTGCCTCTCAGGAGCCTCAGAAGGGAGTCACAGTGATTTCCAGTACAAACACAGGTAAAACAAACTGGAGGGCATGCACTGTTTTGCTGTCATTTGACATGTGAAAATGTGGGAGCAAGGAGGTCACCTGAGCAGTGGATGCCACCTGTAGCCCTGGTGTCCATGCTTAATTCTTTTCTTGTGCTCTGTACACTTGCATAAGCATCAGGAAGAGGAGCGAATGCCTGCTTTGGAAAGAGACGTGTATCTTAGGGAGTGGTTGAGGCATTATCCTCCCTGGTGGTTGTTACTCCCTTTGCACATCCTCTTGGGTGTCATGGATCATGGCACAAACTTCACCCTGCAGCTCTGAGGCAGAAATTGTTCATTTTCCTATAGTGATCATGGGTTGCATGTTTAGTTTTAATTATTGATCTGTTTGTTTCCAGAGCTGAGACGGCCAAGATCAGAACCTTCCAGTTATTACAGTAGTGAGACTCAGAAAGATTACCCTGCACCCAAAAAGCATAAGCTGAGCCCTGAATATTTTCAAGCCCGGCAAGAGAAGCTGCTTTCCACTGCACTGAGCCTGGAGCAGCCGAGCATTAGGAAGCAGAACTCCAGCTCCAAGCAATCCTCCACTGAGACAATCAGCCCCAGTGAACGGATGAGGGACTATGGCCGGGAGCTCTCCCAGCACATCCCAGAAGTTACTGGGTACCGGGGCTCTGGCAGCCAAGCAGGCATCAAATGGAACCCAAAAGACATTTATATCGGTGTGTCTGCAGTGCAGGTGGCAGGGAACCAGAAGGGGACTGCCCTGGGGAAGGATGCTGTAGCCCATCGGCTACGCCAGCGGGAGCAGATGAATGTGCTGATGATGGCCGACAGGGAGATGGTGGATGCAGAGCTCTTGTCCTACAGAGACAACGCAGGGGATGAGGACTGCTTACACCACATGGATGAACTGCAGGTAAACATATGCATAGCACCAAGATCAGTGGTCTCGGAGAACATGGTGGCTTCGCAGAGGAGCCTGGCTATGAGAAGCTCCTGTGGAGGCTTCTAGAGACTCTAAATTGTACTTTGAGAAAGGATGTGGTCACACAGTCAATGTATACTTTCTTCCAATTTCAATGTGGACACAAAGGCTAATGGTTAGCATTTAGGATCGTGCACACTAGCATAAACTTCAGCATCATACAGAATGCACAAAATTGTTTGCAATTGTGCAAGGAAAAAGGAAAAAAGCAGAACCTCCTGCTCACAGCAGTACATGAGACTGAGGTGGCCCCATAGTCCTTTAGGAACTGAGCAGCAGTCCCTACAAAGACAGGAAGATCTGAGAGGGGTAGTGCTGTGGTTGCAGATGAAGCCACTGCACTTTAGAGGGCAAGGAGGTAACAGTGGAGAAGGGAGAGACAATGGGTTTGAGGAAGGGAGAATCACACTGGGTATGGAATAGAGGAAGTAAACGTACAAGAGAAGCAGGAGAGATACACAAGAAGTAGTCACTGGGAGAAAGATACCGTGGTTGTCTGAGCAAAAAGAATAATGGGAGCACAGCCTTACCTGTGCTGCCTTAGCATCTCTGAATGTTCTCCTCTGGCTGGTGTAACACGGATGAAGCATGTCACTGCAAAACAAGAACTGTTCTCTGTTCTCGGTATTAAGAATTCTGTGAACCTCGGTGGGCTGAAGGATATAATTTAGAAGGATTCCTGACAATGTGTTGTCCCAAGGTTTGTAAATTCTCTTGATGTGCCTTTATTGTCGTGTTATGCTCTACCGCACATCTCAGCAAAAGAGCGGCGAGATCACTTTTCCTTTGGAAACAAGATACCAGTGACAGCTGTCAGTAGCATAGAGTAAGGACCCAGAGACGTTAACCTTTCACCAGATCTCTTGTGGGCTCCCTATAAAGAAAAAAAAAAGGAGTCTGGGGAATATGAAACCCTGCAGTGCTTTGTCTGAAGAGACAGAAAACCAAGTGAGCACTGATTAATGAATTTCTCCTCAGTGCTGAGACAGACTGTAGACTCCAGCTTCCACAGGTTTGGGGAAGATGGGGCATTCTGTCTAAAGCTGGGCTGTAACATGGAAGCACAAGGCACCTTTTACCAGGCAGCAAAAGTTTGCTCTCCTTTCCCTCTTGACAGGTGAACATGATGACACTTGCAGAGCACATTATTGAAGCTACGCCTGACAGGATCAAGCGGGAGAATTTTGTGCCAATGGAATCACTGCTGGTGGAGAGAACAGACAGTGCTGCCATGAGCACCACCATGAGCTGGCTGGCCAGTTACCTTGCTGATGTCGATCACTTGCCAAGTGCTGCACAGATCAGGTCAGTGGGAGCTGTGAGGTTGCTCTGGGTTTTGGCATGCTGTGAATGCTGAGCAGTGTGTACTGACTCTTCAGCCTGCAGATGCCAGTTCTCACCGAGACTCGGTGCTGGTCTTCCAAGTCCAGTCACACTCTTGTGCTCAGACAACACAGCTACAAATTCATGGAATGAGGGATTCACTCCAGTGCCACGTCTGTGCAGTGCAGTGTAATACAGGCAGGCTCAGGGGTGTGGGGTGTTGCTTGGAGAGAGGGAGGGGAGCATGAACTTCTGTCTTGAACTCAGAAATGTTGTTGTCCTTATCTGTGATAGCAGCCCGGATGCTTTATAAGCCAGTAATTCCCACTGTGATTGGTATTTCAGAAGTCTGTATAGTGAACCCCTGACCCCTTCTTCGAACACCAGCTTGAGCCCTGCAGGCTCACCAATCAGTGAAATAGCTTTTGAGAAACCCAGCCTTCCCTCGGCAGCAGACTGGTCCGAATTTCTGAGTGCGTCCACCAGCGAGAAGGTAGAAAATGAGTTTGCACAGTTAACTCTGTCTGATCATGAGCAGAGAGAACTCTATGAAGCTGCCAAACTCGTCCAGACAGTGTTCAGGAAATACAAGGTATGTGGCCCAAACGTCCAGCGTCTTCCTTGTTAGGTGTGAGAAAGTAATATTTGTTACAAAGCAAAATGTGGGTAATACCCATTCCTGGGACAAAAATACCATTTCTGTCATAACCTTTTCGATGCTTCTGGCATTTGCTTGTTTGCTCAGCAAATACCGTCCTGGGGAGAGCATGCCATGCCATGGCACACCCGCTGTGCCGGAGCAGGGCTCACAAAGCATATCCTCAGAATGTACCCCAGAGGTTCTGGGTAATCACCTTCTTGGTGTAAAGATGCATTTTGAGGGTTTGTTCCTTACGTGAGTTGACAGTAGAGACATTTGCAGGAAATGCCTAGGCCTGAGTCAGACCAGGTAGCACTCATAGGAGAGGTTTGCCCTGCAAGCAGCTGAGAGCCACGTCTCTGTCCTGGGTTTTGATGCACTCTGAGTACTTACTGCTCCTTTCCTTCTCCACACAGGGTCGTCCTCTCCGGGAACAGCAAGAGGTGGCTGCTGCTGTTATTCAGCGTTGCTACCGAAAGTACAAACAGGTAATCAAGGAAGTGAAATTTTATGAAGCACATGTAAGTGCCATGAACGCAGCCCTCTGTAATGGAAATTATCCCACTGTTCCTCTGGTATGCTTTTCAGCATGCAATAGTGAAATCCCCTGCTCAGGCCAACTTGAAAAGGGAAGAAAATTCATGTTCTGCATCTTAATTTTGGAGGGAATCCTTGAAATTATTTTGTTTGTGATAATACCTGCATTTTTGCTATGAGATGGAGGGCAGTGATGTATTATTCCCTACTGGGCTTTATGCATGCTACAGCCTGAGGAGACTATTCTCTGACTAGTTGCTTGCCAAATTTCATTGTGAAATTGAAGTTGGTTTTACCTTTGATAAAGGCAAAGATGAAAAATAGGTTGTTTTATTTTGCACATACTAAACTTTTAAACTATGGAAAATCATGTGTCATAGCTAAATGCAAGTTTTTCCAGGATTGAGACTGTTCTCCACACACTAGTTGGAGATATGTTTTCGGGCTGAGTTCTCAACCCCAGAAAAAGAAGATGCTTTTCCTTTTTGGTTTTTGGTTGGGTTTTTTGTTGATTCGGGTTTTTTTAGTTGTTGTTTGTGGGGACAAGAGCCCACATCCCGCTTTGCCCTTTACCCTGCCAGACACCATCTGTTTGATGCTTGGCAGCATGTTACATAACGTGAGAGGCAAGATGCCTGTGCTCTTTTACAACCTCATAAAAGCATTTATTTGGGAAGTCTTTTTAGTGTTAGGTGACTGCATCGTAATTCACATCCAACCCATCACATGGCTTTATTCTGGAGTGATGTTTCCTGTAATAGGGAAGCTTAATTCCTTTCAAAAACTGCTTGACAAACTGCTTTGTCTTGGATCCTGGAATCGCTTCTTTTTGAAAGAAGATTGTTTGGGGGTTTTTGTTTTGTTTTTTTCATACTTTATTTGCAGAACTAACATTAACTATGTATTTTTCTGTTTCTCCCCAAGCTTACTTGGATAGCCTTGAAGGTAATAAATACAAATACAAACAGTATTTTGGAAACAATTCCCCGTGGGTCACTAACTTTCACATTCAGTATAAACCAGGAGAACCTGGCATTTGGAGAAATGTTTTAATAGTATCCACTAATAAATGCCTGTGGTTGAGAAATCACTGACAAACCAGACCTTGTAGGAGATGTGTAGGGACTTCTGTGCCACAGCGTATCGACTCCCATGAGCAGTGATGGGCTGAGGTCAGGGAGGGGTTTGCAGCCAGTTTCCTGAGGACAGGCTTTCCTTTGCTGCTTCTGATCAGCCATCACTTGGCGACCTTTGCCTTGGCATTCGGGGAGCAGAGAACATTTAACCCGCCCATGCAGCCTGTCCTCTGTGTTCTGCTTGCCTGCCGAAGTATGTTGACCATTCATCTCTGAAATACCTGTGTCCTGAATTCCTAAGACCAACATCTCAGTATGTAGCTACTCATGCTGGAGGCACAGCTGTTGATGCCAGTCTTAAATTGTTCCCAGTCAATAATTTTCTGCTGTAAAGATGAGTTTCCCAGCTGTGCAACATCTTGCTCTCATCAGATTCTAGAATCAACTGAGCTTTTCTCAGGGCTACCTGGAGGCAAGGCATGCTTCTCCTGGAGAGCATGTGTCCTTGGAGTAATATTCCATCTACAGCTTCCTCCAGTTTTGTATCAGGCTGTTCTGTCAGCACAAGTGAGTTGAACTCTCTGGGACACTGGGCTTGCTGAGGCTTTCCCCTTCACAGATCTCCACTGATCCTCTTCCCACCATAGGGAACAAGAGGAGGAGAGGGGGCAGCTAATCAGCTAAGCAGATCTTAAAGCTGAATGCAAACATATTGGGGTCTGGTCTATCCAGTGACTGCTGATTTCTCTTTCACATGCTTTATTCCTCTGCTTTGTTACTGCACAGCAGAGATCAGCACAGGCTTGTGACTAGATTGGAACAGTCACAGTTCACATCACGGGTTTGTGTTTGAACCCTTCTGTTCAGGGGTTTGTAACTCAGCCACAGAAGTCCCATCTAGGCTAAAAATTTGAAGGAAAACCATGACCAGCCCATGAGTGGACTTCTTTAAAACAGCAAATTTAAAACCACAATCTGATCCATTTTGTTAAAAATGTTAAAAAGAAAAGAAGGGGAAAAAAAAACAATAGAAATTAATAATGACAAAATATAACTGCTCCTTATGACTGCTTCAATTCCAAAAAGTGAAATTTGGTAAATGGCGGCCTGTGGATGCTTGTTACAGATTTCTAATGAGATTTAGTTTTGCCTGTGACTTAGGCTCAGTATTAGACTTGCTGTAATTAGCTGTTGTGGGTTTGGGGGTTTGTTTGGGTTTTTTTAAGTTAGAATTACTCCATTTGAAATGCTTGGATTTAAATGGATATACGAGCAATCAAAACTTTTGCAGTATTGTGCTGTTGCAGAGAAACAGAAAATGAGCTGTTGAGAAGTGAATTGTCCTAGAAATGTGGAATACACTTATAAACAGCAAATTTGGTTCTTACAAAAGCAATTTGTTTAAAAGATATTTTAAAATGAAGAAACGAAAAAGTATATTTTGGTCTTAGTTAATTTGTTAGCATTTTGGAATAGTCACTCAAACTGCTTTATCCTTGCAGTCACTTAATTGGGCATCTTTTGCTGCTGTTGTTATGAGCTTTTACAACAAGGGCTGCCTAGAACCGAGCATCCCGTGCTCTGCAGTGCCATTCCTGTATGCAAGGGAAAAGCAATTCCCCTGAGTGCAATCAATGCTCTAATACAGACCTGCTGCATTTCAAACACAGCTCAGCTCCACTTGTTCCAAAGTTGTTCGTAAGTGCACTTGGATCTGGTCATTAGCATGGACATGTAAAGCCTCTGCTAGCAAGGTATTAAATGACACCTCAGAGAACTGGAGCCCCTCTGCTCTAGAGACAAGCTGAGAGAGTTGGGGCTGGTCAGCCTGGAGAAGAGAAGGCTCCAGGGAGACCTCACTGTGGCCTTTAAATACTTAAAGGGGCCTTTTAAAAAAGATGGGAACAGACTTTTTAGTAGGGCCTGTTGCAATAGGACAAGTGATAATGGTTTTAAACTGAAAGAGGGTGGATCAGACTAAATACAAGGAAGAAAGTTTTTAGGATGAGGGCAGTGAATTACTGGCACAGGTTGCCCAGAGATGTAGATGCCCCCTCCCTGGAAACGTTCAAGGTCAGGCTGGACGGGGCTCTGAGCAACCTGATCTACTTGAAGATGTCCCTGTTCACACTGGGGAGTTGGACTAGATGACCTTTTAAAGGTTCCTTCCAACCCAAACTATTCTATGAGTGTATGAATCTCATCAGACTATTTCAGCAGCAGCAAAACAGGTGATTGCTTTCTTGATGCAAATGAAGTTCTGCCCCAGTCTTACAGTTGTTCCAGTTTGCTGTCACCATTTTCTCTTACAGTTCCCAGTCAGTGAATACTCATTTGCTTCTCATCATGTCTTAGCAGCTCAAGAGTCTTTCAGTGTAGGAACCTGCATCTTAACTGGAATGCCTCAGCTTCTCTTTGTTTCTGTTGTAGTATGCACTTTATAAGAAGATGACGCAAGCTGCCATTCTTATCCAGAGCAAATTCCGAAGTTATTATGAGCAGAAAAAATTCCAGCAGAGCCGACGAGCTGCGATGCTGATCCAGCAGTACTATCGCAGCTACAAAGAATGTGGGAAGAGGAAGCAAAACCGTCGGGCAGCCACCATTGTGCAACAGAAACTCAGGTGAGTGCTGGGATGGTAGATGCTATCGGAATCTTTATAGGTTGTTTTTACACTCTTCAGGGCTGTGCTGTTATTTGCAGATAAAGGCTAGTGGGAAAAGGACTGTGATTCATAGGATAATTATTCTTGCATTTAGTAGTATTCTCCCCAGTTTTGCCTGCACTTCAGTGTTGGGGTTTTTTGTGTTTAGAAGCAGTCTGCTTACCAAGAAGCAGGATCAAGCTGCTCGCAAGATTATGCGGTTTTTACGACGCTGCCGCCACAGGTATGACACTGTCTTTTGGTATCTGCCCTTCCAATGTGACAATATTCAAGTGTGTCCACAATGATTGCAATGTAAAGTATAATAGAATCATCTTGCTACAGATCTTCTAAGCAAAGAACAAAGCTGAGCTGCTTCCAAGATAATTGTTAAAAATGAAACTCTAACTTAGGACTGTTGCTGGAAGAGAATTGCATTCAGCTCCCTTGCTGATATGGTACAGCAGCCCAGGTTGCGTGACTTTAAAAGCTGGACTTGAGGAAGTCTAAAAAAAAAGCTTGTTAAATCATAGCAGCAACTTGTAAGTGCTGCATAAAGCATTCATAGTATATGGGAAAGTGCAAAATGTGACAATATTTGATGTGTACTGGAAATGCCTTTAGTTTGGTCACAGGATCATCTGGTTGGCTCTCCTCAAGTGTACATTGTTTTTGCTGTGGATAGATGGAATGTGCCAGCAGAGCAGCAGACAAGTTAGTTCACGTCAGCCACTCCACACATACTGCAGTGAGCCGAGAGTACAGACACAGACATGAAGATGAACCATCTCCTGCCCGTGTGGGAACACGTGCGGGCTTGCCAGCGTGCTCCCTGTGGCAGCCAGCTCTGCCATACTCTGCTATGAGCGGGGTGTTTGGTTTGGTTTTTAGCTGAAAGGATCCCCTATGTTATCAGGTTGCAAACCAGAACTTTGCCTAGACAAAGGTGAATTCCAAGGTTTCTGACCCTGCTCCCTCCATTCTCACTACCCATGCATTTCATCCACTCAGGAGCTGGTCAGACCTGATGCATTTTGAAGCATGTTTAGTTCAGCCCAGTGTCATTTGAATAAGGAGAGCTCTCAGAGAGGCATATGATAGACTTGATTTTAGAAACAAACTTGGTCCTTATTGCAGGATTTTAGAGCTGCAGTTTGCAGGAGGTCAGTGTGGCTCATGCTGTTGAAGGACATCTTATGGGAAGAAATGTGGACAAGAAAGAGGGGTTTGTAGTTCTCAAGCCATTTCCAAATGCACTTGTAACAGCCACAGTTATTGATGAGGAAGCAAAAGTGGCTTCTTGTTTTTGGCAGGGCATATGGAAGAGACCAAAAGATGTGTTTGTTGTGCAGCATGTCCTGCTGAAGCAGACGGAGGCTCAGAACTTCTGTATCCTCTCAGATCTGCTTGAGATCCAGGCAGTCCCTGGGGAAGCTACGTACCAAATTTCTGTCCATGCAGCCAACTCTCACACAGGCCCAGAGAATATCCCAGGCGTTCCCACCAGCATCCAGGATGTGCCATGGACTTCAGCTGGGCTCAGTTGACTCCAACTGTTGAGTAATGCAGACTCTCCCAGGTTTAAATTGCCCATGATTCCAGCAGTTCTTGACTTCAGCTCATTGCCTTTCTCTTTGTCAGTGTCTCCTGTTGCCTTTGTAGAGAGAGACCCTGCTCATGTGCACCACTGAATTTTGGAGGCAAGACCCCTCCCTTTGCCTGGGGTCAGTCTGTTCTCTCTAGCAGCATGGTCGCTGCTGCTGGGCATCTCTGCAGGATGGGTTTAGCTCTTGAGTAGTTACAGACAGGAATTCAGGAGCAGGGGGGATTCATTGTCCTTAGGCTCTCCCTGGCTTATGTCACAGTGCACAGTGCTTGAGTTTCTGCAGCAGTGCAGTCCTGTCCATGCCCAGAGGCACTTTGTTAGTGGCTGTGGTTACTTGGGAATTCGTCCGCGGTTCATGGCTAGGATGCAACAAAAGGAAAAAGTGACTTATTTCCACTGAAGATGTTAGCTGTGTTTCAAAACACCTTTGCCTTTCCTTCTAAAGTAGAAATGATCACACATTTGTGATCACATACTTTCTCCGAGCAACCATGTTATTGTAACTAATACTAGTAATTGCCACAAAGTTTAAACAGGAGCATTCTGTCATTGGCAAATGCTAAAAGTAAAAGCAAGACGTACCAAAATGACAGAACATTCAGAAATGGCAAGCATTCAGAATCTGCTTGGAAAATACTTAAATTTACCAGATTTATAGAACTGTTTAGAAATGTGACAGGTTTGGGCCTTGTTCCCATCTTCCTTCTGCTTGCCAAAAAAGCTCTAGCAAGCAGTTGCAAAGCAAGATATTTTCCAAAGCACTTCATGCTCTATACGCTTGGGCTACCTCTGTGATCCTGGGGTCACACTGCTTTAGTATCTCTCCTTGGGTTCCTTTGGCTACTGGAACCACACAGGGATCTGCTCCCTCTGCTGTTTGCAGTCGGTGACAAACACCACACAAAATTGGGTTCTTAGAGATTTATTACCACCCAGGATTTTGAAGACAAATGGAAGTCTTTTGCTTGTGTAAACAACTGTAAAGGAAAAATATAATACTTTTTTTCCAAAGTTAGCACACTGCTGCTATAAATAAGAGATTAAGAAAGGCCCAGTCTCCAGAAAGAAACACCTCGACCATCCAAGCTCCTGAACATCCAGGAGTGAGCCATAACAACTAGTATCTAATGTTAGTTAATGCTCTGTAGCATAAAAATGGCACTATAGAGCCATTTGTTAAACAGCAGTGCCTTGTCAGTACAAGTCAGATATTTTTGAAAAATCTGAGGGAGTGAGAGAAAAGAGAGCATGCACAGGAACATCAAAGAAATAGGATCTTGTAGCAGATTTCTGTCCGTTGATAGAGCTGAGGGAAGAGGCTGTAAAAGCCACTTGTGATCTCTTGTAAGAATAGTGAGCTAAGTGATAAGGCAGTAAATTCTTAAAGTTCAGAAATTCAGCCTTAAAAAGAAAATGGAACGGTTTAACCTAGGTTTTTGTCCATGAGCAGATTCTGTTGGTAGGCCAAAAAATTACTCTCAAGAGCTTATTCTGTAGCCTTTAGGTGAGATTTACTCAGGCATTTCCCTGGCAACCATCTGGTTGGTAGGTTTTTTTCCTGTTAAAATTGATCAAAGTCTCCTTTAAACCAATTCTGAGAACTCGTTCTCCACTCACATTCAGAACATCTTAAATGATCACCTTGTTCTATTTTGCTTGGTAACTTTCTGGCACAAAGGCTCGAATAACACAAGCGTGATTCCGATCACCTTGAGGATCTGTCTCCTGAACTCGACATTTGTTGCCTGACCAGAAGATATTTCAGGTGTTTGAGAGAGTTAATGAGAGGTTCTGCATTATTGGAGCTCTCAGTAGTGGAGGCATAGATGTTGATGAAAATCAGAAAAGAAGTGTCGGTTTTGGTTGAATATGTTCTTAGAGAAGACACTGATGGTCTGGTAGCTGATTATTCTCAGGTGTCACAGAGGCAAGAGGGGTCATTCATCAGCAGCAGTCATTCTGACCATCAGACATATATCTTCTCCCTTTAACTTTGAACAAAAACCCCCATATTTATCCATCTATTGTCATATTTTCAAAAATCTGGTGAAAAACATGCATCAGCCATAACATGGTAGCAGCATGACTTGTCACAGAAGTGTTGTTTTGTTGAGAAAGAGAAATGGAAACTTCCTGGCCTCCCAGGAGAGCTTTACCCATCCTCCCATGGTGCCTGAACCTGTCAGCTGGCACTTGACTAACTTCCAGCCTTACACGTCCTGTGAGCTGATCTGCCTCCAGGCACACTGCCCTGTGTGAGGCAGAACCAGGGCTTTGTGTATTTAGTGGTTTTGGGAAGACTCCACCTATTTAGTGATCCCCAGGTATGACACATCTAGAGCTGCAAGGAAATCTGGGAGCTCTGAATTGGGTTTGGATTTGCTGGGCCAAATCCATGTATGGTACATCTTTCACTGGGAAGGTAGCCTCCTATTTCCTGTTCTTTTTCTGATTTGTAGAAAACTTCTGCTCTTCTGAGGGATACCTAGACCATTGCTGTGATTATGATCTGCAGTGGTTTCTATGGAGTAGCATTTGGAATGAGATAGAAAACAGATGATTGCTGCAAGGGTAGGCAGGATGCAGGTAGAAATGCCATGAGGATGACAGTGTTGCGTTTATTCTACTTGCTTATAACTTTCTGCCCTAAAAAACTACACACAGGACTGCTCTTCCCTGGTAAAGAGGAGTCCCATAGGCAGGAGTGGGAAGGGTTCTTTCTCTCCAGGCAAGCAGAAGTGCTGTCTCCTCCTCCCTGAAGTGAAGCTCTGGGTAAGGTACAGTTGTTGCCATGTGTGTCTAATGGCTCTTTGGTATTGTTTTGCACTCTGAAGCCCACTGGTGGACCATAGGCTGTACAAAAGGGTGAGTGTAGCTGCCTGCTAGCCAGTTCCTCTCTTCCATTTTAAATATATTTGCTTTCTGCTTGCTTGCATGGGGCTGCAGCCGAGATATGCCAGTTAAGTTTCACCTCCATTAATTATATAAAAGAATCCTGTACAAACTAACCCTACTGCAATGACTAACACTGCTGCTTTTGTAACAGGACAGAGCTCTGCAGTAGATGTTACCAATGCATGAATTTGTGAAAAAGGACATGTATATTCATCATGGGCATGCTTAGACGGCGTTGTCGGTGGGATATTTTTTCAGTATCCAAAATGGCTGTTAGTAGATGTTGGAACTTGACAGGGTCTGCACTCACACACACTCAGTGAGTACCGATGCCCGTTGTCATGGACTGCGACAGCATTTGGGCTAGAGCGTAGGAAGCTGCAGTTCAGGTGCAGCCTACTCTAGATGAGTATTTGTTTCTGCCTGAGCCAGGTGGAAGAGCTCCTCACGTTGCTTTTTACTGCCAAAGGTGGTTAAGCACCAATGCTTATCTTCTAGAAGTTGGTCTTCGGTAAGTTACACATCTGGTTGCCTTTTTGACAACTGGGCCAGCTTTTTGACAGCTGCTTCTCTCATGTATTAATCCACTCCTCCAATGGGAAGGAAAACAAACTTGAAATGGAGATGCTGTAACTGTGTTACACTAAGTGCCAAGAGAGCTTCTGTTGGGAGTCTCGTTCTCAAGCATGAAAGAGTCCACTCACCTCTGTGCTTAGTCATGTTAGCGGCTGGTTTGCTCCCCTCCCTGACAGGAGGGTGGGAATAGGTGGGAGCATTCCCGTGGCAGGTCACAGCCCCTGTACGAGCAGGGAATGGCCTGGCTCTCAAGGCACATGCCTCTATTGTCAGCAGGCTGCTCTGTTCCATCTCCCTTTAGAGGTTGTTAGGGCAGCAGGGTTTTTGTCAAAAACTGCCATCAGAAATACCATCATTTGTGTGCTTATTATTCCTGTTTTCAGCAAGGGAGGGGAGGCAGAGGGAGGGATGGCCTGGACTCCTGCTTCCATGTAACATTCAGAAAAGAAAAACAAATGGTTCATCATGGAGTTTTGCTGACATTGAATTGCAGAGATCGTTTTCAAGACTCAAGAGTGAGAGTGTGAATTGGGCTTAAGCCTGCTGGAGACATCATTATTTGTTTAACTCTACTGAGCCCAACAAAGAAGCAGCAGCCAATAACATTTGTTTCCAAACTATGACGTTTATGCTACCATTTTTTGTTGCATATCCTCAGTTTTTTACGAATTAAAATTTGGGTTCTTTACTAACAACAAATGAAGTAAGAATTGGAGGAAATGGGGGCAAGGGCCCAGACGTGCCCTGAGGCTCTGCAGGGGCTGCGTGGCGTAGGTGCAGCTGATGGGCAGGTTGTCAGCATTGCAGGAGAAACAGTTGTTGCACTTTAAAGCTTTGTGTATGTAACATATGAGAAATTATCAGGAAGCAGATTCTGGAAGTTTGGTAGCATTTGAAGGTTTTGCCTGGAATGGCCAGTGATGTGGGATTGATGGGGAAATGAGGGAGTTCTCTGCTTATCTGGAAAAAGTAAACTGTGAGCTATCACAAAATGTATTGGCTGCTGTTCTGCTAAAGTAAATCTGTTACAGCAAATTATTCTTTGCATTCTGATAAGAACCTGTGTGCGTGTGCTGCTGGCATGCACACCCACAAGACAAGTATTCCTGGGCCTTCTGATGTGCACAGGCTGACACATCCCCCTGTGCCGAGGGAATGCCTGCAAATGTGTCTGTCTGTAATACACAAATTGGATGTATTCTGTACACATGCTGTTGTGCAGATAAATGATGGCAGCATTTGCTTCTGTATTTCAGTTTTAAAACCATTTCAAATTGATTTGATTATTTTTTCTGGATTTATTTGGGTTACAGTACACCAGGATCAGCAAAGAGGGAGAGGCAGGAGATTTTACTGGCCAACTCTTGTGAGACAAAACTTGATATCTTTCTGCAATAGAAATTACCTTCTAGGGGAAGGAAAAAAACCCCATCCGTGCTGTTGCCTTTAAGTAATAGTTTTCATCTCAAGGACAGATGCTTCAGGGGAGAGATTTCAGCTACTCGCAGTGCCCCACTACACAAATGTTTGCCTGCTCATTGGTCAAACCATCTGCTATAGCCCCCTGCAAAGGAGAGCTTTGCTCCTAGTCCAGATATAGAGGTGAACAAATTGCACGGCTGCTTGAAGTGTGACCCTCTCTGCCACAGCCTTGGCAGAGGGGATCTGGAGCCGATCACATGGAGCAAGGCTTTTCACATCACTAGGCCAGTCGAGCACTTTCTGCCTCTCTGGGGCCAAACAAGTGCACTTGTTACATGTGATCATGAGTAATAAAAACTGTATTCACTCACAGCATCTTTCATGTACAAATAGATCCCCTTACCCCCCACCACATTCTCATGGTTAGATTAAATGCTGCTCTCCAGTTTGGGGGAGTGTGCATGTAACACATGCTGACACCTGGAGTCAGTTCTCTGGTAAGTACAGCTTCATTTCATACCTGAATAAACAACATCTACTATGTTTTGTTGTTCTCTGCATACTCTTCCCTTTTTTAGCATTTTAGCAACAAACATTTTGCTACCCCTGTGCATCTAGGACTTGTATTTTTTGTGTGGTTTTGATCCATGCTGTGCGGGAGACATTGCATTGGAGTGCCTGGGTTCTTACATCTCTTAGTAAGACTGAGAATGGGAGAAAATTCTGAGGGATTGGGAAGTCCCTTTTGTTTGAGTTCAGGACAATATGCGAAAATGTCGTATTGGGATGTGCGTCACTGTACCGGCAACAAAAGTTTTCAAAATAATTTCTTTTTTCATTTACCTCTTGCAGGGGCTGAATGTATTTGGAGCTCAAAAATGTGTGTGTTAAATTGCAGACCATGTGCTCTGGGGTGTCGTTCTTACTGGGCCTTTCTGTCTTTTTTGTTTTGCTGCCTAAATGAGGTATCTGGGAAAAGGCAAGAGCTCCCTTTTCTTAAATGTCCCACAGGCCATTTCAGCTCTCAGAGCAACAGGTAACTCACCAGCCAGCCTTCTCTGGCTCTTGCACCCCTATATACTGATCTTCAGCATTCAGACTCATTCAGCATTTCCTTGGCTGGGCCTTATGGAGTAAGTCTGATGAAGCAGCTTTGTGTTACGCTTTACCCATGAAGCCATCGTTTGCTGTGACTTTTTCTAAGTAGGCCTGGTTCATTTGCTGACACCCCGTACAGGACTGGGGAGGGGGAGAGAAGCTGCCACTTGCTGGGTCTGTTGCTTTCTACATTGCTTCAGCACGTACCGATGCAGCCTCCTTCATGGTGTCCAAGTAAGTACCACAGTGCCAAGGGCAGAAGCTTTGTCTGGCTGGAGCGATCTGGGAACCAGGACACAGCTCCCAACAGTCAGGGTTCAATGCTCATGTTTGAAGTCATCTTCTCTTCCCTTTCTGTGTGTCAGCACCACAGCTGTTATTTCAGACACCTTATCAGTGGTCATCTCTATTGCACGTGCTTTTTCCTTCCATCTGCTCTTCAGCACTTGCTGAGGGAATGACTTTGTACCTTAGAGGCACTTACGGTCCAGAGAAAATGTTATTTGAGGAGTTTTGTGTTCAAGGCTTGATCAGTGCAAAACCAAAGTTATGGTCCTTGCAGTTTTGTGCATCGTTTCAGAGCTGCTGGTGTAGGATGGTGCTTCTTGTTTGGAGACCTGCAGCAGCTAGAGCCTGTTTCCCATTCTGGTGTGCTCTGCTTGCAGCTGTGCCTCACTTGAGCTGCCCTCACCTCCAGTCCCAGACAGCTTGAGGCACTCCCAGAAGTGATCTGAGCTAGCGTGCTGGTGCTTGTAGACTCCTGGAGAGGTTTGCACACCATCTAACAGCACCTGACCTGCTGCTATCACTTTCTCTCGGTGCTCTCATTTTCTTTATTGTTTAAAAAAAAAAAGTCTCACTGCAAGTCTACCAAACTGGATTGAAACATCTTGTCTAAGAACATCCATTCTGCTGTTCCATTCTGTAAATCCCAGTAGTATCCTGTTTCTTAGAGCAGTTTATTATTGCTTGTAACTGCAAATGCTACACTTTAGTCCTCTTCCTCAGCCTCAATTTAAGAGTGGAAAAATGTGAACCAAAGAAGATTGCCTTCTAGCTTGAAAGCAATGCTATGTTGTTCACATAAAATCTCTCCTGGCAGCACTTACTCAGAGGGTTTCTAATCTCAAGGGTTCTATTTGTCCAAAATTCTTCCCTGGTCAAACTGTATTTTTTAACTGCAGTTGAAAATTTAGAGAATTTATTACACTGAGCCTTAATGAAGAAGAAATACCAGCCCCCCTACTGATACTTTATATTGTTGTAACCAAATCATAGTACCAATGAGTAAGGAACTCAGAGAAGAAGAGTTCAGTGAGGACTGAAAGGACTTCTAAGACACAGGAAAGGCTGCAGTACAGACTATCCAAGAAAGAATTAATTGGTTGAAGACAATTAGTTTTAGGTTCTCTTGACAAAGCCTTTCAGAGGAAGTTAATGGATTATCTTGGTCCTTGATGCATGGTTCTAACACCTGCTGTTTAGCATGATTTGAGGAAGCAGCAAGGTGTTCACAACAGCACCTCAGTGCTTCTCCAGTGTCACTCTGACCGTAGATTGGCTCCATTTTTGGTAGCATTTGGAGGTACTTCAGTTCACTCTGGCTGTGCCTGCTGCAGAGTCTGCAGTGAGCAGGGCTGCCCTGTGCCAGCTGTCAGGAGAAGGGAGAACTTCCCTAGCCTCCCAGTGCCAGCTCCAGAGTGAGGAGTAGAGACTGGCAGCTGCAGAGTGCAGGTCTTTGTACCTACCGGGCAGTGTCGTAATCGGTAGAGGACTCACAGTACCTACCTGCACTCCCTGTGCAGTGTGACACATGCACCATTACATATACAGAACACAGAGATTAGTTAATAAAAAAAATGTGCTATCTTGGGATGGTCATCATCTTGAAGCTTAAGTGTATAAATGCTGTGGAATGCAGGGTTTGTTTTAAGCCATTGCATACTAAAGAGCATCTTTCAGTAATGTACCCATGGCAAATTTGAGAGTCTGAACCATTACTGTAGGGAAATTTGGTACTAGTATGTGCTTGTGTTTTTAAGCAGTAATTATCATTGTACCTGCAACCATGTAAATTGCACTTGACCAAGGAAAGTGTTACAAATGCAAAGCATTGGACATTGTCCTGCATGACATCCTTGTCTCTCAGTTGAAGAGACATGGATTTGATGCATGGACCACTTGGTGAATAAAGAACTGGCTGGATGGCTGCACTCAGAGTTGTGGTCAATGGCTCATTGTCCATGTGGAGACAGTGGGGTCCCTCAGGGGTCAGTGCTGGGGCTGATCCTGTTCAACAGCTTTGTCAGTGACATTGACAGTGGGATTGAGAGCATCCTCAGCAAGTTCACTGACAACACCGAGCTGTGTGTGTGCTGCAGTCACAGGCTGGAAGGAAGGGGTGGGCCATCCAGAGGCACCTTGACAGGCTTGAGGGGTGGGCCTATGAAAACCTCATGAGGTTCAACAAAGCAAAGCGCAAGGTGTACACCCATCCCTGGAAGTGTTCAAGGTCAGGTTGGATAAGGCCTTCAGCAACCTGGTCTAGTGGAAGGTGTGCCTGCCCAGGGCAGGGGGGTTTGGACTAGATGATCTTTAAGGTCCTGTGCTAAGGCTGACTGCTGCAGTAATTACCTTCTGTTGGCATGTATGTTCCAGACAAACAGATGCAATAGGTCTGCACCAGTACAGATACTGCATGCTGTAGGTTGAAGTTTGCAGCAAAGCATGTCATGCATTCTTCCAGCAAAAGTGCTTTGTTAGTGTAGCCTTTGCATGTAAAGTGCCAAAGTAAGGAATAGCATGTCTCAGTGAAAGAGCCACCAGCTTATTTAATGTGCATGTTCTCAGTGAGAGATCTATAATAACAGGTTAATTTTACATTACAGTACTGAAGTGCAACAGAAAACACTTGGAAGTTGCACTGCAAATCGTGCATTAATTGATGATATCTTGAACATAGTTAATCTAAGCCTTAAAAATTGTCCAGTGCAAAGAAGTACACCACGTTTTCTAGCATAGTACCACAGATCTTGGCACGCCTCCTGCTGCTAAGCAGCAGAGCAATAGAAGTATTAGCAATAAATTCAAGGGAGAGGCTGCTTTTCTGCTGTAAGAAAAGAAAACCAAATATACTGAAGATGGGTTGTTTGTAATTTGTGAGTATTTTCAGTTCATTGTACTGGCCCTCCTCTGTTTCCTGTACTGAAAAGGTGATCTGGCCATACACAGCAGGCAGAACCCCAGTGAACTCAGGTAGAAGTCAGGTTGTCAGCCTGAGTAGAGGCTTGCTGCTGCCTTCTGTGCAGTGCTGAAGCCTCCACTCCCTTGATATCAACAGGGTCTTTTAGACAACAGTTTGTGTAGACCCAAAATCTTCTTGTAGAAGATATCTCTGTGAAGTTGTAGCAGGCATTTGGGCTCAGCATAGCAGTGTCCAAGTAGGAATTGAGAACCCCCGATGCTGGTGGCTGCCTTGCCCCTTCCTCAGCTTGGGGATGAGAGCACTGCTTGGCACCTGGGGGAGCAGTACAGAGGCTCAGATTTCAGGGGTGCTGGGGCCCCTTCAGCAGTGGCCTTCAGATTCTCAAAACAGTGTGTGCATTTGGACTAGCACAGCCTCTGTCTTTCCATGCATTATATTCTCCAACAGGCCACTGGAATTGAGGTATTTAGTGAAGGTCTTACCTGCATATGGGTTAGTGTGGTTTGACCCCTGTTGGCCACTTTTAACAAATACTGAGAATGCCTTTGAGTGCTAGAGCTTTGAGTCAGCTAAAGCAGAGGTGAAAGCAGCCAGCTCCCTTTTGACTGTGGTTCTGAGTAATAGTACATGCAGAAAAATGAATAAATAAAATGGTGAAATGGAGGTGTATTTATAAAGATCAATTTATAGCCTTCATTGTATCCTTGTATTAGCAAGCTGGTGCAAGCCAAAAGTGGATGTGTGGGTATAAGTCTACATACAGTAGCTCCAAACTCTCACTGCTGCTGATTAGCTCTCCCAACGTGCATTTATTTATTGTTAAATTCACTCACTTGTAGCTGGTTTCCGTTACACAGACTTGCATCTGTGACACAATTTTTTGTACCATACCTTTGCTATTTATCCTTTCAAGATTTTGCAACAGCACTTGAGCACTTGAGCATGTACATGCTTAGCTAAATCACCTTTTTTTTTGTGCTCTGTTCTGCTCCTATTGCAGGGGTCCGTCCTCCCCTTGCAGGAGCAGAGGGAAGACAGGTGGAGGCAAGTGGCAAAGGGATCGTACTGCAGAGGAGCTCCCTGCAAGCAGAGCCAGAGCCAGCCCCAAGCACAGCCAGCTGCCTTGTGGTTTAGGGACAGCATGGGGAGTCCCCCTGGATTTGGTCTGGCTCCTTTGCAGGGAGCCTGCACTGACACACAGCCAGGTTAAGTCTGAGGAGAGGATTGCTGCTGCAATACAGAGTTCTGCACCAATACAGAGTTCTGTTTCACGTAACGGGGTTAAAAGGATTCCCTCCTCTTCATTCTTTTAATTTAACTTTTAACTCTTCCATCTTTCAGCGATGGCTTAGTTCTTATGCTGACAAGTGTTAGAGGCAGTAATGTGTCACATGCATTTTAGAGAGTTCTGAATGGGGCACCAGGCCTCATCTAGGGACGGTGACTCTTCCATGCTGTAGGTTCATCACCCTCAGCACACAGCATCCAGCATCCTCCACTGCTGGCTGGGAAAACACACAATCTACTCCCAACAACATGCTAGAAAATACAGCCCCCAGCAGCTGGAATACGTGTGAAACACCTTTTCTCTCACCCATACCAATTCTTCTGCTTGCATATAAACACTTTCTCATGTGAGATTCTGTATCAACACCAAGCTTCCTTTCCTAGTAGGATGGACTGATTTTTCCCCACTGTACTGGCCACGACATCAGGCTGTCACTGCCTCAACACTGTGTGGAGAAAAGAGGTCAGCACTGAACAACCCCTTTGCCATGACAAATAAGAGCAGCTGCAGGGTCAGTTAGTGAACAGCAGTCCAGAAAACCCCAAGCAATTAGATAGGCCAACACCAGAACAAAGCCCAGCTGTAGTTGCAAATACTGGGGAAAAACAGTAGCTGGAACTAGGAGTATGTCTCCAAATGTGTTTGTCGCAGATCTCTCGTGGCCCATTCTTGCACTTCCAACTGTTATGGTGTCAGGAAGGTGTTACCCTCCTGTCATTTCTCTGAGAGCTGGCTCTTCTGCACGGGAAGCTGGACCGAGGAGTCCTTTTGATTGTTCTGTGTCTTCAAGAGATTTGCAATAGAAGTATTACATAGCTCCTCTTTGTTTTTTCAGAGTGAAAGAATTGAAAAAGGCCAAGGAACTTGAAGATACGCAGCAGCATCCCGTAGCAATGTGACATTGCTTTTCAGACTGTTTTCATTTTCTGTTTTTAGCAGAGACATGCAACAACAACAAAAATACCCACTGCAGTTCTGGAAATACCAGCTGCAGGATTTTAACAGTAATGTTTTGGTCATTGCATTTGCACTTTCATGGACAACTTTTAATTTGTTCAGCAAGACATCTTGGAACTCAATCTTCTGTTGGATCGTTGGGAAAACAAAAGACACCAGGAAGAAATTGTGAGTTGCTTCATTCTCCGAGAAGGAACGAAGAAGCGATTAATTATCCTTTTCATATAGGGCTGTATTAAACAACATGTGGAACTGTACAAATATTATACCAAAAATATTGTTCAGAAAAGGTGGGAATGCACAAGCAACACAAGAATGCTGTTCCTGCACCTGTCAGTCATCTCCAAGAAACTGAAGCTTTGAGAGTCTCAGTGGAGGGGCTTAGATCAGTACATCTTTATTGGGTCCATGCATCCTCATTTCCTTCGCACTCCTGTCTTTTGTGTTTTATTTAAACCTCTACAGCACACTTAATGCAACTTTTTAAATCTGCAGGTTTTTAATACATCCTGTGGGAACTTACAGAAGGGGTTGGTGTGTGAGAGACACGGGTAATGCATGAGAATGGAGAGAGCAGCTTAAGCAAGTTTTAAACACTTTTTTTGGTATTTTTACTAGAACCTGCAAACATATCAACTGTCATGTACTTTCTCTCATGTTCAGCACTTTATTTTCTAGCCTTACCTTCATGTACTATTGTTTTAATTAAGTTCTTAAATAATTTGTAAAACATGTAGCTTTTTCTCTTATGTCAAACCTCTTGTCATTTTGCAGAGTCACGTACATATGTTGCCTGGACATTTTAAGCCACCTAAAGATCAGTGGTGCTGCATTCTGGCCAGTAAATTTCTTATTTTGGCTACTTCATCAAAATCTGGGCAGTTTTCTGTATATATAGAAGGTAGAAATGGAAAATGAGAAAAAATATTTGAAAGGGAATATATTGATTAATTACTAAATATTTTATTCACAAAGGGTCAATAACTTGGCAAGATAAAATTATTATTTGTATAGTTTTGTCTGAATGAACCAGAAGAGTGTGGATGTATTGTTTGTACATATTGTATATATTAAAACAAAGAGATATGTGCATGAACTCAAGAAAAAGAAATGAACAAAGCAAAGCATTAGTGGCTATGGTCTGTAAAATGAAACAAAAACTTTATTTCACTATAAGAAACTTTATTTTAAATGTTCTTTAGAAGAACATTTTTGCTAAAGCATGACTAAATGGCAAAAAAGAGCTACTGTATTTAGACTTAGGAAAAAAAGGCAGAGCAACATTACTTTAAAAAAAAAAAAAAAAGAAAAAAAGGATATGTTTACATTTGATTTTGGCTACCAGGAGTTTGGTTCAGTTGGGTTTAATTTATATATTCCTTGCTTTTTTTTTTCCCCCCGTCTTTTTTTTTCCTTTCTTTCTTTTTTTTTTTTTTTGCCAATGGTGCCAAGTAATGTGAATGCTAATATTGCTTAAGAAAATTAAGTTACTTTTGCAAAGCAGATAATCATAAGAGTACAAAAACCGTATCTAGCTTAACACCATACACTCACTCCAATAAAGAACACTTAGAATGAACATAAAATGAAAAAAATAAATAAATAAATAGTACAAAAGTAGAAAATATGTTTCACATTTTCATATCTCCTGCTGGAAGTCAGAAAATGTAATAAAAATTGCACAAAAAATTTAAAAAAATTAAGTAAAACTTAAAAAAAAGATGCAAACTGATCTTGTAGGGGTGTCATGGTATATTGCTATTTCCACATAGTGAGGAGCCAAAGAAATTAGATTTTTTTTAAATTGAACTACTAATTTAAAATTGTCACAGATTCTGAACAATGGGAACCAGGTTCTGATCTTCATTACATAGGAATGTAAGGGAACAAACTCCTGAAGTCCATGTTGTTACTGTGGGTCATGTACATGTATCTGAGATCAGAAACTGCTCCTGTCTGTTTGTCTCACTTGTGGCAGTTTAAAATTTCTGAATGGACTTGTGTAAATCTGAGGTTGTTAGTTTCGGAATAGTTGTTCTTGCTTGATCCCGGCCACCAACTGCAATGTTTAAACGCAGGGCTTGTTGTGAAGCCAAAAAATATTCACATATAAGAAGCTTTGAAACTGGTGTCTTTACAAGAAGAGTAAAAACAAAGATTGTGGCAAAAAAAACTGGGGTCAGTGCTCTTGGTGCCTTTTCTATAATTGTACCTGTTTTTAATTACTTCCTTTCACTGCCAGCATTGAATTATAGTAGATGTGCTATAGCTCATTATCAGAATTCTCTTGTACATTTCTGAACTGCTGCTTTATGACCTGATTCAATTCTAAAAAAGGGAAAAAAGGCAAAACGAATGGCCTGGCACTCACGCTGTGCCTGTGGGCAGCCTTGTAGCCTCCATTTACTCTCTGCAATTGGAACCTTAACCATTAAATTTTCCTCTCACGCCAAAACAGAACAGGAGACACTGAAGAATCTCCTTTGGAATGAATTGGAAATGCTCTGTATTAGTACTGGAAGAACTCTGACATTTTGAAAGTGAAATATTGTACCCATTAACCAATATGTGACAATATAGAATTGATCTGTTCTTAACAAGAGTAGTGACCTCAGTGGAAATGTTTTAACTCCTTGTCTTTACAGAAAATGATTCAGTAATATACAGAGCTATTTCAAATTACTCTTCCAGATCCATGGGCCTGGTGGTGTATCTACTAATCTAGATCCTGCTTCAGCCAAACGTTTAAGCCTGTCCTGGCGTTAACCATGCCGGCAGTTCCGCGGCGCAGCAGAACTCCCCGCATGCTTGAAGCCACGTACGGCTCCCAAGTGCTTTGTTGTGTCGGGCCGTAACCCTTCAGTGTGTCACTGGGGAGGGAGAAGGACTCCCCTGCAGTGAAGTGATTCTGCGAACCCTCTTCTTGGTTGTGGAACTTATATTTTCACCGAAGATAAGTAAGTGCAGCTTTCTAGGAAAATTCAAACTCCCAAGTGCCAGGAGCCAGATCTTCTGTCTTCTGATAATGGAACCGCTCCTTTGTGAAACACATTCGACAGCAGTAATACTGTGTGAAAGAAATACAGAATATAACATGAACCCCCTCTCTGGTTGCACGCTTATGGCAGTTCCACACAATAGCTGGTGCCCAATGGGGGGTCCCCAAGACTTGCATGTAAAACTAGTATAGATGTCTTCTCTTTTGTAAGTTTTATTTTTGTAACCGTGCATGTAAAGCATCACTGAATCAATGGATCTGTTGAAGAACTCAGCTGCTGGAACCATGCAAAATGTTTTGAATTGCCCTTAAAATATGGAAAATGTTTTCTGAATGCTTTATATTCTTTCTGCTGTAAATTAAAAACAAAGAAAATTTCCCCATACAAAGTGTGTGCCTTCTTTTAAACACATCTCCTCCATCCTAGTTTGAGAGCGATGTAGCCCTTTAGTCACTGTAAGGAACCATGAAAAAAATGTATTTCTTCTCTACATGATCTGCTTGTTAAGTATACTGCATCTGATTTCTCACAGGTGTAACAGCCTGCCCATGAGCAGGTGCAACCCCCAGAGCTTGTCTGAGATCAGATTGTTTTCAGTTCCTGTCAGTGGACAATCACTTCCAGGGCTTTTCATGAGAAACCATATGTACCTGGTAGCAAAATGCTAAATCCTACAGTGTGCACAAAGCAGAGTCAAATCCTAGGAGAATTCAAGAGGGTTGCTGATGCAGATATGTAAGAGGTCACAATAATACAAATAACTGAGACACAGTAACTTTGCACTGATCAGATATAGAAGTTACACAAATTGGCCCTTTTGTAAGGGCCAAATTGAAACTTTTGTACCAGACTACTACAAGGCCAGCCTAGCAGGGAAAACCAAGTTTAATAGTCATCTGGTATGCGAAAGACTCTTAGTCTTAGTAGTGCTGTAAGTTCTTCCAAAACCCAGAACCACAACAGAAGACGAGATTTCATTTAGAGAGTTTATTTTTGACTACAGACAGACAAAGTTTAATTATGTTCTCCTGATAAATAAATCAGCATTTAACTCCCCAAATTGATCTCAGCTACTTCCCCATTTTTCCTATTTACATACCTATTAATTGCCGAGTTCTTTAGTATTGTGGTGGGTTGACCCTGTACTGAAAGTAGACACCAGCTGTCTGCTCACTGCCCCACCTTCCCCCTTCTCCCCAGTGGAATGGCAGAAGAGAACTGGAAGACCAAACATGAGGGGAAAAAATGGCTGGAGTGAGAAAAAGCCGGTTTAATAAAGTGAAGGGGGAAAGCGAAAACGAGCCCAAGCGCAGAGCGGGCCCGGCGGAACCGCCGCGGGGCTGCGGCCGCAGAGCGGGCCCGGCGCGGGGGGAGGGCGCCCCCCCGCGGCCGCGCGCCCGACGGCTGCCTGGGGGCGTGGCCCCGGCCGGGCCCCGCCCCTGTCCCGGGTCCCGCCCGCAGGCCCCGCCCCTCTGACGTCACCCCGGGGCGCCGTCGGCGCCGAGCACAGTTCCCGCTGGACCCGCCCGGGCGCTGCGGCCGCGGCCCTTCCCGCCGGCAGGATGTGAGTGCGGGGCCGTGCGGGGCCGTGCGGGGCCGTGCGGGGCCGTGCGGGGGGACGCGCGGGGGAGCCGGGCAGCGGCGCCGGGCCCGGCCGCGCCCAGGCGGGCGGGGGTTCCCAGAGCGGCTGCGCAGAGGCCCCGCCCGGCCCCGCTCGGGCCGGTACCGGCGCGCTGGGCTGGCCGGGCCGGGCTGTTCCGCCAGTCCCCGGGCGCCTGTCAGAGCGGGGCCGCCCCGCCGGGGCAGCGCCTGCTGGGCACCGGAGCGTTATTGTGTTTGGAGGTGTCATTTCCGAGACTCTTCCCCTGGAACTAGCAGTGAAATAGAACCAAAGGTTGGCGGAAGTGCCAAAACAGTCGAGCGGTGATGCTGGACTGTACGGGGCCTGCTCCGAGCCTCGCCCCGGGCTTCCCGGCTCACGCCTTGTGCGTGTACACGTTTGTTCTCTCTCCGTGGAACTTAAAGTGAATGTACAAATGTGTAAATTCAGGAAATAGTCAGACTTGGCTGTTTGGAGTGCCAGGATGCGCTAAACAGGGGTCTGATGTGGAAGAAATAACAACATAGAAAGGGAAATTGACTACAGATAGTTCTAGAGATATGCAAAAAACCTGGCAAAGCAGTGAAAAGGGTATGAGGAGTATGTACAGGAACTCTTGCGTCCATTACAAAGATGCAGAGTGTTGAAGCTGGTAAACAAAAACCCTCTGTTATGAAATCAAAGCTGACCAGAAGTAAATTCTTGTATATGCCAGATCCTTTTTCCTTCTGGTGCTTTCGCTTGCTCTGTATCAACTGTTTCAAAATGATAGAGACGGCCAACAACAGAGAAGCACGTAGTCAGAATAACCATTAAGTTTTTGTATATAATTTTTTTGTAAATACTGTAGCTTGAAACTTAGTATTTGTGTTCATAGTGGAAAGCAAGAACACCCCTGAGCCTAAACTCTTGACTCCTTGAGCCCTGAACCATGGTTGGAGCTGTCCTGTACCTTATTGCAAAATGTGGTATTAGCAAGCCATTGCTGTCTCTTAGAATGGCAGGCAGTTTGTTGACAAGATATTTGGAACACAGTGTGTCTTGCATCTAATGTCAGCTGTTAAAACACCATTTCTTCAGTAGGAAACTACCCTACATTTATTCCAAGGATACATCTCAGGAATGTCAGATGAATAATGATGACTTTCTTTACTGCAGGTCAGCCAGTATCCCTGGAAACTCAAATGTGGCTGCTGGCAGTAATCGTCGACTTCAGCAGACTCAACACCAAGTAGATGAGGTAAAAGTCTAGTCCAATAGCACTGTCATTGTTTTCCTTCAGGAAACCTATAAAACTAGAAGAGATATTTTTACCAAAGCAGTTTTCCCTTCATTATATGAAGGGGAAGTAAGAGAAGTTACCAGTGTCCAAATATTAGCTGCAATCTTGCTGCTTGAGGATTTGGCAAAATTAAAGATAAAAACCTTTGTTCTTACAGAGAAAAAGCTTTTTTCTCATCAGTAGCCATGAAGGCTGACTGCCAAATATGATGTGTCTAGATTTTTGTGGAGTCCAAAAGCCAGGCTGCTTAGCAAGAGTATTTTTTGACATATGGTTTACTATCATGTTTATATGCCTCAACTCCTTCTGAAGCGGCTCAGGAATTATTTCCCAGGTTTGAAGGAATGCCAGCACTACTGGCACTACTGACTTTTTAAAGTAGGTATTAGGGGCTTCCAGCCCAACTGTGAATTCCAGGGTTTTGTTTAAGCTTATGACTGCATATATTAAAAGGTAATAGCCTCTGCTTCTGAAAAGAGAACACCGAGTACCATGTGTTGCTGTCTGTTGCCTGCGATTATGTTCTACCATGGGTTATACAACTGGTAACTTACTGTAAGCATTAAACTGGTGCAGGTTGTTGACATCATGAGAGTGAATGTGGACAAGGTATTGGAGCGAGATCAGAAGCTATCAGAGCTGGACGACCGTGCTGATGCACTGCAAGCAGGAGCTTCCCAATTTGAGACCAGTGCAGCCAAGCTGAAAAGGAAGTATTGGTGGAAGAACTGTAAGGTAACCTTCCCTTGTGTACTTATGCTGTGCAGTACTGCAGGTAACACTATTACAATTGGCATCCCAAAAGGTAGAAGAAGAGATTACTTTAGCCAATGTTGTTTAACTTACAGCATCTAGCTTTTTAAAGCTTGACATAGTGGCTGGGTGAAGGAATGAAAAGCTGGACTAGAGGCCATGCTGCCCTATGCAAGATCTTGTGTAACATGGTAATGGCCAGTGGGGAAACACGTCAGTAATGTGAGGTGTTGAGGAACAGGAAGAAAAGCGTAAAAATGCATAGCTTGAGTTAAAGTACAGGAAGTGTTAGAAAGTGGAAGAAGCTCACTCAGACTCCTGTACTTGTAGCTGTTGGCAAAGGTTGGAATCATCTTTGGTGAGTAACAAAGACTTGTGTATTCACTTGAGACAACCTCTGTGTGAAGGAGACTGTACTGCTGTGTTTTGTCTGTGTGCATGACCTGCCATCTCTAAGTGTGGATCAAGCTTGCTTACCGAGAAGCTTTGCTTGCCATGTTAGACCTGACACATGGTGCTAAATTCCCTTGAATGGGCTGTTTTCCTGTATCCTGAGGGGCAGTTAGTGCTGTTGCATGGTTTGTAGTAAGCGTTGTGTGGCTTCTTTTCACAGATGTGGGCAATATTGATAGCTGTTGTTGTCATTATCATCATCATCATCATCGGTAAGTTTCACCAAAGTGGGGATCCTCATAGGCTTGGAATTAATGGTGTTAATTCACTGACTGGTATAGTTTAAATGAAGCCAGGATACTCAAATAGAAGTACTACTTCAACATTAATTTGAAGTAGTAGTGACAGCTTTAACAAGCATTGTTTGCAGTGAATGGTAAACTGGGACTACTGTGGGAGCTCCAGGACCTGAATCTCAACCTTGCTATGAAAATAGCAGGACTTAGAAACCAGGAACAGACGTGCTTTTTTTTTTTTTTTTTTTAGCTGCATGTTGCAGAAGCGTAAGATCAAATTCCACACACCTCCCTTGTCCGAGAACTATTCATCATTTGCCATAGCTTCCTGCTAGATAAACCTCTTTTGGTTTGGGAGTTCCAAGTGCACTGCCATAGCAGGGAGGTTTTCTTTGAGTAGAGGTTTTGCTGCCAGATGAAATGAGTATAATGTTGGGTTAGGATGGAGAGACAGGGAATGTGTAGTTCAGTCTTTGAGTCCCCATGTAATCACCAGATATTTCATGGGAAGACAAAGGTATTAAGTTTGTGCTGTGATACAGTAACAAACACTGCAGTAACCACTGACATCAGAGATGTCCTCCTGGGTGAGAAGTACTGGAAGGCAAGCACAAAGGAAGAACGCAGCTAAGAAAACCAACATGGGCAAATTCTTAGATTTAGAGGATTTAAGAGGGATTTATCTTTATTATCTTAAATTCTTAAAACGCAGGACTGTTATGGTGAGGGGCTGAAGGACACTGCCCCACTTCTTTCTTTTTTTTTGTAGTCTCGACTACTTCATGAGTTACAGGAAGAAACTCAGATCAACTGAAGGTGCCCCTGAATCTTCAGCCTCTCCACTTCAAACCTGCTGCATTTTCAGTCCATTTACTGCTGTTTAAAGCAAAACTATTTTCATTACTGAAATGTTAACTAACTTTACTGGTTGCCTTAAGACACTCCTGCCATTAATTACTAACAAGCACAGCTCACCACTTGCACAGTGCCTTAATAAAGTGGGGTGCAGAGCTCCTGAGGCGGACCCGGCTCTGGAGCTGCGCGACCGCCGCTATGCTCGCCCCGCGCTTCTGCGCGCGCGCGGGCCCCGCCCCTGTCCCGGCCCCGCCCGGGGGCGGGCCCGGCCCCGCACGTGGCGGCGGGGCAGGCGCGCGCACGGGGGCCGCGTGCGGTGCCGCGTGAGAGGCGGGGCCAGCGCACGCGGGGCCGCGGCCCCGCCCCGCTGAGCGCGGTCTCCTCCAATAAACGGCTCTGACCCCGCCTCCGCCTCCTCCTCTGTTCGCACGTGGCGGGGGTGTGTGGGAGAGGGGTCGCCGCGTGCGCCGCGTTACGTAACCGCGCGGGACGGGGGCGCGGCCCCTGAGGGCGCTCCCGGCCCGGAGCGGGAGCAGCCTGGGGTCGGCGGGACGGGCGCGGCGTCGGGGGGGCTCGGAGGGGCGGGAAGACGAAGCGGAAGCCGCTCGGGATCAGCCGGGGTCTTTTGCGAGGAATCCGCCCGAGCGGTGAGCTGAGGGAGTGCGCGCCGGAGAGCAGAGCGGGAGCGCAGAACCGGCCCGGTGCCCGCTCCGCTCGGCGGGAGGAGGAGAGGGGACACCGCTCCTCCCGCTGTCTCGCGGGGCGGCGCGCGTTCTCCCTGCAGCGCCGGCGCCAGGACCGCGGGCCAGGGGTCTGGCTGTGCTGAGGGGCCGTGGCGGCCGATGCCCCCGCGCTGTGTCGCTCAGCGGAGCCGAGATGGACGCGGGCGAAGGCCGAGGGGGCAGCGCGGAGCACGGCGCCGGTCAGTGCCCGGGGGCCGGGCGGGAGCCGGCGGCGGCGCCGCGGGGCGCTGCGGGCGCTCGGTGCACGGCATGTGCGGGAACCGACTGCGGCGGGACGGAGCTCCACAACCCCGAGTCCAGCGGCGGCTCGGCCGCCGGCAAAGCCAACAGGTAACCGGGCGGGCGGCGGCCGGAGCGGGTGCCGGGGACCCGTCGCGGCCGTGACCCGTGGGGCTGCTCGGGGGCTGCAGGGCTGCAGGGGGCACGGGCCGCGGCGTGTGCAGGGGGGTGAGCCTGCTGCTGCTGCGCGGCTCCTTGAGATGTGCCCGAGTCGGAGATCGGCTGAGCCATGTACGGCAGTGACCCTGTGCTAGCTTCTGTGTGTACTTCATCTTAAGGCCTTATTTGGCCGTACCAAAGCAGAAATTACTGAAATAATATTTTTCCTGGAAGTTCAGAAAATCAGTGAGATGGTAGTTTCTTTTATTTTTTAATTCATAAAAAGAGTTCAAGATCTATAATTCATGAAACGTTGAACTGGCTTGTTAACACACAATACTTGAACCTATGTAATGGTTTATATAATAAGAGTATGATACTAATAAAAATGTCAAATGGATAAAAGTTATTAAAAACAATCGTGTTCATATCCCATCTGTAGGATTAGAATCTCATTTGAGAATACTGACTGCTTATTTTTTAGTCACTGAAATAAGCAAATGTAAGAAGAGGGAGATTTTGCCTTTTAACAATTCTGCAGCTGTTGAAGCTAACAACTCAAAAGTATAATGAAGACTCTGAAGTCATGTGAGGAATGAAATCTTTGCATCAGGTGTATTTTGAGAACCTCATGGTGCTTATAACCAGATGCAGACATGAAGGCTGTAAAAACTTAGAGAGATCAAGAATCAGCACCTATTAATGATTTTAATACTATGAGATTTACAAAATCTAGAGTAAACATCAGCTTATTTTTAGTTGCTAAGCATCTTGAGAAGCAGAGTGGTTTTGATGGGACTTTGCCATCCATGACATATTCAAGTTGGAAACAAGGAATGTAGAGAACAGTTCAAGTAGCAAAGAAGTGAGAAAAATACAACAGGAAATTTAGTGAAGGAACATTAGGACGATTCTGGATATTGTGTGATGCTGCGGCCAATCCCATAAAATGTTGGTTTAGTGAATAATTTTAATTCAGTGATAGAAAAGAAAGCTTCTGTACCAGAATTCTCTGGGAAAGTTTAACCTTTATTTTACAGTGAGCAGCTGAATTGGAGCCAGTCTCACAGAGATCTGCTGATGATGATCCAAGAAATGAAAAGGTGTTTGCCTGAAGAGAAAAGGAATTCCAGCAAGTCCAGCACCATCAGTGCTCTCAACTACGCCTTGCAGTGTGTCCAGCAGGTCCGAGGTACGTGTGGAGAAAATCTGTAAGAACAGCAGCATGGTACAAATAGATGTGTCTGACAACAGATAGCATTAAAACAAAAGAATGCATTCTAGTTATCCTGCTAACAGTTGACTTTCTGAAGCACTGTGGGGGTTTTGTTGGGTTTTTTTGTTAAACAATCATGTTATCTTTTCTATTGAAATACCCACCTACTGCTTCTCTTTTCTTCAGAGTCCCATAGCTAATAGGTGCCTACTAGTACCTTTCTGTGTATATTGAAAAAACATCATTCCCATCCCACTTTGAAAAATTATTGGATAGTTTGTCTTTTTCAACAGAACTAGGTAGCTAAAATTGTTCTTTTGCCATCACATTCTGTCCTTGCTACTTCTTCATGCTTGTTTTCTGTAACATAACTAGGTCACTCCAGTAGTATAATCAGTATTCCTTTTCCCTTTGTCACTACACAGACCTTCTTCATCTCACCTTGGACTTCACCAAAAAGATGACAAAAATACAAGGGCTGTAAGAAATACTTTCAAAGTAGTCTCCTTACTGACTTTCTTGTGTTTGTTTTGCTTTTCTGTTTGTTTTTTTTTCAATTAGCAAACAATGACTTTTTCCAGGCTCTGAATGACCGAAGAGTGTTTCAGACTGATGTGGTGACATACAGCATAGAAGAGTTGGTGGCAGTTGCATCTGAACACACTCCAAAAAACACTGTAAGAATTCAGGCACACTCAAGAAGTTCATCACTTGCCATTGCACTCTATTTAGTCTCCTTACATCGTTCTGTGGAAATAGAATGTGTAAAATTGAAAGGCCTTTAATTTTTAGCCAGAGAGGCCTTAAAGTTCTAAAGTTAGATCAAGACTACTACTTATCTGTGCTGTCTCAGGGTACCCAGTGATAATGAGTAGAAGAAATACTAATTTTTCTTCTTTTTTTTTTCCAAGCAACAGATAGCTCTTTGAGAATTCATTTACAGTGTAGTAATCTCTTGAAACAGCAAAAAGTTTTCAAAACCAATCAAGTTTAGAGTTGTGAGGGGCTTTTTTTTCTGTTTGTACTCTGGATTTAATTTTTTTTTCTTGTTTTGCAATATCTGTCATGCTTTCTGGCTCTGCTTTAAAGAAAAGAGTGTTTTTTGAAATTCAATACTGTTAGATGCTGTATCAGAAGTATTGCAAATGCTTGCTATTTGAAAAGCTCTGAGTATTTTTGTAGTGGAATTGTAGTGAACCCTCTGAAACTTGGGGAGAAGTGTGTGGAGTGATAACCAGTCATTCTGGACAAAGACAAGCATCACTCTGATTGGTTTCAGTTTTGATACTGCAGTTTTACTAGCATTTGTAAATCTTGAGTATGCTGTTATGGCATTGGAGAGTGTAGTATTTTACGCACTACTTTAATTGGATGCTAAATTAACACATTTTTGAACTTCATCCTGAGATTGTGGTATGTGGTGGTTTGGGGTTGATTTGTTTGTTTTGGGGTTGTTTTGCTTTTTATCTTCACAGTATCACTACCACGTTTGGGGGGATGATTGCCTTTAACATTTGTTTTCCAGGACACATTTGTGGCTGTATTTTCTTTGCTTTCTGGACGCATAGTACATATTTCTGAGCAGGCAGCATCTATCCTAAACTATAAGAAGAAAGTGTTGGACTCCTCCCGGTTTGTAGAGTTGCTTGTCCCTCAGGATGTGAGTGTGTTCTACACACACACTGATCACTCTCACCTGCCGCTTTGGAACATGGAAAGTGAAACAGGTGGGACTTGGCAATGCTTTTAAATGTGCTATGTGTCTTTCTGTCTTTACAGAATGAGGGTAGAATAGTAGTTCATTTTAAATGCTTATGCTAGCAGTATACATCAGCAACACTTGTTTCCCTTCCACTTTGAAAACTGCAGTGGCTGTGGGATTAGTTCTTGCTAGTCTCTTAGAGGCTTGACTTTTACTTGGGGTAAGTAAAAGACAGATGCTTCATTGTTTCATGTACCATCTTACTCATTCCAAATACTGCTGCTTTTTGAAAAGAAACTAGAGCTCTAATTGTGAGTTTGAAGTTGTTTAAGCTATACCTTATGGTTACTTAGGTGCTTTGTCTTTATGGTCCACTTGCTTCCTGCTGTGAATATAGCTCACTAAAACCAAGTTTTAAGCTGACTTGCTATTTAGTGCTGGATGTGTCTAAACTGTGACTTTTGAGTCCTATGTTATTTGTGAGCAATTTAAACGTAGCTTGCATTCCACGGGTGTGTCTTTTGCCCACTTAGACATGGGTTGTTCTGAGGCTGTTCTGATATCAGATCTGAGAAGTCCAAAGTCCTTGCTGTCAAAGGATGGTGAGACATCTGGAGGTTGCAAATGCTAACATGCCAGGGATTCCACAACTTGGCAGCCAGTCACATGCTTGCCCAGCAGAGCAGAGGCACCCCAATGGAGTTGTTCTTGCCTGTATATAGTTTTTGTTACGTGGTTCATAAAGCCAGGAAATGTCAACTTTGCTTTTCATAGTGATGCACTGGAGAAAGGATTTTTTTTTTTTTTTTTTAGGTCATACACATTTCCTCTGAATTTAGTTCCAGGTCAGCCACTTCCCAAAGAGTGAGTGGGCTGGAGAAGAGAGGTAACATTTGAGGCGGGAGCAGACTGCTGAACAGCTAATTCAGTAGCTAATGAAGAGTAGGCTGTGAGACTTCAGTCTGGAGAATGCAGAGTTTAAAATAGTTCTGATAGGTGTGACCTTTTTGAGCATATCAACTGATACTTTCAATGTGTTCTTCTTATTAGCTTCTCTGTATGAATATGCCCAGGTGAAATCCTTTTTCTGCAGGATCAGGTAAGTACATTATTACAAGGGTACCATACTAGGCAGAAACTGTTCTATTGTTACAGCTGACCAGTGTGAGCTCATGCAACTCCATTACAAAATGGGCTTCTTGTGTTTAATATTGGCATCCAGTAGGACACTTTGAGTGTCTTTCCCAGAATGATGCATAAACTTGCATGGGGATAGAAGGAAAACTGTTCATGTTCCTTTTGGATCTATCAGTTTCCTTCTGTACTGTCATGCAGGAGAAGAATGATCTTGTTTGAGGGTGGAGGCAAAGATTGTTTTGCTTAAGATTAAGATTACTTGAGAGTTTGTGGTGAAAGCATTAGCAGAAACTCAGTCGCCCGAGTCCCAGTGTGAGACCTGACTCCTGAGATACTACTTGCTGTCACTAGGGATGCTGTTTGTTGCTTTATACCTGACTAATCTTAGAGCTAAAAGAAGAAAAAACCTGAAACTGGCCTTTCATCTTCAGTAGAGTTCTGTTCCAGACTCAGGCGATCTCTTGATTTTAGTAAGAACTGTTTGCTTCTGAGCAGATATAACACTTACTCCATCTTTCAGTTGATCATTGATTCATTCATATGTGTTTCAAAAACCTGAGCTCTAAAATCATTTGTATCTTGAATTGTGTAAGGGCACCTGGAATAAATACAGCAGGACAGATAGCAATGTTAAGTTGGGGGAACTGTTTGTAAACATTTTACAGTAGTTTTTTTTGTGTTTTCTTAAGACATCTGCCTCTACTTCCCTTACATAACAGATCATTTGATTATGTTAGCATCACAAATAAAAATATTTTTTCACAGGAACACAGTAGGCTTAAGTAAGAAAATGGGTTTCTGTGAGTTAAATTTCTGCTGTATCCAATTTCCATTTGTATCTTTTGTTTTCCCAAAGGCAGGGGTGTCAGAGGTAGGTTTTATTACACTGGCTTCTCTCTAGAATCATTTTACAAAACTAAGTGTGGAATAAGAAAGTAACTTTTAGTGTAAGTGATAATCTCCAAAAATTTATCTCAATTCTGTCAGAGCTGGGTAAGATACTGCAATTATAACGCTTGCAATAGAAAGGGGCAATCGCTAATGCAGCTGTTGCAAAGCCATGGTTAAGATCTCATCTACAATGTTGTGTGCTGCTACTGTTCACCGTGGTCTAGGAAGACAAGTTCTCATGGAGGGCAGTCAAAGAATAACAACAAGGCTGGAGGAGTCTTACTTACGTAGCTCTGTGAAACAAAACTTCAGTGAGTCAGATTTTTTTTTTCTGTAAGAGTGGTACAGAATAAACAACAAACAGAAAAAGAACTGTTTATCTTGAAGGAGAGCACAAAACCAAATGAATGGTTCTTGTGAATACGTTTGGACTGAGAATTAGAAGGTAACCTTTAACCTTTAGAGGAATAGTATTTCTAGACAACCTCTGAATGCAAGCACTGGAGGCAAAACACCTACTTGATTTTGAGTGGAGAGAGATCAGTGTTGCTGAATCACAAGGGAGTGTGTGTAGGACCTGATTATCTGGATCTGTGTGCTCAGCATAACTTCTCCATGCAGGGCTCTAAGCCCTGACACAAAGTATGTGAGTCTTAAAAGCAGTGTGTGAATCCCTTTTACTTTTCCTCAGGGGTGGTAAAGACCAAGAACAAGAAACACGTTGTTACCCCTTCCGAATCACCCCATACTTGGTCCATGTGTGTACTTCTGTCCATGTGGATGCAGAATCCTGCTGCTTAGCTTTGGCTGAGAAAATTCACTCTGGATATGAAGGCAAGTCAGGAGATTCCAGTGAATGCAATGTATGAAAGTCTGCCTCTTTTGTTTAGAACTTGTGCTTGGGTAGTCTCACCTGTGTAACTTGCAGCTTGTGTGTGCATGTGTGTGAATACAGAGCATCTCTGCTGCTTTTGCCAAGCCCCAAAGCATTTCACCTCTCCTCATTATTTTTGTTTTGGAGAGAAGTCTGTAGCATCTAAAAATCTGTAATGTTTTGTAATGTAATGAATTGGTCAGAAAGCAGTGAACAATTAAAAAGTTCAGGAGCCAATAAATCTCTGTCACGAGCAAAAGTAATGCCTAGGTTTTGTCTTAGTGCATATTTTGTTTTTATTAGCTCCTCGAATTCCTATGGATAAAAGAATCTTCACCACCACTCACACCCCTGGATGTGTTTTTCTGGACATAGATGACAGGTGAGAGATTTGAGTCTTAAGACCTGTGAGGTGTGCATGGAGAGGTAGGAAAAAATCCCTTGATGATACAGCTAGAGACCCAAGTAAAGATTGTTGAACTATGCAACTGGCAATAGTTAATAAAACAGTTTTGTGTTAGTCCACTCATGGAAAACATCTTGCACTCCGTGTAATGACCTTCCTTGTCGTAACATGCATATTGAACAGAGCCACAGCCAGTTTTCGTTACCCAGGGCAGTGGAGAGCTGTGATAGCACCCACAGTGGAAAACGTGCATAATGCCAAGCTCTGGGGATCAGAGTGGTGACACAGCTGGACTGAGCTTGGTCAAATAAGTTTGGCCAGACTGAAGCTCTCTCCTGCAAAGCCACAAGACTGTTTTTACAGTACATCTTGCACTGTGCCTGTCAGATTTCTTACTCCCATTTTACCTATGACCTCTTTTTTTTCAAGATCCCTTTTTTTTCCTTTGATGTAGACAAGCACAAGACTGCCTGCCAGTGTGAATATCTGTTAGATCTCCAGGCACAGAAATGTTTGTCATTGGTATTTACATGTCTGTATTGCAGTGGAGGATTTTTAGGTTGGAAAATGTTCTGTAGCTTTAGTTCATTCCATTGTAGATCGTGCATGGGCCCTTCACTGACAAGCAAGAGTTAAGGATGTAAGTACTCAAAACTGTATTACAACCTGTCATAATGTGTTCGGGTTTCAGAGCAGTGCCTTTGTTGGGTTACTTACCTCAAGATTTAATTGGAACATCCATATTGATGTATTTGCACCCGGAAGATCGTCCTTTGATGATTACTGTTCACCGGAAAAGTAAGTACAGTTGCTTTTAGAGGAATTTCTGTAGGTTTTACAATTCTTTCCTTATCACATTGCTTGACATGTGACTTATGTGCAGTCTAGACAAAAATTTAGTGCAATCAGTTTGAGATCAAAGCATATTGAATCACAAAGTTTTAAGGACCCCAGTCATTAGTGTTTGTGCTTGCACTACTGTGTCATAATGTAAACTAAACCTTGTTTCTTCATTGTGGGTTTTTTTTCAGTACTGAAATTTGCTGGCCAACCCCCTTTTGAACATTTACCTATTAGATTCTGTACTCAAAATGGGGATTATGTCATACTGGATACCAGCTGGTCCAGTTTTGTGAATCCTTGGAGCAGGAAAGTAGTGTTCATCATTGGCCGACACAAAGTCCGGACGTAAGTCAGTTGTAGCATTAATCTATTAAAGTCCTTTTCATTGATTACTCTGCAAAACAAAAAAGTCTAAGTACTAAACTAGAGACATAATGTTGCTCTTGCAAATGTGACAACTACCTAGTATCTGTCTTCAGCCCGTTCCTTCAGAACAGCATTAGTCTCATTTATGAAGTATGAAAATAAGTGAATTACTTCAAACTAAAAGGCAAAACCAGCTTTTTTTTAGCATGTATTTTCATATGGTTGATGTCCAAATACTGCAACAATGGACATGTCTAAATCAAAATACCAGTTTTAGATGAGTAAAAGCTAAAAAGCAACATAAAAAGCAGGTCACTTTAACAAATAATTACTTAAAATTCATTATTGGCTCACCCAATTAATTGACCTTCTGGCATATTTTCTTCTAGAACATTTACTTGATACAGAATCTAAATATTTACCAAAGTTTTGTCTTTTAAAAATGCAATTAGTGTTGAATGTGCAAGTTAATTTTGCAGGTTTTTCTCCTTAGTTTCCAGGAGATTTGAAAATATGACTGACTGTATTCTTCTTACCTGCTTTCTCTTATAGGAAATGGCTTTTTGGGATGGTCTTCTGACTTTTCAAAGTGATCTTTTATTCAAGATTTTATGGGGTGTGAATTTGTCTTCTGAGTGAAGGAGACAGAAGGGTAGATGCTTGTCAACCTTGTAACTTTGGGTCTCTGCTGGTCTGTTGACTTCCCTGGGGCCCACCTGCTTTCATAGCACTGCTCCACTACCCCAGCAGAGCAGCTGTTGGGACAGATGACATCCCTTTTTGTTTGTTCAGAGAAGCAGTCAAAATAAAATAATGATAATAAAATAAAGAATCTGTTTTAACTGTTTATAGCTACCTTTTCTTCATCAAATTAAAATGAATAGTGAAATATTGTTGGCTCTCTCCAGAAGCCCTCTGAATGAAGATGTCTTTGCTGTAAGAAGTAAAGAAATGAGCAGCGTGGAGAAAGAAATAAGAGAATTGCAAGGACAAATTTACAAACTGCTGCTGCAGGTAAAAAAGATGAAGGAATTTCAGAACACTGAATGGTCTTCTGAATGAGAGGCTAAAGAAACTTGAGTCTGCTTAGCAGACTACTTTGAGGATGGCCTTTTAAAAGGTCTGAAAGGAAAGTTCTAAATGGAGACAGGCCCACCTCATTACAAAAAAAAAATGTTTGACAGGTTTGTGTGTTGAAAGACAAATCTGCCTCCTGAAACAGTCTGAAGTATGGTAGAGAATTCTTCCTAAGCACATGGTAGAGCCCAGACAAATATGAATTTTTCACTTGATTTTCTATGTTTATTTGAAGTTCTGTGTTGTAAAGTATGTTGTTTCCTTCAGTTTGTTCTCTACAAGCATGAATGTTTAATTACTATTTTTCGCCCTCATACAGCCAGTTCACAGCAATGTTTCCAGTGGTTACGGAAGCCTTGGAAGCAGTGGCTCTTACGAGCACTATATCAGCATAGCTTCTTCAAGTGACTCCAATGGGAATTGTGCAGAGGAAATACAGGAACCAGTAAGTCTGTAAATGTGTCACTGCCTGCAGAGTAGTAAAAATGCACTTTTAAAATGAAAATGTTTACTCTCATGTGCACTTCTCATCATGAACTTTACTGAAGTGGGAAGAACACAGCTATATTCAAGCTAAATTGGTCAGTTACAGAGTGCTGGCTTTTGGGTTTTGCTCTTAATTTTGCTGACTGCTATAGAAAACACTGACTGCTAAAACAAGCATTGCAATTACCTAATTTCCTTGTGAGGCTCCTGGATAAGTCATCAGCTTACTCCTACTCTCAGGACTTGTCATCAGTATTAAAACTTTCAAATGCTGAGGCTGTTTGAGCTTTCTTACAGGTAATTTACTTAAATTAACCATGATAATTGGATTCATTAAATCTACAAATACCAGTAGATATTAGGCTTAGGCTGATAATCCACTCACTTTCAATTTGAAGAATACAAGAACTCAAATCAACTCCTATGGCCTCTTTGCACTCATACTATTCTGATTTCACATTTTTCACATATCTCAAGATGACATTGCAACAAGTTTGTGCAGATGTCAACCGAATAAAGAATCTGGGACAGCAGCTATATATTGCATCAAGGAGCAAGCCACAGAATGGAAATGAACAGGCTGTGAGCTCAGAAGTGCTAGGAGGTAAGTTAATGTAGTTACCTTCTGTAAGATAACATGAACTCCTGTAGATCTGTAACCATGAGTTTGGCTAGCTGGTGTGATGCTGAAGAACTCCAGATAGCATTTTGGCATGGCTTAAACACAGGAAGAGGTTTGTTTTCTTTAAAACCCAAACAAGCAAAAAAAAGCCCAAAGTCACCACTTAAAGAAACCTCAGCAGATGCAATAACTTTTTAACTGCTTCTTGAGATATGGAGGAACATATCTGTCTCTAGGTTAATAGACTTTTACTTTTTTATTTATTTGAACGTTTTCTAGTGAAAATGCACATATGCTTGTAGCAAGTACTGTGAAAGCTTCCCTTAGTTACTTTATATGGACTCTTTGAAACAATCATAGGTTTGACAATGCTGCCTCACTTCCCGCTGAAGTAGGGGTTTAGTCACTGAGGGCTTAATATTATCCTAATGCACATTATTTGCAGTTAGTACCTAGCGCAAATATATGGAGAAACCTGGATGCTTCCTCAAATATGATAGAAATCTGTATTAAAACATTTTCCACTATGATACTGTCTGTTATAAAGTTACTGTTAACCGCTGGTGTTGTTCTAGAGGACTGTATTATTAAAGTTGATAAGACTCTGACCAGTGTATCCATGGTACGTAAAGCTGTGAATTACTGTTAAATAGCGGGTTGGATTCTGTGATGTATAAATTGAAAGAAGAGTATTATTAATTACAGCTTTGTTTACAATTTAAAGGCAGACGTTTTCTATATGCTATTTTCTTTGTGTTTACTAGTTGTTCTGAGTGGATGTTTAAGGCAGTGTGTGGGGGTTTGGTTTATTTCGGGTATAGTTTCCCCTTCTCCTTCCCCTGCCTCAAAACATATAAATTGAGATGAAAATGCAGAATAACTTAGTAATGAGAGCTGTGCTGTCATAGGCCATATATCCCTGTATTATATATATGTATCACAGTATAAATGCGTGTGTGTGTGTGTGTGTGTATGTATATATCTGTGTATGTCTTGGTGAGGGTAACGTTTAGATGCCCTTAAGAGGAATCTTTAAGGTTTCCTCTATTCTAGGGAAGAGGCACACTGCTTCCTGTTTTCTTCAGACATTGAGAAGTGATAGCACAGAAGAACCAGGCAACACATTTTATGATGATCCAAAGAAGACTCCGCATATTCCTTCCTATCAGCAGATCAATTGTGTCGATAGTATCATCAGGTAATAAACTATGAAGCAATTTTAGTGATACAAGTTTAAGATTATTTGGTGGAAGGTAAATATCCAAGCATTTTGCATTAATCTTAAAGCTGTCTGGGTTTTGAGTTGTGAGATGAATTTGGGATTGTTTGTAAAGTTTTCTCCCTTTCTGACTGAGCATTGGGATGGATTGCTCAATCTGAATTACACAGTAATGAAGAATTTAGGACCTAAGATTCTGTTTGCAACTATTTATTGACGTTTGTCTACTGCTAATTTCACCATTGGTGCAGTAGGAATTCAGGTGAATTTTGATGGGCATAATATGTCAGTGTCTTCTCATTATACCCTTTGAGAATATCCATATAAAACAGAAAGTTGATATAATTTATAGAATCTCAGTATTTTTAACCCAGTGGATAATATAATCTTTTTTCTTTTTTTTTCCTTTCTTTTTTTTTCCCCTCAAAGAGTGATAGATTTTATTTAAAATACTCCTTGGAAAGCAGATACGTGTCCAGAACTTCCTGCAGTGAATTTAAAATACTAGTTAACAACCTCTGGATCTCCAGTTTGGATTATTCAAATGTTTATATCTCCTAATGGAATAAAAAACATAAAGTAGGGAGAGCTTCCTGTGATATGCTTTCATTTCAGATATCTAGAGAGCTGCAGTATTCCAGCATTGAAAAGGAAATGTAAATCATCTGCAAATACATCATCATCATCTTCAGAAGATGACAAACAAGTCCAGCAAAGTCAGCAGGAAGTCCAGGCATTGGAAGGTAACACAAAGTGTCCTGACAGTCGTAATAGAGCCGCAACAACTGATTTAATTTTTATATGTCAACTGTTACGTGTTCCAAGGTTTATGTCCACTTTTTAAATTGCTGTGCTGCTAATGATATTTTAGGTGTGTGGTAAATATTTCCTTGCCTAAATCTCGCAGTTAAGCATGAGCTACAGTGTTAAGTCTTTGAACGTAGAATGTATCAAATGAAGTATTGTTTGTTGCTGTTAAATGAACCTTCTGTTGCTCACTCATTTTATGCCATGTTTCGTATATACTGGCATATGAATGTTTTTTTGTATAGAAGACTGTCTTCTTTAATAGTCTACATAGTTACTGGTTATTTCTGAACCAGTCAGATTTGGTGAATTGGGAGCGTAGTGCTTGGAATGAAATTCCATGTAGAAACTTTGTCATTTACCAATAGATACTGCTATCCTGTCAGCAGTTAAGTCCCACACTCCAATATCTGCTGATCTGGAAGAGGCCTTGAAAGACCAGAGAACTGCAGGCATGGTGGGAGCTCCTCTGGCAGACCTGACCCTGTCCAACAAGGCTCCAAGTGTGGTGTCTGTCACCAGCCAGTGCAGCTACAGCAGCACTATAGTGCACGTCCCACACCCTGAATCAGGTACTGTTCACACTTGCAAAACACTGACTTGACTCACTGATTTTTGAATTTACACAGTATTTCCAGACAGAAGTATACTGTGAGAAAGTTTTGTCCATTTAAGATACATTTTTCTGAATGCAAATTCTGAAATATTGAGATACTTCTTGAGACACTGTGAATAAAACTTGAACCTGAGTATTTTAGTAAAACAGTTTTAGCAGACTGCACTATTTCCTTTCCCCTTGAATTTCATCACATATACCTCAAACACAACAGTGTGCTTTTGGCTATTGAGGATTAAAACAAAATTACTTATGGGCCAATGTTAGTTCATTTTAATGCAGGAAGAAGCATAAAAATCAGTATTTAGCTGCTGTTGTACTAAGAAAATATGAAGAAAGAACTGCCTATAACTTCAAAGGGAATTTGAAGTTTTCCAGACCATGCAAAATAATTTGCTCAGTTGATGTTAATGTAACTGTATTTGAGTATAAAGGGTGTTTTCTCCTGCTGCCTCTGCAGCCTGTATCTGCTTGGTAGCTCAGATGAGATTGTTTTCTGTGTAACCCTCTGGGTGTTGTGGGAGTTGACACCAGAAAGCCAGAGCAAAGAGTGATTTATTTTTTTCCCCTCTTCAAAGAAGTGACTACAATGGAGGATACTGCTGTTGGAAGTGAACAAATTGAACTGCCTCCTGTAAATGCTCAGAGTCCTGCTATGTTGCCTGAGGACTTAAAGCCAGTTGGGCTAACAAAGGAGACATTGTCAGCCCACACTCAAAAGGAGGAACAGAACTATGTTGACAGGTTCCGACAGAGGATCTTGCTTTCTCCATTTAGGACTTACTTTCAACAAGGAAGCAGAAGTAACAACAGACATTCCTGTGGCCAAGGTAGGCAGCAGCTTTGAGAAATAAAGACTTGCTAGCTGACTTAAAAAGAGCAAGCTAGCCATGGAGCTAGGTTCTCCTTTGTATGATTTAGTGTCTTACTGTGTCTGCAAACAGAACACTTCTTTGAACTGCAGGGTTTGACAGCAGCATTACCCACACAGGAGGTCTGCTCCATCTTGGATCTTACTGTCTTTCACAAAGCAGATAGTTATTGCAATAAACCCTGCAAATCCCCAAGTAGTTTATTGCCTCTTCTTGAAAGAATGTAAAAGATCTGATTGGGATAAGCCAAAGTGATTGATAAGAAAGTTGATGACATGAAGGAAAATACTGTAGATACATCAGCAAATCCACTAGTAATTTATGGAAGAATTATCCAGAGGATGGTCAGCTCTCTGATTAAGCCACACTCAATTATCTGTGTGTTTTTCTCTTTTTTTTTTTTTTTCTTTTTTTCCCCCTAGGTCTGTCATTTAGTGAATGTATCTATTTTTCTTTCTTCTTAGGAGATTCCCCTTCAAAGCAGATGAGCCCAGCTAGCTGTAAAAAGGGCAGACATGGAAAATTGAAGCGCCAGAAACCTCAGAGACATTCCTCAGATAGCCAGTCTTCTAGTAAAAATAGAAATAATCTTCCATGTGAGAAGAGAGCAATTCAGAAACAGTTGTTCTCTCCCTCAGAAGTGTCCTCTCTGGGCTCCTCCAGTTTCAATGTCCATTCTCCTGCGGGGTTTCCTGTCTATTTGGATCCACTCTCTAGTTTTCCAGCCTCTTCTGCAGGAGAGGAACTTGCCCTTCACTCATTACAACCTGAGTCCTTGCCATCATCACAACTATGCTGTAAAGCACAGTCATGCCCAGCCCTTTATCCCCCAAGCCTAGGCACATTTATGGCTGTATTTTTTCAGAGTTTCCCCACGTGTGTTCAGATGCCTCAAAATGTCTTTCTTCCTAACCCTCAGTGTGCTTATCCCCCCTCTTCATATCCATGCACTACACTACCTCCAGCCCCCTCTCCTTGTGCACCATCACCACTAGCACCACACTGTGTGGATCAGCCCTTTCCAGCTTCTTTTCACACATCCAGGGAGGACCAGCAAGAGGGCCAGTGTGACCAGGCCCTCCTGCTGAGCAGCTCACGGAGCAGCTCCCCACTTCAGCTGAATTTGCTTCAAGAAGAGCTGCCAAAGCCCATGGAACTTTCCATTAGTGCTGATGTTAAACCACATGCAGAAGATAAATGTGTAAGTAACAAAAATTTTTAACGTAGAGGAGAAGCTGATTTTCACGGTGTTCTGCCACCAGAACCTGTGGTGATGATCTGTGTTTCAGGGACACAGATTTTGTCAGCTGCTTTTTCTTTTGGCTGTGCTATGTAGGCTGTGGGACACAAATAGCACAGGAGGCGGAAAAAGCAGTTTGTACTTGCACTTATGGGAACGTGTACAAGTACAGTGTTGGTACTTAGTAAATGACAGAAATGTAAGATCATCTGGTCTAGGCTGCCACAAGCTGCTTCTGCTCCGCATTTTGGCAACAGCCTCTTCAGTGGAACTGTCAGCTAGAATTTTGGGTTTGGGGCTTTTATGCATGTGGAACTTGGTTAGTGCTGCGCAATTTGCATCCTTTTTCACCCAGTCCCACAGTCTCTGTGGAGAACCAAAACAAAGGGAAGATACTCTTCTAATTACTCCCTCTGTCTCCCAGGGATGCAGCTAATGAACGAAGAACAGGGATCCGTGTGGGTCGGTTTCCATACATGGGCATAGAAAAGGCCTCTCCAACTTCCGCGGTAAACTCAGAGGCAGGAATCTGAGCTCTGCAGGCAAGGAAAAAAATGTTGGCTCCTGAATCCAGATTGGGCTGGAAAGGCTGGATCAGCTGAAACTGCAGGGTAGGGTCCTGGAAGGGGAGTTGGTGTACCTCTAGCTGCTGAAGCAGTTGCTTCACATAGTGAATCAGGGGAAGACTCTCTCATTTTCCCTGTAGTGCACCATTGCTCGATGTGTGTGGCTGCTTCATGCCGTCTAACAGGATGTGAAGGGAACTGACTGCTTCTCTCTTGTCAGCGGAAAATGTTAACTTTATGCAACAGCACAACATCTTGACAAAGTGGGGAAGGATTTATAGCAGAAACCAGTAAACAAGAATAGAGGCTTGTTGATTTTTCACCCATGAAGAGGGTTAGCCTGAGTTATAGACCGCCATTCATTTTCAGAACTAGAAACTCCAAACCTGTTGAATTGATAGGAGAACTTGGTCAACACGGGACAATCTCAGTAAATGCATGACTTTCCTTTTGCAAACTTAAATGTAACTTCCATGGATATGTTGGTTTTGCTTTTTGTCTCCAGGACAATGATCCAGAAGATAGTGATAACAGTGCTTCTCATGAATTTCCTGACCACAGTCTGTACGAGGACTCCCAGTTGGGTTCAGGTTCAGCAGCATCAGGCAGTGGATCAGCTTTATCTGGTTCTTTAGGCTCTAGCTTCAATGAGTCTTCTGGTTGTGGCACAGGTAGGGAAGTTAGATATTTGGTGATAGATGGCTTGCTAGCATGTAGTTAATAATAAGGCACTGTAATGGGAATGGGAAATTCCTGTAAGAGGATCTGTAACCTTTACTTTTCACCAGCTTCCAGTATTTGAAGCCAAGTTTGTTTCAGTCACTGTAGCTGGAAATGTGAATCTAAGAAGTTATTCCTTTCACTTGAAAGTCACTTTCATTTTGCTCATTATCACTTTTCTCTTCATTAGATACTGGTTTACATCTTACTTGAGTAAAGGTGAATCTACCTAGAGCAGGACCTCTCAGAAGCAGAGGAGTTGAACCAATTAGTTTTGAGAAGAGTGAATAGAGCCTTGGAGATCTTGAATAACAAAAAATGCACTTTATCTTTGATTTCTCAATAGGTAGTAATTTCTAGAGCAGTCATCTGGGAGTACCTGTGTTTGTATTGCAGAGCTAACTCGCAAGAATACAATGGTGGTGTTTTACTTTTTGTGCTGAATTACTGGGATTTTTTGGGGATCTGCATTTATTTTTTTCATGGTCATTCTCAGCAGGTAGTGGGAAAAGCAGAAAGTATTTTGCCGGTAATTATTCTTCTGAAACTTCCAAAGAAAAGAGGAAGCAAGAAGCAGAAGAAAAAGGGACAGCTTATAAATCGAAACATGAGTCAGCCTGGGTGATGATGGATCATACACCTGAGCGAGTTCTAATGAATTACCAAATGCCAAACAGGTTGGAAAACATGAACAGTTTCTAACGTGTACTTTGGAATTGTGCGTAGAACTGTAGAATTAAAATGATGTACCATGGAAACAGCATGCATACCAATGAAACTTCAAGAAGGTGTGTTAGTTTACTTTTGTGCCATTTAGGCCCCGGTTATTTACTTTTGTCTACTTTTTCCCCATTTCCCCCCTCAGCTAAAATAAGGGAACATGTGATGTTTTTGCTGAAGTGTTAATGGGATTGATTATTGTCCTGTCCTTTGAATTGCATAAAGGGGTAAAAATACAGGTTATTTGCAAGTTGCTTGCAATTGGCTTATCTGTAATTTGTAATGAGTTTCCACATTAAAAGTAAAGCCACATAAAGCCATAAAAGAAAACAAAAAAACCTCACACCAAACACACAAAAACTTCCAACAAAAACAACAACAAACAAAACACTGACTGTTAGACCAGTGTTGAAAGGAGCCTTACAAAGCAGATAAAGTACAAAGTACCGTCCCCTTTCAACAACTGATGCTGTCTAGGCTTCAGCCGTAGGTAGCGATGGAGATTCTCACAATGCAGTATAGTCAGTGCCTGCCTTGCTTAATGTAGCATAGCTGTGTTCACAGGTGTCTGTTACCTGCAGAATTAAAGAGGAAGTTTTAAAGCAGGATCTGGAGAAGCTGGCAGTCATGCAAAAACAGCAGCCTTGGTTTACAGATGGGCAAAAGCAGGAGCTTGCAGAGGTGCATACGTGGATCCGGACCCAGACTGTCCCGCTGCAGATCAGCACCCAGGTGAGCAGGTGGGAGAGGACTTGGCAGCTCATTCCTGCCTTGGCCAGCCAAGGCATTTCTAGCCAGGGTCATCGTGCAGTGCTGGGGTCATGAATGTCAGTATAAGCAGGAAATGAGCTCGAGTACCCTGAGAAATGCCAACATACAGGTCTTACCATTGTATTTCTTTGTTTTCAAGATATGCAAATTCTGCGTGGGAACTATTTGTAGAAAGGTCTTTCAGTCACAGTGTTGGATAAATGGGAATAGTGTCATGATCTCATGTAAGACAACTAGAGATGATTTTTCTGTTCATGTTAGGACTTCTACTCTTATAAAATTGATTGTTGCTATGATTGAATAGCATATAATGCTGGTATATCAGTGAAGATTGGAGAAAGTGTGTTCAGCAAGCTGCAAAATGCTCATAATCACAGGAGGTTCAGGTCTGTAGTAAGAAACACAAAAATAGCTGTTTTACTGTGGGTGGTATCTTACTCTTGATTAGCTGGTATAATTCTTGGGCACTTTGCTAAACTGCTTCTGAATGTCATAATCAGTTTAGAGTGCTCCCAGGTGCTGTGGAGAAGAGCAAGGCAGATCTAGTCCCACAAAGACTTAGCACTTCAATGTTGAGTTGTACAGAAAATTTCAAGGCAGAGTGGGCTACATTCATGTACTTGTGCAGCAGAAAAGTCTCATGTCTGTTAGAGCACTGCATGCTGTATGTGCTAGGATTGTCAATTGTGGCCTTCTGAGATGTGTGGTATGTATTCTTAGAGGAAAAAAACTGAGACGTTTATGTCCTTGACTCCAGAAGAAGACGAGAAAATTAGTCTTTGTTTTCCTAATACCTTGTTGATAAAAGTCATATGTCCTGTTGTAGTTAGGACACTGTGTTTGATTCAGATAGCAAAATGATGTCCAGTGATCTTGTAGAAAATTCTGTTGAATGTTTACATCTCAAGTGTTACGAGATGTATTGGTATGCAAATATCAGTATTTTCTATCTGAGGTCCTGAAACTGTTCCTAAGCAGTAGCTCATATTTCCAATGCAGATTGTGATTTTGTGAATACAACCAGGCTTCTGACAGTAGAAGGAAATGTAGGATTTCTGTTTCGATGCTGTATTTCAATATTGTACTGTTTCTCAAAACCCAGAACAATCTGGTCTATCAATACACTCGGGTCTTTCAGCCTTTTCTGTTCTTCAGTATTGTTGCTGTTCGGGCTGTGGTCCAAATCTTTAATGAGGAGCTTGCTTATAAAGCTGAATTATAAGGTCTTCAAATTCAAGGAAGCCATGTGCCTTTTTATCTCAAAGGTAAAAGTATATTTTCCATTAACCAAAGGATTAATCTCTGAGACAAGGTAAGTTGCAGGTGCAAGTATCTGCTTCTGAAAATAAAACATCTGTATAATCTCTGCTTTAGAGAGATTTCAGCCCATTGGTGAGAGATTTCAATGTCGAGGATTTGACCCTTTGAAATAGACTCATAAAAAGAAGAATTTAAATTACTATTTCTTGTTCCTTTTTAAAGGGCTGTGTTACATGTGACAACAGGGAAGCAAGTTGTGAGGCTGTACTGGCTGATGGCAATATGGAAAACAAGGGAAAACCACCTCCACTCCTGCAACACTGAGGGCATCAGCACCTATGTCAGTAAAACTGCTCAGTGTCATTCCCATTTTCTTTTCTTCTGGCTTTGCTCCATACTAGCAGTGAATCTACATGGCCATCTCTTACCAACATGAGCAGTCACACTATGAAACTAAATCTTCCTCCATTACCCTTCCGCTCCTGGCATGACTCTGAAGACAATCTTTCACTGGGAGAAAGATTTCTCTTTCTGACCTCATAGACTTGACACAGAATGGAATGTGTTCCTAACCTTTAACTGCTCGGTGATGAGCAAAATACAAAGTTTTTTGGTTTGGGTGTTTGTTTTTTTGAACTTGGCAAGTAAGAGTCTGAAAAGATGCAGTGTTTAAGAACCTATGGTAATGAACCTAACTGATCAGAGCATGTTTACTCTCCAGGTAAGGTGGACGTATTGAAACCAAGCTACAGCAGAGTATTCTTCATTTTTGTTCAGTATTTGAAAGTCTAAACTGAAGATCCTAATACTCTGAGGTTCTGAAATCACTGTAGCTGGTTTGAGAATCCAGCAGGCTTTTTAAAGAGCAGCTGAAACTGGCCAGGTTATTCTGCATCAAATGCCTTTTGCCAGCTTGTGCCCATCAGAAAAAAATAAACTGAAGAGAAAAGAAGCAAAGATTTTCCCTGTGTTTATTGTGATGACTGTTTTGAAGCCAAGTTGTTTTACAGCTTTTGATTTTAAAGTTGTGTTTATCAACACAGATGTATAAAATTAATTGAGGGTAACTGGTTTGAAAATCCATTAGAGATTAAATTACATACAGCAGCCAAAAAAACCCCCCAGAAATATCAATGTAGTGGTTATTTCCTTCCACAGGATCTGCTTTTTAAAAACACATGCGGGGGGAAAGTCTTCTCTATCAAGGCAGGTAGTTATAAATTAAAGTAGTTACATGCAATCTTTTATCCTATGTTGCTAGTGCTCTGGAAGGTGGGTTTGTATCTTAATGTTTTTGGTGTTGATTTAGAGTGGTCGAGTTGAATCCAGATGTAGCAAATGGGAAATTTTAAGCAGTTTCCCTGTTTCGCTTTTGTTGTGATGATGCCAAAACCAAAAAGAGTTTGAGGTTCATTTCTTCTGCTTTTGTGAAAAGTCACATGTTGTGGAGCTGAACTTGAACATCAAACCGCATATTCATTATTTCTTAGCACTTTTGACTTCCTGTACAAGTTTTAACTTCTTTCTTTATAATAGAGTCACTAGCTGTTTAAATCCATGGATGAAAAAGGAGTTTGTGCATAATGTGAGTTTGATGTTCAGAAAGTGGTAACCACTTTCAGTATGTGAAAGAACTTGTTCTCATGGATGTCTTAAAGTGCTCTTCAAACACTAAAGTCCAGCAAATTTTGTCTGATTTCCCCTTTGTTTATCAAAAGCTGAATGTAATCAGGTTTTCTGCATGGTGTTATTAATCACCTTAGCCTTCTCAACAGAGTTTTAGAATGTAACACATTATTTACCCTTTTTTCTATGTAATTCTTCCTTTCCTGCTGTGTGAAGTATTTTTCTCTAGTTTCAATTACTAGTGAGCTTCAAGTTGTTAAGTTAAAAATACTGTGACCTGCAGGTCATTGAAGGAAAACTATTTAGCTAAAGGTTTCTGTTACTTTTAAAAATCAATCCAGTGACAATCTTTCTCATTAAAGTTTATTTGAAGGAAAGTTATTTTTACGCAATTTTAAGTTTTCAAGGCTATTTGACTGAGGCAGTGTTCGTTTGATTTTTAAATTTTTTTTTACAGTATGTTTGCCTGCTCTGTTTATACCTATTGCTTTCTATTTATTCTTAAGCTGTGTTTCTTTTTCAGCTTTTTCCACTTAAACTTGTTTTTTCTTGTGTTGTAAATCAGCAGAGATCCACACATCCTCAGTACTGCTTGTGTTCAAACACCTCTTAAAATAAGAGACTTAGGTGTTTACATATAGCAGCTTATGTATTCAAGTAGGAAAATGTGGGCAGTGTCTTATACCTTTCCTAGTATTTTTACAGCATTTTCCAAATATGGTATTCTGCTTTATAATCACACTGCCTAAAATATTTGCTCTAAAGCATGTAATAAGATGCTTTGTGTATAGGTTTTTTTTCTTGATTGGGAAGCTTCTTAATTAACTTATCTGTCAAATCAGACTTATGCACTAGAATCCATTCTAGTTAGCTGTGCTTAAATTAAAATGATTGCTTTAATGTATTTTGAGACGTAGCGAAATAGATTAATTTGAATACTTCAGGTAAGGACAGCTGTCTCCTTCAAAATAGTTTTGAACCCTAAGCCAGAAGAAAATATAATAGCCAGCTCTTTTGTGTACATTATTTTCACTGTTCATTTCCCAAGTATGAAAATGAGATGATTTGCAATGTCTTAGCAGGCAGACATGTCATCCATTTTGTAAAACACTGGGACTTAGTTTAGGAGAATGGTAATTTGTTCTTAACACTTGAATAATGCTTTTCATCCATAGGTCTGTGAACATGTCAAAAAGATGACTTATTATCCCAGTTGTATAAAAAGAGTCAGAGACACAAAGGACTTGCACAGGTGCATACCCCCAGTTTATACCAAATCCAGAAGTAAAATCTGGGAATCTTCACTCGCTGTATCCTGTGCTGGTTTTGCTACAAGAGGTCAGGATTCTGACCTCTATGCAGAAACTTGATCATATTACATGGGTTTCTTGTTTGGAGGTGTTAACCCTTCTCGTACCCCCTACTACTATGAATTTGTGCCCAGTAGAATTATGGAGCAACAGAAAGCCCAGAGAGTTTTTAAAGTGCTGTGAATGCCACACACCCTCTGGCTGTATATAATGAAAATGCACGTGCCTAGGACTTTGAATTCTGAGTTTGTAATCCTGGCTAAATCTTAGGTGCAGGATCTCTTGTATGGGGCTACATTAGACCTGGGTTTTGGAAAAAATTTGGATTTTGGAGAATATAAGAGGAATGAAGAGGTGAATCAGTGCCCTGTGTAATGATGAGATAATTATTTGCCCAAAAATCAGGGCAATTCCAGGCTTAGAATGGAAAAAACAAATGTTTCCCAAGCTACTCTTTACCCTGTTAGAACCACAATGTCTTGCAATGAAATGCCTTATCAAGCCTTTGACCTCATTTCCGTAAGTTTTCAGGAACTGGTAGTTTTTACTTCAGGTTTTACTAACCTTTAGTCTTTTTGGTGTGCTGGAGTGAGTTGCAGTTCCAATCTGAAAGACCAGTGGAGTAAGTGTTGCAGCTAGATTTGCACCTGTTCTTTTGTTCCTGTGACTGTTTTGCTTGGCAAAATGTTGTGGACAGTTTAGACCTGCTTGGAAGGTCACTTTTTTGGTGATCAGAAGGAAAACATGCAAGGACAGTACTGATGCAGTTACTACCCCCTGTGGGGGCGTCAGCAGTTCAGAAACCCCTGGTGGATTTCGCTGGCAATTTTTTTTTGTTGTATTCATAAATACAGAATTATGTTTTAAAAGATGAGTTGATGTGCAGATATTTTCATGGTATTGCTATGAACAGAAGGGACCCTTGTGTATTTTTACAATGTGGTAAATATTTGCTGAATGAGTAATGTGTTGGTAAGTTTATCTTCCAGCTGAATCGAGTTTTAAATCACAATCAAATTAATTTTTACATCGGTTGGTAGGGGTATTCTATTGAAATAATATTCAGCAGTGGTTGAATTTACAGTTGTGATTTTAACTGTACACTTTAAAGGAGCATCTGATTTTATAAATAAAACTGAAAAATGCGCTGCAAAGAACTGTTTCAAATGTGTGTTTACTTTTGTTCTTGATACTTTGTAGAAAATAGATTTTTAAGGATATATTACATTCTGATTGTACATAGGTTGGGGTACAGTGGACATTGGGTTGTGGGTACAGTGAAAATGGTCATTTAGTGGCCACTTGTGCTGTTTTGTTGAGGGGTTTTGTAATTGTTTGATTTTTTCAGTTGCACTCTACCCTTGCCACTCCAGGACATATTCTTTCCTTTCTAATTATATTCCACAAAGAAGGACAAGCACCTTTTGAATGTGAAATAATATATCAGGATTTGTAAACTGTTGGGATTTGGCATGCAGGATTTAAAGGTTCTGCCTCTGCTAATCTTGTTGGGAACTTTTTGTTCTAGAGGAAGTGCAAAGAAAAAATTGCAGGTTTCATTCATAGGTATGTCTTACAGAGCAGTGAAGTTCTTAACTAGTTGCAGAGAAACAATTTGCTCATCTCTTTCTGCTTTAAGGGACCTAGCAGAGAGATGTATGTGATGAACAGTGCTTAAAGAAGCCTGTGGGAGAAAGGCAAAGTCACTGCAGGGAGTGTAAGGTACAGAACAAAAGATGTAGCATCGTACTGAAATTGGTAAAGAAAGAAGTAATCCTAGATGAGCATGTAACTGAAGGTGCTTCTGATAAGTGATGCAGTTCCTTGAAAGACAGGCATCTTGAATATATATTATTGGATATATCATTGCTGATGGTTTATTGATTTTTTTTTAAAGGGTGATTTGATCATTCTAAGCATACTTAAAAATGTGAGTCAAATCATCTAGCTATTTTTGGTCAAAAAAATGCGGAAAAGTGAATAGGCTTGTGAAATGAAAAAGTGGTTCTATGTTTTTATTCAGAGATCTAAGCAATGTCAGCCCACCTATGCTCCTGCTTTGTCAATGTTTGAAAATATATGTGTCTTGTAGTCTTCTCCTACAAGTTTTTATCGGCTGATGAGGTAGCAGAAAAAGAGTAATTTCCAGACAGGCACTGACTTGCTCCATTGTGTAAGAGAAGGATGAATGTTCAGAAGATTACAAATAGCTGCACAGGGCATCCAGCTGCCCTGACTTTCTGAGGACATTTTTCTCTGTTACAGCTGGCATCATCTGTCTTGTAATTTATGTGAAGTGAACAGGCTGCTTCAAGCCTGTAGGCTTTGTTTAAATAGCAAAGTCGGAGATTTATGATGTATACTGTTGAGATCAATGTAGCCTGTGTATCACTGTTAGGTGAGTTTACTTCAAGATTTCTGTGAGCCTTGATTGGCATGAGATTTGTGCAAAATATGTATTGAGCAAGGTAGGGTTCACAGCTCAGACAGTTTGTGCATATTATCAAGATTGGCATCACCCAGAGACAACTCCTGACTGTTTAGCTCTATTCCTTCCAGATATTATCAGGAGGGTACCCAGGATTGAGGAAGTATGGTGGTACTCTGCATATGAGTAGACTCATATGAGTCTATGAGTCTATGCATATGAGTCTTCAGACTAGAAGAATTTGGCAGCTGCTATTTTGTCCTCTCCCTTGTTTACATTACATGCCAAGATACAACAACATTGTCAGTGAGTGGTAGCTCAAGGGAACAAATCTCACTGCCCTTGAGTGCTCAAGCAGGAGGTGGCTTGCCCTAGTAACACATATTGTCTATATCCATGTGTCACCTTCCTGTATCTGTGTGTGCAGCCACATAAGTGCAGGTCACAGCCACAGAATCTTTTAAATGGTGTCATCCCTGCCTCCACTGGCTGTCCGAATCTGGATGCAAGCCTTGACATTGACAGCCATGGGTACCTTCTGCTTGATGATAACCAGACACAATTCTTAAAGCCCACGCTATGCACAGACAGCCCTGTTGTCATGGGTAGCTGGGGGCTAGGCAAGGTGCTGCAAAGAAATAGAGTTGTGGGTCTCTTGAGTGAACAAGAAGAAACTTGTCTCCAGCAGTAGTGAGAGTGGATGCTTGATCCTGACGTGTGCTTATTGGTTTTGTAGTGCCTTGGGGATGGCAGGATGGGACTGGGCACTGTTAATCCCTTACCAGCTCGTCAGGGAATGCAGCAATGACCCTTTCTTTCTGACACCCCAGTCTACATCAAGTGACAAAGGAGAAAGTCCTCTTGACTCCGGACTTAGATACAGTTGAGGCATTGCTCTTCTGGGAGGTTTCATAGGACCTCATGGAAATCTTGCTTCCCCTGCCCAAATTCTTTGTGTTGTATATTTATCTCTTTGTCCCATTAATTTCTTCCTGTTGTGCTCAGCTCTAAGAAAATACTACATTGGTTACAGCATAATTGCAAAATATCAAGAATTTATTCATTTCCAAGTAGCGTAGAGTCTAAAGTTAGGCGCTGCCTTCATGTTTCAACATTCTCATTTTAAATCAAGCAAATCTATATACACGTTTTCAGACATCTGTATAAATTATGCAACCTGTCAGGAGGTTTCCTGTTTACACACAATATTTCCAGAAGCACTCGGAAAGATTCCCACGTTTCTTGTACTGTTTCCTGTCCTTGGTCAAGAAGCGTCCCAGCAAAGCAATTCGAGGATGATTTCCATAGAAAGTCTGAAGTCAAACAGCATTAGAGAGGTTACTGTTGGATGGTACTTGTTCCCAGTGGGAAAGTACACTCTTCACTGCCCTGACTGATCACCCAGCCCTGTGTTGTGACTGGGAGGAGGAGAGGCAGCTGCCCAGTGTGCCCTCTGATTTAGATGATGCACTAAAATGAGTCACTGTCTTCTGCATTTGTATTTAATTCTGCAGGAAGTGAACAGGGATTATGTTCTCCATGTACCTAATGGTTTATAACACATCTGATAATAATACTGTGTAGCCTATGCTGTAGTGGGGGGTGGAGGGGAAATGACATGCAGCTAACACTGCTGCCTGGGGCTAATGAAGCTGAAAATTGGCCTTTACTTAGAAAACTTTTTCTGGGGCAAAAAAGGTGGAGGGTTTAGAATGAAGTGCTCTGGATTATCTGCTCTCTCTGTTTTCCTTTTCTTTTTCCACTTTTCCCCCCTCCCCTGCCTATCTTAACTGCTAAGTGATTCCAGTTTCAAGAACACTGTGGCATGCTACTTTAGTCTATACTGTTTATGAAGTCTGTGGATCTGAAATGATGTCTTGGTAACAATTCTGTGTAGTTTAAATTGTGGAATCTTATTTTTCTTGTTTCAGTGACAGATGGTCATTTACTTACCGCTTTGATATATTCCCCTGGGTTGTAGTTGCTGGGAGTAAGACCTGGTAGAGGGGAGACATAATGAAATGTTTTACCATTTAGAAATTGTAAACTTAGACAAATAATTCTCATGTGCCATAATGCTATAGCTGACAGAACTCTTGAACTGGAATGTTCAGAGGACCAGGCAGTAACATCTGTTGCTCCCCAAACCATCCATTGCTATTGATTCTGCACTTTCTGCAGTATTGATGTTATGTAAGACTGCTATTTTGTTTTGTCTGCCAGCTTCTTTAAGGCCAGTCTTTGCCTTGCCCTAGTTTTGCTATATGGAGGTTTTGCTAAACTCCTTTGGAGGCTTTATCAGGTAGTGTTGAACTGCAGGCATGGTTGCTCAGTGGGTTTCCCCAAGGTCCCAGTTAACTAAATGACAGCAGTCTGTTGCCTACGCATAATGTTGTATTTCAGTAAATACCTGGGAGTTGGGGCACAATATCTGTGGAAGCTGGAGATACAAACCATGGGCACTCTCCCATTGCTGTGATAAATCCTCACCTGCTTTGTTGTCTTCAGTCAGTGTGCCCAAGAGCTCTGGCAGAAACTGAATCAGAGAAGTGCTTCCTGGGCTGCCCAGCCTCTCCAGGTTTAATCTCGAGTCTTCATCAGCTGCAAATGGAATATGATAGACACAGGCATATGGTGAGTATTTTGCTTTGAATTCCTGTTTCAGTCTGTCTCAGGTGATTTCTGATCAGGTCTGTTGGCTCCATCTGTTGAAAATTTTCATAAAAGCACCAATCATTCATCCTCATTTAATGATTATAATAGGGGATAGTTGGTTTTGTGGGGTTTTTCCTTCCAAAGCTTTGAGAAAAGGTACCTTCCTGATGTTAATCTCAGATTTCTCTGTCAGATGTTTTCTTAGGAAAGTTTTTTGACCAACAGCAGCCCCTCTCATTGCTTGAGAACTCATCTTAATCCTTCCAGTACTCAGCTGTATGCATGGAGACTTGTATATATATTTTTTTTCTTATTTTAACTCCATTTCTTTATCAACTAGTTCCTATGCTGGAGCTTTTCTATGAATAAAGACAAAACTTCAAGAGCTATTAACTTGCTCAGTTTCCCAACTATTAAATGCAATAAAAGGAGGGGGAAGGGCAGGAATAAATGTAGGAAATCTTACGATTTATTTTGGCAGCTAAGCCTCTCAGTGTGTATCAGTCCTCTCTCAGTTCATGTGCATACCAGTACAAATGTTATTACTTTTTCTGAAACAACAGTTTGCTGGTAGCTGATAGAATTAATTTGTATATGCATAGAGAATTTAAAATTCTGTGGCCAGCCTGTGCCCCATGGCAGGTGGCCAACAGAAGCCCTTAGCAGTGCTACACTTGAGGTAACTTTTGTAATCTGACCAGTAAATTTCATCTTTGCTGATATAAAGCAGACATTCAAAATTGTGGTTATCAAACATTAGTTGTGTATGTGACTGCCATTTTGTAGTTGCATGCCTAGCTGACACTATGGAGTTTCAGTTGCTCTGAACTGCAGGGATGGGTATGACTGTATAGCTCCTCAACAGGGAATATATAAGAAAATAAACTGCTGAAAATAATCCCCCAGCATTTCAGAAACTTGGACAGAGATCAAGAACTTGAAGACCTTGGACATCTATGTTAATTATTTGTTCACTGCATAAAAGGACAACTGCAAAGTGGGGTTTTTATTGTAAGACTCAGAATAAGAATACAGTAACTTTCCTGTGCTGTGTGGAGACAATTCATATCTCAGGCCTTGGATTATTCTTTAAATCAGAGCAGTGTTAGTGGGTAAATTTGCTTTGAGATTAAAGACAAACAAACAAACAAAAAAAAGCCCCAAACCAATCCTCTTCAAAACAGTTCCTCTTCTATCTTATCAGTCCTGGAGACTCTTTATATTAGTAAGGAAGATTTAAGAAGCCTAGTGGATGTCTTCGAGCAAATGCAATAATGGTTAGAGCCAGCTTATTCACTCTGTGATGTGATAGGTTATTATCCATACTGAATCAGGGTTACCTGTAAGTGCAGGTTACATAGTGGAAAGCTTAAGAAGATGCTGGCTTAGTGAGTCCAAGATTTTCAAAGCAAACTAGGGACTACTGATACCTATTAAACAGCACAACAGCTGGTGCACCAGCAAAGCTGGTAAGAATAGTGACTTTTTAATAGTCAGCTTTAAGCAATAACTTTGGGTTTGATTTGCCTGTTCTTTCAGAACACATTTCAGAAAGTCTTCCAGTACAAATCAGGTCTGGTGACAGTAACCTTCCAGACTCTGCTGTGCATTTTTACCTAGCCATTTCAAACTTTGAAGACAGCTTTTCCAAGGAAAGATTTATCCTTTCCCTGGGCTAAATGGGATCTGAATTAGTGCAAACAAATTGCATGCTCGATACATAGGAGTGTAAGACAGACTTGCCTGTTCTTGATGTTTGTGGTTGGTTTCCCCCTTTTTAAGTACAACATAGCTCACTTCAAAGGGTAGGAAGAGGGGAAACTATATAGCCAAGTTTCTTTAAGTTACCCAATGCCTACAAATGCTCAGACACTAAATACCAGCTCACATTCAGTGCTGGATACATACTTTTGTTTCCTGGATCTCAAAGCAGCAGGGATAAATATTTAGGGCACCCAACCTCCCCATTTTACAAGATTGGCACCCACTAATATATATCACTTGCACTACTGGTTCTGAAGGCATTCCTGTTTTTTCTACAGCTGATCAGCACAAATCAAGGCCCCCCTCGGAAAGCACACCTGCCTCTTTTCTGCTTTTATTGTTCCTGCCCCTGCTTTATAATCATTAAAATCAGAAGACTCTTACCTGAGAGTTGATAAGACATCTCACTGGTGTTGATGATGGGGAGAGACGAGAGAGGACAGGAGAAGCTGACAATAATGAGACAGCAGAATATCAGCTTATGCATCATTGCTGTGTTGAATATGTTTTGTCTTTGTCTACCCCTGTAACTCAGAACTCCTGTCTGAGTGTTGCCTCTGCTGCCAGTTTCTCCCATTATATACCCGCTCATGACTTCATAAATATCATCATGTTCTCTCCCCCCTTCAAAAAAAATTCCAATGAATTTATTGCCCATTGATTCTAAATGGGAACCACTTTGCATTGATGTAATTTTTCAAGGTAACAGTTCATAGACAATAAATTTACTGTCTTATAGCTTGGTGTACAAAATGGATATTATATCAAACCAAGCACAGTAAAGTTTATAAATCTGGCATTTAAAAAAAAGTAACTTCCAGTTATAAATCATGAGTTAACAAAAGGGTCAGACGTTGGTTGAAATGACCAGGGCAATAAGACAGCTGATTTATGAGCCTTAGCAGGCTTGACGCAAAGCATCTGATATGAAATGAACTTTTTTTTTTCCTTTTGTGAGATAGATGAATGTGTTGTGTTGTATTTGGGGCTCTTGTGCCAGAAAAAGTAAAAGAAAAAGGGAGTTAAAACATCTAGTTAATTTACAAAGATAGTATTAGGGGAATTCAATTTTTTTTGTTTGTTCTGCCCCCCTTGCAGCATTTCACATCTATTTATTTGAGAAGACCTCATCCAATGTTGCCCTAGAGAACTGTCTTGGCAGAGAAAGTACAACTTCCATCTGGAGACTTGCTTGGTACATGTAAACTACTTTGGCTGATATTAAACACAGGTCCATCAGTAGACTGGGAGACCCTTTTCCATTTCACTTCTCTTTCAGTTGGAACTAACTATTTAATTCTGAGAGTTCTAGCAATGTTTTTTCTGTTTGCCTTTTGCTTTTACTTAATGCTAATACAGTAGCTGCCTTAGGTAATCTCATCACTTTAAAGCTTATTTCCCTCCATCTAGCATATTTTGTCTTCTCTACTTACAATTTCATTTTTCATATCAAAGAGCGAGGACTGACTGGACTGGTCCCTCATCTTCATTGTCTATGAAATGTCATATCTAACTGTACAGAGCCTTGAAAATAAAAAAAAATAAGTTTATGGCTGTTTTCTTTCCTTTAGATGGTGAGAAGATAATGCCTGTTCATAACAAATTAAGGTTCGTTACTTTTCTCTAATCAAATGTTTTTGTCTTGAAATGCTCTTTAAAATACTATGAAATCCAACTAATATTACTAAAGTTCTTTCCCTATGCTGAATTTTGTGATAATTTTAAGTTGCAAAAGGTGTAAACTTATCTGCTTCTCATCTTTTTCCTTTATTAACATTTCCTGTTGAAGATTAATTTTTATATTGTACATCCAGTGGCTTCCGGGACTAATTCCAAATTAGCTACATTGGTCATATAGAACAGATGTATTTTTGCTGCAGGTCTAATTCAAAGAGAGCATGTCCCAAATGGGCATGGTTAACAGGTTGTCCAGAAACACAGTGGCCTCTGAAAGAGCAGTTGAGGTCAGAAGGCATCTCTGGAAATCATCCAGTCTAATCCACCTGCTCAAAGCAGGATCAGCCAAAACAGTTCATCCAGAAGTGTGTCTATTCAGGTTTGAATAGCTTCAAGGATGGAATGGGACAGAATTTGAAAACTAAGCGTGACAAGGCCCTCACCATCCCCATGTAAGTTCAAATGCTCTGATTTGAGTGCAGACTGGGGTATGGGAGAGGTGCAAAATGAACACCAAGACGACACCCTGACTCCAACAGTTGATCCTGCATGATAGCTTGCATGATAGCTGGATTGGATTTTAGGTCTTATCAGGGTGGGTCTATCCTGCCACAGTCCCGCAGAGGTCCTGCCAGCCTAAACTTTTCTAAACTGCCCTATGTGCACAGAGAGGGTTAGTTTTGCCTTACAGAACACATGCTGCAGGTGTCTGAACTACAGATCCTGTTTCTCTGGACTTCTCTTTGCTGAACTGAGTATTGATGACAAAAGAATTTCTTTACAAAATTAACCTAATACATTTTATACTTCTCTTTATCTGTGCTTCCCTAAGAGAGAAATAAGTAGCAAGAGAGGAATTCTTGCTCCTCATCTGAGTCATGCAGCTCTTCATTCCAAAACTGGAGACAGTAATTAGGTCTGATTTGATGCATGATCTCACTGTTGGTGCTGGATGCTCTGTACAAATGCTTCTCCTTCAGTGAACTATCAATGACAATGGTGTTATCAATATTCACTCTAAGCATCCTCCAAAGAAAGCTAATGAAGCACTCTTCACAAGCAACTTCTGTCCTTTGTCTTTTCTCAAGGAAGACTCAGCCTCTTAGAGCCATCATGAAGTGCGTCATATTCAAGTTGGGCAACTTGCCCACAGCTTATTGCCTTTACTCAGATTTGAAGTTGTCACTTAGACACTCTTTCCTCTATCAAAATGTCAAAGGCATTTCCTTCAGGGGACAGTGCACACGTCATCATGCAAAGCAAAAAAACAGCTCATACCAAACAAAGGTACAAGGCCCTGAATCCATGGGTGAGGGAAGTAAATGTGAATTGCACTGTGAAAACTGGGAATTTGATTTGCAAGAAACTGATTTAGTTTCTACCAAAATTACTATTTTGTGGGAAAACTTTTCAAAGTTCTTATTTGTGCTAATAGACTTTCTTTCAAGAGCCTCAGTTTAAAATAACAAGGCACGTAGTAGTCCAGATAAATTACTCAGAAAATTCTAAGCAGTAAGTGTATATGAACCCATCATAAAAGATTATCCTTCATTATCAGAAGAAATAACTCCTCTTGGTTTAAAATGATGGATGGCTCATGAAGTACAAGTTGCAAGAAAACTTTTTAAAAAAAGTAAAAATAAGACATAATGAAACCAATCAAAAACACCCCCCAAAATTGTCTACCTTCTCTGTAAAATAGCAAGGATGAAATCTAATCTGTAATGCAACAGTTCTTTCCCCTGTTTTAAGTCCTTTATGGCAAGTAAGCACAAACTGTTACATTAGTCAAGTATTGTGACAGTTGGCAAAACCAGAAATTTCAGAAAAGGTGTGAGTTACCAGTAGCATTTGTATGAGGGACTTTTTCAGAGGATATAACTTCTGATTTTTGGCTTGAATTTAGCTTGCAAGAAGAGGTGTGCAGTAAAATGATTTTGTATTGACACTGTAATTGCAGATGAGCTTGTTATTGTGTAAATATCCAGCTCTTCCGTGAATTTTACTAGCATTTTTAACTTAACATCTTCTTTCAATGAGTTATACATGTCAGCTGGTATGAAAGAAAAGAATATATGCACTGCTATTTACTTTTCTAGTAGGGTCTAGCATGTAGGGGCTTGGGGGTTTCTGCTTTGCTGTCGCTGCTGGTTTAGCAGATATCTGTCCTTATTAACATCTAAGAAGTTTACTCTCTTAAAATTTAACATTTTAGCTGATTATTCAGCTTCATAACATGATTATTAGATCTATTTTGCATACCAAAATAGATGCCTTGTGAGATCCTATATGCAATAAGATGATTTTTTTCCTGACAGCTAGCTTGCATTGCCTTATTTATACTCTGCATTTTAGTGTTTACTGAAAATGGCCTGTTTGGAGACTAAGCTGACCAAAGGAAAAAACTAACCATACTTGGGCACTTGCTGTTAACTTTCTTTTTGAAGATGCTTCTTCTGCTCACTGTGTGTGAACTGTGATGTAGCACGTCACACGTTTCTCTGTAACCTCATAGACGTATTTCGGTATTCCTATCCTCTGAATTTCTTTCAATGTTAGGTAACATCTGCGAGAGGTTCTGACTTAAATTTTCTTGTTCTGTGGTGGGCTGAAGTGCATAGGTGAGTGTGCGTGCGTACCTGAACACATAGGTCTGTGTAATGCAGATGGCAGGTCCATAGGCCCTTCTGAATATATTTTATTTTGGTACAGAATTGGCAAGCGGTCTAAAAATTCTTGAGCACAGGATCACAGCTGCCAAAACCCTGCTGCTCTGTAGTATAGGTTCCACCAGTTTGAGGGGGGAGAACCCTCTTGCTCTTTGGCCCTGCTGGACTGGCCCACTGTAGTCAGGGTGTATTTTCCAAGTGAAGCTTGACAAACTGGTTCTTAATTCTCCTGTCCTCTCAGCACTACAGAATTACAAAACTGAAGCTTCACTCTGTTTGATGTGAAGGAAAGTAAGTCTGGCATGACTGGAGTTTGGAAGTCCAGCACATCGATATCTTATGGGAATTGAATTCTGGATAACACAGCCACAAACAGAGGAGCAGAGACCTGATCTTGAAATAAGGTTTCTTTCACAAAAAATGTAATGGAACTAACTACGCAATTATAGTTTATTTTTGAAATTATGAGAGCAGACAGTATAAGGAAAGAAAGGAACACATCTGCAGCAAGGCTGGAACTTTCTCTGTACCCTTCTAGCGCTATCCCAAGGTTATCCTAAATAATCTGTTCACCTCTAATAAGAAATTATGATCTGGATAAAAGCAGAATAAAATCTTCTTTATTTAATTTTTCAGGTCATCACACTAATCACAGAAAGGAGTACAAAGCAGCCTTGATGAAAGGCACAGGCTGTTAATCAGCTCTGTCGGTCCTTCCTCCACATTTCACCAGTCCCACCCATAGAGCAGGTGGGAGCCTTGGGTTCATTTCTTGGTAGGTGCACATGTTTCTGCAACACTGCTGCACTTGGAAACGGCAAAAGTTTCCGATTTGGGTTTCTTTGTCGCAGAAAACTCTGTTGTGAGGCATTTTCAAGGGAAAATACTGGATTTTTAGAGACCTTTTAATAATCCAGAGTAGTCCAAATTGGCATGCCAGTCCTTCCTGGCATGGGGAGTGTAGAAGCGGAGAACTATTGGGAAAGAACTGGGGCAGGTGAACATATTTTCCTGTTGGTTTTTCTGCACAGGGCTGGACTGACTCGTGGGTGGCTGTATTTTGAATTTTTTTTATTTTATACCGGCCGGGCCCGGGGCACCCTCAGAGCTCGCCGGAAGTGGCTCCGCGCCGGCAGGGGGCGCTGCGGAGCCTCGCGCGGTGTGGCGGGAACTGGAGGGGCTGGGGGGGGAACACAGTGTGTGGGGGGGTCGGGGTGTGTTTGGGGGCTCGGTGTGTTTGGGGGCTCGGTGTGTTTGGTTGGGTTTGGGGGGTCCGTGTGTGCGTGTTTGGTTGGGTTTAGGGGGGTCAGTGTGTGTTTGGTTGCGTCTGGTGGGGGTCGGTATGTGTGTGTTTTTTGGGGTTGGTGTGTGTTTGTGTTTGGTCACGTTTGGGTTTTTTTTTCATTTTTCTCTTCTGAGAAAGGTTTTATCTCTGTTCCCTTCTTGCATACATGTTTCTCAGCTAAAGGACTCTCACCTGTTTTTTTTAAGAATGATTAAATACGGTCAAGAGACTTTTTCCTCTGGAAGAAGTATGTATTTGTATATACTATGTATTCCTCAGGCATTGTTTTTTTCTTGAATAGCCTCACTGATAGGAGTCAACATCATTTATAGGCCTTGGAACTGTATCAGAGGCTCAGCTTACTAAAGACCACACAAACATCTGTGTGGATCAAAGCAAAACAGACCAGTCAGAGTCAAGGCAATCCTGCTGCAGAGCTAGATCACTGCTGCATACTATGATATTTTTCGTTCTTTTCTTAGACCACTTATTATTTTTTAAGAAGATTATTGAGGGGTTTTCCAAAGAAATTATTGTCCTGGAGCCTGCCCACGCAGGTATCTGTTCAGCTGAGGATTTAAAGGAAGGAATTTCAACATTTCTGTCTCCTAAGGCTTCAAGTGCAGCTTTTAAAAAAAATGGTACTACTAATGTCCATTCCAAAGAGAATGCTTCCAAAGAGAAGCAGCAATACCCTGCTGATTCTTTTTTTACTAGTTTGGATAATGGCACGGGGATGCCAGGCTGTTGTCTTGTACTTTTTCCAGCACAAAGTGAAGAAGTGCAAAAATACTAAAGCAGCAGATTTCAAGAGATAGACAAGGCAAAAGAGGCATCTTCCAGATTTCCCTGCTTGAGATACTTCATACTCTCTTAATTGCATGGTGCTCTGCCTCGTTAGTTTCTTGCTACAAACATTTTATTGGAAACTTAGTAAGATTTTGCTATCTTTGAAGACTATGCCCTTTTCATTGTCTAAAAAAGCTAGAAGATAAGGGCTTTAATCTACAGTGGGGATGGAAAAAGACAATTTTTGTCAGACATGTCCTTGTGCCTTTTTTTATTTTTCTGTCAGGCTTTTCACATTTGGCATACACGTTCTTGATTTTACCAGAGAGGCTTAGGATCACTTATCACTCTAATATCCACAGCTGGTATCAGAGGACAAATTTCAGGTAGTTCTATAGAAGTTCAGTGTGTGGGCAGGAGCTTCTGACTAATTAAAGAGGAATGCTAATAATCATTGGCATTTAGCTGTCCACTTAGCGTAGGCAGTAAATGAATGGAGCACAGAAGCAGACTTTTAATTTTTTTATTTTGCTTCCTGACTGCATAATCCCTTTAATCCTTCACTATCAGAGGTTTTTATTAATTAAATGGAATCTCTGCAGGCTCAGTGATTCACATTTCAGGGCAAATAGGTGTATTTAACAGGGAAAGTTGGCATAGGTCTTAGTGGGTAGGTTTAAAGCAGTTCTTTCAAGGTTATTTTGGAAATGAGTGAAATGAATGTGTGTTTCTTGGCAGTCAGCCACATAGAATCTTCCCTTTGCTGTTTAAGAGCTGAATTCCAGCTTATCAGAGAATTCCCAGTGCAAGCATTAACTGATTTCTCTGTGATGATTGATTCTGACTGGAGGGAAAGCTGTCCCTGGGAATGGGAGTGACCAACAGGAGCAGGAATTAACAAAGGTGAAGGAAGCAGATATCAGATCTTTGTCTTCTGATTTGGCAAGTTGAATGTTTCTGCTACACTGAAACTAAGTAATGGGAGCAAAATGCTCTTTCCTCCAAGAAGTCCTGAGGCATATTTATAAGAAAGTTTTGAAGAGCAGTCTGTATTTAGTTGGATACTCTTATTCCTTTGCTTTGTATGCGTCTTTTACGAGTAAGGCTTGTAACAGACAGTACCAACTGGTTACTTTTGAGCAGAGTCTGCAGAAGAGATTTGGAAATAAGAAAAATCTACCTGTGCTTGTCAGAGTGGGATTAGGACCTGTATCACACAGAAAAGATATATATCTGGTGAGCTTGTTCTAGCACAGTCCTGTATTTCCTCTTTATGTTCCTGCTGTGCAGCTCCTTTCCTGTAATGTTCAGAAGAACTGTATTCTGGTGAAGGATGTATAAGAGCAGGAGAAGAAACGAGAAGAAACGCTGCAGATCTTTGCAAAGAACAACCCTCCAAATAGCTTTTAGATGCCATTTATGGTCTTAAAGGTCTTTTCCAACCTAATGATTCCATGATTCCTGCTCTCATTCCATCCATTTCTCCGTTAGTTCCTGTGACAATCCTCCTTCCTTAAGTTGGAGAGGGTGATGGGGAGGTGTTTCTGGCTGTTAGTAACTGCTCAGCTCTATCCTTGGCCTTTTCAGCTGGGTAAGTTTTTACAAAGTCTAGACAAGATAGTATCCCATCCCAGTATCCATGTAGCTTTTCTAAAAATCCTCTACAAGACAAGCAGGATTTATGCTTAGAAGGAAATAATCCATTGCCAACCACCATATGTGGAAACAGGATAATCCAGGAAGCCTCCAAAGCCATCTTCATTTACTACTTGTTTCTGCCACCATATTCATGTTTTATTTCTATTATGATCTCTTTAGGTGTCTTTAGGAATGACTGGAAGAAGGTGCAGAAAATTATATAAGGTCGGCTATTAGTACTGCCACGGCACAGTAAATCTGTTTCCTGTTCTGTAATTCCCTGAGGCATATTTAAGCATTCTTGAAAAGTACATAATGTTACATGTTACAGCTTCACTATTCCATGTGAGAAGTATTGCGATCATAGCCCACCCTACTGATGAGGGCACAGTGAGATGAAATGACAAAAGAATATGTTACTGCCATATCCACTGGATTGCCTGTTCAGATTCCTATACTCTTTAACTCTCATGTGAAAGAATAGCAGCTTCCTTTTCTCTTACTAGAACTTCTAAGTTTGAGGGAACCCTTAAGCATTTCCTGTGCTTACACCTCTACTTCTCTAAGGTAATATGCTTACTGATGTGCAAGTCAAAATGCTGTATCATTAAGGATGCCTCTAAAGCTGATAATGTAAATGGGGAGTGTGGGGCTTTTGGATCTCTTTACCCTTCTGATGAGATTGTTGCTTGATAAGACAAGTATGGTGCTGAGCTGCAATGTTGCAGCTCCTCTGAAGTCAAGAATGGTTTTTTCCCACCCTCCTTTCATATACCTGTTCACTGTATTTTCCATTCTAGTATAAGAAAAATATATTATGCTTTAGATACTTCAGTAAATTTTGCTTTAGGCATGTATGTACATTTACTTTCTATTTCAGAGTTTCTCTAAAATTTGTATGAAGGTGCACTGAGTAAAGTAGTGTGATACCTTGTTTTTTCTTTTTGTCTTTTTGCCTGCTTACAGGCTTGTATAGTGTTCTCTTCAGGTTAAATGGTTTACACTTGTTCTAAATGCAAAGTATCAAAATATCAATGTTGTGAATACTAGAAGGATTTATTTAAATGTAAATGTTTCTCAGGTCTATAGTGTTGTAACTAAAGGCAAATTGTCTCACCTCTCCACTCACATTCCTCTTTTCTTCCAGAACTGTGTTTGTTCTAAACCTGCTGAAATTCTTGCGTGCAGGAGAAAGGTGAGCTAAACTAACCTTAGATTTGGTTTAAAACTGACTTAAGTGGGTAATGCAGATATTTTATTTCAGTTTTTAAATGGCTTGTTTCAGTTTGGATTATGTAGCCTGAGAGTAGATGTAACAGTTTTAAGATGCACTATGATAAGTCATCCTTAAATTGAAGTAGGTGTCTTTGTATGGGGTTTTGCACTTGCTAAATCAAATAAAACTTATTTTCTTAATGCAAATAGAACAGGAGAGATTTTCCTTAGTTTCAGCGTGTGCTCAGCTGGTGGTTTTGCTTCATTGAAGCACAATCCAGTTTGGTTCAAAATATTGCAGGAATAGTCTGATGCTTTGAACTGGCAGGCACCCAGGATCTAGAAGGTGAAAGGGAACACAGTAGGTGATATCATAACAAACTCCTGCCAAAAGCATGTTAGAGGGAAATTCCGTTTTCTTTGTAGACGGTATTAAACATTCTTATTTACAGTGAGGGCAATTATAGTATCCAACGGCTGTTTTCATGCCAGTTCCAGGGACAGAAGGATCCTCAGCCATGTGTTCCTGATGCACAGCTAAGACAAAACCTGTGGAACAGAGAAGCTTCTCTTACAGTCTCTGAAGAAAGCACTGTATCAGGGAAGGCTTTTTCATCGCTGAGAGAGGGACTGAGGTAATAAAATAAGACTTTGTATAATTTTATAATGAAATTTACCTTAACTTTTTGTCACCTATTTAAAATGCAAGTGGAGTGGTACAAGTTGCGTGTTTAATACTATTTTCTGTGTGTGGACCATCTCCTCAAAGGTTTTTATATCATCAGTGTTAGTATCAGAATGACTGTCAGAGAAAACTATGCTTCTATCCTATGAAGGATCTGATAGAAAGACTGAAAATAAGAAATCACATTCTGCTTTAAAAAATTATATGATGTGTACATGTTATAGAGGAGCCATTACAGTTTCTGAGCATTTATCATCCAGTACTATCAGGCACAGAAACACCTGTAGAAGAAAGGAAAGTGAGAAACAGAAAACCTTTTGCTATGAACCTTTTACTTGCTTTAGCCATGCAACTCTTGTAAGAAATTATGGAGCTAAGATGTGTGACAAATACAGTTTTAATTACTGATGCCACTACTAACTATGGCAGGAAATGGTGCTGGTTCTGGAAGCAATAAAAAAGCAGCAGACTCCCCTGCTTTTACTTATCTTTAAAGAGAATTTGTCTCCCTTTTTCCATGCCTTCAGAACTCTGCCTGACATCACCTGGGCCTCCACACATGGTCTGGCAAAGGCAGCACCTTCTGACTTCCAAGAAAAACAAATGGAAACACAAAAAGCTTGCATCTGGCCTGTTACCTCATCCTGGGCCACCTGGGCTGCTTGAGAGTCATCATGGCATTCCCAGTTCCTTTTTGCATGCTACATAATAAATTAAATGACTGTCGAGAAAAGAGACATGCACAGAAAGCAGACAACACTTAGAGCTCAAAGAGTTTTCATGGCATCACAGAGTGGTTTGGGCTGGAAGGGACCTTAAAGCTTATCCAGTCTCACCCCTTGCCAGGCGCAGGGACACCTTCCACTAGACCAGGTTGCTCCAAGCCTCATCCAACCTGTCCTTGGACACTTCCAGGGATCCAGGGGTAGCCCCAGCTTCTCCAGGCAACCTGTGCCAGGGCCTCACCACCCTCACAGGGAGGAATTTCTTCCTAATATCTAATCTAAATCTCTCCTCCTTTAGTTTAAAACCATTCCCCTTTGTTCTGTCACTATCTGCCTGTGTACAAATGCAAGAACAGTGTTCCCTTGTGCTGAAATCACACAGAGAGGAAACCACCCTTTACGTGACATATTGGTGGGTTTTCATTCTATTTTTTTAATAACATTTACTGAAGAAATAAAATACTTGGGGTTTCTAAAAGGTTAAAAATGGTGTTGCAAATGCCATGACTCAAACATTTTTTTCTCAAGACCAAAGTAACAGTAATTGATCAGAGAGACAGATAGCATCTGATGTTAAAATCTTTCCAACCTCAGTTACAGAAATAGTACCAGAAAGTTATCACATGTAGAACTGCAACATAGGTACAGTTTACATCACCTAAAAGATCAAAGCTGAATGATGTAGGACTGAAGGTGGTGCAGTCCAGCTGCTCAGTAACAGCTATTTCTAAGATCAAGTCAACCACAGCTTCTCAGTGTTTCCACTGCCTCCCTTAAGCCAATCAGTGTAACACACCAGCAGATGCAAGCAATGGAACACTTTGTAGCTCTAGATTTTTATGGCTTCCTCAGGCACCATTAGTGAGGGACCAGAAAGCCATTCTGCCCTTCCATTAGAGCTTTTAAGTGCTGTATTTCTACATGTAGATCAAGAACCACTTCTTAGAATGATTCTTAGCCCTAGAGAAAGAAAGTCAGCAAACTAGATATTTTTTATTTATTTTTATTTTTTTAAGAGATGGAAAAGGTGCACTTTTTTCTCAGTGGCTGGGCTATTTGGGACTCTGACACTCAGATTCTGATAACCTCTCTATTTACATAAACAGGTTCTTGTTCTGTATTCCAAAAGAAAATTCAAATGTGGATGACTTGGACAGTTCAATTTCTAGTTCACCAAAAAATCTCTGAATTCTGTGGATTTGCCACGGTCCTGATCTTCACCTTGTTCTTCCTCAGGAAAGCGGCAGCTGCAGGTGTCATCTTCCTGGATTGACTGTTCAGGTGTGATATGCACTGAAGAAAAAGAAAAGAATCACAGAATCAACTAGGTTGGAAAAGACCCCTGAGATCATCGAGTCCAATCTCTGACTGAACACCACATTGTCAACTAGACCATGGCACTGCGTTTTTTGTCCAGTTGTTTCTTGAACACCTCCAGTGACAGTGACTACACCACCTCCCTGGGCAGCCCCTTCCAATCTTTAACAACCTATTTTATGAAGAAATTCCTCCTGATCTCGAACCTGAACATCCCCTGGCACAGCTTGAGGCCATTTCCTCTTGTCCTGTCATCTGTTACTTGGGAGAAGAGCCCAACTCCCACCTTGCTACAACCACCTTTCAGGTAGTTGTAGAGTGTGAGATGGTCCCCCCTGAGCCTCATTTTCTCCAGGCTAAGCCCCCACAGCTCTCTCAGATGCTCCTCATGGACTTATACTCTAGATCCTTCCCCAGCTTTGTTGCCCTTCTCTGGACTTAATCCAGCACCTCAATGTTTTTTCAAGTGAGAGGCCCAGAACTAGACAGATGTCCTCTTTCCCCATCTTATTTCACCATTCCTCAGTCACAAGTTCAGGAAGTCAGAAAGAAAAAAATCTTCCAAATGATTCTATAATCTGAAATTATTCCTCTACAGCATATAAATCTGATAAAACTAATTTATCATACTTTGTTTCCTCTAATTCAACAGGACCTCTAATGCTCTGTTTGCCATAGCAATGAAAGGAAGACAACATGGAGAAGTTAGATTTTTGGACTGCTATTGTCTCCTGTATTCAGAATCACACTAGAAGATTAAGACCTTATCCTTAGGACAGGGGAGAAGAAGAGAGAGAGAGACAACCCCTCAGAAAACCAAACAAGCCAACTACAAACTACGTTGAATGCAATTACACTCCATCTTTGTGCTGAACTCTTGAGCTTCCTCAGCGTTTATTAGCTCTCAGAGGGCAGTGTTGGATTCAGGCTGCCTCTGCACCTGTGTAGCAGCACATCCTGACTGATACCTCCTCTTCTACCACAGCCAGAGCTCCAAGGCGCTCACTCCAGGCCATGCGTACTGTTTCTAAGCAGAGAGCACTCGAAAATGTTATAGCCACAGATGCCAAGGATGGTACTTGAAAGTAATAAACTGAACTGACCCTTGACAGGATCAGCAAGGCTCAGGTGAGCTTTTTCACCTCCCACGAATACTTCACTTGAAGGGATAAGGAAGCAGTTTGCAGAACACCCACAGTTAAGTAAGTGCCTTCTGCAGTAAAAATTCCAAAACTGTTTTCCCTTCAGTTGTTTCTGACTTACGAGGCCAAAAAACCCGAAGCTATTGCAACTGTCTTTAAAAGACAATTAACCTGGATTCCTGACTTCTCTCTAGTTTCATAAAGAAAACTGAAGAGTGCATTTATCTTACTTTTTTTGAAGACAGCGTGTAGTTTCTTTTTCTGCCAGACACCGAAGCATATGCACAAAGGTAGCAGGAACACTATGCACAACAGCCCAGCTACGGTGAGAAAAATCCTGATAATGTCTGTCTGGAGATCCTTCCCTAGGAATTAAACAACATTCTCTTAAGAGTTTTAACAGAAAAAAATTCTACTGCCCTTGAGTTAGCCGACAGCTTTGTCTCCCACTCTGCTTCTAGCTAAGTCTGCAATACTGGAAATGCATAGAAGAAAGGACTCTTGCTTTAAATGGAAAGTGAACGTATGTTTCAAAGTAGGTCACAATTCTTTAGCTCTTTAAGCAGCATTGTACAATGACTCACCTGGCCCAGTGATAGAAAATGGAATTGCAAGTGATGTGGTAGGTAGAGTAGTGACTAAAGTGCGATTAACTGAAGTGTGTTTGCAAATGACATCTTTTTCTGCAGTTCCAGGCTCCAGTATCTGGTTTGTAGAGCACCTGAAAGACATTTACAGCAGAACAGGGAAAAGAAAAAAAGCTACAGAAAAAAATCCAGTAAAGTGTAATAGCTGTAGCATTTAGATTACATACTTTGTCCAGTTTTTACAGGAGCCATTGGGCTGATCATTAAAAGTTCCATACTGGCAAGTCTGGCAACCTTCAACAGACAAGGACAGGTAAATTTGTACAAGATAAACATTTAAAACACAACATGTGAAACGTTATTTTTGCCTGCTTGTACAATGACTCTAATCAACATTCACATAATTACTATTTCATAAGCTGCTCTGAGTATGTAAGATAAGTCTTTCCCTGTGAGCCACGGACCAGTACAGTACTCAGCTACAAAGCCAGGTTATTTGGCACAAGATGCCACAAACCACGTCTAAGTCGGGAGTTCACAGCTTGGTCTTCCTCATGCCAGTGACAAAGGAGCTGTCATGCCAAGGAAACTAACTGGTGCAGGATTTGAGCCACAGTAAGGCTCAGACTTTGGTGGGTTTGTCCACTGCTGTGCTCGCTCCGCACTCCATGCATACTGTTCAGCAGCAGCAGCACATTTTATCTTGCGAGGTCTTTACTCCAGCTGCTTCTACAGTATTCAAGAGACTGTGCAGTAAGCGTGTCTAGTGCAGTAAGCACAGAGGCTTTCAGCTGGTGGGGGAAGGTAACCTTACCGTTCCCGGTGCTCTCTTGGCCCACACTACAGCTTCGGTCGCAGTGGGTGCAGCCATCGCCACTGCAGCGATACCCGTCCTTGCACGTGCATTCAGCATCGCTTTTTGAGGAACACTCTTTTAAATACTTGAATATTCCTGGAACGGGAAAACGAGTCTTAGGTTACGGATTCGTGCATGCCCAGCGTGATGCAGCAAAGGCTCGGGACCTTTGCTCTTACAAAAATCAGGCTGGTAGTTTCAGCGAGAAGCCCCGCAGACGCGTGGAGTTATTTAGCGTATCACCCCGCGGGCAGGTGCCAGCCAGGGCAGGTGCCGTCGTTGCCACGGGAAGTCATAGAGGGGCTGCCGGTACCTTCGCACTTCCGACAGAGTTTGCAAGCGCTGCGTCCCGCCGCGCTGGAGAAGGTGCCGGCCGGGCACTGCCGGCAGGATGCGCCCGCGCCCCGCCTGCAGCCCGCGCTCTCCACGAACGTACCTGGGGGCCGAGACAGAGAGTGGCTGCCGCGGGGCCGCGTCCGGCGCCCCGAGCCCCGGCCCGGCCCGGCCCGGCCCTTACCTGCAGGGCAGTCGGCTACGCACGGCAGCGCGGCCGCGGGCCCCGGGCTCAGCGCCAGTGCCAGCAGCGCCGCCGGCAGGAGCACCTGGCCCGCCCGCGCCGCTGCCATGGGTCGGTGCGTGGCGGCGCGGCTCGCTGGAGTGCGCGCGGGGCGCCGGGCGCCGGCCCTTAGCGGCCGCCCCCGGGGGGTTTGGCTGCGTCATCCCGGGGGCGGCGGGGAAGCCCAGACCTGGCGGGGGCTTTCCGGACCCCACCCGTGGCGCGACCCCCAGGCTCTGCCGGGCAGCGCCCGCAAAGCCCTCTCAGCGGTGCCGGGCAGCGCTCGCGCTCCCCCACGGGGGCTTCCCGGCGAGTCCCGCGCGGAATCCCCAGGAGGCGGAGGGTGAGGGAGGCGGGGCCGGCGCGGGCCGCGGCGGGGGCAGACCGCAGCAGTGAGCGGAGATACCGCGTCTGAAACCACATGGCCATGAGTCGCAGGAACAACCGAGAACCGCGGTCGGACAGCGAGTCCCACCCCGCTCGCGGACCCGCCCGGGACGCGGAAATGCAGCCGCGAGTGAAACGCTACAACCTCGGCAGGATGCAAGCGCAGCCCCGCCCCCTGCGGCTCCCCGCGGCCAATCCCCGGCGCTGGCGCTGACTCGGGGGGGGGGCGGAGCGCGGCGAGGGGTGCGCGCAGGGCCGAGGAGGGGACGTGGAAGAGTTGTCCAGAGTGCGTTGTAAATGACAACCGAGCGCGCCTCCTATGTGTGCGTGCCCGGCACACAGACGGACAGAGCAAGGACCAGCCTGTCGAGGGTTCTGAGCGGAGCCCTGTGTGGGCAGCACACAAACCATCCTGTGCCGGGAGCTGCAGCCCGCACCCATTCCAGGAGAGCCCCCAGCAAAGTCCTTCCCTGTGCGTGACCTGGACTTGAGCTGCTCTGTCGGAGCCCTCCTGAGCCCAGCACCAGGGAACCAGAGCGGGTCTGCCAGCACCTGCGAGCACAGGTTTTACACAATAGGGCTCTGCAGCTAAAGAGCTCCGTTAGCAGCTCTGTCCTTCAAAATACTGAAACTTCTTAAAACCAGAGGCAACATCGTCCTTGAGCCTTGGGCATTTCCCGTGTACCGGGAGCCTCAGGAAACAGTAGTGTTTCGGGTGGACGTTTCGGGTAGAGCCCGGAGAAGAGCAGCGGCTCGGTTCTGCGCTCTGTCCGTGCGGGGCTGCCGGAGAAGCAGCAGCAGCAGCTCGGGTCGCGCTGCCGTAGGAAGGTGACGCTGTCACGGTGGTGAGCACCGGACCGCTCTCTGAACCTGCGACCTGAGTGACCGTGAGAAAAGCGGAACGCGTTGGAAACGGAACAGGAGGGCGGGCGAGAAGCGGGGAGGGGCCGCGGCGGGCACAGCGCGGGCGGGGCCGGGGCGGGTTCTCTCAGAGCCGCCCGCGCCCCGGCTGAGGTGAGTTGTGGCTGCTGCCGCTCCGGTCGCGTTGCAGGCCTGGCTGGCGGAGCCCCCGGAGGGCGGCGGGGGGACTCGGGGCCGCCTGGAGAGGCCGGGGGGGGGGCTCGGCGGCCTGTCGGAGTTGCCCCGCTCTGGCGGCCCAGCAGGCCCGACCCCCCCCGCCGTGCCAGCCCCGCCGCTCGCGGCCTTCTGCCGGCCCTTCTGCGTCAAATGGCGCCGCGTCCCAGAATAAATAGATCAGTGTGTAGGGACCTGGCCTTCTGTACGGCTGGCGGAGCTGGTGAGCCGTAGACCCTCCCCTGCCTCTGTTAGCGGGCTCTGTGGTCGGGGCGTTGAAGGGTGTGATTTTTTTAAAGGCAGCCGCCTTAGAGTTTCTGATTCAGCCGTGTGCCACAAGCCACCATCTCCATTAAGGAACATGTACCCACGCAGGGAAATACGTTCGCTGATAGGTTTGAGGCATGTGCCGTTCATGTGCTGGCACTGAGGAGCAAATGCAAGACTGGTATTTACTACGTGTAGGTAGCTTGTAAAATGAATTAGCTATTAGGTCTGTGTAACATGGTTCTGCCTTCTCAAAAAGAGTCTTTCCCTGGTAGCATTTACAGCAGGACAGCTATTTACATATGGACCCACACGAAGAACAGTACTAATGCTCAAGAATTTGGCAGTGTTTTACAATAAATGTCTTAAGGCAGTAGGGAGAGACTGCATTTTGCTAAATTAGGGGAAAGAGCAAAGGTTTCAGGATAAGGTGCCTATTTGCATCTAAAGAACTAATGAAATAAAGGAATACAAACTATGATGTATTTTTCTTCAATAAAAAGCAAATGCAGTGTTTCTATGTTGTGGCTAATCAGAGAGTCTTTTGCTAATTAGTCAAATTTATATGAAAATTATTTTGCAAAATCAATGTGTGTCTTCAAGACAAGTTATTAAGAAGCTCTAGGTTGTCCTAAAGTTATTACTAATAGCTGTGATTTGAGTATATTTGCTCAGTTGGCTTTGCATTGACAGTACATAAAGTACATAAAACTAGGATTTGACACTAAGTGAATTAGTCTGCTTGGGCTGGTTCTGCATGCTGCAGGGTGTTCTACTGTATATTACTGCATTCTAGAAATAACATCTTTCTAAATGAGGCTAACAATAGGGAGTAAACTTGAAAATAGATGGAATTGAAGCAGGGTAAGAGGATGGTTTTCTTTCATGTAGGCAACTAAAATGTGCATCACAGTTAATGAAGAGCTCTCAGGTGCTACATGCATTTCTGAATGGAAGGTCCTTTTTTTCCTATAAGACAAAAATCTCTTCTAGAGGGGTGACCTGTGAAATGCCTTCTCACATCATGGATGCTTTTGCAGACTTCAGTCAGACCAGTATGCGTTAATGGGTATTTTACATGATGTAAAGTAACTTAAACTTAACCTTCAAATGGAAATTTGTCCCTTCACCTCAACTTGAATTTAGAAGCTAAAAAAAAAAAGTCTTAAGCCTGGTTTGTTCCATTTGCTAAATTCTGTGGTCTGCTCCCCCATCACACGTGGGCACACACATTTTTTCCCCCATAAAATTGTGAAATACCCAGAAAATCTGTTTCTGAGGTTTTGCAAGAGCAGTGGTCAAGTCATTGTAAGTCACAGGAAACTCTTCGTGAAGCATGGTATGTGGAAAATAAATACCAGACATGAGGTCAAAGCTCATGCAAGCCCTTTTTATAAATGCTGACCTGGGTAGGAGTCAGTAGTCTTGGTGTGAGTGAGGGTGTGCAAACTGAAAACAATTCTGCCACCCACCTTGAACCCTTTTCTGGCAGACACAGGTCATGTAAGGTCTTGATTAGGCCAAGCTGCTTCCTTATCTGATGCTGATGTGCTGTGCCTCCCACTGCACAAGTGCCTTAATCTCTTAGTATCATAATGCATTTTTTTTTAAAAAGCTCTTTAGTTAAACAGAACTGTTAAGAATATTGATTAAAGCTACTGAACTATTTTGAGTTGGTTTAAGTGAAAGATAATGCAAAAATGCAAATAACTCATTGTTAAGTTTCAGCATCAGGAAGGATTTGTACTAGAACATTTGCTTTCTAACCACGTTGTCTTTTTCTACCCTCCTCAGCCCCTCCGTTCACAACCATCTCAGCTAACAGCAACCCCTCAAGATATGGCCTCGAAAAGAGCATTGGTGATTTTAGCAAAAGGGGCAGAGGAAATGGAAACTGTGATCCCTACTGATGTTATGAGAAGAGCTGGGGTGAGTACATCGACAGTGAGAAATCTCTTTGTGAGTGTGTGGTCAAGGGGAAATCTTTGCCTCAAGTTGATGTTCATTGCTAGGAGTTCAGTGTGTAATTTGTTGTGTGAGGTGAAAATTTCCCCTACCACCTTACTGTTTAGCAAATGCTTGTTCCATGCCCCTACTAAGTATGCTTGACAATTGACATTTGTGCAAAAGGTAGACTTTCAAAGTAAGAGTCCAGTGTGGACTAGAGCGAATGTTTCAAGTAAATCTGTCAGAAAACATGGCTACTTCTATGCATAGTAACAGAAAGTACTTTTTTTTCTAGGGGTCTGAAAAGCTCAGTACATTACAACTCATGACATTATGTAGCTTTTCCTGACCTACTTTTAAAATTCTGTTAACTAGAGTTTGGCTGTTGCGATTCCTCATGATGTTTGTTACCTTGCAGCTGTAGTAGTACATCTCATTAGGTATGAAAATAATATTTTAAATTAGTACACCAACTTCGCTTGTGTAGAAATGACTAAACTGCTCCCATCACCTCATCACTGTACACCCCATTTTGGCTGTCATAAGAGGAACAAGCTTGTCTGCTTGTTTAGTGAATGTGAGCTGTGCCATGCATATCTATGATGTTATGACCAGGCATCTAAAAGTCAAGGGAGGAAAGTGAACATGCCATAAGTGTGTTTGAGAGTGGCTTGAGCCTGCAAAGAGACTTCAATTCATTATCTGATCTACTTAGTCTGGCTCTCCTGCATTGTATTATTTGTTTTGTTTATAGCCTGTGGGATCAGATAGTCTCTATATGTCCTGTTTGAAAAGTTGAACTGTTAAGAGTTATTTGTCTACTTCAGGTGAATATCACTCATTACTGCGTGCGCTTGGACTTAATCATGGTTTGTGGGAGCTTAAGTGTTCCCTGGGTTGTGACAGCTTTCAGTAGTGCTTTGCTCATTCTGTGTACTATTTAAGAACTAATATAGAAGAAAAACACCCTAAATTCTTGATTTATCATGATATATTTGTTCTTCTCCTAGATAAAGGTGACTGTTGCAGGCCTAACAGGAAAAGAACCAGTGCAGTGCAGTCGAGATGTCTTCATTTGTCCTGATGCTAGTCTTGAAGAAGCCAGAAAAGAGGTTGGTCATCACCTTGATCTAATATAGTGGCCAAAATAGCCTTTCTCACAGCTTCCGAGGTGAATTTGGAAAGCCTGTGCATTACCTTTAGACATATATTGCATGTTGTGTTAGCTCTATGCAGCAGTTAATTACAGAACTGCACATCCCACTGTGCTCCCCTTCAGTGTTGTCCTGGTTCATAGCATGCTCAGTTCAGACAGATCTCTTAATTCTGCACAGGTGTTTGTTTTTGCAAAGCATCAACCCTAGCCCTTTATTTTTCCTGTTAGTTGGCCCAATGAAATACCATAATTTGAATCAACTCCAAAGTTCTGATGGGAAGCTAAACAATGTTATAGTTAGACCTGTACAGTAAGGTTCGAGCAAAACCACTTTACAATGCATTTGCTTGCTGAAGCTCTTAAATGCACTAGGCTTAAGAGTTAGTTCAGTGGCAGACTTTATCAATAATAGGTTCTTCCTGGAACAGGAAACAGTATTTTATTCTGTAATTGGAACTAGTTCTCTGATCATAAAGTGTTGTTCAGTGGAAGAAAAGGTTATTTTGCTTGTCACTTGAATCAGCTGTAGTGGGCTTCAAACAGTATCAATCTCTGTTCAACAGAACAGTTTTATCTTTTGTTTGTTTAGGGGCCTTACGATGTCGTGGTCCTGCCTGGTGGTAATCTCGGAGCTCAAAACTTGTGTGAGGTAAAATTCCGGTATTTTAAAAATTCATAGGCATCTTCATGAGTAGTGGTGGTCTGCGCTTGCTTAGTAATTCTGCAGATTCAGTTCAACCTCTGAAAGTTCTCTTCTGAATGAATCAGTAAACTAAATATCAATTGTCTGAAGCCTTCTTGTGACTATATAGGTGGGACAACTGGGTAAATTCTTGCATTTGAATAAAAATGGAAGAGTGCTCTGTATTGTGGGTAGATCTCTGTTCATAGTCATATGAAGATGAAGCAGTTGCAAATGAAGATTGAATTCCCTGAAATATGAAATTGTCCAAAGCCATGGACTCTCTTCCTTTGCTCAAGAATTCTGTCTGTGGTGCAAAGCTGTTGCAGCGGTGGTATAAATACCTTGTGGAAGGCAGGCAGACAAACAAGTCAGTCTATCAGATAGGATTTAGATGGTATCGCACAGTTTGTAAACCCTGGAATATGAGACAAATATCCCACATAAATCTTTTTAAGAATGATGGAGACTATTTGGAGGTATCTTATGAATACTCTTTCGTGTTTGTCTTGTGAAGCTTTCAGACAACTTTCTATGTCCGTGGGTCAACCAGCTTTTATGTAGTTCAGGTACTTCCTTGCAGTTCCTTCTGATTTCCTTGCTCTTTCCTTGTGGGGCAAATATGTATTGGTTTCAGTGTTTCTCCTTCTTAATGTTCTCATTGCCCTCTGTCCTGAGGCAGGGTGAAGAGGTGTCAATTGGTTTACTGTGTAAACATGTTTATGACTTTGCAATGGAAAATATTTCAGACGTGCTTCAGATAATCAATTCCTAACAATGATTTGTGATATCATTTTTCTTCATACAGTCTGCTGCTGTGAAAGACATTTTGAAGGACCAGGAAAGCAGAAAAGGCCTGATTGCTGCTATATGTGCAGGTGGGTTAACAAGGTGTCCTGCTTTATAAAGCATTTGGATGTTTTGAAGGAGCATGCAGACATTTTCCTTGTCTTAGAAATTTGTGTTCCTGTAATTTAGTAGCAGGGATTTGTACTATATGTGCACCCATCAGCATCAGAATTTTTTATAAATTTAATAGCAAAGAAATCTGTAAAATAATTGCGAACACTTATCGTGCAAGTTCTGCTTGGTTCCCAGTTCTTTCCAGTCAGTTGCATTACTGTCTTTAAAATAAAAAGCGAAAGGTAATGTGCTAGGATTTTTTTACAAAATATATGCTTATTCTGATGATCTTTCTGCAAGGACACAGCACTGGCAGAATATCATTGCTGTAAATTTATCTCACATAACTATTCCTGCCCTTTAGCTTCAGAAAGAAGGCCATACATATAGAGTTACAGTCTCCCCCTTCCTCATCTGAGTCATAGCAAAAGATGGACTTGGTTTGAGGAGAGGTTGTCTGCTTACATATTCTGCACAGCTGGGTATCCAGGTCATTACTTTGTAAGGTATGTATGTAAAAAAGCAAGATGAACAATTGCCAGTACTCCCAACTGATCTAAGAGGCTGGCCTAGGACCCAAAGCTGAGGATGAGGAGGGTGGCAATGAGTGCATAAAAGGCCGTCTAACAGAGTATGTTTGTAGAGTGGATTTTCATTTTTGTTTTCTTGTATGTTGCTGGGGCTTTTTTTTGCTTTTATTCTTCAGCGAGGTGATAGATATGCAGAGTTGTGAACATTCTTGTACTTGGCAATGATAGTCTTCTCTTATCTGTATCTCTTACAGAACAATCCAAATTCATGGTTGCCCACTAAAAGCTTTTGCTGGTAATCAGAGTGGTTAATTTCTTTAGGTATAATATTCTTAGAGCTCTTTCCAGCTCAACACAAAGGAGGTTGTTTCCTGGACTAAATCCAAAATGAGACAAATGCACAGAACTGAAACTCAGATGAGGGAAATCTTGCCTTCATTTTCTTTTGGAATTCCCATAAGGATTTCCTATCAAATGACAACACTTCTTGACACAAACTCAACTCAGGCTAAGAAGGAAGTATGAAAAGAAAAGAGGAAAACTGTTAAAACCAAAAACTTAACAGTTAGCCCATGGTCTGTCCAAAATACTGTTTGGCACACGCTTGCGACATGCAGAGACTTGCTCAAATGAAGTTCTACTTGGTACATCTCTAAAGTCAGGATTTAACAAGGTTGTAAAGTAATTGTAGCTAGTTAATGTTCAGACTGAAATGCAGACCTTTTGTTTCTTAGCGTCAAGCAGTTTTAAATAAAATGTATTATGTGGAAGTGAAATGACCATTGTCCTCCACTCGTTCCAAGGCAGCACAGTCATGGTAGGACAGTGTGGGAGCTGCAATTGAATGCGAGAGATTATACAGCTTGGTTCTTTTTGAGGCTTTTTGCTTCAGAGATGGGGCTGGCATCAGTTTTTATAAAAAGTAGTCTGTCCACAGTGAGCTTTGGACCCTTGAGAGCCTAATGCCTGAATATATGTTCTTAGAAGTGTTTCTAGCAGAAGACAGTTCCTCACTGGTGCAACTTTTTGTCCTTACAGGTCCTACTGCCCTTCTGGCACATGGGATAGGGTTTGGAAGCAAAGTCACAACACATCCTTTGGCCAAAGATAAAATGATGAATGGAGGTATGTAATGACTTTTATGTTTCTCTCCAAACCCTTCTCAGATTTTTTTTTGTTTACCTGAAACCACAATTTAAAGAAAGGAAGATAGCTTTTGTATCTTACTTTGTCTCTTTGAATTTCCTTAATGCTTTCTTGAATGTAATCAAAATCCAACTGAATATGCTAAGACTGTATTTCTAAGCCTATTTCACCTATTTAATAAACAGGGCTGTATTAACATTCTCATCCTTGGGGAAAATACACTGCTGCTGTCATGCTAGGAGCATTTATTGCCTTATCTTCTCGAGGCTGAGCCATCATCTCTTGCCCTTTTGGTTCTTTGCCTCAGTGGTCCAAGCAGCAAACCCCAGGAGCACCTTTCATGATCTCCTGTGAATAGGGCTTTGGTTCTGTGAGCAGCTGATGGATCCACAGTTCTTTCTCCTACCTAAGGGAAGTGGTGGTGAAATGCTATGAAGTCATTCTGTGAACATTAATGAGTCTGAAGGTGAGCAGGAGATGGCAGGGTTCTTCCAATTTCTTCTGCATGTAATTGGCAGAAAAGAAATTTGTGAATAGCTCCACAAAAGCAGTCTGACTTCCAAAAATAAACTCACAGGAACTGACAGGGAGAATGAGTGCTTCTTAATGAGCTTGTAGAATCAGAGGTGCATTCTCATACTATGTGAATGGAGCTACCAGAGCTCCCTGCAGGCCCTTTTCTTCCCTGAGGGCTGCAGGCAGTCGTGGGATGCTTGGAGACAGGCTGGGCCCACACGGGTGGCTGAGGTGCCTTTGGCAGGTAACCTCTGCTCCTCAGCAGAGCCTGTGGCAGGTGAGTCTGTGCTCTGTGGCAGCTGTGGGCACTGTCCTGGAGACTGACCCTCTTTCTGTTGTGTGTCCCCCCCCCAGCACACTACAGCTACTCTGAGAGCCGCGTGGAGAAAGACGGGAACATCCTCACCAGCCGCGGGCCTGGGACCAGCTTTGAGTTTGGATTGGCCATTGTTGAAACGCTGATGGGGAAGGAAGTGGCCGAACAGGTGAAGGCACCTCTAATACTGAAAGAGTGAAACCCTGGTGTGGGACAGGAAGTAGGACAAATTTAGATAGAGAGTTTTATCCTCTGTAGAATAACTGTAAGCTGTACTGTTGTAAATACAATTTAATTTTGGGTGAAATTAGCAACTGTACTTACCTTAACTGGGATACCGTAACAAACCAAAGGTCTTTATCTCTGGAAAAAGATCGTTAGCAAAAAGCTTCATCACAAAAAAGTAGCCAGCGTCTAATAGTCTTAGTTAAGAGAACTCTTGGATGGCATTTAAAAATCACACATGGAAAAATGTTTGCTGAGTAAATAAAAATGAAGCGGCCCTGCTGGTGTGTTGGTACTTCATGTGTTTTCTCCCAACCCAGACCTACGAATCCATTTTGCCACCGTGGCTATCCATGTACTGTTCAAAACAACGTCTGTTTAGATTCTCGCACAGTGTGAGCTGAAATGAGCGCTGGAAAAAGCTCCCTAGGGAGGGCGTCAGGGCCCCAGGCCTGTCAGTGTTCAAGAAGCATTTGGGCAACACTTCTCAGCTATATGGTTTAACTTTTAGGTTGCCCTCTGTGGAGTCAGGAGTTGGTTTTGATGACCTTTGTTAGTCTCTTCCAACTCAGGATATTCTATGATTCAATGACATAGATTATTAAGTTGTAACTTAGAATTAGTTAAAACAATGTTTAGTTTTTTCTGTACAAATAAGGCAAATAACTAGTATTAATTCTAAGACAGTGTGGGACTAAATTAAAAGTGTGAATATACGTACCTTGCCAAGCACCTTAGAGTTCCTACAAGTTGAACATGATACCTTGAAATTTGTCTTCTGTATAAATGATTGCAGATCCATTGAGCTATTTGAGCAGCTAATAATCAGCATAAATCAGGAAGGTTGGATTTGGTAGCATACCACCAGTAGCAGTGCTTCTTTCTGCTTACTATAAATCAGGACTTGCTACAAGCCTAGCTTAAGTGAGCATATGTCATTTTAGAGGAGTTGCTGGGCATGTCTCTGGAAGAAGTAGTGGGGCTATATTCCCATGGGCATTAAGAATTTGGCATCAGTTTTTGTCTTTGCTGCCTTTCTTTTACCAAATAATTCTGCTGTTACCTGGCTCTGTCAGCCATCATGCTTTACAAGATGGCTCCTCATTGGACTCTGAAGTTACCACAGCATCTGGAGATCTGGCTCTGCATACATCTGAAGTACATAATCTGAACTTTAAAAAATTGCTGCATAGGGGCCTTTATGATTGCTTATTTTAATGGGAAACAAGTTCATTCTCAACTACTTCATTTTGGTAATAAAATACATGGATACTTTTGCAAATTTAGAATTTAAAAATGTCTCTGTGTTGCTAATATCTACTGGAAGAACTGCTTCAGCTGTATGCTCTGCCTCTTAATTTGTTTAGGAAATATGTTTCTTTAGCTTTTAAATATGCTCAAGATATGCAAAAAATTGTAATCTATGTAAGATTGGACATGTTTGTGTGGTAAATCCGCACGTCTAACTGGTATTGCTGTGCAAATGTAAACCAAATGATGGAAAGATTCTTTGTCCTAGATACTGGAATAATTACTTTGTAAATGGGCATGATTCAGAATACAGGAAAAACTGTGCATTCCTGGGTTGCAGTACTGCTTTGTAGAATTAGAAGGAAAATACTTCCATGCTTGTTTTGTTTTTAGGCTTCCAGAAATATTTCATAAAGAAGTGGCCAAAAATTTGATTATAAATTTCTATTTTTTATTCCAAGGCTGGGATAGTTCAGTTTACAGCAATGAGGTTTTCAATGTGTATATTTGGGCTTTCCCACTCCCATTAAAATGGTAATAGGAAAAACACTCAGAAAAATGAGCTGAGCCCATTAATACATCTGATTAATTTGCAGATTCTTCAACTTTGTTCAGCAAAGGACTCGGTAAATGAAATATGGTAGTGCTGCTTGCACCACAGTTAGTTACCTTCATAAAGCTGACTGTTCTTAACCTTTTACATTGCAGATGTTCAGCAAACATGAATTTACATGGGTTCTCTCTGCTAAGGTGTCATTAAGTTGGTTTTTCTGTTAGGATAAGTATATGAACCAAGATTAGGCTAATTTTCCTCTTAGGGTAAGCGTTAAGAAGGAATTTGCTGATTTGAGGGGAAAAAAATGCCTTCCAATTTGTGAAATGCCTTTTTCCTCTCTCTTTTTCCATTTCATACAGTATTTCTTTTTTTTACAGATCTCTTTTCCTAAAATCCCCCATCTGAACAATGAGGTACTTTTCTGTTCAGTGTTTCATGTACACTAGGAACTTTGTGCCTTTTTATTATTGGCAAGTGTTAGTTTTAAACTAAGTCTGTGTTAATTCGGTATATGCTGCCACTGAACTCAGCTTAAACTGAAGGGAATGCATCCACACTTCTCTAGCTGGCATTTACCATTTTGTTTCCTGACAGCTGAAAGATTTTGGGGTTGTTTGTTTTCCTGATGAAAAGGGTAGTCAATCAGCATCTGCTGTATGTCTCATATCATCTCTCAAGAATAGGGTGGTTTTTTTTTCCTCTCGATTCTGGTGGTTCTGTGGGCTTGAATGCATAGTGGAAAGTGAGTTCTCTTACAGAATTGAGAAGTATCGTATGGCTTAGAAACAGGAATGTACACAAGATGGCATAGATGCTAGTGCCAGCAGTGAATACTTGCAATGATGCATTTATCTGTGCTGACTTTACTCATGAATGCATCTGATGTGTTAGTTGCTTTTCCCTGGTGTTTTGTAAAGGAGTGCTTTACCTTCCTTTTCATTGTGCAGAAGGGAAATGAACACTTGTAGTAGGAAACCAGGAATAATGCAGCTCTAGGCTCCTGTATGGGCTCAAAGAGACACAGGCTTTGCTAGTAACTTCCAAATAAATCCCCTGCAGCAAAATCAAGAGGATTTTTTTTTTCCTCCTTCCTCTTTGGAGAACTACAGAATATTACCAACTTTAACATAATTTAAAAAAAAAAAAGGAAAGAGTTACTGCCAGGTGCCAAGGGTGATGTTCTCCAGCCAGTGCCAGTTCTGTGCTGATTGCCTGTAGTGAGGAGAACAGATGGGGCCCTGGTGGCCTCACCACCCCACCTCCCCCTTCTTTCAACAGGCATTTTCTTAGGCCATGAAGAGGAGTTGGAGGCTTTTGCCTCTCTAGCTTTGGGTCTTGGCTGCTTATGCATGAATTTGCACAGAGCCTGTGGGGAGGGAATATTCAGTCTCATGGAGTTCCCCAGGGCCACAGCCAGCAAGCCCTGCCTGCATCCTGCTGTACTGCTAGAGAAAATGGGATCCTGCACTTGTGTTGCACTGGTCACTCCCTTGCACTTGAATGGCCCAATATAAAGCTCAGGTGTTAAATTGTGGACTGAACTGCTTGTAAAACAGCCGCCTTACTCATCATACTGCTTCAGGGCATGCAATAGCATCCTGTCTTATTATGGAGAATGCTTTTGATCGAGTTGGTCCAGATGACGGGAGAAGCGTGGCCTGCGAGAAGCAGCATGTCCAGAGCACCCTGCAATGGCTTGTTCAGTTGTTGGCAGCCTGAAAGGCCGAGCAATCTCGAGCTAACTCCTGTGCGCAGTGTTGCGTTACCTCAAGCTCGGATTGGACTGCTGGCTGTGCCTGCTGTCTCTGTCTCAGTGGAGTGGTAGTCTGCTCCTCCAATGGAAAAGTTGCTTGGGGAGTAATGGGGTCCTTGGCCATTCCCACAGAACAATACTATTGTGTATTGCATCCAGCACTGGCCATCATGTGATTGATAAAACCTATAGAAGATAATGGTCCACGTTGTCACTCCTCACCCTTAACAACATGCATGTTTAGACTGTCAGTCTTTAACAAAACACTAGCATTAAACCATTTAACTTGAAGTTAGGAACCAACCAGTTCATCCTTACTTCAGGCTAGCCCTTCATCTTCAGAGTCTCATTATAGGTCTCCATTAGCCCCTGTATGAAGCAGGAGCTCCCTGGTGCTCACCTCACTGACATGCATTTTTAAAAGTGTGTCTCAGATGGGGCTGTCTGTCCCTGTGGCTTTTAACGAAGCAACAACTTCAGTTGGTTGTTTTTTTTCAGCATGTTGAAAAGATGCTCTGGAAAGACAACCCTCCTTCTGACTAGCAAAATCAGTTTAGGCTATTTGAATCCCATGAGCAACAGAATGTGTCAGAGTGTGTGCTGTAATCTCTACCCTGGGTTGTTAGAGGCCTCTGCATCACCATGTGCCTATTGCTGTGCTGGTGCTATGTACATCCTGCATCTCAACAGCACAGTCCCAATTCGAATTGCTTAAACTCTTAAGTGTTGGGGTGTGCAACTGGGATGCAGGAAAACTTTTCTTGAATAACTTGTCAACAGGACATGTGACAAATGAAGTCACCAAGTGCAACCTAGTATGGTTGGAGTCTCATGTTTCCTCTGGATCTTGCCTAACAGCTAGTAAATCACAATACAGGGATTGCAAGGCAATGAGTAACCTTGCCATTTGCTTGTGTCTCCCTTGCACCTTGCCATGCAGCAGTTGGACTCAACATGACATAAGCTGATATGGTCCTTAGCGAGAACTTCCTGCAAGCTGGTAAGTGCCCCAAGAGTCTTATGGCTAAAGACTGCTCAGTGTATAGCGTTGGTTGTGTGTTCCAGTTGGCTTCCAAAAGGGCACTCAGTAGTGCTGACACTGCCCTTGAAAAGTTGTTGTGAATAATAAACATATTAACAGAGGTAAAATAAATATTATAGGTAAGGGGAACATGTGTCTGTCACCTGGGTAGGTGGTGGGCAGGAGATCATTCTTCTGGGTCAGGCCTGATGATCCTGTGCTTGATCCAGAGACTTTGTGCATGGATGGCCTCTTAGTGTGTTATTATGATAGCTCAATGTGATTAGTTACTAGCATCCTCAAGCAGATTCAAGGTGGTGATGGTGGGGTAATCTGCCATGGTTTTTCATGGCACCATATTTGCGCTTTTTTTCCTTTGTGGCTTTCACATGCTAATAATTGGTGGACGATAGTGTTAATCTTCAGCAAGAAGCTGCAGCTTTTCAACATAGAAGCATCTCTGAATCACTTTGCAAGGAAATGAATAGTAGTCCTGGTTCCCATGTTTCAGTGGCATGACACTTAAAATTTGGAGTACCTAATACCTTTTCCAAAATTAACCACAACTGGGATCAAGGTGCACCCCAATATATAAATAATATAGCAACAGTCTATGAGCAATCACAGGTGTGGCTTCCATTTATGATTCAGAAAAAATAATGAGCTCTGTGGATGAAAATAGGCATTTGGGCAGGGATTATGCAAGGCCTGAATTATGATGCAGGATGGGTGGGGATAACACCTCTTTCAGTTTACAAATGCTAATCACAAGCTCAGCAGCCAGAAATCTCTGCAGCACTATTTAGCGAATATTAATAAGTATAATTAAACTTTGTGTGCTAGATTTTCAGTGCCAAAGAGCTATGTGAAATGCAAAGTACGCTATATGTTTTTGGTTTTAAATGAAAATAAGCTGCTTTAGAAGAAAGCTAACAGGAAATTAAAAGATTAAACTACTCCAAAAACAAAAGTTTACCCCAGGAACACTCAGTACACACAAAGAAAATGAATAGGCTACCTAACTACAGAGAGCCTACAAGCAGATAAAATGAGGGTTTACCTCCATCTCCAATTTCCTTCTTGACATAATCTAGAGAGTATGTATTTAGCATACAGCTTGTAATAATATTAAAAGTGTTTATAAGGGCCACAGTCTGTAATCATGAGTTTGAAGGGTGGGAATTCTACCATGACTGATCTGGCCATCACCTTAACCTTGAATTCCTGACAAGACTTGGGCTGAACACCATCAGCAATTACTCCCTACTGTAATAACTGCCCTTACAAAATTGGTGTCTTTGTCCTGGACTAGAAGGATGCTTTCCTTTATCATGTCAAACTTAACACTTCACTCAGACTGTTTAAAAACTAAATCAAGGCTGCAGCTGGAGTAAATGCAGTCTTGGTGGGTGCTCTTCTGCAGTTTCAGAATGGTAGTAATTGTGCCTATTGCAGTCTGGGAGTGAATGGAAAACTCCTAGTGACAGCAGCAACAATCAGTAATTTTAAATGACTGCAGATTTAATTATGTCGTCAATCTGCATGCTTCCGAATCAGGTTTAATTTCTGTTTTTTCTCTTACAATGCAAAAGAAGCTGATGATCAGCTACAGCTCTGTGTTACTTAGTGACTTTGTCTGTTTAAGAGCAAGTTAATATAGTGAAGTTAAGCTAACGGGTTTTTCAAGTCACCTGGTACTAACACAGCCTCTTCCTTTCAGGAAAAGGTATACTGAGGCAAACATCCTGTCCTTTAGTTACAGCTGGACTCTGCTTCTCTAGGTTGATTTGCTAGTCTGAAACTCACCAAGTGAGGGGTGTTTTGCCAACACCAGAGCAGCCAAGCAGCACTTACCAACACCAACCCTTACACAGGGTGAATATGACAAATGCTTCTGCTGTCACTTGGTACTTAGAGTGTGCTTTTGCTTGTGCAGTTTTGAGCCTGAGGGAGAGGTCACCCACACCCTCCCCTCCCCCTTCTCACCCACTTTGCTGGCAACCACATCTCATTGAGGTCTATTCAGTGATACTGGGTTCACAGTGGGGCTGCCCTGGATCCAGCCCTCTGGAGTTCGCTGCAGTACAACCCCCTTTGCCTCAGCACAGCTGCTACCTCCTGGGACTCAGGAGCCCTCACCAGCATGGCTGGGTGGTTCCCAACAGGGCCGCTGAGAGCAGTGTGAGCAGTATATATGGCCTGCTTCTTGAATAAGGAAGCTGTGAGAGACATTGCTTTTCCATAGATGCACATTTTTCTTCCCTGCTTTAACACTTGACTCTCCAAATTTCAGTTTATCAAGTTGTAACTTCTTTGAAGTGTGATTATTCCAGTCAAATCTAGCTGGCAAGGGTCTTTGTCCTCAGAGGCAAAGCTATCAGGCCTTGCCCAGGTGAGCCCAAACTCTGAATATTCAAACGTGATCAGATTGTTGCAAAAGCATGTTGTGTCCTGACAAGTCTTATCATGTGCCAGGGGACAAGCAGAGAAATGTCTTCTGGCCAGAACTTGCAAAGCTTCCCCCACAGCTCTACAGCCTTAATTACTCACTTGGAAAATGAAATACAATTTTTGGGTCATGCAAACTTTGTTCCCCAATGCACAGGAATCTGGTGTCTTAAGAAGCAAGGCTTCTACCTGCCTTTGTCAGTGACCCCCTTAATGTCACACAGAGGGAATCACTGAATTGTGGACCAAGTCCTCAATGAAACCTTATTATTATGGATTTTTAAAGATTAAATGGCCAAGTTACTTAAATAGTATAAGACTTGCCTATAAGTTACTTTCCTTTTACTCAAGAGGTATGTCAGCTCTGTAACCTGTTTGAATGTCCTGCTCATAGCCAAGCAGTTCAGTTACTATGTTCAATTCAGGTTCTGTCTGTTTTACTTCAGTTGTACTAAACGTAGTTTCTTGCTTAACTTCTGAAATGAGCCTTAACATCATGCTGTAATTCAGCTGACACAAAGCACATGGTAAGAAAACATCACTACAGTAAGAGTTGTTTTTTTTTAATACTCAGGACTGAGTAGAAAATACCAACTCTCAGGAAAAGAGTATGCAATTCTTTTTTCTAGGAGAGAAAGTAATGGAGGTTAGGTTAAAAGTCTTCAACATTTTAGGAATTGCAGGAAAGGTTATGTAAGACCATTCAAAAGCACGAGTTTTGTAATGGTTTTAAGCTTTTCAGCACTATAAATATGAAAATAGCTTGTACTCAGAAGCAGATCAAGTAAAAAATCTGCTGCTGCTACATTAGCAGTTTTTTAGGGAACCTTTACTGCTAACGGAAGTGAAAATATGTGCTAGCAGGCAGGGCTGGAGAAATTCTAACAAATACCCCATTTTGTACCAGGTATTTTGGCTAAAAGGGGTGGGTTCAAGTACCAGGAATGGAGTGGGACCCAGAGGCAAAAGCTAGGAGAGATTTACAGGGCAGCTACTTGGGTTTAGACTGAGTTCTACTGGAATGACAACTACCGAGTCTCTGCTGACTCTCACAGTCTACAACAAAACAGGTGCAGCTGAGCAGTGTTGATCTGTTTGCTGTAGCAGTGATGGTGTAACTGAGAAGGTATGTTATTTCACAGTCCCAGGGTTAAAACTGCTCATATTTAAGGGGAAGGTTACAAGTATAAATTTTACTTTTTCCACCTTAGAAAAATCTGGTTCTGGAAGCAGAACTTTCAGTAGGCTGAGTATTCCAATCGACAGCCTTGCACAGGATTAGGTAGTTTATGTTTTGAAGGCCAATCTGCATGTTCTTAGCAGTGTTGCAGCACAGCTGCAAGTGTTTAAGCGCCTTTATAATTGAAGCTTAGTAATCTTCCCATCTGTAAAAGCTAAGTGATTAGCCATTACTGAAAAACTGCATCTGACGTTTTTCCCATACAGTATAATTCCAAGGATGGTAACCTGCTTTATACTGAAATAAGCCCACTGACAGAACTGTTCAGACTGCTAGATCAAGGCAAGTATTTACCTACATACACAGCTTGAAGATCAAAGTTGTGTGATGCTTCTTATCTTCAGTAACCTTATCCATGGCTTGCATACTACAGTGGAATACACTTGTTTTGTGGTAAGTATTCACAATTTCTTTCCCCTTCTAACCATGCTATCTATACTCAAAGTTTTTTCATCCTCAGAATATAAGTAGTTTACTTTCAGTGACCCTTAATGTACAATTTAGTTATTTTTTTTACCAGGTGAGAAACTGAAGAGAGGAACACTCCTTGCCTCTCTTTTCTGTATGATAGTGGCTAACATGCTATGGGTAACTCTAGAAAAAAACCAAAGTCATTCATGTTAGGCCAGATAACTTAATCTCACAGAATCTTTTATTGCCAGCACAAAACTATAGACAACATGCTACCAGGCAGTAACGAGGCATTAAAATTAACAGTGTGCAATGTGAGTTATTGAACACTTCTGCAGCAGTCTTAATTCTAATTTAATGCAAGGTGAATTCAACATTTGTTGTATATTTAACATTACTGACTTTGAACTTTGCAGTAAATGCAGAACTCCAATGCACAATTGCATGTACTATTCAATAAAGCAAAATCCAAAATGTATCATAAATATTTTATAACTTTATTAAACTCAAGACATGACAATATTCAAAATACAAAGTGAATTATTTTTTATTCAATACTGTACATGATGCAGAAATATCAGTGCATTTCTATAGCATGTATTTCACCTTCATTTAGTTTGTACTAAAACAAATAAAAAGTAAGCTTTAAAATAGCTCAAACATCTCATTCAGCAGTTTAAACTGTAAACAGCTTGTTTACTTCTGTTAGGGGGAACACATTCATCTTCTGTACCCCCATTAATGAGCACCCTTTCTCTTGTGCTTTTCTGTAAGGGGATAAATGTAACCAAAATGAGCATGAGAAACTGCTAATGTGGCACCTCAGTGAACTTCAGTGGATGGCTGAGGCACAGTGAAGAAAAAATAAACAGCAAGAAGCAGCATTAAAGCAGCAGGAGACGGGACTGACACTGTTCATAAATGGAATCATGTTTTTCCCTCATACCCTCCTCCTCCTCCCCTAAAATACTGAACAGAAACCAAAACACAAGACCAGCTTGTGCTGTGTTTCTGTATTTAATACAGTCAGAATTTCAGACTCTAGGTGAGCACACAGTTGTTACTGCCTACCTGACAGCAACCGTGTGGCTGCTCAGGACACTCTCACACGTATCTAGGATCCAGCAGGAAAAGAGCAGCAGCAGAGGCTTAGCAATAGCTGGTCCAAGTCTCTTCTAGGAAAAACTGCAAAACTGAGCCAAGTGTGTCTAGCAAGTGAATCCACAAAACCAACTCACTTTAAAAGTCTATTAGCATCAAATTAATTTGTAAAATAGATTAAACTTTCAAAATGTGCTTCCAATATGCCTGCCAAGTCTTGAAGTGGGTATCAAATCTTGCAGTTACCTTCTTATCAGGCTGACATAGCCTAGTCAAAGAGAACAGAGTCTGTTCTCAGTACGGTTACTGTATAAAAGAAATTTTGGAAAATACCCAATACAAAAAGTGTACTGCATTACTTGGTCTGTTGTCTGCTTTATAAGTGACTCATCAGCAAAGCTCGATTTTAATTTTTTTTTTTGATAATGTGACTACCAAATACGTTCATCTAGGTAGCATACAACTGGCCAGCTGTGACTACTATCCCTCCATGTTTCTTTGTACGGGAACTTTGTAGGTTTTCAGCTTACATACCTAGACAAACAAAAAGAGTCTTAAGAAACATATCGAATATATGCAGCATAAGAGGACTTTACGATCCACTTTCCAGTTCTCAGAGGTCAAACTGCTCCTACTTCATTATCTGAGAACCATAAGAACTTTGTAACATGATAAAGTTCAGCTCCATCCTGAACAACTGAGCTGGGACTGCCTGTGCTCCCAGAAACTACGGGGAAACCACGTAAGACAGGTGTTTTCGTTTCAGGTGACCACCTATGTCCATTCTGGGTTTTGAGTCCAGTTTTGTTGGAGCTGAGGTGGCTGTGCAGTCACCAGACCAGGACTGAACCTCAGTGTTAGAGCTCCTTTCTTCTGCTTCTCTGAAGAATTTCTCATACTTGTCCAAATATGGAGGCCTTTCAGGTAGCAGATAGTAGTGTGTTGAACTGGCCTTCTTACCATTTTCAATAATTGGAAGAATGCAAGGGACCCTGTTTGAAGATCCTTCACTATTTTGTCTTTGTAGAGCTTTGCTGCTGACATACTTAGGATCAGGTGCAAAACTCTGGGTGGGGGGCATAACCCCATTGAGGTATGATGGGAGGCTTTTGGGACTCGGGGTACGGGAATTGCTGTGTGACAGAGGTTCTCTTGGGGGTACTTTTGGAGGCCTGTCTTCATCGCTGTACGCGCTAGAAGCAACTTCTGCTGACCACCTTCTGTAGTCTGGTTTGAGCGCCCTTGGAGGTATGGGAACCCTTGGTGGAATCTCTGGTTTATCTTCATCAGAGGTTGGAGAAGACCTGTTTAAGTGTCCAGATAGTCTTACTATTGGTTTATTAAGAGATCCAGCTGGCCCAGAATGGGACCTTCGCAAGCGTCGATGCAGCTGCTGTGGAGGAGGGTAAATACTGGATATGTATACATTTAGGCTTTGTGTAGGGTTGGAATCTTCTGGTTTTGGTCCTGCTGGAGTATCAAAGTATGCATAGTTGATCTGTCCACAGCCCCTAAAGCTCCGCCGACTTGGAGCACTGGCTTTAAAAGGAGGAAGTTCATAATCTTCTAACAAAAAGTCAGTATCTGAGCTAGTCAGGAATTCCACTTCTTTGTCAACCTCATCTGAAGCAAGGTCTTCAGAAATAGGTAGAGGGGGTAGAGGCCTGGAGCTACGATCATTGGAAGATGCAGACAGAAATTGAATTGGTCCATTTTTTATTGCCATGTGAGGAGGTGTTTCTTCAGAAACACAGCTCATGGTTAATGACAGTTTACTAAAGCCAGGAACGAGATGGTCTTCATATCTTGAAACTGTCGGTTCACTTTTGGGACTTACAGGAAGTGGACTGGATTTCTGAGATGGGTCTTGGATGCAACTTTCAGCAATGTGGTCATTCATGGAAGCCTGGTTGGAAGAGTGCCCTAAAAAGGTGAAAAATTCTTAGAGACACTTTTCTAAGTAACACTTTAGCACATGACTTTACCACTGCATATTTAATTCCTTCTAACGCAACAGTAAGTAGTGTCTGTTTAATGACTACAGTAGTGAAATGTAGGTATTACAGATCTCTTCTGGTCATGGATTTATGCTTTAGTTAAGATAGCAGCAGATTACTTTATTGTTTCAGGCCAGTGCTCCAGTTAAATGAGGTAGTTCAAGAGACCTCATGCATAAGCAAGAGAGAGCTACAGCTACAAAGATCTCAGCATAGGACTTCAACAGAACAAGTGCTATTTTAGTAAATGGTTTTTCTGTCAGAAGTGTAATGGCAACTCGAAGGCATCATAAGTACAAGGAAAAGGTGTGTCGGAGTGTTTTTGTTTGTTTGAACTTCATCATGTTATTTAAAAGTGGGTTTTTTGGTTGGACTTGAATAGGAGCGTTTTCTTGAAATGCTCCGTTCTGGCACCGGGGGGCGCCCGTCGCAGCCAGGGACGGGCCCGGAGACAGACAATCCACCGCACTTCTAAACACTCGTGTGTCAGTCTTTTATACTCACCAATGGATGGCAAATGCTGCTCTGTCGATGGACCTAAATTATATGCCACTGCTATAGGGTCCACATTAAAGAAAGTACTAAAAAAAAAGAAAAAAAAAAAGCCTTCACTGTAAACAAACCATAGGTCTGTCACCAAATACAAGTATTCATCATACTCATTTTATATACTTGAAGATGCAACAGATTAAAATTTTAGCCTCACTCACTTTTCAAATCCACTGTGGCTACCCCAGCAGGTTTTCAAACTCCCCATGCCTTGACTAGTGTGAAGAAATCCGGTTTTTAATGGGACTCTCATCTCCTGAGCAGCAACTCCTGCAGTTGACATTGTACAGCGTTCTCTGGTGATGTCTCACGACCTTAGATATTCAGTACTTGACAGGTTTCCTGCGGTTTTCATTCCCTTCAACAGAGAAGACATAAATATCAGAAATGCAAATCTGATGATTGCATCTCTCATCTGAAATTTCAGTATTCAAATAATTAAACAGCTCGGTAGAAAGGCCTTCTGTCCTACTTGCCAATAGAAAAACCTGACCAAACTTCTTGCTTTGAGTCTATCTGTAAAACTGAAGTAAAAAATAGGTAAGTTCTCTCAGAGAATTACACTGTATAGAAAAAACCCCACGTTCAGTAAAGCTATTGATATATAGCAACTGTGCATCAACAACACTTCAGTTCTTGTATGTAAACTACTAGTTATTAATACAAAAAAGGCTTTTAAAAAGTTTTCTAGAACAATCTATTTAACTTTCTAATTGCTATCTATCTTTAGTTTTATCTTTTTGCTGAAGAGTTTATAGTTTCCACTGTAGCCAACAAATAACAGCCTAGTCTGTTGTTAAGTATTACCTTCCATAGCCTTTGCTCCAATAAACAGAATTAGTGACTACTTGAACTGGAATTCTAAGACTTCTTTTATATAAAGCAGTAAGCATTAAGATACTTTAAAACAGCCTCAAGTCTTCTAGCTATTTCAAACAAATCGGAAATCTAGTGATTCGAAATAATCGCCACTGAAACCATACTGCTGCATTCAGATCTATTTTGAACGTGTGAACAATGCTTTATCTGGCCCTTTTACAACAGAAAAAATGTGTTGGCAATTACTATATATTGAGTAAGTAATCAGAGTCTAAGGAACAAACTGACTCACTTGGCTTTGCTTAGGAAATTCAGAAAGGATTATTGGGGAGGGGAAGGGGCAGTGTAAAATTAGTCAGCATCATGAAGGCAGGAAAAATATAGTTTCAGTGTGAACTCCATTTCTTCAAAAGTGCTTCAGTCTTCCTAAGTGCCATAATCGATGCATAACTAGGCCAGACAAGCAGAGTAACTGGAAACCCATTCTGTGCAAATGAGCAGCACACGAGTGTGAGATCAAGAATGCTTCATTACTGCATAGTGTCCATTTTCTTTAGAAAATATAATTTGATGTTATTTATGGTTAAGTTCAGATCCTTAAATTTTTAAGGAGGCAGGATTGGGACAGCAGTTACACTGAGAATTGTTGATATTTATATCTTCATGACTGACTTTTGTAAATTTTACTGGTTTTTAAAGCCAATTACTAGAATATAATACATACTATTCGGCTTTAGTAAGAGTGTGCTGTCTAAAATACAGAGTTTGTACTCCTCAATTACGTTACATGTCTCCCTCTTAAGATACTATGTCTTCAAACAAGCTTATGCATGTTTTAAAATATAAGCAACAACTCTCTTAGACTCCACTGAGAAAGTAACTAGGTGGTTTATTGAAAGAATACTACCTCTCTTGATAGTCCTAGCTTAAGGCACTCGGGATAGTTTCATAACTCTGAAATGTCAAGGCAGATCACCTTCTGTGAATTCGCAAAGAGGTTATTTTTAGAATGAAGCAAGTTGTATGGCTGCAAAAATTGTCTGTATGTTTAAAAAATAAAGACTGATTGAAACAAGTGAAAATTACCTTTTCCTAGAGTATGTAAATATATGTCATTTTAGATGTTAACCTTAGCATTCCAGAGGGATATCAGAGAGGTGATTGTGCAACCATCAGTCTTGAGAGCTGAGATTTATACAGCATTTGGGAAGCTGACATAGTAATTATCTGCAGTGGTTTTGGCATGGGAACTGGTGGAGGTTGGGCCTCTTAATAAGCCCTGCAAGGGTTGTATGTTAACACAGCACAATACACGTGCTCTCAAACTACAGCAGTTGTTCCCCCTGTCTGATTTTTTATATTTTAATCAATGTCTTGCTCATGGTCTTGTCAGGTCTTGCACATGTGCTGAAGTGGAGTACTATCATTTGCTGCCTGATCAGTGTTTTGTACCAGTGATTTTTTTTTACTTGTAACTTGCATTTGACTTCAGAAATACCGAAATAGACAGTAGGCATTAACCTTAAGCTCACTTATTCATTCTCCTTCATTTCTTTTGCAGATTTGTTGCTATGGGATAGGATCTGAGGCATAAAAAATCATTGCTCAATACAGTGTGAGCTGATAAAATGGATGTTTTATTTGCAAGTTACATTAACATGTTAAGAAGTAATTTTAGAATTGGTGCTATATGTGTATTATGCTGCTTAAGTCATTTTGACAAATGGGATCCTCTAGTGTTCTGCTCCCCCATAAACAATGGTTCTGCTTGTACTTACAGAACTATGTTATTGCTTCCTGGGGCTGTATGTTTATATTTAGTTTCATGATGAAAATCTGCAATTCCTATTACCAGGAAGGGTCCAATTTAACTGCGTTATACAAAGCACACTCTAAAATGTTTCACTAAATGGGGATGGAATACAGCAATTTGCTGTACAGATTTCTGAATGCCCGTAAAAAATTTTGGACAGGTTTTATAAAGGCAACACTCTTGAAGAGAAGCTGAGATATGTCTTGTAAGAAATGGGAAAGAGGGAAAGGAAAAAAAAGTAAGACCTACTTACCCCTTCTGGGAGGGGAAGAAATGTGTCTACCTTAAATCCACAACCTATTTTTGCTCACCTTGCCACCACATTATCTTTAACAAATCTCAGAAGCAATTCACAGGAGGAGGGGCACATTTTTGCACTACAAGTCATCCACTCCAGCTAGCTGTTCCTTATTTGACAAGGTGATGTAATTTCCTTTTTCTCCTTTGACTTTCTATTTAACATAAGTACCTGAGATAGAGGTATCCCTTTTAATATTTAAGCATTTCAGGCTTCCAATTGGACTTTAAAAGCTTAAGAGCTGTTAACATACTTTCTGGAACTCCATATACTTAAAAAAAAAAAAAACCTAAAAATTTCTGGTTCTCTAGTTCTCGTATCATCCCTTAAGTACTTCTGTCTGTGCAACTAGATGAATGCTGAGTAACTGACACCTAGCAGAAACAGCCTCGTGAGAAGGTTAGTTTAAATCTACTAATAAATAATTAGATCTTATTTACTATGCATCAAACCTCCATAGTGCAGGTCAGTATTCCTGAGTCACAGGCCAAATCATGCCCTGATACGGGCCTCAGAAGATTTTTCCATTTATAGGTATTATATTCTTTACAGTTATTATATAAATGAATTGCATTCTTAACTTCCAGATACTTTTCTACACATTCTGCCAGCCAGAAACAGACCATTCTGTTGCAAAGAATTTAAGACTATGATCACTTAGTAACTGCTCAAATCATAGGTGACTGCAAATAAAACTAATTCTACGGGTATACTCCAGACAAATCGACTTAACAGCAGACAAATGATGTATTTAGATTGTAAGTCAGCTAGTTTGAAATACATTCAAAGAACCACAGTTCATCAAGGAGTTTAAGTTCACTTAAAATTTGGGCTACCATTTCGCAGTCCTGCACAGCAAATGGGAGGAACCTGTAAATCGCCAGTAGAAAACTAATAATTAAATAGCAAGACAATTGCCTTGCCTCTGTTTGTCAGATTTCAGATGCATGCTTAAGGTATGGTACTTCACCCTCCTGAAAATTTTAATGTGAATACAGACAGCTTACATTCAGGAAATAAAAATTCCTTTATAGCTGACTCAGAGTCATAACCATAGTGTTAGACACAGTGTGATAACTTTTAATTCTGTTTTCCACTGCAGAGAAGTGGAACTGTTTTCCTCTGAAATAATTCTTATACTGCAGAGGATGACAAAGGGCTTCACCAAGGACATATTCCCCTTCTCAAAAGATAGGTTTCTATTTTAAAAAGGAAAATAGAAAATTATCCCACATAGGTAAAGAAAACTAGGTCTGTGCATAAAGTAATAAAGGTAAATTGAGCAGTTTAACTAGATTATAAATGCAATTCACAAATGCTTTTCACCTGTCATTCCAGTATAACAAACATTCAAATATTCCCAAAATGACCACAGATCTTGCCCCCAGAGCCTTTTCTATCCAGTTTATTAATATGTAATGAGGTATTGTTATCTTTAGATCAAGTATAATAAACTTTTTCTTATTGTTTCAGAATACTGCACAGGCCCCTTAGTCTGTGCACTAGTGACAGGAGACCACTGAAGTCTCCAGAGCCCCCCGGCCTGCTCGCTCTGCGTGTCACAGGCTCTGCGCGTCACAGGCTCGAGAGACGCACGGTCAGTACTGGAAGGGTACAGCGATGTCTCCAGATTTACCATCACAGACTGGCTATTTTAGAAAATCGAGGATAACTGTGTAATGGGGTGGTAAGTCACAAAGAAATGTTTATTCCAAATTAAGCCATCCTAAATTAGAGTGCGAAGCACAGAGTTCAAGCCCAGAATGCGGTCCTCTGTTACTCCCAGGAGCGAGACGAGCACTGATACTGTTTCGGGTCAGGAAGAAAACGCGTGGCACGCCACGCTGATTTCCAAGAATGTGGTTACGGGCTTCGCTGACCCCGGGCGGGTCCCATCCCCCCTAGAGGGACTCCTGCCGCGGTAGCGCGCCCAATCCCACCGCGGCGAGCACGGCGGCGGTCACACCCGACATCCCCCCCGGCAGACCCCCGTGGGTGAACGACGCCGCGGCGGGTCTGGCCTCGGTGGCCCCCCCAACCCCACCCCGGCAGCACAAGGGCACCAAACGCGCTCCCGCTCCTCCCGCGCGCGGCCCGGGCCGGGGCCGCCGCCACCCACCGGCCCCGCCGGCGTGGGCCGCGCCGCGACTCCGTGCCCGGGGCCCGGCCAACTCCGGCGCCGCGACCCGCCCGACCCGCGTGTGCCGCCGATGGCCGCCCAACCCACCAGCCACGGCCCCCGCTCCTCTCGCCAGCGGCGGGGCCCGGCGCGGCACGGAAGGGGCGACCCCGAGCCGCGGCCAAGCGGCCCCGGTGCGCGGGCACGGGGCCGGGGGGCGCCGCCGCCATGTGACTGCGGGGCGCGGGCGGTGCCGCCGGGGCCGTCACTCACCCCGACAGTGTCGCGCAGCTCCGCGCGGCCGCCAGCGCCACACGCATGCGCCGCGACTGCGCCCGGTCACTGCCGCGGCGCGCGCCGGCCACCGCCCTTATACCGGGGGGCGGAGCCACCGGTGACCCCGCCCGACGCCCGTCGCTTTTGTCAGGAAAAGCCTTAAAGGGGCCGCGGCCGCGCGGGGCGATGGCGGCGTTGAGGTGTGTTGTGTAGCCCTGCTGGGAGCGGGGGCTGTAGCGGTCCCCGGCGGCAGTCTTGGCCCCGGCAGCGCTGCTCCGGCCGCCTACGGGCTCAGCGAGAGCAATGTTCGCCAGGCGGGCTCCGCGTGCGGCTGGAGAACCGCTGGGGACCGCGGCGAGCCCAGAAGCTCGCGCTCGGTCCCGCAGAGCGGCGAGTGGCGAGGCGGCAGCGCCCGCCCAGCAGAGGCTGCTGTGGCAGCGCTGTCCCTGCGGCGGCTGTTCCACCGAGCAAACGGAGTCCTTCCTGCCCCGGCCGTCTGTTTGGCTTTCCCTGGTCGATTTTTCAGGGGAACTGCCCGCTGCCAGCCGCCCGCCGCCTCCGTGTCTCACTGGGTCCCCGTGTCCTCGGGGATGGCGGCAGTTACTGGTTCCGTTGCGCCCCTGGCCTGTCCGGGTCCCGTTCCCAGCGCAGGTGTCAGGGCAGCTCACTCCCGCTCAGCTGCTGCTCTGCGCGAAGCCTCGCGAGCAGTTCCGCGGGAAGTGGCCCCGCGCGGGCAGCAGGGGGCGCTCGCTGGCCCGACCCGGCCAGCACGGGCGGTCCCGGGGCGCGCGGCCCGGACCGTGAGGGAGGTGCGGCTGAGGAAAGGAAGGAGGAGAGCAGACAAGTGCAGGTTTGTGGTTTCGATGAACTGGGGCACACTGTTAACTAATGGTGAGACTTCACTGTGGTTTTTATTCTGGGCACATGCTGGTGATGGTGGCTTGCGCTGAACTGTACCTGCTCAAAGACTTCTTCCAAGTACTTTGCTATACTTCTGTTGATCTGGACTTGAAGACTGCGACTTATTGTTTCTGTGGATAACCTGTGTATGCTTATCTTAAGTTTAAATTGTCCTGTTTGTATATATGTGTTTAGGAGAAAGTAGTCCTTTTTTCTTTTTTTTCTTTTAATTCTGGTCTGTTGATGTACATACACACCGATAGTGCAAATAGCCCTGGATGTTATAATGAATGGATATAAAGGACAAAGTTGTCTTAAAAATGTCTTACACAAACTGTTGACTTCAGTAGGACGAACTCCTGCAGTGCCTCCATGGTGGAACATGAGGAATAATAGATGTTTGGCTTTTTTAGTTATTTATGCCTGAGAATTTTTGATCCAGGAAGAGGTCTTTCTGACATTCCCTGCAGATGTTACCCAGTGGTCCCTGTACTTCTATCAGCAGTCCAGGTTTTATTCCGTTAGATAACTTAGGAGTTAGTTCATGTGCATGTAATAGTATGGAATTTTTCTCTCTTACTGTTAAATAGCTTTACCTATGGCCTTTTTTCCCTAAAACCCCACTGCCTTAAGTTTCTCATTGTTCTACTGATGAAAATGTTTGGTAATGGTGTCACAATAGTTTCTGTTCTGAGTGGAGGACAGAGGAAATTGAATTCTGCACCGACAGTTACATTCCCATTTCTCACCTTTCTTTGCAACCACCTCACAGTTCCGTAGGCATGTGTAAACCACTTTTTGCAATTTGCTAAGTGTCCCAAAGACTAACTTCTAAGTAATCTTGGACACTCTGATTGGTTAATACTAGTTAATAACAAGTTTGCTAAAAAAAGCCAGCTCGGGTAGTATTAAAAGATGCTTTAAACCTCTATTGTACCCAGTTCTGGAGATGGATAGCAGACTGATCTGTATTTAATAAATGAAATGTCTGAATTCTATGAAAAAAAGAATAGCATGGACTTTCATTCATGATACTACCTTTCATTCAAGGATTCTCTTTGCAGAAGGGAATCCTAGAGATACTGGATGTCCTTTGATGAAAGTTGTCCTATTTCTGGCTTCCTTTGCAGCCTAAACCTTTTCACTGATCTCAGTCCCCTTGATACTTCCTGTTTTAAACACTTAAATTTTTCATTTGCTGCTTCTGTTTGTTTTGAGAGAAGAAAAGCATATGTGTAAGCAGCAGCTGGAGAAGAAAAAGGCAGAGTCTCTTTAGGAAGATAGAAAATTACAAAAGTAAAATTTCATACTGAAAGACTAAATGGAAAACAATAGATATTTATTTTTAATATAAAATGTCAGCTAGAGCTCCTGTACAGTCATTCTTTAGATGGCTGTGGTTTTTTTTTTTTTGTAAGCCCACTTCCATAAACAACAACTTTTTTTTACTGTAGGTGCTGCTGTATTATTGCTTAATTGTACTTATTTCTGGTAGATGTTCTTTAGCAGGAAGCTTGGGGGTTTTTTTTCAATGCTTTCTGGTAAGCACATAAGGGGCCTCAGTCCCAGCCCAGGTGGCGCAAGAGTGACTGCCAGAGTGGCTCCTGGATGGTCAGACAGGGAAGTTTCCTTAAGATCAGGCTATAGCATTTTACCTTTAATAGCTAAAAATGATAAAACAAGCCACAGCAAAAGGCACAAAGAAACAAGGAGCTGACTGCTACCATTCTTTCCAATCCTGGTGAAGCCTACCATCCAAATATGACTGTAAAAGACTGATGACTTCTAAGCTTACCAATACAAATACACAACAGCTATAGATGCGGACAATATTTAGTTATTTTTCAAGAGTTCCTGTTTGGTCCTGACAAACAAGATTTGGCCACAACAATCCACGAATCTCGTCTTGGCAATGCAACACGGTGTGCCTGGAGATTGACTCAGTGGGCGTTGGGCTGCAGCAGTCTGTGCTGCAGTACATCAGATCACCCAGGACTGGCTCCTTCCACAGTCAGCCTATCTGATCTAATTTAATTACCTTACCTTGGTGTCTTTGCTAAGTAATTAATAAACTTTACCTTGTGCAAGGACCAGTTCAGAAGCCCCTATGAGGTAGGGTACAACAGCTCAAGTGGAGCACTATGCTATACTATTCACATGGCCTCTAGTTGTTTTGAAGAGACACCTCAACCTGCAAAACACTGTGTGAATGCATCCAATAGTTGGCAGGCCACTTAGCTTTGTCATAAAGACAACATCTATCTATGTAGTGAGATGAGCACAACAGAAAAAGAACACTGAAAAAGAAAAAACGTGGTAGACAAAGGTAAGTCTGTTCTTGTGAAGGATGAAAAGGGACTTCAGCAATGCTGCAGACCCTAACACTGCACATGGGTAGATTCCAAGACATTCTCCCAAACTGTCATTATGCTCAACACTACCCTTGTGTGAGATACTGTGCCTGAAGGGCATAAAAACACAGCTGAGCCAGTCAGCTGATAGCAAGCCCTCTGGCTGTGTAAGAAAGGAGATGGGATGCAACAGGGTAGACTGGGATTTGAGTCAGCTCCTCTGCTGATGTGCCCAGCATCCTGTTCCAGTGGAACACCTCTCACTGCCCTAAAAGCATACAATCTAACGGACTAAGTGAGCTCTGGGTATTTCACCACTAAAGCTTGGCTTCCTGATGACCAGTTTACATGCACAGTTCACATGCCTGAGAGCAAGAATGAACTCAGTTTGGGAGGACCGCATTACAATGTCTCTACAGCAGCAGGACGGATGTAACATTTCTGCAAGGCATTCAAATATTACAGAATGGATGGTAAAAAACAGATGTGGCTGTGGCCATTTCTGGGAAACAAAAGTGTGAACAACCAGCTATTTTTAATTTATCGAGTTCCATTCCAGTCTAAGCTGCTACAGACTGTGTTGATATTTGTGTCCTTTTTTGATCTCTTCCCTCACTCAGCTTATGCTTATGTGCTGAAAAAATCTGAGCACATGATTACCCCATCCAGGCAACATGCCTTTGAAATGGCTTTTTAATCTAGACTCTCCACTCCCTGACAGACTGAATTTTGCAGTATGTCTGTATTTGCTGTCTAGACACTTGAATATGCTAACCTCTAATTTAGCTCTCCTTTACTGACCCATGAATTTCCTCCCTGCTGTGGGTCTTCTGGCTAAACTGGAAATGCAACACACTCATTCTGCCCTATACCTGGCTGGTGCAACTGCATTCATACAAATCTGACCAGTGAAGTATGTACATGTTCCTCATTTACAGAAATGAGGAATCCTTACACTAAAAGTTTTGTAGCACTCTCCTAACCCTGGTCCCTTCTTTGCGGTCTCCAAACTCTCAATACTTCTGTGTTGAAATTTAAGAAATTTACACAAGGGATAATTAAGCTGTGAAATTTCTTGGTTTTAAGTACATTACAGAATAATTCATGGGAATTTTGAGCAATTAAATAGCTTGAGTTTTTAGTACATATTTAATTACTTAAATTATATGGTGTTTGTTCTGTCATGAGTATCACCTTCTAAGTGTGAATGTCTTAGTCAAATATGTAACCTTTAGTCAGCTTGGAGGCATTTGATGTTTATATTTTTAGTAAGGATTTGTGGTAATGAGGTGGAGCTGTTGAAAGTAGATATGAACAATAAAGTATGATCGAACTGAGTTTGCTGTTGAGCTTAAAATATGGAGAGAAAAAAAGTATTTCTGTTGTTTGGCTGGAAATAGCTCTACAGGGAGAGCAGTGTGGAAGGGTCTAGGTGGTGAGGCTGCACCTGCGTGGCCTGGGACATGGCCAAAACCCTAAATCCTCAGCTCTAGAAATTGCTGTCATCTTGAGGCCGCACTCTCTTCCACCCTCTGCAGGGTCACTGCGGATTTGGGTGCTGGTATTTGTGGAGGGAAACGCCTTCTCTTCCTTCTGGGATCTGCTGAGTGTGTTTCTGGGCTCAGGGCAGAGCACACAGTCCCCAGTGAGTCCCTGCTGCAGCTTGTGTGACCTACTCATGCAGCCCACAGCACCTGCAGACTTTGCTGGGAAGGGGCTGGGAGGTGGCAGTGACAGGGGAGGTGGCCTTGGCATGGAAACGCCTCTCTTGTCCTGTTCCTGGATTGCTGTGTGTTTGTTCTCTCTCCATTGCCTGTGCTTCCTCCTTTGCCATTCCTACATGCTCATGAACACAGGAAAAATAATTTTCTTTGTAATTTAGCTCCTGGGAATCCTATCCCTGATAAACTTTAGCATTTCCAGGAAGTCATAGGTACTTCTCTTTAAAATATAATGAGTTTGTCTTTGTTTTCTCCTTCTCTAATTGGCGCTTTCCATTCTAATAAACCAACACCCACAAACTATGCAGCCACATGATCTTTTCAGGTAATACAAATCGTCATTTCCAGTTCAATAGACTCAGTTAATTGTGCAAACCTGCAACACACCCATAAAGTAGCTATCAGGTTTGTTATGCAATGATGAATCATGAAGGAAATGTGGAGTGTAATTAAATATAGTGATGCAAAGATAGTAGTATGAAGCCAAAATCAAAGTATAAGTGATAATCATCTGTATTAAATGTTTGTTTCTGCATGTTGTTTTCAGAAATTACTTAAATTATAAGTTATCTGGCTGCTGCACACATGCTTGGCATATGTTTTGACAAGTTAAAAAATGACCTGCAAACCTGTAAATAAGCTGAACCAAATCTGCTATCAAAATAGTCTTTTGAGGAAAGAAAGGTATGTGGCTCAATCTCAGACTTGGCATGCAGGCGCTTTCTAATTCTGGTGTGATTTCCCAGGTATTCTGGTCTTGTTGGAACCAATAGTTTCAAAGTAAAGCCTCCATGAAGCTTTTGTTATTAAATGATTTCTAGTAATACAGGCCTTTTTTCCAAGTTACTTTACTTTTCCACACTCTAGCAGGGAAAGATGCCGTCTGTATATTGATGGAGAACTTTAGGCTTACATAGAGGACAGGTTTTTTGCTGATGGGTTAATGATTTCTCTTAAATACTCTTTTTATAACTTTGAAAATAAGCATCACACACAGAAATGCTCACATGCGGAGACCTGGCGGCACATTACTCTGTAAATATATTATTTTGTCTTTTTCCCAAGCTGCTCACTGTATATGCAAGTATTTACTTATTTACTTGCCTAACATACACAACTAATGCTGATTCTAACCTCTGGCACAGTTGTGGTAAGTATGTTAAGAATCGTTTTTCTTGTCTGTCAGATGGTACTGTGTTCCAGTGCAGCAGCTGACAGCAGTTCAGCAGCATTGTCTCCTGAGTCAGGTGGCTGGCTCCCAAAAGGCAGCCCACATTTCAATGGAAAAGAAAGATAATCCAGAAAGATGTGTAGTGAAAGTAACATCCTTTCTGAATCTTGTGTGTGCGTGTGAATATAGAGACAGTGCACTAACTGAAGTTCTGAATATGAGTCTTTTGTTTGGCTGTGAATCCAATTCCATTTGTGTGTGGGAATAAACATAACATGAGAAATGCCCCTATGGGTCAGACCAACAGTCCATCTAGGCCAGTAATCGAACTCCTGTCGGAGCAATAGGAAAGTCTACTTTGAGGAAAGCTTGCAAGCCTAGTTGCTTTTGTGGTCCAGTCCTCCTGTGCTCCCTCAGGAGCCACAGCTGTCCCTGCCTGGTCCTGTATTTTCTGGCTACAGATCAGTTTTTCCATGCATTTGTCTGGTCCCATTTTGAACCTGCTGAGAGTGGCTGCCTCCACAGCTGCTGGTGGTGGTAGCAGGATCTGTGAGTTTCCTGCTCACAGGTGTTAAGAAATGTTTTCTTTTATCCGCTCTAACCCAATTTGCCGCTATTTTCTTCAGGAGCCCCTGCTTCTCCAATTACAGGATCTGGCTTGTTTAACGTCTTTATGAGTTTTGTTAACCTGGCTCATAATCTTCCAGTCTCCTGTACCCTTTCTCTGCTCCTGATGGAAATTGCAGCCCTGTTGGTCTCTCCTCACAAGCTCCTGTTCCTTTCATTTTTGGCTGCTGCCCCAACTTGAGCCACTGGTGTAGGTCTGTTGGGCATGACTTGGCTGTCTCTTTTCTGAGTTGTAACTGCTAGTTCTCAGTTCAGCATTGCATGGGCCTGGCTTACATTGATTTTCCATTAGAGGCATTAGCTTGTGTTATCTGCATTGAAGCTCCTCTGCTTCCTAAAGCAAGCAGAGGCCATAGGAGTTACTTTCTCTGCAATGTAGAGTAGTCAATGTATTGACTTTAAAATGTTAACACCATTCCTATCAAGTTGATGTACACTGATAGTTTTGATGTATATTTTGCTTTTACAGAAATTTCTCTGAGAAATGGCAACAGCCATTGCTTTTTTGTAATTATTGTGTTATTGGTTGGAAGGAAAGAAAATTAATTTATTTACTTTTTTGTTCAACTCCTTCAAGTATAAAAGTATATACCTCTGCTAGAGGGAGCAGCCAGCTGATTACTTTGAAGTACAGTGCGTTAGGATGCTGTTCCCTCTGCTGGGGTGGAGCACCAGGGCTTCTCAAGTGCTGAGCGGGACCATGGCTGCCGGATTTCAACAGTCAGCAAGTCAGATGTTTTCAGACTTTTTAGTTTTCTTTCTGGGCAAATTTCCAGGAGCTGGTAGAGGATAGGCTTTATGATTTAAGGCTTGGAGGTTCTTAGAATGAGTTGATTATGGGTTATTTTAAAACAAACACACAGTCTAAGGAACGCATGGCTTTAAGCAGTGTGTGTTTCAGTGAAGTCACCAATAAAGGTGCCCCTTCAGGGCAATGTGAGCTCATGGTGGCTCTGAGGGACTGGTCCAGCATGGCCTGTGTCTCCATGTCCAAGGAAGGAGGAGGAGGAAGAGGGCCTGGAGTATGGAAGCCAATCATCAGCCTATTATCTGTGACAGATCACTAGAGCCAACTGCTGAATCCCTAACAGATGGTGGACAAAAGGTGAAGGTTTCTCTGCCCCATTTCTAATGTGTTTTATTTCCGTGTTTGCTAGTGGCTTCTGTTGGAAGCAGTACACAGGTATGGAATTGTGTAAGGTGTTCTGTATTATATAAAACAAATCATGTTTGTTGTAAACCAAAATTTATAGTAGAACATTAGAACACATTGCCAGGTAGGGTTAAACTGGTTTTTGAGTAGGCAACCCTACTGTAGGGTGCTCAAGAAGAATAATATTGGCAAGCGTCCCAGGGATAGTGCCTTCCCTACCTGTTTGCTTGCTAAGGAATTGCTGGTGGTACCTGGCACATCTCCTAGTGCCCTTCAATACATGCTTTGAAATTGCCATGCATAGTTAGGACAAATTAGACTCAGCCTAGTTAAATGAGCTTATTTTAAGCTTTCCCTTTGACTCTCTGATGTTGCATGGATAGCGGAAGTCTCCACCTGTATTGGTCTGTAATTCACTTCAATACCAGGTGGCTGGGCCAGACTGGAGCAGGGCTTTGCATCTTGCCTCAGAGCTCCAGGATGCTGTGATTCTCCAGGTATTTTTGCTATATGGCATTTTCAGAAGCCACTTTGCTTGTTTTAAAATGGGGATGCCTAAGAATATTCTATGCCATAAAAGTTATGTTAAGCGTATTTAATAACTTTAATTTACAGTTTCTTGGAAATTACTGCAACTGTTCCATTGCTATCCGTACTTGAGAGAAGTTGGAGCAGCTTGCTTGTACATCAGATTTTGGTGGCTTGCATTTATTTTGTAAAGAAGATATCAACAAGGTTATTTGGCAAGCAAGTGAGCAGGAAGAAGTGTCACGAGAGTCATTATTTCTTGGTGTCAAAGTGAAAGGGTTGACTTGATAGTTTGTCCTGATAGCTGAGTAACTCTGAGTCACCTGAAGTAAGACTTGACTGCTGTAGTCAAGGTAGCTGGGATATCCCAGTCTGTGATCTTTTTTGTTGTCCTTGAAATCCTTTTCCCCTTGGGTGGGGGTGGGGAAGCAGTCTGTCAGGACTTTCCTCACATTACGATTAATCCACTTGGAATTCCTTCAGGGATGGCTTACACAGCTGGAGTACATCTGCCATCTGCAGTTCTGTAGAAATTAGCACATGCCACGGGAGTGGTGGTAGTATTGTCTCACAGTAGAAGTTGTGGCTTCATCTGCACTGCTATGTCTGGTAGTCTCCAGAGCAGGAACTAAAAATGAAGTATTTGCTGTTCATGGTGTCTGCTTATGAGAGATTTTTTGTGACACCCTGGGGAATGCTTTGGAACGAAAAAGAATGGACTCCAGTGCTGCTTGTGGATGCAGTTACCTGCAGAGTGGAAAAGTGCTGGGCATCCTTCATCTTGCACCAAGGAATTCGATACAGAAAAGGTGACATGGGATCTGTCTTTGCATGCACCTCCAGGCATCCTTATTGCTGAGAAGTTTTAAGGAGTAAACTGATGAGAGAATGAGAGCACAACATTGCAGGAGGATTTCTAAGCAAAAGGCAGAAAGCTGTTTGAAGCGTAGGGCATGCTGTGTTGAAGGTGAGAAGTCAAGGGCGAACAAAAGGAATGAGGAGGCAAGTAGGAGTCAGATGAGAGCAGGGGTTTGAGAAGATGAGTATGCCACTATGAAAGTTAGAAAACTAAAGGAGGAAGTTGTCAGAAGAATTTCTGTGGTTGAAAAGACCATTTTATCAGCAGCAGCTGGATGTGTGTAAAGGGGAGGACTTCCTCACAGTGAAGCAGTCTAGCATTAAAACCAGCAGCTCAGAGGGGTTGTGCAGTCCCTGCGCAACTTGGAGGGTTTCAAGACCAGACTGAATCAAGCCCTGAGCAACTTGGTCTGACCTAATAGCTGGTGATCCTTCCTGGAGATCTATCATTGTCATACAATCCAATTTGTTCTAAGCACAAGAAGACAGAAAGCTTTAGGAGCACCTTTGACCAGCCTGCTCAAATTCCATTTTTCCAGATGTGACCCAACCCAGAATACATGTGCATTGTTTGCTTCTATGATAGTTAAAACCAGCACAATGTTTACCTTTTCAAAAGTTCCCTTTTAAAAATGCTAGCATGATGAATTGCATGTATTATTGTAAGGGGTTTTTTATGGCAGATGAAGCTCTCTTAAAATTTCTTCCCAAATATAGGAAGATGATATCTTCCCAAATAAGGAGCTAAGGGCAGAAAGTCCTGAACAGCTGCCGTGTTTAAAGACAATGAGTTTCCCAACTGCCAGACCCAGCTGCTGATAATGTGTCCCAGGAATTTGTTTGAACACTTAGTTTAACTTTTATTTTTTTTAGTCAGCTAGCTGTGGCATGGCTGAAGAAATGTTTATAAACATCTTAAGTTACCACGAAGTTGCAGGATTCTCTGTCTGGAAATAAGTCTGTTCAAACAGCCTGGATTTCTATGTATGTGTAATCCTGCAGACTCTTACTTGGACAAATAGTAGGAGAGAAAAGGACATTGTTCACTTGGCTGTTGTTTGAGGTTGAGTCAGGAAGGGTGGAACAGAGCGAGCAGTTGGCCAAAGGTGAGAGTGCTGCTGAGCCCCTCCCGACACAGGTTGGAGGCTCTTGGCACAGCAGCCTCTGGCCCTGGGGATGCTGGGGAGACTGAGCGCTTGCAAGACACAGCCCAGCATCTGACTCAGAGTTTGGAAGGGACTGGGCTAGTTGTAGTTGCTGCAGAGTGGTGCATTAGGCATGCTCAAATGGAAAGTGAAATAAAAAGCTGTATATGAAGGGATCTTTGTTTCTAAGATGTCAAAAGAGCTGAAATGCATTCTGGCAATCTGGGAGGGAAAAGGTTAAGCCACAATACTGCATGTAGTGTCACAGTTACAACCTCACCTGGGCCTCTGGCCAACAAAGCCGGTATTTCAGGTTGGATAGGATTCAGAAGAGGCTACTCCTCTTCTTAAGTATGTTAGATCTGGCTGCTGTCTCTGAAGAAACTAGACTGCAAAAAAAAAAAAAAAAAAGAGAGAAAAGCTGAGCCTAGGTGTCACCTTCAATGCTGCTTTTCTGTGGAAACAGGGAAAATGCAGCTGTACTTCTTCTGTGTTTAACTGACTGAGAGAGATCATGCCATGGGAATTCTTCAAGGCTGCTGCAAATTTGGCTTAGATGGGTTCCAAGGCACTGCCAGCCTTCTGAGGACCCTCACTCCAGTTCTATCAGAGGGGGCAGTCCACAGGTGCTTTGTGTTGGTAGGAGTGCTGAGCAGTCTGCCCACAGTCTTATGCAAAGGATTACTCCAGTCTCATACTACCTGTAACCTCGCAATTCTTACTTTCATTTGGCTGGGTTCTTGCAGTACTGTGTATTTAAAGCACCATTATAAGTAGTTAGAGAAATTTCCTTCAGTACAGTAAGCCTTTGTGGGTAGGAGGGCAGCTTGTATCTTACCTGTAGTGAAGCTGTTCTCTAAAACTCACATTAGAGAATTTCTTAAGTACTGAAATTTCTAGTTATGATTGATCCTGTCTCACCAGCAGTCCTCTCCTGTGGTCACCTGTTGATTGTCCTTGCTGAAAGATTAATTTTTCCCAGTGGTAAAGCTACTACCTCAGACATTGGCCCAGGTTATGAAGTGGGAGCTGTTAAGAGGCTCTGATGTAAGTGGTGGTTGTGATTTTTCCATATCAGAGAGAGGCATTGGAGCCAAGGGGATCACTTAGAGTACAGTGGGTGTTGGCCTTTTTGGCTGAAAGTGATGGGGAATTGCACAAAGGAAGTTTGATAACCAGGTTAGCTCTCTCTCTGTGAGGAAAGAAAACAACTTAGTATTTGCTGAATTCTAACATAAACATTTATGTTATCTATTACATGTAGGGTTTTTTGTTTTTGTTTTTTTTTTTACATCCTTCTTTAAGGAAGTTGGTATTGAGACCTCCCTTAGGCAAGACACAGAAATAGATGTATTCTTTTTTTTGGTCCAGAATATCTACTCCTGTATTGCTACTAGCAATGGAGAGACTACCTCTTTCTGTTCTTATGCAATTACTGCCATTATTCCTTGTGGTGCTGTTAGGAATTTAGAGCAGTTACTTGCATTGAGCTCAGCACAAAACTTCTGGAGTTGTCACAGCAGGCAGTTCAAGATTGCTTTGCAGCTTTCCCTTGCTGTGATGAATGTGTTAAATTTCAGAAATGTCCTTACCTCGTGGACTCTTTTGTATTTAGTCTTCCATAGAATCAGTAAGGTGATTTTCATCACTCCAGCCTCTGCTTGCCAGGTGTTTCTTATCATACCAAAATATGTGCAGTGCTTGCCATGTGCAAACTTGTGTCTGAGTGTGTTAATCAGAAGAAAAGGAAAAAACCCTTTGTGGCTGATTCCTCTGCTTGGAATGCTGAAAGCTGGAACGCTTACTGAGCCACTAGTGGTTCTGGTGACAAACCATTTCTGCTTCTTACTGAGCTAAGAGACTAAGGAAATGGAGAACTTCTGTAAGGAATAATCAGTGTGAGGTTAATGTGTCATCTGTTGTTTTGTTGAAAGTTGACATGGCAAGGTGTGCTTCTAATATTTGCCTCCTCCAATGCTTCCTGAATTGCATTCATGCCTATAAAGGACCAGCAGTGCAAAGATCCTGAGCTGATTTTTATGAAGCTGAAACACTGTCAGGCTAACTGTCTGCATCCTTAAGGATAAGAAAATGGAAGTCCACAAAGCTGCTGTTGAGGAAGAGAAATAGATTTACACAAACACGAAGAAAAATTGGAGATGATCAGTGATGGAGAGCCTAGAGTTGCCCTGTCTGAGCAGGAGGTGATGCAAATGACCCAATGTGTACTGATCAGAGGAGAATTCATAGGTCAGCTGTTTGCCCTTCTCCCTTGTTAGTCTGCTCCCACAACCTTGTCACAAACACCAGATATTAGGGCTTTGTAGAAGCTGTAGCTTCACTCATGCGACTGAGAGGATGTTGAGAACCACTGATGTCACTGCCAAGATGTCACTGCCTGTCTGAAAGAGTATGTGCAGTGCTCTAGTGAGGGTGCTTTGTTCAGTAGGGTAAGAAACTGAGATTTTTACCCATTAATATTTGTTCTTTTTTTATTTAAGCTTCTTGACCACTCTCATGTAACTGTATAAATTGTAGAAGCTAGAGAAGCATTAAACCAGGTTTGCTGTCCAAATATGCACAATTTCCCAGCTGCATAGATAACAGCAGGTTCTTTTTCTTGATTGAACATGCTAATTCCTTTTATTTCCACGGCAGATCTAAGAGATCTCTGCCTGTGTTGTTGAAAAGGTAACTCTCTGGGCTTACTGGAGCTGGTGAGTAAAACAGCGCAGCTTGCCTTGCATCCTGGTCTTGTAGGCTTTCAAGTATTTAGCTTTAAAATAAGTAAGTGCATGTTTATGTTCGAATTCAGCAAATACTAAGGTGTTTTCTGCCAGGCGTCTTTTATGAAAGCTGCTTGCAATTTTGAGTTAAATTTTTAGTAATTAGAAGTTTAAAATCTCATTATGTTTTGTATGGAGAAGAAAAGAGGAGTATTCTTGGGTCCAGAGAAGGCTTTTTTGCTTTTGGCAGACTAAGCATGAAAGGAGGAAGAAGATGGTTCTCCACTTCGAAGTGCAAGTGGTAAGTCATTTGCCGTCTGCAATATACCTTGAATTCTACATTCGGTTTGGAACTGGAGCTGAATAGGAAGAATAATTGGAAAGAAAGAAGCTGGGGTAGAATTAACAATTCTTTGCTAATATTTGTGGGTTTGAAGCAGTGGTAGAAGCAGCTTCAGCTTCTACTGTTAATCCACAATGCCTACTACTTGAAGAAGCAGCTTTCAGAAACATCTCTCAAGGTGGTAGATTTTGAAGTTTGCTTTTCTACAGAAGGACTGTCTAAGCCAGTGAAGGCTGCGTAATTGGAAAAGTGCTGTTTGTAATTTGGTGGATTTCATGAGGGATTGGAAATTAATTCTGCAGATGCAAAGCGTCTATAGGAAACATAAGACTAGACTGCTTGACTTAGACACTAAATGTCTTCAGGTGAAGATTAGCTGGATAAATATCCAATGCAGAATGCATCTGTTTTAATGGACAGAGGTATGTAAACACAGAGGAGCACAGATCAGGAGCACTAGTTGATTGGGGTTGCTCCAATGTCGTTGACGGGATCTGGTAGGGCTGTAGCCAGCATCACAGATGTGCTTGTATTATGTGCTCAGTTTGGAAGACACTGGCTTTTCATGGAAGAACATGTGGAGGAGGGTTACACAAACCTGTAGGAGATGCCAAGTTTCTTTTGTTGTGACTCACGAAGGCAGTGGCAGCCTGTACTTGCTGCTCCCTGACTAATGCAGGGGTTATTCCAGAGCGTTCAAAGAATATTGGAGGTTACTAGTTCAAAGTTTTTATGCATTACATCATTTTGTTGCAATGACTGACTCATTTGGTCAGTTTATTTGGTAAGTAGGCAGTGGTAAGTGAGGGAACTATAACAGGGTATACCTGCATTGGTTCAGCTGACAACACAGTTTGCTCTCTGTTCTAATTACTTATTGATAAGATTTATCTCCTTTCCCAGAGGCAGAGGAGGATAGCAGTACTTGCAGGCAAGTCTATGAGTCTCAAATAGAAAATCTCTTGGGCGAAGGGGGGTAGTACTTATTTTGTAGTTAAAAAAAAAATTCCATTATTTCCTGAAATCTCATTTTACATGGCTTTGTGTACAGGAAGCAATATCTGTTACCTGTAAAGCAGCATGTTGTCAGTTGCATGGAAAGGGAAAAGGACAACCTAGAAGAATTCATCTTTAGGTGTAACACGCACACTCTGGGGCACATTTGTCCCTAAAAATCTCAAATTTTTCTGAGCACAAAATTGGCATAGCATTGTCCAACTAAGACAGTTAAGGACACTTCTAATATCTTATTTTCCCCTAGCTCCTGAAGTATTTAATGAGTCCGTCAGTAGCATCAGGAACAGAACGTTGCCTGTCTTAGTAAGGAACACCTGCATCATCAGGAAGACAGTTACCTGGATATATGTTGCTAAAGGATGGGATTCTCATAGGGGAAAGCATGCCTAAGGAAGTAGGAGAATGATACTATGTTGTATTCCTCCAAATAATTTATAAATATATTCGCTTTCTCTTATATTCTAATTAGCTATCATATAAGTACTCAGAATGATGAAACTGAATGTTTGCAGATTTTCAGTAAGACTTTGAAAGAAACAGTATATAATACAAAGTGCTTTTTTTTTTGTCTTGGGCAGAACTCTTTATGTAGAATACAGCTCCATGTTGTGAGTTTGTTCTGCATTCCCACATAAGGGACAACAGACTGTAGACATAAATAAAGCCATCCAAAAAGGACTTTTATTTATTTATTTATTTATTTAATTACAAGCTTGCCCATGATGATACTACCAGCAAATGAGTTTGCTAATGCAAGGTGGCAGATCTCAAAGGGTTCAAGACTCAGGACAGATAGCTATCTCTCTTCCATACTCCTTAATGTGTTAAATCAAGAGGAATACTCCCTATTCTGAAGCAAAAAGAAACTGCCTTACTTTTAGGTTTCATTAGGACCTGATGAACTGAGTTTGATTTTGACACATAAAAATATTCCAAATGGAAAATCTTTTTTTTTGCATTATGTATATTACTTGGCATGTTTCTCTAGATTGCAATAAAGACAGCATCTCAGCAAAGCAACTATAGTTTGGAGCCTGTTGTACTGGGGGAATATTAGGTAATATAATACTGTTTCTAAAAGGCTTTAGGCTAATGAGCTGGAATACATTTAACTGGTGGGCTCTTTTCAGTCAGGAGTGGTGGACTTTACTGATCATAAGACCCACCAAAGTGACAATGATTTTTCAGTCGTAGTGACATTTGTTATGAGCGTATCTGTGTTCAAACTTGCTCATCTTTAAGGATCCTGTCCACTGCTCCTGCACAGGAATTGCCTTGCAGGGTGTAGAACTGCATTAATTCATGTGTCATGGATACACTTCTGTGGGCACATGTTCTCATGTCACCTTTGGTGTCTTCATGAGTGAGTGGAATTAGGCCTTTGTGAAAAGGGAGGGTAGAGAGAAGATTGACAATCTAGGGTCACCTGTGTTAGCAAAAAATCAGGCAAGTTAGCTTCCTTCAGATGCAATGTGGTATTAGAACTATTTTAATGTGGATTAAAGGAATTGATTTGGTTTGAACTGATATTACCAAGATGCTGTTAAGGAGTTGAAAGACTGTGGGCATTTTAGAGGCTTATCTTATCTACTTGCCTCAGGACCCATCATGCCTTTTGTTGTGTACCCATTAGCTGAAGTAGTCAAAGTCCCTGACCTCTTTGATTTGCAGTCCTTCAGCTTAGACTGTGATTTAGAAAGCTACTTTCCCTGCATGATTTTAGCTTTTGTCAGTCACAAGATCTTTCTCTCAATGTGGAGAGAAATGCTGTTGCAACTGGAGCCCAAAGCTGATTAATATACGGTTATCTGTTTCTTGCACTCTGAAAGCACTCACACCAGCAAGTTTCTCCTGCTGCAGTTTACCCCACCCCTTCTAGAAAATACCCTTTTAAAAAAAGTCTTTGTCTTCTGATTTCTGTAGTAACACAGAAGAGTGAGTCGTTTATTGCTGAAGGATTGGAACATAAGCAGTGTTTCTTTTTATGAGAGGAAAGCCCTCCCAGTTGCAAAAGTTGGGGTGAAATGATGAACATTTTTTGAGGAAGGAATATTGAAGGGTCTGCAGATAGTATTGAACACTAGTTTTGAACAGAAACATACACACGGATCCTGCCTGTGTGGTAACAACCATCATGAAATGGGAGACTATTGACTATATGTTCACCTAAAGTGAAAACCTGTGTGCTGTTCTTGCAATGAGCTGTGAGAACATCTTGAAGTGTTCGCTAAAACTTATCACTAACAAATGTAAACTTTCCCTGAGTCCAGTGTCGATTTTCAGGATTTTTTTTTATTCCTTCCCTCTTCCTTTGTCAGTTGTGTGAATACCTTTATGGTTAAGAACATGTCTTTGCTGTCTAATTTTCTCTTGTTCAAGATTGTCAGGAGCTTTGGGAAACAATAGAGAAGGAGAGAAGGATGTAGAGATTTCAGTGAGACTAGGGAAGCACAAATTGTCATAACAAGGGGAACAGTGGAGAGAAGCATCCCTGTTTGATGTACAGCAGAGATCAGATGCTGTGTCCAGATTGAGAAGCAGACACCTCGAGATCCTGCTTCTCCAGTCATCCAGGTCAGAACAGAGCATGATCTGTCTACCTGGTGGTGCACATACTCCCTTTCTGTCTATGGAAATGAAGCAGAGATGGAAATTAATTGCTAGCACATGCCAAACTCTTCCTTCAATGTAGGGTCAAGTCATGGCTGGAGCAAACATGCATTGAGACTGAGCCTGTTACAGACTTTGCTTAAACAGAGTTTAAAAAAAGGCTCTTTAGGCTGCCTTGTAGACAGCATGGGAAGGAAAAAAGTGATTAATATTTGTGAAAAAGTTTTTGTGAACGTTTTGTCTTTTGTATATTCTTGCTTTTATTGCCTAGATGTCTAAGCAGGAAGAGAGAATTCACTGTTAACACTGTGATTGAGGATATTGCATAAATGTGGATATCAGGGAACAATTTGTGGCTTTTTCAATTGTTTGTGAAGTCTGTTTTTAATGTGGGAATGCTTGAATTGTCTGCTTTCTCCTTACAGGGACCATTGAGCTTTTTCTTCCATTAGCTAGTGGAGAGGAGTATAGATAATTTACTTTCAGCAAAGGGTGACCTAGCATATCAAATGACTGTTAAGCACTGAATGTGCTTGAAGAGGGGGAGGAAAAATAAAGAGCTTTGGTTTGGTTTGGATCATTCTCAGACTTTATTTTCTGGCTCATTTTCTGAGTTTACTCCTTAACTTGGTTTATCAGAGACATGTTCCCAAAAGCTTGCTGTCTAACCAGACACAGTGACGCAGAGGTAGGCATTGTTGCTTCAAGGCTGTGATTTTTGATGAACAAATATTTCTTGCCTAAAAGGAAGACAATAACCTAAACATGAAGCATTTTGGTAGCAATTTTGCATTATGCTTTTGTCACTAGTACAGGAAGTGCCTGAGGGGAAGACAAGGCTTCTCATGGACTTTCCTGTTTTGTGCTTCCTGTGGTCAACTTAAAATACAGTCCCAAATTATGTTTAGAAAGTTTTTAAAGAGGCAAGGTTAGCAAGAAATTACTTTGAACTTTACATAGGTGGTTGAGAATCAGTGCTCTACATTTCTGTGTTATTGCTGCCTCAGTGAAACTCCCGGCTTCTTTTTGAGAACAGGGAATTTCATTGTGAAGAGCGAACTGATAACCATTATTATTTGACAGAGCTTAAAAACTTTAGTCCCAGGCTGTGGTTGGATACGCAGGAGCTGTGCAAGCTTGATCCAACAGGCACTTCTGCCAACACTGTGCCAGAGTTGGTGCGCACAGCTGTGAACCAGCAGCTTGGAGAGCTGGCCATGCTGTTGGACCTGTGTGCTGTGAAAGAAAAGCAGTGAGATGGCAGAATTTGTGTCATCGTGTACCGATTGTATATCCCTGCAGTTCTTCCCTTTGAATTTCTGCAGGTTTATGAACACACTTCTCTGCAGGTACAGACCTCGTGGGATGGGCAATGCAGAGTGAAGCATCGGATGCGTTTCTCAGGTAAGGGTGAGGGCAGTGTGGGTGAACAGGCTCTGGTCTAGTCTTGACTGCAAGTTCTGCGGAGTCACCTGGGAGTGAAGGCCAAGCCAGTCTCAGTCTCTAGCACCGCGCTGTGGTATGCAGGACTCAGCGTATTGGAACTGCTCAAGCATTCCCTTTCCTGCTTATTCATTTTGAGTCTAATGCTTTGGGCTCTCGGTTGCTGCAAACCACAAATGCTAAGGGATGGCTTTTCTACAATCTGTTTAATTTCTGAAGAGCTGATTGACAAGGTGGTTGGTATTTTCTATGTCACAATGTGTACTCCAACTCACATTGCTTATTTTCAGTTCAGTTTGCCTCCAGCTGCAAACATGCCTATGAGAGTATGAAGGTATATTTCAAAGGCATTGCTAATCCCTCATATATAGCTGTAACTGTAGCAGCTACTTTTTAAAACAGACATTCTCTGGCGATTTGTGCCAAAAGTGTAACCAGACTTGGCTGTTATACTATTAAACACCAGGGTATTTTATCAAGACTGTCACAATTTACTGCCATTGTGCTGTGGTTACTAAAAGTAAGTAAAAACATACTGTAGTAGTATCATAGTATGAACCTAGATTCCACAAACTTCAGAATCTGGAGCACTACATTCCTCCTCTGTGGTTCCTAACCATCTTTTTACAATCTGAAAAATTAATTCAAGTGTAGTTTTACTCTGATTTCATCATAGCAGAGGGGAATGGCCCCTTAATGGTTTCTGACAGATTAATAAAGAGTTTCCTTGCTGCTGATAAGAAGTAATCCCCATATGAAAACCACTACAGAATCTGTTTTATAGTTGTGCCCATGTCCTTCTGGCCTCTTCTGTGAATGCATGAATAATAAAATTAACTTCTCAGCACACAGCATAGCCATGATTGAGGAACAGCCTTTCATTTCCAGATTCCACCTACATACTATCACAAACCACTTACTATAAAGACTAGGCATTAAAGGATGAACAGGAGTAAAGCTCTAGGAAATATGAAATTTACTTTTAGCTTGCTTAGAGTGTGCACTGCAGTAAATAACTGTAGCACATGTCTAGGAATTATATACTGTTTGGATGATGTTCACTTTATAGCAGTACTTAGCATCCAGAAAGAAGTTTAACATAGATATGCCTTTATTAGTACTCAGTTAAGTTTCTGAGGGAAAAAAAGCCCAAATAAAAAAACCTCAAACAAACAAAAAACCAAACCAACCAACAGAACATAAAACCAAACAGAAACCCAAACCGAGCTAATAAGGTGCCTGAAAGCCCTTTACCAGGTGTAGGTAGTATTTTAAAAATATTTTGCCATATTCATTCCTAGGTGTCAGTAACTGATAGGTAATATTCATTTTTGTAATAAATAATTTTGAGTGTTTATGCTTGTAAACATAACAGTGTGGGGGTTTATTTACTGGTCTAACAACAGATAACTGTTATTTGCATTCAAGTGTGTGGCAATAGGCTGTTGAAAATATGTCCATCATGTGTGTATAAAAGTAAATATGGCCAGTGAAACAGTGTGTGTGTTTGTCTTCAGCACGCTGAGCCTCACCTCTCTCCTTATCATAATATATTTTTAATCAGTTGACAACAGTGCTTGTGTCACAAAGTAATCAGTCTTAGAAATAGTTTTGATCTTGAAGGAATCCTGACAAAAGACTCTGAGGTCCACATAGATAGTCTGGAATATGAGTCACTTCCTAATTCTCTGACTCATCCCCATAGATGAACAATTTTATTGACTTCTAAATAATTGCTTATGAATCATCTGAAGGACTATAAAGGAAGATGTATGGCAATCATTTTTATGCCAGTGCTTTTCTCTGACTGTGGTAGGATATTAGTGAATTGTAATCAAGGGAGAAGAGCAGTTGCATGAACATCTACAGGAGCACTGGGACCTCACAGAGAGTAGAATTCGTACAAAACCTGAAATTTCTTTGCTCTCTTTTTCTTGTTAGATTTTTTTGGCTTTGTGTTACCTTTTAATGTTAGTATTTCTTTCTTTGAATCATTAGACTGTTATTCATGTCTCGGTTATTACATCTTTGTCCACAATTTGACCCTGTAAAACTTGTCCACTTTCTTACGTCTTAACAGCAGTCTCAGCACAACAGAGTCCAGGCTGCACACCTAGGCTTTGGATCAGAGCCTGAATTTCCAGAGAGCTAGAAGTGGGATCCCTACTGCACTCTTCATTTTAATGGTGTCTGCACTGTAAGATGAGCATGAGATCTCTGTGCTCTGCAGAGGTGGGGTTTCTTCTTTACAAAATATATTTGTTTGTCTGTGCTGCTACTCCTGCATGCTCTCAAATTTCCCTTCTGAGAAGGTTCAAAAGATGAGGGGCGGTCTCCTAGTGGAGCACAGTTCATTTCTGACCACCTGTTTTTGTGAGAGCATGAGCCACTACTGTTTACTTGGTGTCATTAAGCTGTAACATTCAACTCTGAAAAGCTGTATTTACAGTCAGCCAAATGAAACACACGTATAAGTATATAAAGCAGAGGGCTCATCCCTGTGGCTTTTAGAATAAAATATGGTAGTATCTTCTAAAAACCACTGAGGATGTTTGTTCCTGTTTAAATTCTGTGTTAGCCAGGAGACTGAGATACATGCAATTCTTGAGTAAAATGGCAGATATCCAATGTTCCAAGAAATCTTGCTGACAAATTTTTTGTTGTGTCATGGTCTTATCTGAGTCACTTTGAAGAGAAATGAAATATCTTTCGTGTTGTACGTTATCTGTGGTGACACTATGAACAAAATTCTAAATCTGCTTGTATTATCTCTGTGACAGGAGGTCAGTACTTTTTTTACATATTACGAATTTATGAATGCAGTACCGTAATAGCCCTGTCGCATCTCAGTTACAAAATAAAACTGAGAGCGATTTGGTGGAATTAGAATGGAATACAGTAATATAATAATAGTAATATAGTAATATTAGTAATATAATAGCACTCTGTATCCTATTACCCATTTGCAAGTCATCAGTGATGGTGTTTCAGTCTCCAAATATAACTTAAAATGCTGTTTGGCTAGGATAGTATGTGATATAAGATAGTTTGTATAGGAAAATGTTTTCTTTGCTTACATGACAGTATTAACGTGGGAATGAAAATCCTACTGACTTGACAAAATATACCCACAGTCATATATGAACTTGGAGATTATTTGAAGACTTCTGACCATTTTGAAGTGAAAAGCCTAGTCTGTCTGATCTGGTCTGGTCTGTAAAAACCTGATCTTTGCTTAGTCACTTAGAGGAGTCAGGACTTCACTGGTACAGGTTGCTGTGAATGACAAAGCTCTTATCCAGTGACTAGAAGAGTACTTATGGCTGGAATAGCTGGCCCGGGAATGTTCCCGTCAGCTTTGTGAGGAGGAGTTATGAGTCATCTCCAGGGATTTTCTGTGCATCACTGAGTTATGTGGCCGACTGTTTATAGACTGGACAGTTTTCGAGAAATCTGTGCTTCTCCAGTCAAATCCTGTTGCTGCCTTAGGTCAATGACAGATTTTGTAGTTTCTTTAAGGAGTCTGGGGGTTGAACACATGCTTGTCATCTTGGAAGAATGTACAGGTTGCTCATCCCATGCTTTTAACCAGCTATAGAACAAGTACTATTTGCTTTGTGTGAGCAGAAGGTGGAAGGTTTGGTTAATACCTGTCTGCTCCATTAGCTGTGGTGGTGGTTTTTTGTCATTCCCTTCCTCCTCCCCAATTTGGGATTTCCCTGTGTATTCCGGAAAAGGTCTGGTGTTTTGGTTTTGAGGTTATAGTCTTTCAGGAAGCTGAAATCTCCCAGACTCTGCAGGCACACCAGTCTCTTCAGGTCCTAGAGTTATTGTTGAACCTGTGAACTGCATGCTGTGCTCAGGAAGAGAAAAAGCAGGAAGGATTTGCCTGTCCAAATATAAACTTCTGCTTTGGAGCTGGTTATCTTGGTTTCCTCATCAGTCAGTGAAGAAAAACAGGTGTTGCTGGGGTACGACCTACCCCATCCAAGGCAGTGTCTCAACAGTCATCTGGCTGCTGAGACCATCAGAAACAATGTGGTCCAAATTTCATCAAAGCAGGAGTTATTCATGCCAGGGCTAAATAATCCATGTTTTCTTTACAGGCTCAAAGCATCTTTTCCATTAGTTGAAAATTACATTATGTTTATTTGACCCATGTGTATTTCTTGACAGTAATAGATTGATTACTATTGTGACAGGTTTTCATTGTGTAATCTGTCGTTTCTTTCCCTGTGTTAATTGAACAGAGAAAGAAAATATGCATAGGTTAAGGAAGATTTTGGCTATTTTTAATGGTGTAGGTGGCCAAATGTCTGTCTGCGTGCATTCATACTTCATCAACTGAGAACAAAACTGCAGGTTATCTGTTCATAAAAAGTCAAGAATAGCAGTCTCATTCCTGTTAAACAGTTGTTCTTATTTTAACCTTCTGCTGGCAGAGTGCAGTTTCTGAAGGACTCTGAATCTGAGTAGGGTCTTCACCACTTCAAGCAGAGAGTTTTGTGTTACAGGAAACTCTGCATGGCTCTGTCTTTGCTTTAGCTCTCATTTTCGAGTGTGCCAAAAAGGATGGTATTCAAGGGTAGTCTCAAGAGAATAATCTTTCTCAATTAGCCAGGCTTGGTGAACAAATCCTGGCAATATTCCTCTTTCAGGATCTCGATAGAATACTCTGACATCTAATGTTTTTTCTAGAATATGGAAGCAGACTGGCAGAATTGCTGGAGTGTTAATTTACTACCTGGTGTCTGTCTCCTGGAGAGAAAGGAAAAAAACTGGAAAGCAGTAGTCTCCCACTGGAATCTTGGCTTGAGGTGAATAGATGAATGACAACATCTTTGTTCTGCAGTAGGGCTTGTCTGACCTTTCTTTCCTGTTGAGTTGTGAAACAACAAAGTAAACATTTAACTGAATGTGGCAGCCTGAGACAATTGGCCCTATTGTAGAATGAATGCCAGTCCCTTTACTCTGCATAAATTCTCTTTGCTTGCAATGCTAATAGAGCTGCGGTGGAAGAAAGCCAGGCCTTTCATTGGGGAAGATCCAAGTTTAAGCAGAAATACAAGTAGTGTGTGCCTTGGTCAGTGGAAGTGTCCTGGATGCAGCAGGGCTGCCGAGGATCACCCATGGTCAGAGCCCTTTCAAAAATAGCAAAGGAAATCGATTTGCAGTACTGAAATCTTCAAAGTCCTGCCATGAGGGTTGGTGGGCATGGTTGAATATGACATAATATTTTTTACTGATAGAACAATTCCAGAATGGAATTGCTGAGATGTGTTTCTTGTACAAAGAAACTTCAGACTTTTTTCCTTGATTTCATGGCACTGTCATGACTCTTCATTCCAAGCTGAGGTAGATTTCTTAGATCTGTCTCAAGTACAAGAGGTTTAAAGGTGGTATTGTAAAAATAATTTTTTGCTTCTCTAATAAAGAGCTTTACTGTAGGAGCGACTCCAGGCTTTTTTTTTTTTTTTGACATACAATAGCATTACTGCTGAACTTTTGGGTTGTCTCCAGCTTCTCCAGAAAAACTACTTGAAAACTGTCAGGATCAAAGATAGAACGTACATACATACATACATACATACATATATTTTATATATGTATATATATGAAAAAAACCCTGACCAACCAAAAAACCCTATAAGCCTCTTCTTGAAGAGTATTTAATTCAATACTTCCAAAGGCACAGTATTGGAAAAATGAAGATGATTTGATACTAGTGCTTCTTACTGTGAGGTAATTATTTTGTCATTTGAAATTTGTAAACAATGTCTGGGTTTCTTCCTGAGGATTTTATCCAGCTCACACTTGTTCTTTGCCTTCATAAGTGACTGTATAAAACTTCAGGTCTCTGTGGTGTCTGATCACAGCAGAGTATTCCATTAATATTCTCAAGATTTAAATTCTAATGATTTTCTTTTTCAAGATCCACCTGTCAGACAAGTTTTGTTACTTAAAAAATTTAGCTCTGTACAAGTTTGAAGTGTGTGTAGCTTTTCAAGCGAAGTTGCAGAAACCTTTTGGAATCTCAAAACATGAAGGCAGTACAAGAGACAGATAAAGGTCTTGCCTCCCCATGAACCTTGTACAGAGTTGCTGATACTGGGACAGGGGAAGGGGTTTGGGGTTGCAGAACTGTGTAGAGGTGGGAAGGAAATAAAAGAGAGTCTATCCTATCCTGCACCTCCTCTCCTGGAGAGGACAGAAGGTATGTACAAGCCCAGGTGTTATTCAACTTGTGATGTTTAAGGGTTTTTTTTAATCCTGTCTTTTTCCCAGTGTTCAGCAAGTCAGTCATCTGTATGTATATGCAGCTTCTCACCAGGAACAGCTGCTCTGTGCTGCCCCGAGGACCTCTACTTTGCTTTTTGTGGGACTCTTAAAAAAGCCATTTCTTTGTTCTGTCTCCTGCAGTTCTAAAAAAGAATAGCAATTTAAATATGCTATCAGATGTTTTATGTAAGCCTAAATAATGCCTTATGGACAAGAGTATTGTTCTGTTTCTTCAGTTAGCTTTACTGTTATGAAATTTTCACAGCAGCTGCAGGCATATAGGCTCAGGATGGAAAGTATCTGTTGTACAGGCTGTAACAGGACTTTCAACTGGGACGCAGACTGCCAGTTCCATAACTATAACTTAGGCTTTAAGGAAAACATTGAGTTTTTGGGAGTGGGCTTTATACTGGTCTTTTACTCTTCAAAGGTGTATAGACATGTCAATGCTACCTGAATTTCCATGAAATGAAATTATGAGATACCAAGGGGGAAAGAAGGGGATGTTAGTTTCAGTTTTCTCTTGTTAACAGGAGAAGGTTTTTACTAGAAATGAGAACTCAGTTTGTGTAAGAGAAATTTTTTTTCCCTCAATGAATTTTATTCACTTGAATAACAAGTCCTGAGTTCTCAAACCACCTATTTAGCATTTTTATATGTCCTAATATTTGCCTAATAATTAGCGATTAAGGTGTAATACTTCTATTTAATTTCTGTGCTAAGAGCATTGCTTGGAAAAATAAGGTTAATGACAAAGTAAGATATTTTGAATGTCATAATTTCGTGTTTCTTGTTCCTCAAAACTACCTTTTAGAGGGGGTTCGAGCATTTGGTGAGGATAAGTAGCATCCCATCTATGACAATTTCTAGCAAACTGAGATGTAGTCTCAGATATACTTACTTTCATATACATTTTGGAAGATAGGGAGCTGTTGTGCAAGAACGCTCTGAGTCAAACTTTGTCAGATTTGTCTTTCCACACTTTTTGTCAGCTGGCTTCTCTGAGCAAGTGTGGCAGCTGGTCTGTTATTACACAGGAGCCTGTTGCTGACAGGAAGTGTAAGAGAATTGTACTGGCATGAGTTGAGGACAGCAGAGAATTGTAAATCAGGCAGGAGCTGCAAAATCCATTTAAATTTGGGTTTCACTAATTCTGCTACTCCCAGAGCTGCTTTCTTTGACAGATCAATAAACTCTGTTTTCTATGAAAATGGCAGCATGACAAGCTGTGTGGTATGTGTTCAATACTTCCTCCCTGGTCAAAAGAGCATCCTTTTCCTGTGGGGGGCAGGTCAGGTAGAAGTCAGTTTACAAAATCAAACTGACACAAGTGCAGCATTAGCAGAACAAAATTAAGTGGCCAGGAGAGATGTCCACTCCTAGTAGCCGTTCTAGTACATGCCTCTCTATAGCAAACTATATGCACTAAAAATGCCTTGTAGTTAATGTGTTTCAGGAGCTCAGTTTGCAAACACACACATGCACAGAGGCAACAAGAGTTTGCCTCAGGGTCACATCCAGTTGCGTCAATTTGAATGGCATTCATTCAATTCATTTGGCTCCAAAAAATATAGTTTCATTAATGTTCATCCTAAGTGCAAATTTTGGGATAGATAAAATACGTATGTTATTTCCATATTAAAGGACTAAAGTCCTTGGGAGCGCTGCACTGCAGCAGCAGATCCCTTCACATTATGGCCCCAGCATCGGGGCACCAGCATTCTTACTGGAAATGCTGTGTGTGGTGATTAGCATTAGCTTTTTTAAATATGTAGAAGTAGTATTGTCCCCACCAGAACAACAAAAAATGTTGCTCAGAAAACCAGTAATCAAATATTTAGTTATTTTTGTGTAGGATAAGGAGTCTCTTATGAGGATTATATGCTCATTCTTATACAAAGGTGCAGATTTAATCCAATGTTTGATGAAAGATTAAAACCACAAATTCCATTTAATAGTGGATCCCCAGCAATAAGCAGCTATGCCATTTTATGGCTGATGTCCAGCATGAGAGTTAATAGTAAGGACATATTTGTACCTGTTCCACAGTGAAGACTAACTTGAATATTGCCTGTAAGACAGGAATCAAACATTATGTGAGGAACATGGCTAAACATTATAAACAACAGCACTTAGTCTTGGAATGGATAAATTGTTTTGCAGTAATTTTGCTAATTATTGGTTAATTGGTCTAAAATTTCCCTGTAAAATATTTTATTGTAAATTCCTGATGGTCAGTCCTGGTTCCTCTATGTTACAATATTTGTTTGTTACAAATAATATGTGCATTTGGTTTGAAATAGCATCTGTCCAATACCTTTATTTGCTGGTTCTTATTGCAAAATGTAACTCCACGATAGTATAGCTTTTGATTTACAGAGTTTATTCATATTTTTGGGACCTGGAAATCTTGAGGGGCCTTTTTTTTTGTTGTTGCATAGGTTGGTTTTTTTGTGTCTTCTGTGGGTCTGTCCTTGTCCCCTGTTCCATCCCCCTGAGTATGCTGACACAGTTTCAATAGTTTATCCGTTGGATATTACACAAATGGGGCAGAGGGAGAAGCATTAAAGTGCTTTGTAAATTCTGACTGTAATACAGTAATATAAACTCTACTGATTGGGTTTAGATTGACATAGGGTTTCCCGAGCAAGGCAAAAATATATGTCTTGATTCAGTCCAAAGCATCTTCTGAACTGGCCTAGGCCAGAGAGACAAGATGTTCCACAGAGCAAAAACCATATGATTAAAGAACATGAACAAACATAAAGTATATTATTAACAAAACACTAGACTGCATTTCGTTTTGGGTTTTCTGGCCTGGTGACCCATGGAGTTGACTCAAAAAGTTAACAGAGAGACAAAGGTCCAGTCTGATCTAACATAACTAATAATCACAAAAGATTCTCTGAAGCCTTCTTTCCTGTATGGGTAGTCTTAGAAAGCTGTTCAAACTGGTCCTGTATAAATACACCCCAGTGAGACTCTCTGCTTGGGAATGTGTCCTGAGAGAATGTTAAAGCTTCTGCTGAGGAGGGGTTTTACCCTGGTTCACCATTCTGTATGTGTCTAGCAATTAGGCTCCCTGTTAACTCCAGGCTCCTCATGCTATCAACAATATCTTAATTTCTCCCTTGTGTTCTGACTCACATGCCTGTCAGTGCCATCCTGTCTGTCCCACTTTTTGGCCTTTTCCATTTTCAGGATGTGGCTGAATCCTCCACATCCTGATCAGCAGCTGTCTAGGCCATGATCTGTGTGGGCAGACTTTGAGTCACTCTGTTTTGTGGTGAGGGTGGAGGTAGTTGAGGCATGAGGTGAAGGGTGTTTGAAGACTTGTGGAGTGCTTGACTAGCAGCTGACAAGAAATTTTGATCATAAACAGGTAAATAAGAGGGAGTAGTCTTGTCTAGTCAAGTCTTCCCTTACAGAAGATAATTGGGAAAAAAATGAACCTCTTTTGCAGTAGTTGATAGCATTGGGAGATTCTGCTCCTGGGCGTTTGCATGCCTTTGACCCCAGAAAACCTGGAGAGATCCATGAATCTTTACCGTGCAAAAGTTTCTTCAGGAAATTCAATCAAAAAGTGTTGGAAGGGCTGTCTCTTATCCTGTCCACATGCATGCCTTTTCCTGGGAGGCTGGTCTTCTGTCCTCATCCTCTGTCAGCAGAGGGCTTTTACAAAAACTGCTTTCTGCTCTCTGGGCAATGTGTGTGAATCTCAGGAAGGGGAACATCAGGCCCATATGCATTTACTTTTTTACAAATGGACTTATGTGTTTGAGATTTTCCATTTCAGGGTTGCACAAATACTATGATTTTTTCCATTGGTATTTAACGCTTTTAGCCAGAGATCTCTAGCTGTTCATTAATTCTTCTTTAGTGTTCCAGGCTCATCATATTAAACATGCATTTTAGCCAGGAGGGAAAGGAGCTGTGGAAGCAGTGGGAGTCAGATCCCTGACAGACAATGCACAGCTTTTCCTATACTGCCCATAGCATCACTTGGGAACTGTCTCCTCCGTCACAGAGATGCCAGCTGCCTTCCTATCCCATCACCACTGTTAGTCAGCAAATGCACTCCACTCTTCCAGATCCAAAGTAGAAGATATTGTTAACGTGCTTCCTCTCTCTGCTTTCTTAACTAATTCTTCATTGTTAATGCTGAAACTGAGATTTTCCTGAGGCATTGTGGGCGTGAGGCTGCTTTGAATGCAAGGAGAGGTGCTGTGGAGCAGCACGTATCGGAGCTCCAAGGGGAGCCCTGAGGTGCCTCCGGGGAGCGGGAGTGTGAGTCCCAAGCTGCAGAACCGGGAGGGCTGGGCTGTCAGTGCTGCTCCTGCTTGAGTCACTCTTAGCCAGCAGCAGGTCAGCTGGGGGACGGCTGCAATCTGAAAGGAAAGCTCAGATCTCGCCAGCCAGCACACACGGCTCCAAGAGCAACTATCTAGATTTCATCAGCGTCTTGTATTGTCTCTCTCAGAAATAGTGTTCAATTGCAAGTAATTGGTAGTGCTCTGGTTTCCTGTGGCTTTCCACCTATTCATTTGTGTTGGGTCAGCTCAACTGCTTTATAAACATGGACATGTGCTTGAAATCTGATGAGCTTGCAACATGAAAGAAAATTGACAGTGCTTTTAGATCTCAAACACCAGAACTGCGGGGCTTTCTACCAAGCTCCGGTTCAGGTTTGCATGTAATAGTGAAATTAAAACTTGGCACTTCTTTCAGGCTCATTTAGAGAAACTGTCCCTAAGTTCTGTAAGAATTAAAGGACTAAATTATCCTTCAGTGCTTGCGTTCTTCAAAAAAAGGCAAATATGTTGGAATCCTGTAGCAGCCAAGAGGTAACAGTGAAGTCGGCCTGGAAATTTTTTCATGTGTCCTCGGTATGAAAATGCCTTGAAGTTTCACAACAAAATGGCAAACATAGCTTACCATGACCTGCTTTCTAACCCTGGGACAAGATTAAATTTGAACTAGTGACAGATATCAGAGTATTTGCTTAAGCAAACACTGTAATAGTTAAGTCTTTTGGCACGTTCAGCCACCCATTTCTACTTGATTTGCATGATAAAATCTCAAGGAATGGAATAGAAACACTTTTAATTCATAAAGTAACAATCATCTAGTTCTTCGAGAATGTTCTGTCTTTATCCTGAAATGTTCTGCTGATTTTTCTGTAAGTTAGATGGAGTAAAAAACGGCAAATTTACCATCTTAACTGTGGTTTTCTGATTGTATCCATATTAGATTAAGCTACAGTTGTGTTTACTTAATCCAAACATTTTTAAATTAAAATTGCTTTGACTTGGAGTTCTATCACTATTATGTCACAATTTTTTATTTACTAGCAGAGAAATTCTAGTCAGAGGCCATAAGTAACATTTTTATTGTGTCTTCATCTCTTCTTGCAAACCCTCCCAATTTCTTAATGACTCTTAAACTTATTCCTGTTTTTTAATAAAGTTTTCCATGGTACACACTTAGAGGTATTTTAACTATTTCCTGGCTATTGTCTCCAAATATTTGAGAGATTATTTTGTCCCAGTGCCCTACTGCACTGTTATTGAACTTTATCTTGCAGCTCAGCATCCTCCCAGCTCAGTGTTCATCTGTGAACAGAACTTTGCCACCTTTGACTTACCTGTTCTGGGCAATCAGTGGCTGTGGAGGCCTTCAGTGAAAATGTAAGTGCCTGTGGCTTCCTGGAAACCCGAGGAGTTTGTCGAGAGTGTGATGGATGGGCTGCCAGGTGGTGCCTGGGTGGCAGCTGCTTTTGGAATGTCCTCCCTCCTGGTGCAAAAAGAGAGTTCCCTTTCCCACCTTCGGACAGGTGTTGAGCTTTTAGTTCTGGATTGTCCTGTTTGTACTTCTAGAGATCAGCTTTCTCTCTCACCTATGGAACTTGTTTTTCAATGATTTGCAGAAACTGAGTGTTGGCAATCAGATTTTCAGACATCTTGTAGGGCTCTGGGGTACTATTTAAACAACAGTCTGAGTTGTTTGTGTTAATCTAGGATATGGTATACATCATCTTGCATTCCAGAGCAGAAATAATCATAAGAAACATCTACCTTTTCTGTATTATTGTTGACAGATTTTACCCTATGAATGTCCTAATGGACAGTCTGATTATTACCGATGTTTTCATAGATTGATGCATTTGTTTTTATACTAATGTCCACTTCTGATAGTTTTTGTCTACTGGAAGGTAGGGTTGTTTTGGTTTGTTTGTTTTTTTTTTTTCCAACAGTTCCTCACCAACTCTTACTTCTGTTATCTGTTTCTGAAGCTGGTTACGTATAGTTGCTACTATTTGTTAGCTCCTTTCTGGTTTTCATTAAACTTCAATTTCCATGATTGTCATTATGACATTTGGGACAAGTGCTTTCTAATTAAATTCAGCTCTTTTGAACTGCCCTGATTTATAGGATCTGACCAAGAAAAGACATATTTTAAATATAATTTGTGATTGCTAGAGATGCACCTTTTCCTGATGCAGATATAGTCAGCAGCTCAAGGTTTGGCCACAAACCTACTTTGTTTCTTGTTTTTCAGGTCAAAGTAACATCCAGTCAGACTTTGCATGGCATGAGGCAGAAACAGGATTTTCTAGCATGGTGAGTACTTGTAGAGTCAACAGGCTGATGATTTCTAATGACCAAGAATTCAGGAGACACTGTGTCCTAAAAAGCAAAAGGGGGTCAATAATCTGCTGAGTAAATTCTGTTTCACCTCTACAAGTTTTCTAGGTGGCTTCAGGGAGGAGTTTAGGAAAGGAGCATTGAGGAATGACTTAATTTGAGCTCTCATGATGATTGAAAGGAGTACTACCAGGGGGAAGTTCACAAATGGAGTTTGAAGGAGTTGTTTAAAATTATAATATGGGTAGGGATTTAATGACAGTGTTCATGAGAAGACCTTAAATAGGGATCATGTAGCAGAGGATGTTTTTCCCTTTAGCATTCGCTGTCTTTGACTTCAATTGTAAACTCTTTTGTTTTGTTACTTTGCTAGATGTAGACTTTTCAAGCCTCTTTTGGCTTTTTTTTTTGTTCCAGAGCTGAACATAAACCAGAAGTGTCTCTTTTACCAAGTTTTAGTTTGCTGCTTTTCCAGGACATTTTCATTGGACGGTTCCAGGAATAGCTAGAAAAGACCTTGCAAGATCACAGAGTTTCTCTATGTCATCTCCTTGGCCCAAGGCAGGATCTAATAACACTAACATGCTCTCAAGCATCCTGGAAGATGAACTTAAAAATCTCTAGTGACAGAGACTCTCCTATCTTCCTAAGCATTTTAAATTTTTTTTTAATAGAAATTTTTGCCCCATCTAACTTATAAATGAGAAATAATATAAATAAATAATCTAACATGATTTCATTAATTGTACAGGAGCACTCAAGATTTGACATGGGCAGCAGAGGGAGATTTTATGAACTCGACTGCTGTAGCTTTATTTTGTGATCCGGTGCAACTCACCTTATGAAAGAAGGCATGATTAGATTATGTGTAGTTTGCTACAATAATGACCCTCCTCCCCGCTCACCTTTTTGCCTCTTTGATTATCTTTAAGGTTCTGTGCCCTGAAGAATTCTCATTTATTCTTATGTGTTTTCCTGGTCTTTGCTTGTGCTGGTTTCATGAATAAAAATTTATTTCCTGTCTCCAGAGAGGCTTGTTAGTAAAACCGGTGTTACAGAAATACAGATGAGAGAGAGAGACAGGAAAGGGACTAAATTAGACCCAGGTAATGCACAGATAAATAATGTGCAGATTAGGATCATATTTCACATCAGGGCATACAGTAATGATTTACCTCAGAAGGCATAATGCCTTAAAAAAACACATGTAGAAAGTGTATTTACTGATATTGTTTAATATTAAGTACCAAAGGAAGCACAGTGAATGCTAATTATTTTATCCAAACTCTGAGTATCTGTCCATGTAGTACTTTTTCTTGCAGTATAGCCTGGGATCAGTGTAATATAGCAATAGGAGTCTGGGAAAGCCACTATTTAGAAAGTGCTTTAAGTCACTTTCAAGCTGTGAGGCAAAGAGGGCAAGTGTCAGTACCTATTCAGAGGAAGAGATAGGTGAGTGAGTCAGATTTCCTGGCTGTGGATTGGATCAGTAGTGGTGAATTTTTGGGTGGGCAGAAGCGGGCACTCCAATGTAGAGTGCAGGGCAAGAACTGTTCAGAATGGAATTGTTTGTCAAATGCATTTTTTCAGAGCCAGGCCCTTCCTACGCAGTAGCCAATCCATTACAAATTCAGATTTCTCTGGTAACTGCATGTTATTTGATTTCTCTGAATGCTATGATACAATTAATTTCTTGGGATCCAGGTGCCTGCAGTACACTGCTTCTGCAGCAGAAGTAATTACTTTCTCATTAAACCTAAAAAATTATTTACAATATCCATCAAAGTGTACCTGCCTACAGGCCATTAATTCATTTTCATTGGAACCAAACCCCTCTGCTATGGTCTGTTGATGCACAAGAATTCCATTCACAGGTCTCCAGTCAGTCCCCCTCTGCTCCAGAATGGTCAGTAAGTGCCACTTTAATGGCTTCCTTTCCACTTGCTTCTTGGCTAAAGGAAAGCAATAATATAATGTTCAGTGATGCAGCAGATGTTTCAAAGTCCTCATCAATGAGGAGACTTGGCTTACTTTGAGGTCTGACCTCCAATTTTGTATACAAAGGTCATGGCTCTTGTTGGAGGGATCAATCAATAGATCAGTGTATCAGGCTCAATGCAGAAATGCTACCCAAACAGTATACAGGGAACATTTGCATAACTTTGTGTATTTGCTGTAGCAGATAGTTAATCTGGGTAACTTTGCTACCTGTCCCATTTCTCTTGCTCAAGAGCATTAGCAAATGTTTATTTCACAGAATGTTCTGTTCCTCTCCTTTTTTTCCTTTTCTTCTTTTTTTTTTTTTTTTCCCCCTTTCTCCTCTTTCCTAAGACAATGCAGGCAAAGCTCAGAGCAACTCCAGGTTGGAAACATCATGATGCAAGTTAGATGGATGGGGAAAGAGTAGAAAACAATGGTTTGCCAAACAGGGAAAGAGTCTTTAACTAAAGGGTAAGAAATTAGAAGAGTGAAGATACTTATAGCACTTTGACTCATCTGAAAACATGCAGCAAATGGAATGCCAAGGTGAATAGGCTATTTAGACCAGTAGAAGTAAAAAGCAGGCTTGTGAATAGCAGCAACCAAGTGTCCACTAATACCCCCTGATGGAAACAGCCCTGCTATCTGGTCTAGTATAGCTGTCTTCCTGTTATTTTAGTAGGAGGCTGGGCTTAGAGGATCTCACTAAAAGATCTCCCAAACCCTCAATACTAGTCCCAGAGGCATTGCTTTCCAGTAGATCAATTCATCAATTTTCTTCAAATGCTATTCACACAATGTATAGGAAGTGTGGCACATGATACAAGTCGTTATTGTTACTCTGTGCACATATGATGCCAAGCAAGTGGTAACTACCAATGCTGGTTTTAACACTTGAAAGTGACAGAAATCCTGTTGGGAGTGGGAAATGACAGCCTATCAAGTGACTTGTCAGAAACAAACATTTCTCTGATAAATGGTGAGTGCTGGAATGCACTGTCAGAGATGGGCATTTAGGAGGGAAACAAAATAAGGATAAGATGCTGAAGCCTGTTATCCCTTGATATGACCATGCTTCAGGAAATTTTGTACTCACCACCCAGGAAATGTTCTCAAATTTAGTTCCCACAGGAGAATTTGCTGAGCTATATACGTTTGTCAAGTCAGAATACACTGCCCCTGCTTGTTTCTACGGTCTGTACTCCAGTGCTTTTCAGGGTTGCTTTGGTGTTTTAGGCAGACAGAGGCCCTGGAAGAGACTGCCAACCTTTGAGAGCAGCCTGGGGTGTCCTTTTTCTGTTTCTTCATATCTGCTCTTTTCTCTGCCTTCAGTGGATGCAAGAGGCAAGGAAGGCTGTCTGGCTTTGGGGCCATCCAGGAATATTACAGCACCTGTCTCTATTTGTTTACACTGCGTGGCTGCAATGCATCCCAACATCTATCTGTCTCCATAAGGTAACTGATTGTTTGGGATGGTATGCAGTAGTCTATACCTTGTTGTTTGATATTTTCAGGTAGAAAGAGGATGACAGCCCCTGCCTCTCCTGTCTGACAGGCACTCTGTATGGATGGAAGAGGCTAAATTAAAAAACAGCACAAGTGGACTTTCTGGTTTTTCTTGATAACTGGTATAAAGGAGAGAAGGGAGCAGTCTGTGCACTGCAATTAACATCAAGTGCTATTGCAACTCATCCTGTAATGCAATATAGATACAATCTCAGCAGAAAATTGAATGCTGAGCTGAGCCAGAAACATAGAGCAATGCTGGGTTTTGAAGAAAGTAATTAGCCCCAGGGACCCAGTGGTTTCTCATTTCCCCAGTGGCAAACACAGGGAAGTGGGGCAGTATTTCCAAAGTCAATTTAGACAAGATACAGAGCCTATTTATAAACCACAGTTTTAACGACTGCTTAGCAAGATGCAGGCGCACCTCTGGTCTTCCTGGAGTGTCCATCACATACCAGTGCCAGGCTGCTTTGCTTTTGTGAGCTCTGGGTACCCCATCTCTGTCCAGGCACTGAGCCAGCCCAAGCCCCCCCCAGTGCAGCTAGTGGAGAACAGCCCAGTGCAGCAATGCTTGGGCATCCTTTGTCAAGGGCGACGGTGTGTGACAGACCTGCCAGGGTCACTGTTCACCATGCTCTGCCTGCAGCCATGTGCTGTGACCTGCCCTCTGCATGGTGCCTCATCCAACCACCTCTTCCTGTCAGCCCTGGGTACAGCAGTGGCCTGGCCCTTCCTTGTGCTGCCCTGCACTTGGCAGTGAATCAAGGTTTTCCAGAACTCATTGATCACATTAGTTCTGCTTTCCCTTCTCCAGTAGAAGATCAGAAGTGTATGCTGAATCACAAAAATAAGACAGCTGATAGCCAAGAAAATTTTAATCTTACTAAATACAGGACATACTGGATTAAAGCTGCAGCTCACAGTTAATACAAGAAGCAAGGAATTGAGTTGTTTAGGTAACATAGAAGGGATTAGAGTAGTCTCTATTTATGCTCTGTCTTTAAATGAGAATTTAGTTTAGAGCTAAAATATATGCAGCCTGTGCCTGCTATGGGTGACTGGAAGATCCTGCATCCAGGATTCTTGCTCCTGCTTTCCTGACATACTGCTTATCACCTTTCTGTTGTTTGTGACATCCAGAATAAAATCTTTGGGGCATAATCACATCTTTGACTCTTGTGAAATGTATAGTCAATTTCAGGCATTGCAGTGAAATGAAATAATTTATTTCAGTGAGTTTGCCACACTGTTTTGTTTGTCTGTACCTCTTTCCCCAAAGCTGCACCCAACAGCGACACTTAGCACCAATATCTTGCATGGTACATATCTTACATGCCTGCAGTTAACAGTTTTGTCAGCATTTGTCCAGAAATGCATGGCCAATGTAGCCTAGTCTGTGTATTGCCTCAGAGGAGAGTTTTTCCTCAGCCTTCTTTCATTCAGGTGATGGGTAAAACCCAAAAGATGATAAAGATCATCTTCTGAAATATAATTACTTTTCTGGTTCTGTATCTTAAAGTATTGGTTGCAGGAGCTTGGAAGTAAATGCAAATTTCATCATTTGGACTCTTAGAACTGTAGGACTGTGGCCTTCTGATCCCAAGCACATTCTCAATCTTCTGAATTCTGTAAGTGCCCTCTAGTGACTAATTCTTTGAACTGTGTTGGGTTCTCATTGGTGAGAGACCAGCCACTGAGGGGTGGTTGAATGGTGAGGGCAGGAGCTGGGTAAATGCCCTCTTATTATTTGAGGCCAGCACTAGTTTGTCTTGCAGAAGCAAACGCTTATTGAGCAGTCATTGCACAAAGCCTTGGACAGCAAACGACTGAGTGCGCACATGTTGCTGTCGTGGAAATAGCACATCTGAACTGAAACATGAGTCACTTCAGTACAAACTAGTGGAGGAAAAGCTATTGGGCTGTCACTGCACCATACTTGAATGGTTTAGGCGAAGTGTGACGTTAGTGAAGTTTTCCTGAATATTAAAAATTCATGTTCTTATCTTCTATTGTAGTTTGCTGTGTTGAATTTATTTTCTCAATGAATTAACAACTCAATTTTAATGCAAATGGATCAGTGCTGTTAGCACTGCTTTTCATTCTGCAGCAAAATGCTGTTTTTTATTTCTGGTGATGCTTCTAGTGTGAGTTTCTTGGTTTTGTTTTTCCTTTTTCTAAGTAAAAATTCAAGTGCCCTTTTAAATATTTAATTTCATCCATTAATATAGCCAGTGTAGGAGTTCGGTTCAGGAACTGATTTATCTGGGTTATTAAAGTCATATGACAATATGCTGAGGGCCAGATATGGAGGTGGTGTGCAGACTGGCATATATAAGATTTCTTTATGTTCTTACATTGTATTAGCCACCCACCAACTTCTTTACGCCTACTCAGTTAGCTTGTAAGGGATTCTAGGGTGGTGTAATTTATGTGGTAAGCTCATCTTACCATATAAGCATTAAGAACACAATTAAAATGCAACTCACCTAGTTTGAACTTGCTTCTTTTCTGTCTTACACTGTATTTGCACTGTGCTCAATACCATAGGCCTCATTGGCATGACTGGGAATTTACAGAAATATAAATTCTTCTTCAACTGATATCATAAATTTTGTGGAAAGCAGAGTTTCTGAAGGAAGAGGGGTCAGGTGTGATCTTTACGGGCCTAGTCTTTCCTTGATGACTTTGCTTGTATAAGAGCATGCTGTGCTTTAGGAAATGGAGGAGAACTTGCAGAGTGTGTGCGCAGGTCCCTCTGCAGACATTAAAACTTGGTAACTCATCATTCTGTCATTGAGCGTAGGTTAATCTTTGCTCCACCACTCATATGGCCTTTGGGTGTTCTGAAGCAGCAACCTTCAAGCACCAAAAAACTTTCACAGTGAGTCTGTTTGGTACAGACTTTGTATCTCTCCCCCTCAAAAAATCAAGTCATGTTTGGAAAAGAAGCTGCCAGTTCCAGGTGGATCACTGAATGTTATTGTAGATCCACTGAACAACATTGTGGATCCACTGAACTGAACTGAAAGATGTTTTAAATTAATTTTAAGACAAAACAAGGAAAAGAAACACCCAACATCACACAGCCAAAATCCTGTTCTTTGAGAGGGAGAACAACATACTCTCTGTTAGTGTCTTGCACAGAATTTCACTCGACTGGAGCTAATGTTTACTTCAGAGAAAAGGATTATGAGGATAGTAAGAGAGGTTTCCAAGAAACATAGGAACGGTCTGATCTGAGCAGGGCAAATAATGAGGCCTGCTGGCAAATGAAACAGTGAGCCTAACGTCAGGCTGTAAATAAGCAGAAATGAATACGCTGTCAGAAGCTGCTTTGTGGACAGACTTAACAAAAGTGTTCAGTGAATGCAAAAGATCTTGCACGCAGAGAAGGTAGGAGGGAACAGCACAGATTCATAGCAGTAGGTATTCATCACCAAAACCTGCTTTTTTGAACACTGTTGGGTTAAATTAGTATGAAATAAATGAGTACATTTACATTTCAACAGCAATTTATGTGCAAACTCACAGAGGAGAGGAGATTTGTGGTTTCTGTTTTGTCTAAGGCCCAAAGGATGCTAATAAATGAATACACCGCAGGAACTGCTTTTGTTCTCTCCTTTGTCGTTACCCTGGGAAGGACCAGAGTTACTTGTCCCACTGTTCCCAAGTGGACAAACTGTGCTAAATGGTGTAAGAGGTCATCTTTGTAAGTTTTGAGCAGACATTTTTATTTAATTGACCATGGAATAAACATGAGTTTAATGTCTCAAATATGTTTACGAGGAAAAATCATTGTATAAAATGGCCATGACTGCCTGCCAGCATTAATAATGTAACCCGCTCTCCGTGCCCAGGTGGAACAAAAAGTCATCCTTGATGTCAGGGAATGGAACTCTCAAGTGCTGTGTTCATTTTCTCAGTGTTTGCAGAGCTCTCTGACACGGGGTGGTGGTTGGACTGAGGCTGGCGGGAGCGTGAGCTGTTGTGCTGTGTTGTTGCTTGTGGTCACTGAAGGGATGGCTGACTCTGGGTCTTTATCAAAGAAGGCAGTTAACAACTGTGGGTGGTGTGACAGCCATAGTCTCAGCCCATCCAGTTGTCCCTGAGCACCACAAGCTGGGGGTGAGCAGTAGCCGGTGTTACTACAAGTACTGCTGATGGTAATGGCTCCTCCCAGCAACTGCTGTCTCTTGCCTCATTTGTCTGATTGTTTTGGCAGGCAGCAAAAATGCCATCTTTCTGCTACAATAAATTCTATGATAAATAAATACTAACATATACTAAGGATTCAGGCAGCTAAGGATGCTTAATGATTACGGCTCCAAATTTGAAGTATTTTAAAAATAGAGCAGACTGCACTACATAATGACATCTTTGCAAACCACGAGGAAATCTGAAACATGAGCACAAAATATGGCCCTATAAAACAAAATTGCTGAATTCCTTTACCCTAGGAAGGGGAAGACTCTGAAACAGAAGAGAGAAAAGTGCAGCATCTTCTGCGGCATCTGCTCTACAGGCCTATCGAAAAATATCTCTGCGTCGCCTAAAAGTCTTCCTATCACGATCCACTTCCGCAGTGCTTACAGTGCCAATGTGGAGATGAGGGTCCGGCAGCACGCACCTGTCTTGGGCAGCATCGCTGCAGAGAACGGTGCAGGCAGTGCGGCAGTGGATGGTTTGACGTGGAGTCGACTTCCCTACCCTGGTGCCTGCTGAGCGCTGCCTTGGCCACGAGGGCTCCTTCGGGAGGGCCCGTGGAATGGGGGCGGGCCCGGGGCCGGGACGTGAGGGGGAGCCGCGCGCAGGGGCAGCGCCGGCTCGGCCCCTCCCGCCGCTCCCGCCGGCGAATCGCGGGGCACCGGCGCGGGGGCGGGACGGCGTCCGCAGGGCCGGGCCCGCGGCGCAGTACGGGCCAGGCCGAGCGCCGGATGCCGCCGGAGGTGAGGCCGCCGGGCGGGGCGGGGAGCGGAGCGGCGGGTGCCGGTGGGCGCGGGGGTCTCCGCCCGCAGGCGGCTCGGGGCGAACGAAAGGCCCGGGGCTGTGAGGGGCCGGCGGCCGCGCCCCGCGGCGGTTGCGCAGCACGGCTCGTTCTCGGCTGACACAAAGGAAGATAAAGGAAGACCTAGCATGAAGTGAAAATAATAGATGAGTATAAGGAGATAATACCTGTGTGCAAATGGCAAGGTATAATAGTGATGAAGGGGGCTGCTAGCACAGCTGCGTTGTCATGTCTCTGTGAAAGGGTTGTTAGAGCAACTGTCGTGAATCTGATTAGGGTTTTGTTATGTCTTTTTTTAGGTATCTCTCTCCTCATTTTTAACAAATTCTCACTGTGACAAAGTTACTTTGTCCTGAAAGCTGATAAAGGTACTCCTGCAAAGTAAGTACTCCGTGAGAGACATGAGTCATAAGAAGTTCATGGTATGTGGCAGAAACAGTGTCAAGGGGAATGCTGGTGCAGACATCTTCATGAAGTCTCCATATGCTTCTTCAGTTGGTCTGTATAGGGGACTTTGTGGTTAATGAGCTTTCCCAGCAAGATGCAACTTGCTGTTAGTGCTGTGTGAGATGGGTGTTGTCAAGGTGTGTAGTTGCAATTATGAACTGCCTATTCTCCTCTCTTATGTGATATGCATCTTGGTCTGAAGAGGAGCAGTCTTGAGGAAACCCTTGATACAGTGTTAACAATATTTCAATAGATATCTTTTCACTCTCATCCTTCCTTCTTCTCCTCAGGCCCCAACTGCACTCAAGTTACCCCAACTGCAATCTTCTGTGAGATGCCTGGCATTTAGTTTTGTATTGTGCAGTGTTTTGTATTGTGGAATGTGTCTCTAGATGCCTGCGTGCAGCTGGGGATTGGTCTGTGTAGGGCATCATCCACCACGCTTAAAAACTGTTGCATCAGTGGGATGGTAAACATGGGCTTATGGGGTTCTGCTTTTGAGGATAGTTGGGGATATGCAACAAAGAGTGGCTTTGTCTAGACTCAGGGCTACAGGAAAAAAGACCAGTGTGTGAAATGCACCAGAGGAAGAAGCAGAAAACGTGAGATTTGTGGGAGTTCTGTACAGCCAAAGTAGTAGAACAGCTGGGAGTTTTTTCCCCTGGGGGACTGTAATCAAAAAAGTAAGAGACTTGTTTTGCTTACTAGAGTCCAGCTGTGAGGATTTTCCTGAAGAAGTATGGGGTGGTGTGGAGCCATCCTTTTGCAGCAGCAGCCTTTGATCCATGAGCAAGGAAGCATAAAGAAAAGAAAATAAACTGTTTCCATTTCTGGCAAAAAAAGAGGCAAGAAATCACATGTGATTTGTTTAGGCAGCAGATCTGTTGGCATCTGTCTGATGCTATTTTGGAAACCATTTGGCTGTTTTACCCACCACACTGTGCACACTTTAGCTATAGGAGTGACTCTGATGAGATCTAAGGAGTCTGTCCAGCATGCCATCAATCATGGCCAGTCTTCGCGAACGAAGATTTGGGAAAGGTCTTTACCCTTCGAGCCTGCACAATGGATTTTTTAGGTGAGACACAGTGTGCGCTCAACTGAGCCCACCCTTTAATCCTAAGGTTCATCTGCCGGGGCTGAGCGAGCTTGGACGGTGGCAGCGAGGTCCTCAGGACGTAGGTTTGTTTAGAGTGACCTCTTAGATGGATGGCCTTACAGGGCTGATGAGTTCCATCTGCCCGGAGGAGTTCCCTGACCGGGAATTGAACCCCAGGCCGCGGCGGTGAGAGCGCCACATCCTAACCACTAGACCACCAGGGGTCCTCAGTATGGCGCCATCAATCACTGAAAGAGGAATAGCAGTGCTGAGGTGGCTTATGGGGTATGTATTTGCTTCTCATTAATTAGTTTGAAAATTCAGTTCCTAAGGATCAGATGCTGTCCTTGCAACAGAGATATCTCTGTTGAATTCAGAAATGTAAATAGGAGGAAAACCGAAACTGGACATTGCAAAAAAGTTTTGCGCTAAGCCTTGGCCTCAGCATAGGCAGCAGGATTGGTAGGATCAGTACTGAGAGGATTTTATACCAAAGGGATTTCATGTTGCAGCAGGGGTCTGGATCTGCTGCCAAGCCACAGCTGTGCTTTATTGTAAACTTAGACTGAGGTTGAGATTTATCTTTTTAGCTTGAGTGAATTTAACTCAAGTGAATTCTAGATAAATGAAAACTCACTGCTATTATGGAAACTTCTGGGAAGTGTGACATGTCTAACTGTTAATTGTTAATAAATATTTCAGTCTACCGTGATGGTAGGCAATACCTAGATAACCAAGATAGTATCTCTGGTGTCTTATTTGTGCAAAGATGGAGGAGAAGTGCTCGTAAAACACCTTGTGTTGGGAGATGGAAAGAAGAGGTTGTAAATAATACGAAGGTCACACTCCATATGTGAAACATTGAGAAATGTCTTGAACTTCAGTAAAAGAAATTAAGCAAGTTTTTCTTACTCAACCACTGTGTTCTATTTGTCTTCCAGACCCTTACCCATGATGATTCCACCATCTGCAACCAGCCCTGTCAGTGATGCTGCACTCTTGCCAAGCGTGGCTTCTCAGGAAGTGTGGAGGTCACCAGTTCCAGGCTATTCTGGATTGGTCACACGGCACATAAGTCATCGGGCCAACAACTTCAAGAGACATCCAAAAAGAAGAAAACATATCCGCCCTTCGCCACCACCGCCACCAAATACTCCATGTCCTATTGATTTGATTGACTTTGGGGATCTCCAGCCTCAGAGGACTTTCTTGGAACTCCTGTTCAATGGGTGCATTCTCTTTGGGCTTGAATTCAGTTATGCCATGGAAACAGCTTATGTTACCCCTGTGCTGCTTCAGATGGGGCTTCCAGACCAACTGTATGGAATGGTATGGTTCATCAGCCCTATATTAGGTAACTTTGCTTTACACTATTTCTTCCCTCTTATTTTTTCCACTGCATGGCGGTTATGTTTTTTTGTTTGTTTTCTCTACCTCATCTGTTCATAAGTATATTCCGTTGAGGTTAAGAAGCACTAGCCATAATTTTACACAACCAAATCGGAGAATAATTCTTGCTGCGTCTTGCCTGAAATAGGCCAAGTGTGCTCAAAAGATCTGTTTTTTTAATAGCTTCTCAACCTCATAAACCTTTTGCGAGGGTAAGCTTTGGTTGCTCTGTTCCTGTATTTAAAAAATAGCAAAACAGGATCAGTATATCCATTTATATCCCTATGAAAAAAGCATATAGAGACAGCTCCCAAGGGTGTGTAAGAAAAAGCAGAGTTGGGTTGCCTTCTCCTGTTTAGCTTTCTGAAACAAATAGGCTGTTCCAATGAAGAAAGACCATTGACCACTGCTGTTACGGGCATTGGATTACATGCCTTAGCACAGAGGCAGGGCTGGGACTGTATCCATCACTGCTTTTGTACTCATGATATCCTTCATAAGAAGAAATAGGCCCCTACTAACAGGCTGGCCCAGATTAATACACTCACCTTTCCTACTTATGAATTTGCTTGCTGTCTTCCAAGCTAATCCTGCAGGGGATCTCCCATCTGACGTGGGATAAATGAAATAGCTTATAAGGAACAGAATGCTTGAGAATGTGTAACTGTTGTACTCTAACTCTTCACCTGGTGTCAAACTCCTTATTATTGATGCAGAGTGAACTGCCATGTCAGTGAGCAGCAGCAAATTACGTTATTCGGTCCCTGTTCAGGGAAATGCCAGGCAAGATGCTGTGTGTGACCCTAGATGACTGGTGCTGACCGGACATACCACTATGCTATGGTGTCCTGCCTTTAACTGCCTTTTAAGACCTCTCTGAAACAGGCTTGTAGAAAAATCCTGTTTATTGGTGATTCCTTTTTTCTAGGATTTTTGCTACAGCCTTTGCTGGGAGCCTGGAGTGACAGATGCACATCAAGATATGGGAGAAGAAGACCTTTCATTCTGGTCTTAGCAGTAGGTGTGTCTTTTAGAAACTATGGGCATAACACTTGTAGACATTGTGCATCTCTCTTCTGTGACATCCACTGTGGCGCTACCTCCTGAAGTGTGGGGGACTGTGGGTCTGAAGAAGGTGGTGAGTGACACCAAGGTTATGCTTTGGCTGCTGGAGATCCATACATAAAAGCTTCTCAGAGTCTGAAGGGATGGTGTTTCTGAGGGTCAAGAATGTGGGGGTTTTTGGCCAAAACAAACTCTAGACATTTGTTAAGCTCAAATAGTGGAAAAAGATTATGTGTATCCTATAAGCCATGCTCATTCCCCAGGCTGTGTTGATCTGAAAAAGAGCAATTAGTGCTTGCCACAAAGCTGTGCAGGTAGTATAATGCCTTTGGAGCCTGGAGCTCTGCAGGCTTCTTTTGCATACAAGCAGTGACTGATTTTGATTTGGTTTTATTCCCAGGGGCATTGCTTGGCCTCTCACTTATGCTGAATGGCAAAGATATAGGGAGTGCCTTGTCTGACACTGAGAATAACCACAAATGGGGGATCATTCTTACGGTCTGTGGTGTTGTCCTCATGGACTTCAGTGCAGATTCAGCAGACAATCCCAGTCATGCCTACATGATGGATGTATGCAGCCCAGTGGATCAAGACAGGGGCCTCAACATCCACGCTTTGTTAGCAGGTATGCTTCCTTGGTACTTCCTGGGTGATGTTAACCCTAAGTAAACAAACTGCTGTGAGAAAGCAGAGTCAAAATCACTGGACTGTTCCTGTATAAGCATAATGACCAAATATGGAGGAAATAGCACTAATTAACTTTGAAAAAAACCTTACTGCAAAAGGCTTTTGTAACTACTGCAAGTCAAACAAGACTGGTTTGTTCATCCGAAGGTCCCTCACATAATTTATAACTCCTATGAAAACAAAATTGTCCTTTGAGGGAGGAGGTTTAGCTTCCTACGGGTGTGGAATATGTGTCTTAGTTGCTCTGTTGGAGGAGAAAGTGTATACTGGGTGCTGTGATCCCTCACTGCTGTCATCTTCAGTTGTAGTACTGCCCTGTTCTAGGAAACTATTTCACACTCTTGAATGTGTTCATAAGTAAGAAAGGATAGTGTTGTAAGGCTCTCACCATACGAATGGAGTGAGAGAGGTACCTGGTGCTCTCACAACTCCCATGTTCATCAGTAGTGATGCCGTGGCAGTTTTGTACGCTGTCAACACATTGCTGACTAATGAGCTTGCTACACTTCTGAAGTGAATCGATCTGTCTTGGATGCAGTTAGATCTGCGTTCCTCTAACTGAGTGAGGAAAATGGATTTTCACTTTCAGGAAAACAGTCTTAGCTGAATGATTGCAGAGCCTTGTCATAAGGCTGGTGGACACTTCTGTTTACGGACTGAAATAGCTGAAGGTAAGGTGTTTTGTTCTTGGCAAAGAAAGAAGTATTATTTTTAGTTATTTGTATCATCGCTTTTACAGCACTTTCTCCCTCTTTTTGTACCGTGTTGGTACTCCAGACTGTCCTTGTGGCACAGGTAACTGTGTTTATTACTACATTTGAAGAGAAAAGGGGTTGAATGGTAAAACAGAAATAACACGTTGGATTCTGCTCATGAATCATTAGACAAATGATGCTGTGCTGCTACTGACTTGTGGGATTGCATAGGGAAGATAATCTTGGCTCTGTTTTTCCACCAGGTCTTGGAGGTGGCTTTGGTTATGTTGTTGGAGGAATACACTGGGATAAAACCAGTTTTGGAAAAGCTGTAGGAGGGCAACTTCGCGTCATCTATGTCTTCACCTCAGTTATACTGACTATTGCTACCGTGCTGACTCTAATTAGCATTCCAGAAAGACCCTTAAGGTCCTTTAGCAGGAAGAAAAAGGTGATGAAGAGTCCAAGTCTTCCTCTTCCTCCTTCTCCACCTTTCTTCTTTGAGGAGGGTGTAAATGAAAACTTTGCTTCTCATAACTCAACTCACTTACATGCAAGTTTTACGAGTCCCGTTTCCCCCATCAGCCCACTCACACCAAAATACGGGAGTTTTGTCAGCAGAGACAATTCTTTGACGGGAATTAATGAGTTTGCATCATCATTTGGGACTTCAAATATTGACAGTGTGCTTATAGACTGTTTTACAGACGGGCACAATAGTTATGTAGCACTTCCAGCTAGTTTGGCCAGGCAGCCTGTCAGTGTTAGCTTTCCTCAGGTGCCTGATGGCCGTTACCAAGGAGAAAATGGAGTTCTGGAGCAAGGGGAGAGCAGCATAACATCTGACGGTGACGCACTAAGAGTGGGCTCACTGGATGCAATAAAGCCACGGTCGTCAGGGATCTTGAAAAGACCTCAGACCTTGGCCATTCCAGATACCATAACAGGACACTGCCCAGAGAGTAACAGAAGAAGAAATGTAACCTTCAGCCAACAGGTAAGAGCAGGAAATCAATGATATGACCATGTAAACATGAGCATAATTAATCTCTTCATATAATTTTAAACATGTGGTTCACAAATTATTCATTAAAGACTGCTCGTAACAGCTTGCTCATATAAGTCATTATGGAAACAGCACACCTGCTATGACTCTATCAGTAAAATAGTGGGTAGAATGTGAATTATGACTGGCAGTCTGTCAGCTGCCTTTGTTAAGATGGCAGAAATGGGAATGTCCCACTCTTATCGGGTCATGTGTGAGAGTTAGGTTGGGGTTTCTGATCCCTGCTTTACCACCAAGGGAGCTACCACATGAGAGCAGAAAAGGACACATTTTTATTGAGCCTATACCTTCCCTTTCCACAGAAAGACCTGCAAGATAGGGCCAGGGATAGGACTCTCCCATGAGCTTCTCCTTATGGCAGTCATTACATCTGGTTCCATCAGGGAGATGAGGTTTCCCTTACTGAGGGATAAGACTGACTTCTCCTTCCCCTGTTGGTGATAACTTGGAATATCTGAGACCTTTGTATGGCGTATCTTTTTTTATGATCTGGGATGAGGTAAACTGTCCTCTGTTACTTTTTGGTTTGGTTATGGGATTTGGTTGGAGGGTTTTTTTTGGGAGGTGCTGTTTTCTTGTTTGTTTTGTTTGTTGTTGCTGTTGCTGTACTTTGACCTGATTTGTGAGATCAGACTTTTTTAGGGCCAGGATTTTACTTACTGTGCATGTAGAGGTTGAGCATCAAGGTTAGCAAGCAATGAGAATATGTTTCAATTAAAACCAGCTTCTTCTTCTTCAGTGTCTCTATAACTTCAGGATGCAAATTCACCTGAATGTGGGTACAACGCCTATAAAATGCAGTAGAATTTATCCATTCCTTATACTAGAATCTGGATGTGGTCGCCAAGTATCCTAGTGAAGTGAAGAGTACTGTTTCGAGTATACTGAAAGCTGCAGGGTAGTGCTGCCATTGAACACTTGTTCCAAGGCTGAATTTACGGTTTAGCCTAATACACTTAATCTCTGAGTCAACATACTCCAGCAGCAGAGTTTATCTTTCAGATGATCAGATAGGTGTGCAATACTGCATACATTTGCTTAAAGGTTTTTCTTGCTGTGCTTGTTGACCTGGGAGTTCTTATGGTGCAGGTTGCTAATATCTTGCTGAATGGTGTTAAGTATGAGAGCGAGCTGAATGAATCAGACGAGACCTCTGAGCAACCACTCTCTGTGAAACTGCTTTGTTCGACCATCTGCCAGATGCCCAGGGCTCTTCGTAACCTCTGCATCAACCACTTCTTAGGTATTCAGAAAGTGCCGTCTTCTACTTCACAGGGAAGTAGCTCTGCACTACCTCGGGTGAATCTTTTTCAATATTTTACCTGTTGCTGCCATGGCTGCTAACTAGGGAGAATTTGATTTGTTCTATATACAGTTACCAATAAGGTATCTTCTGATACTTAGTTTCTTAGAACAGTGAGAAAGGAGAAAGGAAAAAAAATACCAAAACACCCCAACAAAACAGTAAAGCCTTGTTCCTAGAAAGGGAATAACAATGGCCTAAATCAGTGCCTCTGTTAAGTAGAATGTTTACATCAAACAGAAAGCCAAGATTAGTTGCATTTCCCTGCTTACACCTGAGACTAGTGTTTGCTTTCCTCCCTTTGACAGCACGTGTTTTGGGGTCCCAGAACAGGCCACGAGGAGGTGTGAAACACAGCACTGCAGAAGTGCCTATAACCAGTAATGTTACCTTTACTCTTAACCAGTGTGTGACTGATGATTAGGAAGGGCTTGCAATCAATCCAATGTATACAAAATTGGACAGAAGGTGCCAGGTAGTTAATACTCATTGGCTATGAAAGGAATTAAGAGATTGTCTGCATTAATGGCCTCGATGCCAATTTGTAAGTAGAGTTTTTGACTGTATCAGAGGCACTCTGGAGGCTGCAACCATGACATGAGGTCCTCCTTCCAGTTCTATGTGGGAGAATAACAGCAACCTGAAATTACTATGGGATAAACCACTCTGTTAAACGGAGCGTTGTGTTCTGTCAGCTGAAGTTGTGTCCTGTCCTGAAGGCAGCTCAGACTGTCATCATCTATTTTTCTGTCTTGCTAAACCAGTATGTTGTGGCCTTTATTCAGCCTCTAGCATTCCACTTTGGAATTCAAATGGTAAATCTTGGTCTTTAAAATCCTGAATGTCTTTAACAAACATTGCAGCATAATGCACGGGGAACAGTGGTCTCAGATAAATGTGGCTGTTGTGTATTACTCACATGACACAACCTGTGTTCCGGGTGTGTTTTGTAATATAGCTGATAACATCCATACAAGCTTACAAAGGGAAAGAGATACTCTGAAATCCTGATGGGTTACTTCTCACTTCTTTCAGGATGGCTTTCGTTTGAAGGGATGTTACTCTTCTATACTGACTTCATGGGAGAAGTAGTGTTTCAAGGGAATCCAAAAGCACCTCACAACTCAGATGAGTATCAGAAGTACAACGCTGGGGTCACCATGGGCTGCTGGGGAATGTGCATCTATGCATTCAGTGCTGCTTTCTATTCAGGTACTTGGTATAGCCATCTTAACTACTGCTGTGAGAAAAGATACACACTTTCCTTAAAAGTGGTGTTTCTGCAACAAGTAGCTCAGTGTTTATGTTGCACATAGTCTACCAGCACAAGTCCTGAAGCGGAGTGTTCTTTTTCATGGTAATTGTATTATGTTATAGCTAACATAAGTATATGATGTTCGTTAGCTTGGCCTGCACTGACAGCAGATGAGGTCAGCAATCCAATAAAAACACATCTTTCTTAGTATGTAGTTCCTTTCACAAGTGGCATTTTCAATGTACATTGAATCCAGAAATACATGCAGCCGCCATAGGCACAGTTCTGGTGCAGCAGCACTCAGTGCCTGTGTTTCCCCAGCAGAGTGTTCAGGTGTCATGCAGCACCACAGCACTTTGTCACGTATGCCATACGTCTACCTCCCCACCTCCACCAATTCCCACATACCCCTCTGGGACATGGGCACTGCTAGGCTTCAGCTCTGCCATGCCCTCCATGGAGAGGCATGCGAGGCTGCATTGGGGCAACAGGATTTGGAAGGGGCCCTTGGTGCTCACATGCAAGCCACCGATTACTCAGAGACCTAATAGTTGCCACTGAGATGTGGCTGCCTAACTGCTGGACTACGGGGCCTCAGGTCCACTGACTGGCTGGTACTGGGGAGGGATGCAGTTCAACCAGAATGTCATTCCGTTTTCTTGCAGCCGTGCTGGAGAAGCTGGAGGAGCGGTTCAGCACACGGACGCTGTACTTTGTGGCATATTTGGCCTTTGGGCTGGGCACGGGCCTGGCCACCCTCTCCAGAAACGTCTATGTGGTGCTGTCACTGTGCGCTACCTACGGCATTCTGTTTGCCACGCTCTGCACGTTGCCCTACTCCCTGCTCTGTGACTACTACCAGAGCCGTGAGGTGAGCCCTGGGCCGGGGAGGGGAGAGGGACTCCTGTGACACCCCCTTACACTGTGGCTGTGTCCCCCGCAGTTTATAGGCTCGCAGGCAGAGGGCATGCGGCGCGGGATGGGCGTTGACATCTCCTTGCTGAGCTGCCAGTACTTCCTGGCACAGATCCTGGTGGCTCTGGCCATGGGGCCACTGACAGCGGCTGTGGGCAGTGCCAGCAGTGCCATGTACTTCGCCAGCCTGGTGTCCTTCCTGGGCTGTCTCTTCTCCTCCCTCTGTGTCACCTACGAGCTGCTGCCCACCGAGGAGCTTCCGCCTGCCGAGGAGCAGCGTCCGCTCTTGCCCCGTGCGCAGAATGAATAAATGGGAGAAGCTGCCACAGCCTCTGCTGCCTCATTGCATCACCTTCAGCCTTCCTATTGTGGCACAACAGGCTTGTGCACCTCTGGGATGGCAGCAGTGGGCATGGCAAATGACGAGAAAGGTCTGCACTGGCTTTGCTGAGCTTTCCCCTGCCTGTGGGAAGGTGAGGGGTGAGTCAGCAGCGCCTGCACTGCTGGTCCTTCCCCTGAGGTGGCAAAGGCCTGTCTGTGCCCCTGGGCCACAGCAGCAGCAGGAAGTGGTGAGGCCATTCCCTCCAGCTGCCTCGTGGTGCTGTCATTCCCAGGGGAACCAGTGGTTTTGTCCAGCATGAGGCAGGAGGCCTGGAAGTCTGGTACCTGAGCAGGGCAGCCTCGGTCTCTTGAGTGGCAGGGAGCTGCTGGGCTGGGCTGCACACTCCACTGCGAGTACTGCCACTGTGGGAACAGCGATCTGCCAGTCTGGGGGGCAGAAGGTGCCATCTCATGGCCAGGCAGAGCCCAATCCTCCATCGCCAAGGGCAGTGGTGATTCCTGTGAGGCTTTTGGAAGCTGTGGGTCCAACCTACAGCCTCTGCCTATGGTAGGCTGGGCTCTGGAGGGTGCTTTCTAAGACTTTGGAAAGGCTGAGAGCAACTGGTCCTGCTTAGGTGGTGTAAGTACTCTATGAAGTGCCATGGTTGGACTTCTACTTGTACAGAGCTCCCACCAAGTGCTACGAGAAACCACTGTGGGCTGAAAGTGGTGTGGCCTGGCTCCCAAACCCTGCTTGTTAGGTCCTGGCTGTGGTCCTTGGTAATGTTTGCCAATATGTGCAGATTTCCTTCCACATTAGACTTTTAATTAAGACTACAGGGGTTTGTGATGACTTAGCAGGAGGATGGACAGTTGTCCATAATCCAGCTTTGGGGAGAAGGGTCTTTTTTCATCAGCCTCTCTTGGGTAGAAGCTTACTCTCAGAGCTAAGTTGAGAATTTAAGAAAAATAATTTGTATGAAAGCCTTCATCACATCATTGTTGTTTATACAGTTTTACCTTGTGACATTTTAAAATCTGCATGGGAACCAGTGAATAAGTGCTTGTCAGCTAGAACTGCATCTTCCATATCTCAGTAAAACTAGTAAAAAAAGGGCTTTGGGTTTCATTATCTGCAAGATTTTTTAATTATTCTGATTTTAGAAGGTGGTAAATGTGCGAGAACTTGTACAAGTTGTAGTTACGGCCAGGAGTTAATTTTAAGTCATAAATAAAGTTAAAACTATTTCTAAAATCCCTATCAGTCTGCTTCCATATTTGGGTAGGCAGCCAATGTTTACCAAGGCTGAGGGACACTTTGGTGTTTACACGTGCATGGCATCCCTGTAGAGGTTATTTCTGCTTACTTGGTCTTTAGGTCTTGAATAAGGGTTATCACAGGAGGGTCACTCTTTTTAAATGAGTTGTACTTAATTGTACGCCTAAGTTTATTCTGATGCTTGATCTACGATGCCAAGATGAAATAATTAGTGTAATCGTTAGCTGTTGTGGCTTACTATACTCCCATGCTGAAAGCATAATACACAACTTATAAGAACCCCTCATTTTTATCGTCTGTTCCTGAGTATTACTTTTTTAAAAATTTATTTTAGAAGCAAGTCTCATATTACTCAGTGCTGACTTAAATGGAGGAATACTACTGAGATTACAAAGTCAAGCACTCAGAGATAAAGGACTATCAGATTGATGAGTATATTCATCTTTCATTTCTTTGTTTGGGCTTATGTAGTGTCATATCTGCAGGAATATCTGTGATGTGTCATTTCCTTGATTATGGGGCAGCTGTCTCCAAAAACGTTCAGGACAAAGCTGGAACAAAATAGCATGAGAAGTTGTTGGTACTTCTGATTTTGACAATCTAAAGACTTGACTTTGGAGAATTTTTCTTTCTTGTTGGTCTGCCTTGTAACCTTAATTTCTCTTCCTTATCTTCTCAAACTTTTAAACTCAAAAATTATTTTATTTCTTTGTTTGGTCTCACTAGCTAATGTGGTATCAGATCTTAAAATGTTTTCTCCTCTTAAGTTTTGTAGCCAGCATTATTGCACTAAATGAATTGTGAGCACTTCCTTTTCTAGGTAGCTGGAGTTGCAGATTATTTTGTTGCAAGTGAAAATCTTCAAAAGGTTCATACAATTGATGAAATCAGTGTATCTGGTGATAATGTATGTCTCCATTACCATCTGTAAATATTATGAGCTACGTTTATATAGTTATAAAACTATTGCTATGCCTATATGCATTACCCGATAAAATATATATTACATTTTCTATTTTATGGGATATGGACTTTATTTTGCGTATGTATTGATGTAGTGTTACATACATAATACTTTTAAGTCAACATCACTGTGTGTTAATTTGGGGCTTTGAGCAATACTAGTGGTGTCTGGAAAAAAACCAGGGCCTGTCACTATCATGCAGAGTTACACCAAATCCATAGAAATAACTTTAAAAAGGTATTACTTGCTTATTCTCTTCGTTATACATTTTGTATTTTACAGAAATTACTGTATATGATCCCTGTTGAACTGCAAGCTACAACGTGATGTCTACCTTTTGGAATCCAAACGCTTCATATTCTGTCTAAATCTGCAAATTGCTGATTAGAAAAAAGATGCATGAGTTTAGGCAGGAAAATGATTTTACGCTGTGCTGTTTTTCAGTGATGCCTAAAGGTTAATTTTGAATAAGTCCATATCATTAAAGGCTGATTGATGGCAATTATTTGTGGATGCTCATAAGGTATTTATAACAGATGTACAGAAGCAGGGAAAATGGGGAGACTGATGGAGAAAACACCTTATCAGTTGTCTCATGTTTGTAATGAAGCTAGCTGTAAGCATTTCAGCATATGTCTGCAGTTCACTCGACTTCTGCTGTGTCTCTCAAAAAAGACAACCTAATAATTTCAGAACTTCTGCTGTGTCTTTGAATGGAAAAAATGAGTCTTTTCAATAATCAAATAGAATAAAATTGTATGACTATATATATAAAGAAAAGCTGTATTGTGAACTATTCAAAAGAGTTTTCTAGTCAATTTATTTTCTACAAATGAGTAGTTAGTCATCTTGTACTCTATAGGACATGCACTTTATTTTATTAAAAAAAGAATTTGTGTAAAAGGTAGCTTTCTTAATATTTGTTTTCCCTCTCTCAGACTGGGACAGTCTTAGGAGAGAGGAGAAACTTTTAGATGCCATTACCATGATAACACCCAATGGATTGCATTAAGTCCAATAAACATATTGAGAATTCTATGAGTACTGGGACCAAAATGCCAAGGGAGATCTCCAGCATCTGTTTAATTTATCTAAATAGACATTTTCCGTACCTGTGGTTGTTAAGACATAATGATTCATTTAGCCTAGCTTTCCTGCAGGGAAGGTTTTTGTTGATGTTCACTAGAGAAATGGCTGCAGCAACTTTCCATTGGCTGTTCCTTTGTCCCAGGCTGCTGCTTCTGTAGCAGGGTCAGTGGAGGGGAAGGTGCCTACATTTAGGTTGGCAAATTTCAGGCTGCAACACCCAAGACAACAGCAAAAGCTGTAGGGCAGCAGCGCTGGGACAGGCTAGAGGTCCTTTAGTAGAATCCTTGTTTTTCTTGGTATTGCAGTCCATGCTGTCTCCTAACAGACTTGAAGGTTCTGGGAAGATGGTGTTCTATGCTGTTCAAGGAGTTCTTTATGTTAAAAACCTTGCCAACACGCTCTCTCCTATATCCCATGCAGAAATGATAAATGCATGGAATAATGGGAATTTTTGGTGATTGGAGCTTACTGCCTAATGCCCCCAACCCACAGTGGGAGCTGGGAGCTTTACTTTAGATCTAAAAGGCAACAGCATAGTGCAATACCCAAATAGTGTTAACAGTAAACAAAGGGCAGACTGCTGCGTCATGTGTGGAGCACAGTAGTAGTCCAGGGAGCAGGAAGAAAACAAGCAATGAGTAACTTTAATCAGATGAATTCAAAAGCAAAATATGCACTGAGTAGCAGTCAGCAGACTGAGGAGCAATCTGCAATGGGCATGATGCATTATTAGCCACATATAAAAGCTGTATGGAAACTTGTTCGTTTGTTTGATTTTGCTTTTTCTAGGATCCGGGCATAGGTTTCTCTAACAAAGGATAACAAATCTTGTTGCAATAGCCAATGGAACAGTCAACAGAGGAAATCACAGCATCAGAGCAGAAAGGAAGATTTTTTTTTGAGTTGTGCAGGTACAGTACTAACCAAGCTTATGAGCTACTTAAGCAATGAATTTAACAGTATTGCTGTCATATGCTATGAACAATTACTATGCTAGAGATTCAAGCTTTTCAAGCTTCAGCTATAGCTCTCTTTAAGCCTAGCTTTTGCTATGTTTTGCTTGATGATACTCTGTTCTGATTCTGCTTTATGCCCACTCCTTTCAGTTATTTTTTATTTACTGCAGATTTTTTTTGTCCACAGAACTCTTTGGGGAAGAGAGGAAAGTGAAAATAGAGCTGAATAAGTTTAATGCTTCTTCCTACCAAGAAAGGAAAATATTTTCTCCTTTTGCCCTAACTCTTGCTGTATTTAGTGAAGTGTCTACAGCACAGATCTAGTCTTGAACCTCGATCCCTATGTGCTACATTATTATGTATGGCCCCTTTAAGCAACGGGCTCATCATGGCTCCAAAGAAAAGTATCAGATAATTTTCTGAAAGTTAGGCTTAGTCCAAAGTGTAAATGGCATTCAGTGCTTATAGCTACCTGTTACTGGTTTTCTCTAGCAAACTCCAGGGTGCCTCAGACACAGCCTTTTTTCCAGCACTACACCTCTCACCATTTGTACAGTACTAGAACTGTTCACTGTAATTTGTTCTCAGCCTTCCTCTGCTGACAGCATCACAGCAGCTGAGAATTATGCTTTATAAGCCCAGTATACCATTTTTTTTAAGCTTGAGCTCTCCTGTACTGGTGCATAGTACTGTGCATTTGTGCAGAAAAATCCACTGCTTCCACGGCAGGCTGGGCTTACAGTGGCCCAGAGGCTGTGCTTTGTTGCACAAACTATTCTTCTGACCTACAGGTAAAAGTTCATGAATCCTGAAAAAGTTATGAATTTGGTCCATAAGAAACAGACCCACTACTTGCATAGACAATGAAGGGCAAGTTAGGTGAGAAGAAACACACCGTTTTGTTTATGTCCCCCTGATCAGCTGCATGTTGTTTCTCAGTGCAGCAGATGCCTTAGCAGGGGACTTAAGGCAAGAGAAAAGCTGAAAGGAGTCACTGTGGAAAACATGACCTCAGCACTGCCAGACTCTCCTTTTAGAACTTCCTTCATTTACTGTTATTACTGTGTTGTGCAACATTAGTGTCTGATGCCAATAGTCACTCACCCTGCTGCATTAGAGAGCAGCCCCATCGCACTGTGGTATTTGAAAGGACATGAAAACAAGTGTTCTACTGCCTTGTGTATGCAGTGAGATGCTTTATTTAATAACAAAATTATTTTTAATAGGGAAAAAAGCCAGGCCAACACGAAACTATCTGAAGAGAAACATTACAGATATACTTTGTGTTCAAAGCAGAAAGCTCCAGAAAGGAAAAGCTGTGTGGTACCTTTAGATTACAATAGTAAAAACACTGCAGATGCAAAACTTTACCTTTGCAGCAAAGAAAGGAAATCTAGAGTAAGCTAGAGAGGAACTTCCTAGAAACCCTGTACCAGAGTGCAGTCACCATTTTATAAAAAATGTGATGCTGAACATACCAAATATATAGAAGAGGAAGGTATCAGAAAAGCAATACCACTTTTTCATAGCTTCTGTCACTTCCAAGAATAGGTTTTTAATCATCTAATCCATGAGCAAAAATAAAACCACCTTCTCTCAGTATTGTGATTTTGTTAAAAGCAAGCCAGCCCCTTTCTTAGTGTTTTGTCTAATTCATCCTCTGTTGGGCTGGCTACACTACAAGCTTATTGAAATGCAATACTGGAAACTTGTCTTTGCCTGACATTTGTAGAATCACCTAAGAGTTGTGCTAAAAGAAACCCTAAAGAAGCAAAAGGTGCATCTAAGGTAGGAGAGAGACTTTGGCAGGGGTTTTGCCTCTTGGAAGAGGGTCAAATATGTGATGAAAGAGTAAGACTCATAGCTCAACTTCAGGCACGCCCCATCTCTTTAAATGAGACTGAAATCTTTCCCTTTTGCTTGTAAACAGGTCCAGAACCTCTCTGGAGAAATTAAACAGAAATACAACTGCACTTCCATTTGCATTTATCTGTGCCAGGCCTCTCCTGGATTGTCCTGTTACAGTAAATCAGAGCCAGGAGTCAAAACACCTGACAAGTGCAGCAGGCAAATGGGAACTGGCAGTAGCCATGCTATTGCTGGAGAGTGGGAGATGCTAGAGCAAATGGCATGCCTTTAGAAAAAGCTGAATGGTTCTCTGTGTGTATTAGAGTAGTGAAACCCCTTTTTTCTCTGTCCACCAAATTTGGCAACAATAAACTTTGATTCAGAGCGGAGTCTGGAGAAAGCAGCAGATGCACAGTGTAGAGTGGGCAAATGACACTTTAATGTGGTCAGATGCACTGACAGGGCAGGATGCTTCCTCAGGCCAGGGCGGGCCTCTCGGCCGGGGCGTCTCTCAGGGCCCGTCCACAGGGGCAGTGCCCACCTGCTGTGCTCGCTGTCGTCTCTGGCGCAGCCTCTCGGCGCCGGTCACTGTCATAGGATGGAGCGGCAGGAACCCCGCCAGACCTGCCAATAAGAGGCGGTGAGACGGGGCCGCACCGGGCCCCCACCCCCCGTCCGCTGCCAGGCGCCCGCCCCAGACCTACCCAGGAGCTTCTCGGCGGGCCGGGAAAGCTGCGCGCCGCAGCCCAGCCAGTAGCGCAGCCGCTCCAGGTTGAGCCCCGCCACCCTCTCGCCGTGGACGTTGGGCAGTGGGTCGAGGCAGCCGAGCTGCTCCAGGTACTTCCCGTCGCGGGCGCGCTTGCTGTGCGCTGCCACGATGCGGAAAAAAGGCCGGTTGGCGCAGCCTCCGAGGGCGAAACGGATCACGACATGCCCGCCGCGGTAGCCTTTCAGGAGGCGGCTCCCTGTGAAGAAAGCGAGGTGGTCACGGGCCGCGCAGGGGCCGGTCACGGGCCGCGCAGGGGCCGGTCACGGGCCGCGCAGGGGCCGGTCACGGGCCGCGCAGGGGCCGGTCACGGGCCGCGCAGGGGCCGGTCACGGGCCGCGCAGGGGCCGGTCACGGGCTCGGGACTCACCGAGCTGCACCATGACTCCCGCCTACTCTTCGACGCGGAGCGATGATGCAACAGGGGCCGGAAGATTGACACACCCGGCTGACTTCTGCAGCACTTTATTAGGAAGGCTGGCGAGCCACAGGATTTCAGCTGCCTTAGACTTGGGAACAAGCCCCTGTTTTAAAAGCTTTCAGGAATGAATACTCAAATGGAGTTCTCCTGAGATCCAGCCTGTCCGTGGTAGCTTCCCATCCATCCTGGGAAACTGGGCAGGGACCCCACTAAAGCCCCTCGGCACTGGGCATCTTTCCCTGGAGAGGTGCTCCAGCACCACTTGGCAGTGAGTGTTGGGAGGGGTTAATCTGTAGGTTAAATCCAGGATCACTGCCGGGCTCTTTGCAGCCCTGAATTCCCAATAATGGGAGATGAGCATCTGGAATTACCCCTTCCAGCAGAGCAGCTGGTTTGTACCCAGTCCATGTGACCTGGAATTGATCCTGATTTGTTTGACGCTGGAGTCACTGAAGTGCTGGATTGTGGAAAACAGACAAGACAATGGAATTGTGACCCCTCATGTCACCTGGTGATTTTTGGGCAGGGCTCAAGAATTTGCAGCTTTTTGGAGCTCAGTGCTCTCTGTCGTAAGAACACAAACCATGACTGCTGAGTCTATATCTGTGATTTCTCAAAAGCATATACTTTTCTGTCATGGACAACTTTTCCTGCTGTGGCAACTCGGCGGGCCAGGGGTATGAAAGTATCACACTCGGTGAAGTGTTTGAGTGACTTGTTCCTAATAAGTATTCTAGAACATAGTTGCAAATAATCTGTGGGTTTTCTATCTGAAAGGAGGTAGTTGCCATGTGGGGATCAGCCTCTTCTCCCAGGTAACAAGCAATAGGAGAAGTCATAGCCTTAAGCTGCACCAGAGCAGGTTCAGACTGTACATCAGGAATAATTTCTTCATAGAAAGGGTGATGAGGCATTGGAAGGGGCTGCCCGGGGTGGAGTCACCATCCCTGGAGGTGTTCAAGAATGACTGGACGTGGCACTCAGTGCTCTGGTCTAGTTGACAAGGTGGTGACTGGTTTGTCCCTAGTCTGGGGGTGCTGAACTCATCAGGAGCAGAGTGTCAGTCCTGCCATGCTGAGCAGCCCCGGGGCCACCAGTGGCTGTGCTCCGCAGCAGGGCTGGCCCCAAAGCTTGGCACCCTTGACTCTGAGGAGAGGCTTGGCAGTTTGCAGAAGACTGATGGTTTGATTAGTGCCCCATTATTGCTTGTAAAAACAGCATTTTCAGATGATTTCTGGTGAAAGATTTATCTTTTTCAGGCTGTCAATTAAAAAAAAATGGAAATCACCCTCCACAGGAAAAGTTATTTTGTATACAGAAAGTTTTACAGATGCTCTTTATTTATTTTATATGCGCGTCCCTCTTGTCCACTTAATGTATCCTTCTTTATCTCAGCACTCTTTCAACAGTGCAGTTTTGTCAGTGCAAAGATGAAGTGCCAGGACCATAGTGGAGTTCCAAGGACAGGTGCAACTGCACTGTGAAGGGCATGTTTCATTACGGATGGATAAGTTTGCCTGGCCTGTATTTTTTCCCTTCAGTAATGGGTGACTTCTTACCAGGGATGTTATTCTTGACACCCCGGGGCAAATGGAGGTATTCACCCGGTCAGCGTCAGGAACCATCCTAACTGAGGCCTCGGTGAGTGCTTTTTGTATGACTGGACGGTGAAGCTGTCTGTGTGAATGACCTGGCTGTTGCTCAGTGTACTCCTAATTAAAGTGTCTTTTACTCCGTGTTCCCAGGCTCCCTCTTTCCCTTCGGTCGACGTGGGTGTGCCGGACGCCTCTGGCAGGACTAACCCCGTGGCTTTTATGTCCAACGTGCTGTGCTGCGTGTGCCTGCAGGTAAGAAAAGCTGGGAGTGCAGTCCCTCTGCTTTGATTACTGTGTCTCTTTGGTAGTGATTTTGGAGGGGAATCCCAGAGCGATTTGGTTTGAAGGGGACCTTCAAAGGCCACCCTGTCTTCCGTGGGCAGGGACACCTTCCCCTCTCATCCCCGGTTGCTCCAAGTCCCGTCCAGCCTGGCCTGGAACACTTGCAGGGATCCAGGGGCAGGCTCAGCTTCCCTGTGCAGTGTGCTCTAATATCTCTCCACTGGCATCCTGAAAAATGTTGTCAGCGTGTTTTGTTGGACGCCGGTAAGCGGGACCCGGGTGAAAAGGACATTCTCTGAGGTGCTGGGAGAAGGAGGACTCGTGCGGGCACCTCCAGAGACAGCGGGAACGGGAGCGTGCTGCGGAGAAGGAAAATTCCAGGGGGTGGGTGCCGAGAAATTTGTCCTTCCCTTGCCCTGTGCTCTGCACTCAGCAATGGGTCAAGTGCAGAAGTTTCCTGGGGACCCTGGAAAATGAGGCCGGGTCTGCCAAGAAAAGTGGGGCCAAAGGAGCAGGACCTGGGTCTGCGAGCGTGGGAGAAACAAGGGCCGGGTCATCCTCTGCCTCCAGGAGGGAGGGCAGCAGGAAAGGCCACGGACTAAAGCACTGAAGTGCCGTTCCCCAGGGAGCCCCTGCCCAGCACTGAACTTGCTTCTGCACTTGCTGTCCCTTTGCCAGCGGAGCCGAAGCGTCGGGTGCGGGTGCCGGGGGGATGGAGCTGCCAAGGACAAACTGGGAGGGTGTTTGCGAAGGAAGGGGGTAGAAGGAGCTCTTGACGTGCTTTTTTTACTTCTTCATCCCACAGAATTGCCACGAGAGGAAATACTTCAGAGGGGCTTCCCTCCAGATAAGCCCTGAATGTGCCAGGAGGTTTCAGCTGGGAGAAAGGAGCTGTGGAAGAAAAGCAGCCTAAAAATAGCCAGCGGGGATCATCAGGTTTTCCAGCCAAGAAAAACCAGGAGGGAGATGAGGGAATCGGGTTCCAATTCCTAAAGATTTGGTGGGTGTAGGAATGATTTCTGTGTGTTTTCCAGTCCCTTTTGATTCCTGGGATGATTTTAAAATGATGGCTAAATTGGAGATGTTGTTTTTGAGAGGAAATGATGCCAAATAAATGCAGAGTTTGGGGTCAGTTTTTTGGATGATTTGGGTCAGGTTTTGGGGTCAGTTTTGGGTCATTGTTTGGGGTGATTTGGGTCAGTTTTGGGTCAGGTTTTGGGGTCAGTTTTGGGTCAGCTTTTGGGGTGATTTGGGTGGGTTTTGGGTCAATTTTTGGGGAGCACTGGGTGTTACTGGGGGTTGTTGGGGAGCACTGGGTGTTTACTGGGGAGCACTGGGTGTTACTGGGGGTTGTTGGGGAGCACTGGGTGTTACTGGGGAGCACTGGGAGAGAAAATGAAAAATAAAGAGAATAAAAACTAAACGAAATAAAAAAGGAAATATAAAAAACAAAAGAAAATTAAAAAAAAAAAAAAAGGCAAAAAACCTAAAAAGGAAATAAAATGAAAATGAAATAAAAGAGAAAAAGAAAAAAAAAAAAAAGAAACCCCTTCTTGGGCACCCCGTTTCCTCTCCTCCCCCCCCCCCCGAACCGTAAATTGCGGGGTCATCACCCCAAAAATGTGAGAAGGGGACCCCAAAATGTGGGTGAGGGAAGCCCAGGGAGCCGAAAAAGTGGAGGGGGAGCCGCAGTAAGAAAGCGAAGCCGGGCGGTCGGGCGGCGGGGTGGGGGGGGGAGCCGAGGTGGCGACGCCGGCGCATGCGCAGTCGTTGGCAAGACGCCGGCGATCACGTGGTAAGCAAGGGCAGGCAGGAGCGGGACCGGCGACGCATGCGCAGTGGCTCTCGTGCCGGCGCAGCGCTCCCTGCTCGAGTTAAGGGCCGGTTCCGGCGGCAGGGCGGGACTGGCGGTCTCCCGTCTCTCCCGGGGTGTGTGTGGGGGGAATAACATGAAGATTTTTTGGGGTGAAAGCGCAGAAATTAGCCAGGAGGGACGCTAATTTGGGTAAACTCGGTCACCGGAAGTAGAGAGCGACCGGAAGTCCTCCAGGCCCCGGCGCGGAAGTCCGCCAAGCCCACAGTAAAGATGGCGCCGCCAGGACCGGAACGACCACACTAAAGATGGCGGCCCCGGCCCGGAAGTCCGCCAAGCCCACAGTAAAGATGGCGCCGCCAGGACCGGAACGACCACACTAAAGATGGCGGCCCCGGCCCGGAAGTTCGCCCGGACGCCACACTCAAGATGGCGCCTCCAGGACCGGAACTTAGCCGACGCCACACTCAAGACGGCGGTGAGAGGCCCCCCCCCCGCCCCCCCTTCCCGCCTCAGAGAGGCGTTTAACCTGGTGCCTGACCTCCGCCCCGACCCGGACCCCCGCCCCGCGCCAGCAGCGCCGTCTCGCCGCGCCGCTTCCCGCTGTGGGGACAGGGCGGGGCGCTCGGCGGCGCCGGGCGCGGGCGGCAGGTTCGTGGGCGGCGGCGGGCACCGGCGCGGGCAGCCCCCCTCGGCGCCGCGCGCGCGGCGCTCCGCCCGCCCGCCTCGTTCCGCTCCGCTCCCCTCCTCTCCCGTCCCCGCTCCCCCCCCCCCCCGCTCCCCTCCGCTCCCGCTCCCGCCGTGCCCTGGAGATGCTGTCGGAGCTGCGCCGCCGCCTTCCCCCCCCCTCCCCAGGAAGCGACCCACGGCGCCAGATCCCACGGAGATCGTCCCCGGGGTAAGCTGGGCGCGGCCGCTCTTCTGCCTCTCCCGCGGCCATCGGCGACTGCAGGCAGGGGAAGCGACAGGCAAGTTTCTCGCCTCTGCGGAGAAACTTGCACCTGCGTGCCGCCGCAGGGCTGGGTTCGGATGTGCCCTGGCATTGCGCCCCCCCACCCCCCCCGCGGGGAGGGTCTGCGCTGCCTCGGGGACCCTGTCTGCGCTGCCGGGAGAGAGAAATCCTTTGGGAAGCTGGGATAGAAACAGCAACTCTGTGAATTGCTCAGCTTTTCCTAGGCAAGGGCAGGTTTTCGGGAACAAAGGCCCGTACGCGCGAAAGGCGCCGCGGGTCTCGCCAAGGTGGGGGGGGGGGGGGGCGGCTGCAGTGCCGCGCGCGGCTGCAGTGCCGCTCCCGGCCGTGTCCGCCAGGCGGCGACTGTGAGGCAGGGCCCGGCGCTCGGGGGCGCTCTCGCAAGCGACGCCCCCGGGAAAGCGGCGGGGTTTGGGCACTGCCGGCCTTCCCCCGCAGTGCCCGGGCTGGCCCGGCGCCTGGCAAAACCTCTGAGGGAAAAGGCAAGCAACAACTGCGCTTCTTCTGCCCTTTCTTTAGCCAGGGACTGGAACACAGACAAAATCGAGGGGCTCTTTGACCTGGGCAGGCTCCGAGCATTTTTCAGCCTTCCTTAGCAGGGCATTCTCACCCTCTGAAAAGCTGAAAGACTTTAACGTCTGGATACACGCCTGCAGCTGTGCAAATTGATGTAGCTTCTTTTAGGAAATGAAGATGACGTTTTCCTGTTGTGAGCCTCTACTCTGCTTTTTCAATCAGGTGATGAAGCTTATGGAAAAAAGACAAAATGCCTCGGGGTGAGTACATTCTACCGAGTTTTGCTTCTCTGGGATCGGTTTGGGAAAATCCTGTGAAATTCTAAAAAGCTTCTCTCCGTGTTTTCTAGTTGTTTTTTCAGCCTTGGTCTAAGTTTCATGTAGAAAAGGGCACAGAATTAGAACAGGTAAACTAGACTTTCTCAGGAGAGATGGAAGAAAAGTCTGCTGATTCCGGTTCTGCTTTTCTTGTCTTCTATTAGACTGTCATTTTCTCTCCCCTGCTGTTCAAATAGGCAGCAATTAATTGCTCTGCTGAAGAGTTTGCTGTACTAAGTGTCTGTCAAATCGATGCCTTCAACTCAAGGTAGCACCTGCTCCTTAGTTACAAAACGTTCCTCACAGGAGATTTTCAGGCGTGCCCATAAATCTCCTCGCTGTTTGTTTGGGAGAACAGGGTTTTCTCGTCTGTAACAGAATAGTCATGGCATTTGCTATGGAATGCTGGTGGCAATCTAGTCAGAAGAGGACCCCGTGCTTCACTAATTTTCCCTTTTTGTTGTTCGGGGTGACTTCTTCCCAGGGATGTTATTCTTGACCCCCCGGGGCAAACGGAGGTGTCAGCGTCAGGAGCCATCCTAACTGAGGCCCTGGTAGGTAAGTGCTTTTTGTGTGACTGGACAGTGAAGCTGTCTGTGTGAATGACCTGGCTGTTGCTCAGTGTACTCCTAATTAAAGTGTCTTTTACTCCGTGTTCCCAGGCTCCCTCTTTCCCTTCGGTTGCCGTGGATGTGCCGGACACCTCTGGCAGGACTAACCCTGTGGCTTTTATGTCCAACGTGCTGTGTGCCTGCAGGTAAGAAAAGCTGGGAGTGCAGTCCCTCTGCTTTGCTTGCTGTGTCTCTTGGGTAGTGATTTTGGAGGGGAATCCCAGAGCGATTTGGTTTGAAGGGGACCTTCAAAGGCCACCCTGCCTTCCGTGGGCAGGGACGCCTTCCACTCTCATCCCCGGTTGGATGCTCCAAGTCCCATCCAGCCCGGCCTGGAACACTTGCAGGGATCCAGGGGCAGCCTCAGGTTCCCTGTGCAGTGTGCATTTAATAGCTCTCCACTGTCATCATGAAAAATTTTGTCAGCACGTTTTGTTGGACGATGGCAAGCAGGACCTGGGTGAAAATTTGGGTTCTCTGAGGTGCAGAGGGAAATAATTCTCCTTTGAAGTCCAGTGTAATTCAGTTTTGCACGAGTCTTGTCTGCCTTATGTTTGAATTGCTTTCTCTTCCAGGAAGTTTTAAATTAAACTTTTATTTTGTGTCTCCCCCCCAGTATCCTGTCCAAGACCAAGCTACCTTTCCTTGTGGGAATGGACTGGCCGGGCTTTGGCAGTCTGGCCCCTCGAAAGACTAAAGTGACCTCTTCCAGCAGGGGAAGACTTTCTGGCAAGCGGTGCCAGAAAGAACTGGAGTTTCTGGAGAATGAAAGCTGGAGGCGTGCCCCCGATAATCCTCGCCCCGGGTGGTGAGTGGTCTGACTTGCAGGGACCGGTGGCCTTGGCCAGGAGCGGTCCTGCCGGACTGTAATTTTAATTTCCTGCCCAGGCTGTAATTTTAATTTCCCTTGGACGCTTGGCAAAGCCCCTCTGGGGGAGCCCCGGTGCCTGGCAGGAGCAGAGCGGGCTTCCAGGGAGGCATTCACCCGGTCAGCGTCAGGAACCATCCTAACTGAGGCCTCGGTGAGTGCTTTTTGTATGACTGGACAGTGAAGCTGTCTGTGTGAATGACCTGGCTGTTGCTCAGTGTACTCCTAATTAAAGTGTCTTTTACTCCGTGTTCCCAGGCTCCCTCTTTCCCTTCGGTCGACGTGGGTGTGCCGGACGCCTCTGGCAGGACTAACCCCGTGGCTTTTATGTCCAACGTGCTGTGTGCCTGCAGGTAAGAAAAGCTGGGAGTGCGGTCCCTCTGCTTTGATTACTGTGTCTCTTTGGTAGTGATTTTGGAGGGGAATCCCAGAGCGATTTGGTTTGAAGGGGACCTTCAAAGGCCACCCTGTCTTCCGTGGGCAGGGGCACCTTCCCCTCTCATCCCCGGTTGCTCCAAGTCCCGTCCAGCCTGGCCTGGAACACTTGCAGGGATCCAGGGGCAGGCTCAGCTTCCCTGTGCAGTGTGCTCTAATATCTCTCCCCTGGCATCCTGAAAAATGTTGTCAGCGTGTTTTGTTGGACGCCGGTAAGCGGGACCCGGGTGAAAAGGACATTCTCTGAGGTGCTGGGAGAAGGAGGACTCGTGCGGAGACAGCGGGAACGGGAGCGTGCTGCGGAGAAGGAAAATTCCAGGGGGTGGGTGCCGAGAAATTTGTCCTTCCCTTGCCCTGTGCTCTGCACTCAGCAATGGGTCAAGTGCAGAAGTTTCCTGGGGACCCTGGAAAATGAGGCCGGGTCTGCCAAGAAAAGTGGGGCCAAAGGAGCAGGACCTGGGTCTGCGAGCGTGGGAGAAACAAGGGCCGGGTCATCCTCTGCCTCCGGGAGGGAGGGCAGCAGGAAAGGCCACGGACTAAAGCACTGAAGTGCCGTTCCCCAGGGAGCCCCTGCCCAGCACTGAACTTGCTTGTGCACTTGCTGTCCCTTTGCCAGCGGAGCCGAAGCGTCGGGTGCGGGTGCCGGGGGGATGGAGCAGCCAAGGACAAACTGGGAGGGTGTTTGCGAAGGAAGGGGGTAGAAGGAGCTCTTGACGTGCTTTTTTTACTTCTTCATCCCACAGAATTGCCACGAGAGGAAATACTTCAGAGGGGCTTCCCTCCAGATAAGCCCTGAATGTGCCAGGAGGTTTCAGCTGGGAGAAAGGAGCTGTGGAAGAAAAGCAGCCTAAAAATAGCCAGCGGGGATCATCAGGTTTTCCAGCCAAGAAAAACCAGGAGGGAGATGAGGGAATCGGGTTCCAATTCCTAAAGATTTGGTGGGTGTAGGAATGATTTCTGTGTGTTTTCCAGTCCCTTTTGATTCCTGGGATGATTTTAAAATGATGGCTAAATTGGAGATGTTGTTTTTGAGAGGAAATGATGCCAAATAAATGCAGAGTTTGGGGTCAGTTTTTTGGATGATTTGGGTCAGGTTTTGGGGTCAGTTTTGGGTCATTGTTTGGGGTGATTTGGGTCAGTTTTGGGTCAGGTTTTGGGGTCAGTTTTGGGTCAGCTTTTGGGGTGATTTGGGTCGGTTTTGGGTCAATTTTTGGGGAGCACTGGGTGTTACTGGGGGTTGTTGGGGAGCACTGGGTGTTTACTGGGGAGCACTGGGTGTTACTGGGGGTTGTTGGGGAGCACTGGGTGTTACTGGGGAGCACTGGGAGAGAAAATGAAAAATAAAGAGAATAAAAACTAAACGAAATAAAAAAGGAAATATAAAAAACAAAAGAAAATTAAAAAAAAAAAAAAAAGGCAAAAAACCTAAAAAGGAAATAAAATGAAAATGAAATAAAAGAGAAAAAGAAAAAAAAAAAAAAGAAACCCCTTCTTGGGCACCCCGTTTCCTCTCCTCCCCCCCCCCCCCGAACCGTAAATTGCGGGGTCATCACCCCAAAAATGTGAGAAGGGGACCCCAAAATGTGGGTGAGGGAAGCCCAGGGAGCCGAAAAAGTGGAGGGGGAGCCGCAGTAAGAAAGCGAAGCCGGGCGGTCGGGCGGCGGGGTGGGGGGGGGAGCCGAGGTGGCGACGCCGGCGCATGCGCAGTCGTTGGCAAGACGCCGGCGATCACGTGGTAAGCAAGGGCAGGCAGGAGCGGGACCGGCGACGCATGCGCAGTGGCTCTCGTGCCGGCGCAGCGCTCCCTGCTCGAGTTAAGGGCCGGTTCCGGCGGCAGGGCGGGACTGGCGGTCTCCCGTCTCTCCCGGGGTGTGTGTGGGGGGAATAACATGAAGATTTTTTGGGGTGAAAGCGCAGAAATTAGCCAGGAGGGACGCTAATTTGGGTAAACTCGGTCACCGGAAGTAGAGAGCGACCGGAAGTCCTCCAGGCCCCGGCGCGGAAGTCCGCCAAGCCCACAGTAAAGATGGCGCCGCCAGGACCGGAACGACCACACTAAAGATGGCGGCCCCGGCCCGGAAGTCCGCCAAGCCCACAGTAAAGATGGCGCCGCCAGGACCGGAACGACCACACTAAAGATGGCGGCCCCGGCCCGGAAGTTCGCCCGGACGCCACACTCAAGATGGCGCCTCCAGGACCGGAACTTAGCCGACGCCACACTCAAGACGGCGGTGAGAGGCCCCCCCCCCCGCCCCCCCTTCCCGCCTCAGAGAGGCGTTTAACCTGGTGCCTGACCTCCGCCCCGACCCGGACCCCCGCCCCGCGCCAGCAGCGCCGTCTCGCCGCGCCGCTTCCCGCTGTGGGGACAGGGCGGGGCGCTCGGCGGCGCCGGGCGCGGGCGGCAGGTTCGTGGGCGGCGGCGGGCACCGGCGCGGGCAGCCCCCCTCGGCGCCGCGCGCGCGGCGCTCCGCCCGCCCGCCTCGTTCCGCTCCGCTCCCCTCCTCTCCCGTCCCCGCTCCCCCCCCCCCCGCTCCCCTCCGCTCCCGCTCCCGCCGTGCCCTGGAGATGCTGTCGGAGCTGCGCCGCCGCCTTCCCCCCCCCTCCCCAGGAAGCGACCCACGGCGCCAGATCCCACGGAGATCGTCCCCGGGGTAAGCTGGGCGCGGCCGCTCTTCTGCCTCTCCCGCGGCCATCGGCGACTGCAGGCAGGGGAAGCGACAGGCAAGTTTCTCGCCTCTGCGGAGAAACTTGCACCTGCGTGCCGCCGCAGGGCTGGGTTCGGATGTGCCCTGGCATTGCGCCCCCCCACCCCCCCCGCGGGGAGGGTCTGCGCTGCCTCGGGGACCCTGTCTGCGCTGCCGGGAGAGAGAAATCCTTTGGGAAGCTGGGATAGAAACAGCAACTCTGTGAATTGCTCAGCTTTTCCTAGGCAAGGGCAGGTTTTCGGGAACAAAGGCCCGTACGCGCGAAAGGCGCCGCGGGTCTCGCCAAGGTGGGGGGGGGGGGGGGCGGCTGCAGTGCCGCGCGCGGCTGCAGTGCCGCTCCCGGCCGTGTCCGCCAGGCGGCGACTGTGAGGCAGGGCCCGGCGCTCGGGGGCGCTCTCGCAAGCGACGCCCCCGGGAAAGCGGCGGGGTTTGGGCACTGCCGGCCTTCCCCCGCAGTGCCCGGGCTGGCCCGGCGCCTGGCAAAACCTCTGAGGGAAAAGGCAAGCAACAACTGCGCTTCTTCTGCCCTTTCTTTAGCCAGGGACTGGAACACAGACAAAATCGAGGGGCTCTTTGACCTGGGCAGGCTCCGAGCATTTTTCAGCCTTCCTTAGCAGGGCATTCTCACCCTCTGAAAAGCTGAAAGACTTTAACGTCTGGATACACGCCTGCAGCTGTGCAAATTGATGTAGCTTCTTTTAGGAAATGAAGATGACGTTTTCCTGTTGTGAGCCTCTACTCTGCTTTTTCAATCAGGTGATGAAGCTTATGGAAAAAAGACAAAATGCCTCGGGGTGAGTACATTCTACCGAGTTTTGCTTCTCTGGGATCGGTTTGGGAAAATCCTGTGAAATTCTAAAAAGCTTCTCTCCGTGTTTTCTAGTTGTTTTTTCAGCCTTGGTCTAAGTTTCATGTAGAAAAGGGCACAGAATTAGAACAGGTAAACTAGACTTTCTCAGGAGAGATGGAAGAAAAGTCTGCTGATTCCGGTTCTGCTTTTCTTGTCTTCTATTAGACTGTCATTTTCTCTCCCCTGCTGTTCAAATAGGCAGCAATTAATTGCTCTGCTGAAGAGTTTGCTGTACTAAGTGTCTGTCAAATCGATGCCTTCAACTCAAGGTAGCACCTGCTCCTTAGTTACAAAACGTTCCTCACAGGAGATTTTCAGGCGTGCCCATAAATCTCCTCGCTGTTTGTTTGGGAGAACAGGGTTTTCTCGTCTGTAACAGAATAGTCATGGCATTTGCTATGGAATGCTGGTGGCAATCTAGTCAGAAGAGGACCCCGTGCTTCACTAATTTTCCCTTTTTGTTGTTCGGGGTGACTTCTTCCCAGGGATGTTATTCTTGACCCCCCGGGGCAAACGGAGGTGTCAGCGTCAGGAGCCATCCTAACTGAGGCCCTGGTAGGTAAGTGCTTTTTGTGTGACTGGACAGTGAAGCTGTCTGTGTGAATGACCTGGCTGTTGCTCAGTGTACTCCTAATTAAAGTGTCTTTTACTCCGTGTTCCCAGGCTCCCTCTTTCCCTTCGGTTGCCGTGGATGTGCCGGACACCTCTGGCAGGACTAACCCTGTGGCTTTTATGTCCAACGTGCTGTGTGCCTGCAGGTAAGAAAAGCTGGGAGTGCAGTCCCTCTGCTTTGCTTGCTGTGTCTCTTGGGTAGTGATTTTGGAGGGGAATCCCAGAGCGATTTGGTTTGAAGGGGACCTTCAAAGGCCACCCTGCCTTCCGTGGGCAGGGACGCCTTCCACTCTCATCCCCGGTTGGATGCTCCAAGTCCCATCCAGCCCGGCCTGGAACACTTGCAGGGATCCAGGGGCAGCCTCAGGTTCCCTGTGCAGTGTGCATTTAATAGCTCTCCACTGTCATCATGAAAAATTTTGTCAGCACGTTTTGTTGGACGATGGCAAGCAGGACCTGGGTGAAAATTTGGGTTCTCTGAGGTGCAGAGGGAAATAATTCTCCTTTGAAGTCCAGTGTAATTCAGTTTTGCACGAGTCTTGTCTGCCTTATGTTTGAATTGCTTTCTCTTCCAGGAAGTTTTAAATTAAACTTTTATTTTGTGTCTCCCCCCCAGTATCCTGTCCAAGACCAAGCTACCTTTCCTTGTGGGAATGGACTGGCCGGGCTTTGGCAGTCTGGCCCCTCGAAAGACTAAAGTGACCTCTTCCAGCAGGGGAAGACTTTCTGGCAAGCGGTGCCAGAAAGAACTGGAGTTTCTGGAGAATGAAAGCTGGAGGCGTGCCCCCGATAATCCTCGCCCCGGGTGGTGAGTGGTCTGACTTGCAGGGACCGGTGGCCTTGGCCAGGAGCGGTCCTGCCGGACTGTAATTTTAATTTCCTGCCCAGGCTGTAATTTTAATTTCCCTTGGACGCTTGGCAAAGCCCCTCTGGGGGAGCCCCGGTGCCTGGCAGGAGCAGAGCGGGCTTCCAGGGAGGCATTCACCCGGTCAGCGTCAGGAACCATCCTAACTGAGGCCTCGGTGAGTGCTTTTTGTATGACTGGACAGTGAAGCTGTCTGTGTGAATGACCTGGCTGTTGCTCAGTGTACTCCTAATTAAAGTGTCTTTTACTCCGTGTTCCCAGGCTCCCTCTTTCCCTTCGGTCGACGTGGGTGTGCCGGACGCCTCTGGCAGGACTAACCCTGTGGCTTTTATGTCCAACGTGCTGTGTGCCTGCAGGTAAGAAAAGCTGGGAGTGCAGTCCCTCTGCTTTGCTTGCTGTGTCTCTTGGGTAGTGATTTTGGAGGGGAATCCCAGAGCGATTTGGTTTGAAGGGGACCTTCAAAGGCCACCCTGCCTTCCGTGGGCAGGGGCACCTTCCACTCTCATCCCCGGTTGGATGCTCCAAGTCCCATCCAGCCCGGCCTGGAACACTTGCAGGGATCCAGGGGCAGCCTCAGGTTCCCTGTGCAGTGTGCATTTAATAGCTCTCCACTGTCATCATGAAAAATTTTGTCAGCACGTTTTGTTGGACGATGGCAAGCAGGACCTGGGTGAAAATTGGGGTTCTCTGAGGTGCAGAGGGAAATAATTCTCCTTTGAAGTCCAGTGTAATTCAGTTTTGCACGAGTCTTGTCTGCCTTATGTTTGAATTGCTTTCTCTTCCAGGAAGTTTTAAATTAAACTTTTATTTTGTGTCTCCCCCCCAGTATCCTGTCCAAGACCAAGCTACCTTTCCTTGTGGGAATGGACTGGCCGGGCTTTGGCAGTCTGGCCCCTCGAAAGACTAAAGTGACCTCTTCCAGCAGGGGAAGACTTTCTGGCAAGCGGTGCCAGAAAGAACTGGAGTTTCTGGAGAATGAAAGCTGGAGGCGTGCCCCCGATAATCCTCGCCCCGGGTGGTGAGTGGTCTGACTTGCAGGGACCGGTGGCCTTGGCCAGGAGCGGTCCTGCCGGACTGTAATTTTAATTTCCTGCCCAGGCTGTAATTTTAATTTCCCTTGGACGCTTGGCAAAGCCCTTCTGGGGGAGCCCTAGTGCCTGGCATGAGCGGAGCGGGCTTCCAGGGAGGCATTCACCCGGTCAGCGTCAGGAACCATCCTAACTGAGGCCTCGGTGAGTGCTTTTTGTATGACTGGACAGTGAAGCTGTCTGTGTGAATGACCTGGCTGTTGCTCAGTGTACTCCTAATTAAAGTGTCTTTTACTCCGTGTTCCCAGGCTCCCTCTTTCCCTTCGGTCGACGTGGGTGTGCCGGACGCCTCTGGCAGGACTAACCCCGTGGCTTTTATGTCCAACGTGCTGTGTGCCTGCAGGTAAGAAAAGCTGGGAGTGCGGTCCCTCTGCTTTGATTACTGTGTCTCTTTGGTAGTGATTTTGGAGGGGAATCCCAGAGCGATTTGGTTTGAAGGGGACCTTCAAAGGCCACCCTGTCTTCCGTGGGCAGGGGCACCTTCCCCTCTCATCCCCGGTTGCTCCAAGTCCCGTCCAGCCTGGCCTGGAACACTTGCAGGGATCCAGGGGCAGGCTCAGCTTCCCTGTGCAGTGTGCTCTAATATCTCTCCCCTGGCATCCTGAAAAATGTTGTCAGCGTGTTTTGTTGGACGCCGGTAAGCGGGACCCGGGTGAAAAGGACATTCTCTGAGGTGCTGGGAGAAGGAGGACTCGTGCGGAGACAGCGGGAACGGGAGCGTGCTGCGGAGAAGGAAAATTCCAGGGGGTGGGTGCCGAGAAATTTGTCCTTCCCTTGCCCTGTGCTCTGCACTCAGCAATGGGTCAAGTGCAGAAGTTTCCTGGGGACCCTGGAAAATGAGGCCGGGTCTGCCAAGAAAAGTGGGGCCAAAGGAGCAGGACCTGGGTCTGCGAGCGTGGGAGAAACAAGGGCCGGGTCATCCTCTGCCTCCGGGAGGGAGGGCAGCAGGAAAGGCCACGGACTAAAGCACTGAAGTGCCGTTCCCCAGGGAGCCCCTGCCCAGCACTGAACTTGCTTGTGCACTTGCTGTCCCTTTGCCAGCGGAGCCGAAGCGTCGGGTGCGGGTGCCGGGGGGATGGAGCAGCCAAGGACAAACTGGGAGGGTGTTTGCGAAGGAAGGGGGTAGAAGGAGCTCTTGACGTGCTTTTTTTACTTCTTCATCCCACAGAATTGCCACGAGAGGAAATACTTCAGAGGGGCTTCCCTCCAGATAAGCCCTGAATGTGCCAGGAGGTTTCAGCTGGGAGAAAGGAGCTGTGGAAGAAAAGCAGCCTAAAAATAGCCAGCGGGGATCATCAGGTTTTCCAGCCAAGAAAAACCAGGAGGGAGATGAGGGAATCGGGTTCCAATTCCTAAAGATTTGGTGGGTGTAGGAATGATTTCTGTGTGTTTTCCAGTCCCTTTTGATTCCTGGGATGATTTTAAAATGATGGCTAAATTGGAGATGTTGTTTTTGAGAGGAAATGATGCCAAATAAATGCAGAGTTTGGGGTCAGTTTTTTGGATGATTTGGGTCAGGTTTTGGGGTCAGTTTTGGGTCATTGTTTGGGGTGATTTGGGTCAGTTTTGGGTCAGGTTTTGGGGTCAGTTTTGGGTCAGCTTTTGGGGTGATTTGGGTCGGTTTTGGGTCAATTTTTGGGGAGCACTGGGTGTTACTGGGGGTTGTTGGGGAGCACTGGGTGTTTACTGGGGAGCACTGGGTGTTACTGGGGGTTGTTGGGGAGCACTGGGTGTTACTGGGGAGCACTGGGAGAGAAAATGAAAAATAAAGAGAATAAAAACTAAACGAAATAAAAAAGGAAATATAAAAAACAAAAGAAAATTAAAAAAAAAAAAAAAAGGCAAAAAACCTAAAAAGGAAATAAAATGAAAATGAAATAAAAGAGAAAAAGAAAAAAAAAAAAAAGAAACCCCTTCTTGGGCACCCCGTTTCCTCTCCTCCCCCCCCCCCCGAACCGTAAATTGCGGGGTCATCACCCCAAAAATGTGAGAAGGGGACCCCAAAATGTGGGTGAGGGAAGCCCAGGGAGCCGAAAAAGTGGAGGGGGAGCCGCAGTAAGAAAGCGAAGCCGGGCGGTCGGGCGGCGGGGTGGGGGGGGGAGCCGAGGTGGCGACGCCGGCGCATGCGCAGTCGTTGGCAAGACGCCGGCGATCACGTGGTAAGCAAGGGCAGGCAGGAGCGGGACCGGCGACGCATGCGCAGTGGCTCTCGTGCCGGCGCAGCGCTCCCTGCTCGAGTTAAGGGCCGGTTCCGGCGGCAGGGCGGGACTGGCGGTCTCCCGTCTCTCCCGGGGTGTGTGTGGGGGGAATAACATGAAGATTTTTTGGGGTGAAAGCGCAGAAATTAGCCAGGAGGGACGCTAATTTGGGTAAACTCGGTCACCGGAAGTAGAGAGCGACCGGAAGTCCTCCAGGCCCCGGCGCGGAAGTCCGCCAAGCCCACAGTAAAGATGGCGCCGCCAGGACCGGAACGACCACACTAAAGATGGCGGCCCCGGCCCGGAAGTCCGCCAAGCCCACAGTAAAGATGGCGCCGCCAGGACCGGAACGACCACACTAAAGATGGCGGCCCCGGCCCGGAAGTTCGCCCGGACGCCACACTCAAGATGGCGCCTCCAGGACCGGAACTTAGCCGACGCCACACTCAAGACGGCGGTGAGAGGCCCCCCCCCCCGCCCCCCCTTCCCGCCTCAGAGAGGCGTTTAACCTGGTGCCTGACCTCCGCCCCGACCCGGACCCCCGCCCCGCGCCAGCAGCGCCGTCTCGCCGCGCCGCTTCCCGCTGTGGGGACAGGGCGGGGCGCTCGGCGGCGCCGGGCGCGGGCGGCAGGTTCGTGGGCGGCGGCGGGCACCGGCGCGGGCAGCCCCCCTCGGCGCCGCGCGCGCGGCGCTCCGCCCGCCCGCCTCGTTCCGCTCCGCTCCCCTCCTCTCCCGTCCCCGCTCCCCCCCCCCCCGCTCCCCTCCGCTCCCGCTCCCGCCGTGCCCTGGAGATGCTGTCGGAGCTGCGCCGCCGCCTTCCCCCCCCCTCCCCAGGAAGCGACCCACGGCGCCAGATCCCACGGAGATCGTCCCCGGGGTAAGCTGGGCGCGGCCGCTCTTCTGCCTCTCCCGCGGCCATCGGCGACTGCAGGCAGGGGAAGCGACAGGCAAGTTTCTCGCCTCTGCGGAGAAACTTGCACCTGCGTGCCGCCGCAGGGCTGGGTTCGGATGTGCCCTGGCATTGCGCCCCCCCACCCCCCCCGCGGGGAGGGTCTGCGCTGCCTCGGGGACCCTGTCTGCGCTGCCGGGAGAGAGAAATCCTTTGGGAAGCTGGGATAGAAACAGCAACTCTGTGAATTGCTCAGCTTTTCCTAGGCAAGGGCAGGTTTTCGGGAACAAAGGCCCGTACGCGCGAAAGGCGCCGCGGGTCTCGCCAAGGTGGGGGGGGGGGGGGGGGCGGCTGCAGTGCCGCGCGCGGCTGCAGTGCCGCTCCCGGCCGTGTCCGCCAGGCGGCGACTGTGAGGCAGGGCCCGGCGCTCGGGGGCGCTCTCGCAAGCGACGCCCCCGGGAAAGCGGCGGGGTTTGGGCACTGCCGGCCTTCCCCCGCAGTGCCCGGGCTGGCCCGGCGCCTGGCAAAACCTCTGAGGGAAAAGGCAAGCAACAACTGCGCTTCTTCTGCCGTTTCTTTAGCCAGGGACTGGAACACAGACAAAATCGAGGGGCTCTTTGACCTGGGCAGGCTCCGAGCATTTTTCAGCCTTCCTTAGCAGGGCATTCTCACCCTCTGAAAAGCTGAAAGACTTTAACGTCTGGATACACGCCTGCAGCTGTGCAAATTGATGTAGCTTCTTTTAGGAAATGAAGATGACGTTTTCCTGTTGTGAGCCTCTACTCTGCTTTTTCAATCAGGTGATGAAGCTTATGGAAAAAAGACAAAATGCCTCGGGGTGAGTACATTCTACCGAGTTTTGCTTCTCTGGGATCGGTTTGGGAAAATCCTGTGAAATTCTAAAAAGCTTCTCTCCGTGTTTTCTAGTTGTTTTTTCAGCCTTGGTCTAAGTTTCATGTAGAAAAGGGCACAGAATTAGAACAGGTAAACTAGACTTTCTCAGGAGAGATGGAAGAAAAGTCTGCTGATTCCGGTTCTGCTTTTCTTGTCTTCTATTAGACTGTCATTTTCTCTCCCCTGCTGTTCAAATAGGCAGCAATTAATTGCTCTGCTGAAGAGTTTGCTGTACTAAGTGTCTGTCAAATCGATGCCTTCAACTCAAGGTAGCACCTGCTCCTTAGTTACAAAACGTTCCTCACAGGAGATTTTCAGGCGTGCCCATAAATCTCCTCGCTGTTTGTTTGGGAGAACAGGGTTTTCTCGTCTGTAACAGAATAGTCATGGCATTTGCTATGGAATGCTGGTGGCAATCTAGTCAGAAGAGGACCCCGTGCTTCACTAATTTTCCCTTTTTGTTGTTCGGGGTGACTTCTTCCCAGGGATGTTATTCTTGACCCCCCGGGGCAAACGGAGGTGTCAGCGTCAGGAGCCATCCTAACTGAGGCCCTGGTAGGTAAGTGCTTTTTGTGTGACTGGACAGTGAAGCTGTCTGTGTGAATGACCTGGCTGTTGCTCAGTGTACTCCTAATTAAAGTGTCTTTTACTCCGTGTTCCCAGGCTCCCTCTTTCCCTTCGGTTGCCGTGGATGTGCCGGACACCTCTGGCAGGACTAACCCTGTGGCTTTTATGTCCAACGTGCTGTGTGCCTGCAGGTAAGAAAAGCTGGGAGTGCAGTCCCTCTGCTTTGCTTGCTGTGTCTCTTGGGTAGTGATTTTGGAGGGGAATCCCAGAGCGATTTGGTTTGAAGGGGACCTTCAAAGGCCACCCTGCCTTCCGTGGGCAGGGACGCCTTCCACTCTCATCCCCGGTTGGATGCTCCAAGTCCCATCCAGCCCGGCCTGGAACACTTGCAGGGATCCAGGGGCAGCCTCAGGTTCCCTGTGCAGTGTGCATTTAATAGCTCTCCACTGTCATCATGAAAAATTTTGTCAGCACGTTTTGTTGGACGATGGCAAGCAGGACCTGGGTGAAAATTTGGGTTCTCTGAGGTGCAGAGGGAAATAATTCTCCTTTGAAGTCCAGTGTAATTCAGTTTTGCACGAGTCTTGTCTGCCTTATGTTTGAATTGCTTTCTCTTCCAGGAAGTTTTAAATTAAACTTTTATTTTGTGTCTCCCCCCCAGTATCCTGTCCAAGACCAAGCTACCTTTCCTTGTGGGAATGGACTGGCCGGGCTTTGGCAGTCTGGCCCCTCGAAAGACTAAAGTGACCTCTTCCAGCAGGGGAAGACTTTCTGGCAAGCGGTGCCAGAAAGAACTGGAGTTTCTGGAGAATGAAAGCTGGAGGCGTGCCCCCGATAATCCTCGCCCCGGGTGGTGAGTGGTCTGACTTGCAGGGACCGGTGGCCTTGGCCAGGAGCGGTCCTGCCGGACTGTAATTTTAATTTCCTGCCCAGGCTGTAATTTTAATTTCCCTTGGACGCTTGGCAAAGCCCTTCTGGGGGAGCCCTAGTGCCTGGCATGAGCGGAGCGGGCTTCCAGGGAGGCATTCACCCGGTCAGCGTCAGGAACCATCCTAACTGAGGCCTCGGTGAGTGCTTTTTGTATGACTGGACAGTGAAGCTGTCTGTGTGAATGACCTGGCTGTTGCTCAGTGTACTCCTAATTAAAGTGTCTTTTACTCCGTGTTCCCAGGCTCCCTCTTTCCCTTCGGTCGACGTGGGTGTGCCGGACGCCTCTGGCAGGACTAACCCCGTGGCTTTTATGTCCAACGTGCTGTGCTGCGTGTGCCTGCAGGTAAGAAAAGCTGGGAGTGCGGTCCCTCTGCTTTGATTACTGTGTCTCTTTGGTAGTGATTTTGGAGGGGAATCCCAGAGCGATTTGGTTTGAAGGGGACCTTCAAAGGCCACCCTGTCTTCCGTGGGCAGGGACACCTTCCCCTCTCATCCCCGGTTGCTCCAAGTCCCGTCCAGCCTGGCCTGGAACACTTGCAGGGATCCAGGGGCAGGCTCAGCTTCCCTGTGCAGTGTGCTCTAATATCTCTCCCCTGGCATCCTGAAAAATGTTGTCAGCGTGTTTTGTTGGACGCCGGTAAGCGGGACCCGGGTGAAAAGGACATTCTCTGAGGTGCTGGGAGAAGGAGGACTCGTGCGGAGACAGCGGGAACGGGAGCGTGCTGCGGAGAAGGAAAATTCCAGGGGGTGGGTGCCGAGAAATTTGTCCTTCCCTTGCCCTGTGCTCTGCACTCAGCAATGGGTCAAGTGCAGAAGTTTCCTGGGGACCCTGGAAAATGAGGCCGGGTCTGCCAAGAAAAGTGGGGCCAAAGGAGCAGGACCTGGGTCTGCGAGCGTGGGAGAAACAAGGGCCGGGTCATCCTCTGCCTCCGGGAGGGAGGGCAGCAGGAAAGGCCACGGACTAAAGCACTGAAGTGCCGTTCCCCAGGGAGCCCCTGCCCAGCACTGAACTTGCTTGTGCACTTGCTGTCCCTTTGCCAGCGGAGCCGAAGCGTCGGGTGCGGGTGCCGGGGGGATGGAGCAGCCAAGGACAAACTGGGAGGGTGTTTGCGAAGGAAGGGGGTAGAAGGAGCTCTTGACGTGCTTTTTTTACTTCTTCATCCCACAGAATTGCCACGAGAGGAAATACTTCAGAGGGGCTTCCCTCCAGATAAGCCCTGAATGTGCCAGGAGGTTTCAGCTGGGAGAAAGGAGCTGTGGAAGAAAAGCAGCCTAAAAATAGCCAGCGGGGATCATCAGGTTTTCCAGCCAAGAAAAACCAGGAGGGAGATGAGGGAATCGGGTTCCAATTCCTAAAGATTTGGTGGGTGTAGGAATGATTTCTGTGTGTTTTCCAGTCCCTTTTGATTCCTGGGATGATTTTAAAATGATGGCTAAATTGGAGATGTTGTTTTTGAGAGGAAATGATGCCAAATAAATGCAGAGTTTGGGGTCAGTTTTTTGGATGATTTGGGTCAGGTTTTGGGGTCAGTTTTGGGTCATTGTTTGGGGTGATTTGGGTCAGTTTTGGGTCAGGTTTTGGGGTCAGTTTTGGGTCAGCTTTTGGGGTGATTTGGGTCGGTTTTGGGTCAATTTTTGGGGAGCACTGGGTGTTACTGGGGGTTGTTGGGGAGCACTGGGTGTTTACTGGGGAGCACTGGGTGTTACTGGGGGTTGTTGGGGAGCACTGGGTGTTACTGGGGAGCACTGGGAGAGAAAATGAAAAATAAAGAGAATAAAAACTAAACGAAATAAAAAAGGAAATATAAAAAACAAAAGAAAATTTAAAAAAAAAAAGGCAAAAAACCTAAAAAGGAAATAAAATGAAAATGAAATAAAAGAGAAAAAGAAAAAAAAAAAAAAGAAACCCCTTCTTGGGCACCCCGTTTCCTCTCCTCCCCCCCCCCCCGAACCGTAAATTGCGGGGTCATCACCCCAAAAATGTGAGAAGGGGACCCCAAAATGTGGGTGAGGGAAGCCCAGGGAGCCGAAAAAGTGGAGGGGGAGCCGCAGTAAGAAAGCGAAGCCGGGCGGTCGGGCGGCGGGGTAGGGGGGGGGAGCCGAGGTGGCGACGCCGGCGCATGCGCAGTCGTTGGCAAGACGCCGGCGATCACGTGGTAAGCAAGGGCAGGCAGGAGCGGGACCGGCGACGCATGCGCAGTGGCTCTCGTGCCGGCGCAGCGCTCCCTGCTCGAGTTAAGGGCCGGTTCCGGCGGCAGGGCGGGACTGGCGGTCTCCCGTCTCTCCCGGGGTGTGTGTGGGGGGAATAACATGAAGATTTTTTGGGGTGAAAGCGCAGAAATTAGCCAGGAGGGACGCTAATTTGGGTAAACTCGGTCACCGGAAGTAGAGAGCGACCGGAAGTCCTCCAGGCCCCGGCGCGGAAGTCCGCCAAGCCCACAGTAAAGATGGCGCCGCCAGGACCGGAACGACCACACTAAAGATGGCGGCCCCGGCCCGGAAGTCCGCCAAGCCCACAGTAAAGATGGCGCCGCCAGGACCGGAACGACCACACTAAAGATGGCGGCCCCGGCCCGGAAGTTCGCCCGGACGCCACACTCAAGATGGCGCCTCCAGGACCGGAACTTAGCCGACGCCACACTCAAGACGGCGGTGAGAGGCTCCCCCCCCCCCCCCCCCCCCCTCCCCTCCCGCCTCAGAGAGGCGTTTAACCTGGTGCCTGACCTCCGCCCCGACCCGGACCCCCGCCCCGCGCCCGCAGCGCCGTCTCGCCGCGCCGCTTCCCGCTGTGGGGACAGGGCGGGGCGCTCGGCGGCGCCGGGCGCGGGCGGCAGGTTCGTGGGCGGCGGCGGGCACCGGCGCGGGCAGCCCCCCTCGGCGCCGCGCGCGCGGCGCTCCGCCCGCCCGCCTCGTTCCGCTCCGCTCCCCTCCTCTCCCGTCCCCGCTCCCCCCCCCCCCGCTCCCCTCCGCTCCCGCTCCCGCCGTGCCCTGGAGATGCTGTCGGAGCTGCGCCGCCGCCTTCCCCCCCCCTCCCCAGGAAGCGACCCACGGCGCCAGATCCCACGGAGATCGTCCCCGGGGTAAGCTGGGCGCGGCCGCTCTTCTGCCTCTCCCGCGGCCATCGGCGACTGCAGGCAGGGGAAGCGACAGGCAAGTTTCTCGCCTCTGCGGAGAAACTTGCACCTGCGTGCCGCCGCAGGGCTGGGTTCGGATGTGCCCTGGCATTGCGCCCCCCCACCCCCCCCGCGGGGAGGGTCTGCGCTGCCTCGGGGACCCTGTCTGCGCTGCCGGGAGAGAGAAATCCTTTGGGAAGCTGGGATAGAAACAGCAACTCTGTGAATTGCTCAGCTTTTCCTAGGCAAGGGCAGGTTTTCGGGAACAAAGGCCCGTACGCGCGAAAGGCGCCGCGGGTCTCGCCAAGGTGGGGGGGGGGGGGGGGGCGGCTGCAGTGCCGCGCGCGGCTGCAGTGCCGCTCCCGGCCGTGTCCGCCAGGCGGCGACTGTGAGGCAGGGCCCGGCGCTCGGGGGCGCTCTCGCAAGCGACGCCCCCGGGAAAGCGGCGGGGTTTGGGCACTGCCGGCCTTCCCCCGCAGTGCCCGGGCTGGCCCGGCGCCTGGCAAAACCTCTGAGGGAAAAGGCAAGCAACAACTGCGCTTCTTCTGCCGTTTCTTTAGCCAGGGACTGGAACACAGACAAAATCGAGGGGCTCTTTGACCTGGGCAGGCTCCGAGCATTTTTCAGCCTTCCTTAGCAGGGCATTCTCACCCTCTGAAAAGCTGAAAGACTTTAACGTCTGGATACACGCCTGCAGCTGTGCAAATTGATGTAGCTTCTTTTAGGAAATGAAGATGACGTTTTCCTGTTGTGAGCCTCTACTCTGCTTTTTCAATCAGGTGATGAAGCTTATGGAAAAAAGACAAAATGCCTCGGGGTGAGTACATTCTACCGAGTTTTGCTTCTCTGGGATCGGTTTGGGAAAATCCTGTGAAATTCTAAAAAGCTTCTCTCCGTGTTTTCTAGTTGTTTTTTCAGCCTTGGTCTAAGTTTCATGTAGAAAAGGGCACAGAATTAGAACAGGTAAACTAGACTTTCTCGGGAGAGATGGAAGAAAAGTCTGCTGATTCCGGTTCTGCTTTTCTTGTCTTCTATTAGACTGTCATTTTCTCTCCCCTGCTGTTCAAATAGGCAGCAATTAATTGCTCTGCTGAAGAGTTTGCTGTACTAAGTGTCTGTCAAATCGATGCCTTCAACTCAAGGTAGCACCTGCTCCTTAGTTACAAAACGTTCCTCACAGGAGATTTTCAGGCGTGCCCATAAATCTCCTCGCTGTTTGTTTGGGAGAACAGGGTTTTCTCGTCTGTAACAGAATAGTCATGGCATTTGCTATGGAATGCTGGTGGCAATCTAGTCAGAAGAGGACCCCGTGCTTCACTAATTTTCCCTTTTTGTTGTTCGGGGTGACTTCTTCCCAGGGATGTTATTCTTGACCCCCCGGGGCAAACGGAGGTGTCAGCGTCAGGAGCCATCCTAACTGAGGCCCTGGTAGGTAAGTGCTTTTTGTGTGACTGGACGCTGAAGCTGTCTGTGTGAATGACCTGGCCAGTGCTCGGTGTACTCCTAATTAAAGTGTCTTTTACTCTGTGTTCCCAGGCTCCCTCTTTCCCTTCGGTTGCCGTGGATGTGCCGGACACCTCTGGCAGGACTAACCCTGTGGCTTTTATGTCCAACGTGCTGTGTGCCTGCAGGTAAGAAAAGCTGGGAGTGCAGTCCCTCTGCTTTGCTTGCTGTGTCTCTTGGGTAGTGATTTTGGAGGGGAATCCCAGAGCGATTTGGTTTGAAGGGGACCTTCAAAGGCCACCCTGCCTTCCGTGGGCAGGGACGCCTTCCACTCTCATCCCCGGTTGGATGCTCCAAGTCCCATCCAGCCCGGCCTGGAACACTTGCAGGGATCCAGGGGCAGCCTCAGGTTCCCTGTGCAGTGTGCATTTAATAGCTCTCCACTGTCATCATGAAAAATTTTGTCAGCACGTTTTGTTGGACGATGGCAAGCAGGACCTGGGTGAAAATTGGGGTTCTCTGAGGTGCAGAGGGAAATAATTCTCCTTTGAAGTCCAGTGTAATTCAGTTTTGCACGAGTCTTGTCTGCCTTATGTTTGAATTGCTTTCTCTTCCAGGAAGTTTTAAATTAAACTTTTATTTTGTGTCTCCCCCCCAGTATCCTGTCCAAGACCAAGCTACCTTTCCTTGTGGGAATGGACTGGCCGGGCTTTGGCAGTCTGGCCCCTCGAAAGACTAAAGTGACCTCTTCCAGCAGGGGAAGACTTTCTGGCAAGCGGTGCCAGAAAGAACTGGAGTTTCTGGAGAATGAAAGCTGGAGGCGTGCCCCCGATAATCCTCGCCCCGGGTGGTGAGTGGTCTGACTTGCAGGGACCGGTGGCCTTGGCCAGGAGCGGTCCTGCCGGACTGTAATTTTAATTTCCTGCCCAGGCTGTAATTTTAATTTCCCTTGGACGCTTGGCAAAGCCCCTCTGGGGGAGCCCCGGTGCCTGGCAGGAGCGGAGCGGGCTTCCAGGGAGGCATTCACCCGGTCAGCGTCAGGAACCATCCTAACTGAGGCCTCGGTGAGTGCTTTTTGTATGACTGGACAGTGAAGCTGTCTGTGTGAATGACCTGGCTGTTGCTCAGTGTACTCCTAATTAAAGTGTCTTTTACTCCGTGTTCCCAGGCTCCCTCTTTCCCTTCGGCCGACGTGGGTGTGCCGGACGCCTCTGGCAGGACTAACCCCGTGGCTTTTATGTCCAACGTGCTGTGTGCCTGCAGGTAAGAAAAGCTGGGAGTGCAGTCCCTCTGCTTTGCTTGCTGTGTCTCTTGGGTAGTGATTTTGGAGGGGAATCCCAGAGCGATTTGGTTTGAAGGGGACCTTCAAAGGCCACCCTGCCTTCCGTGGGCAGGGGCACCTTCCACTCTCATCCCCGGTTGGATGCTCCAAGTCCCATCCAGCCCGGCCTGGAACACTTGCAGGGATCCAGGGGCAGCCTCAGGTTCCCTGTGCAGTGTGCATTTAATAGCTCTCCACTGTCATCATGAAAAATTTTGTCAGCACGTTTTGTTGGACGATGGCAAGCAGGACCTGGGTGAAAATTGGGGTTCTCTGAGGTGCAGAGGGAAATAATTCTCCTTTGAAGTCCAGTGTAATTCAGTTTTGCACGAGTCTTGTCTGCCTTATGTTTGAATTGCTTTCTCTTCCAGGAAGTTTTAAATTAAACTTTTATTTTGTGTCTCCCCCCCAGTATCCTGTCCAAGACCAAGCTACCTTTCCTTGTGGGAATGGACTGGCCGGGCTTTGGCAGTCTGGCCCCTCGAAAGACTAAAGTGACCTCTTCCAGCAGGGGAAGACTTTCTGGCAAGCGGTGCCAGAAAGAACTGGAGTTTCTGGAGAATGAAAGCTGGAGGCGTGCCCCCGATAATCCTCGCCCCGGGTGGTGAGTGGTCTGACTTGCAGGGACCGGTGGCCTTGGCCAGGAGCGGTCCTGCCGGACTGTAATTTTAATTTCCTGCCCAGGCTGTAATTTTAATTTCCCTTGGACGCTTGGCAAAGCCCTTCTGGGGGAGCCCTAGTGCCTGGCATGAGCGGAGCGGGCTTCCAGGGAGGCATTCACCCGGTCAGCGTCAGGAACCATCCTAACTGAGGCCTCGGTGAGTGCTTTTTGTATGACTGGACAGTGAAGCTGTCTGTGTGAATGACCTGGCTGTTGCTCAGTGTACTCCTAATTAAAGTGTCTTTTACTCCGTGTTCCCAGGCTCCCTCTTTCCCTTCGGTCGACGTGGGTGTGCCGGACGCCTCTGGCAGGACTAACCCCGTGGCTTTTATGTCCAACGTGCTGTGCTGCGTGTGCCTGCAGGTAAGAAAAGCTGGGAGTGCGGTCCCTCTGCTTTGATTACTGTGTCTCTTTGGTAGTGATTTTGGAGGGGAATCCCAGAGCGATTTGGTTTGAAGGGGACCTTCAAAGGCCACCCTGTCTTCCGTGGGCAGGGACACCTTCCCCTCTCATCCCCGGTTGCTCCAAGTCCCGTCCAGCCTGGCCTGGAACACTTGCAGGGATCCAGGGGCAGGCTCAGCTTCCCTGTGCAGTGTGCTCTAATATCTCTCCCCTGGCATCCTGAAAAATGTTGTCAGCGTGTTTTGTTGGACGCCGGTAAGCGGGACCCGGGTGAAAAGGACATTCTCTGAGGTGCTGGGAGAAGGAGGACTCGTGCGGAGACAGCGGGAACGGGAGCGTGCTGCGGAGAAGGAAAATTCCAGGGGGTGGGTGCCGAGAAATTTGTCCTTCCCTTGCCCTGTGCTCTGCACTCAGCAATGGGTCAAGTGCAGAAGTTTCCTGGGGACCCTGGAAAATGAGGCCGGGTCTGCCAAGAAAAGTGGGGCCAAAGGAGCAGGACCTGGGTCTGCGAGCGTGGGAGAAACAAGGGCCGGGTCATCCTCTGCCTCCGGGAGGGAGGGCAGCAGGAAAGGCCACGGACTAAAGCACTGAAGTGCCGTTCCCCAGGGAGCCCCTGCCCAGCACTGAACTTGCTTGTGCACTTGCTGTCCCTTTGCCAGCGGAGCCGAAGCGTCGGGTGCGGGTGCCGGGGGGATGGAGCAGCCAAGGACAAACTGGGAGGGTGTTTGCGAAGGAAGGGGGTAGAAGGAGCTCTTGACGTGCTTTTTTTACTTCTTCATCCCACAGAATTGCCACGAGAGGAAATACTTCAGAGGGGCTTCCCTCCAGATAAGCCCTGAATGTGCCAGGAGGTTTCAGCTGGGAGAAAGGAGCTGTGGAAGAAAAGCAGCCTAAAAATAGCCAGCGGGGATCATCAGGTTTTCCAGCCAAGAAAAACCAGGAGGGAGATGAGGGAATCGGGTTCCAATTCCTAAAGATTTGGTGGGTGTAGGAATGATTTCTGTGTGTTTTCCAGTCCCTTTTGATTCCTGGGATGATTTTAAAATGATGGCTAAATTGGAGATGTTGTTTTTGAGAGGAAATGATGCCAAATAAATGCAGAGTTTGGGGTCAGTTTTTTGGATGATTTGGGTCAGGTTTTGGGGTCAGTTTTGGGTCATTGTTTGGGGTGATTTGGGTCAGTTTTGGGTCAGGTTTTGGGGTCAGTTTTGGGTCAGCTTTTGGGGTGATTTGGGTCGGTTTTGGGTCAATTTTTGGGGAGCACTGGGTGTTACTGGGGGTTGTTGGGGAGCACTGGGTGTTTACTGGGGAGCACTGGGTGTTACTGGGGGTTGTTGGGGAGCACTGGGTGTTACTGGGGAGCACTGGGAGAGAAAATGAAAAATAAAGAGAATAAAAACTAAACGAAATAAAAAAAAGGAAATATAAAAAACAAAAGAAAATTTTAAAAAAAAAAGGCAAAAAACCTAAAAAGGAAATAAAATGAAAATGAAATAAAAGAGAAAAAGAAAAAAAAAAAAAAGAAACCCCTTCTTGGGCACCCCGTTTCCTCTCCTCCCCCCCCCCCGAACCGTAAATTGCGGGGTCATCACCCCAAAAATGTGAGAAGGGGACCCCAAAATGTGGGTGAGGGAAGCCCAGGGAGCCGAAAAAGTGGAGGGGGAGCCGCAGTAAGAAAGCGAAGCCGGGAGGTCGGGCGGCGGGGTGGGGGGGGGAGCCGAGGTGGCGACGCCGGCGCATGCGCAGTCGTTGGCAAGACGCCGGCGATCACGTGGTAAGCAAGGGCAGGCAGGAGCGGGACCGGCGACGCATGCGCAGTGGCTCTCGTGCCGGCGCAGCGCTCCCTGCTCGAGTTAAGGGCCGGTTCCGGCGGCAGGGCGGGACTGGCGGTCTCCCGTCTCTCCCGGGGTGTGTGTGGGGGGAATAACATGAAGATTTTTTGGGGTGAAAGCGCAGAAATTAGCCAGGAGGGACGCTAATTTGGGTAAACTCGGTCACCGGAAGTAGAGAGCGACCGGAAGTCCTCCAGGCCCCGGCGCGGAAGTCCGCCAAGCCCACAGTAAAGATGGCGCCGCCAGGACCGGAACGACCACACTAAAGATGGCGGCCCCGGCCCGGAAGTCCGCCAAGCCCACAGTAAAGATGGCGCCGCCAGGACCGGAACGACCACACTAAAGATGGCGGCCCCGGCCCGGAAGTTCGCCCGGACGCCACACTCAAGATGGCGCCTCCAGGACCGGAACTTAGCCGACGCCACACTCAAGACGGCGGTGAGAGGCCCCCCCCCCCCCCCCCCTTCCCGCCTCAGAGAGGCGTTTAACCTGGTGCCTGACCTCCGCCCCGACCCGGACCCCCGCCCCGCGCCAGCAGCGCCGTCTCGCCGCGCCGCTTCCCGCTGTGGGGACAGGGCGGGGCGCTCGGCGGCGCCGGGCGCGGGCGGCAGGTTCGTGGGCGGCGGCGGGCACCGGCGCGGGCAGCCCCCCTCGGCGCCGCGCGCGCGGCGCTCCGCCCGCCCGCCTCGTTCCGCTCCGCTCCCCTCCTCTCCCGTCCCCGCTCCCCCCCCCCCCGCTCCCCTCCGCTCCCGCTCCCGCCGTGCCCTGGAGATGCTGTCGGAGCTGCGCCGCCGCCTTCCCCCCCCCTCCCCAGGAAGCGACCCACGGCGCCAGATCCCACGGAGATCGTCCCCGGGGTAAGCTGGGCGCGGCCGCTCTTCTGCCTCTCCCGCGGCCATCGGCGACTGCAGGCAGGGGAAGCGACAGGCAAGTTTCTCGCCTCTGCGGAGAAACTTGCACCTGCGTGCCGCCGCAGGGCTGGGTTCGGATGTGCCCTGGCATTGCGCCCCCCCACCCCCCCCGCGGGGAGGGTCTGCGCTGCCTCGGGGACCCTGTCTGCGCTGCCGGGAGAGAGAAATCCTTTGGGAAGCTGGGATAGAAACAGCAACTCTGTGAATTGCTCAGCTTTTCCTAGGCAAGGGCAGGTTTTCGGGAACAAAGGCCCGTACGCGCGAAAGGCGCCGCGGGTCTCGCCAAGGTGGGGGGGGGGGGGGGCGGCTGCAGTGCCGCGCGCGGCTGCAGTGCCGCTCCCGGCCGTGTCCGCCAGGCGGCGACTGTGAGGCAGGGCCCGGCGCTCGGGGGCGCTCTCGCAAGCGACGCCCCCGGGAAAGCGGCGGGGTTTGGGCACTGCCGGCCTTCCCCCGCAGTGCCCGGGCTGGCCCGGCGCCTGGCAAAACCTCTGAGGGAAAAGGCAAGCAACAACTGCGCTTCTTCTGCCGTTTCTTTAGCCAGGGACTGGAACACAGACAAAATCGAGGGGCTCTTTGACCTGGGCAGGCTCCGAGCATTTTTCAGCCTTCCTTAGCAGGGCATTCTCACCCTCTGAAAAGCTGAAAGACTTTAACGTCTGGATACACGCCTGCAGCTGTGCAAATTGATGTAGCTTCTTTTAGGAAATGAAGATGACGTTTTCCTGTTGTGAGCCTCTACTCTGCTTTTTCAATCAGGTGATGAAGCTTATGGAAAAAAGACAAAATGCCTCGGGGTGAGTACATTCTACCGAGTTTTGCTTCTCTGGGATCGGTTTGGGAAAATCCTGTGAAATTCTAAAAAGCTTCTCTCCGTGTTTTCTAGTTGTTTTTTCAGCCTTGGTCTAAGTTTCATGTAGAAAAGGGCACAGAATTAGAACAGGTAAACTAGACTTTCTCAGGAGAGATGGAAGAAAAGTCTGCTGATTCCGGTTCTGCTTTTCTTGTCTTCTATTAGACTGTCATTTTCTCTCCCCTGCTGTTCAAATAGGCAGCAATTAATTGCTCTGCTGAAGAGTTTGCTGTACTAAGTGTCTGTCAAATCGATGCCTTCAACTCAAGGTAGCACCTGCTCCTTAGTTACAAAACGTTCCTCACAGGAGATTTTCAGGCGTGCCCATAAATCTCCTCGCTGTTTGTTTGGGAGAACAGGGTTTTCTCGTCTGTAACAGAATAGTCATGGCATTTGCTATGGAATGCTGGTGGCAATCTAGTCAGAAGAGGACCCCGTGCTTCACTAATTTTCCCTTTTTGTTGTTCGGGGTGACTTCTTCCCAGGGATGTTATTCTTGACCCCCCGGGGCAAACGGAGGTGTCAGCGTCAGGAGCCATCCTAACTGAGGCCCTGGTAGGTAAGTGCTTTTTGTGTGACTGGACAGTGAAGCTGTCTGTGTGAATGACCTGGCTGTTGCTCAGTGTACTCCTAATTAAAGTGTCTTTTACTCCGTGTTCCCAGGCTCCCTCTTTCCCTTCGGTTGCCGTGGATGTGCCGGACACCTCTGGCAGGACTAACCCTGTGGCTTTTATGTCCAACGTGCTGTGTGCCTGCAGGTAAGAAAAGCTGGGAGTGCAGTCCCTCTGCTTTGCTTGCTGTGTCTCTTGGGTAGTGATTTTGGAGGGGAATCCCAGAGCGATTTGGTTTGAAGGGGACCTTCAAAGGCCACCCTGCCTTCCGTGGGCAGGGACGCCTTCCACTCTCATCCCCGGTTGGATGCTCCAAGTCCCATCCAGCCCGGCCTGGAACACTTGCAGGGATCCAGGGGCAGCCTCAGGTTCCCTGTGCAGTGTGCATTTAATAGCTCTCCACTGTCATCATGAAAAATTTTGTCAGCACGTTTTGTTGGACGATGGCAAGCAGGACCTGGGTGAAAATTTGGGTTCTCTGAGGTGCAGAGGGAAATAATTCTCCTTTGAAGTCCAGTGTAATTCAGTTTTGCACGAGTCTTGTCTGCCTTATGTTTGAATTGCTTTCTCTTCCAGGAAGTTTTAAATTAAACTTTTATTTTGTGTCTCCCCCCCAGTATCCTGTCCAAGACCAAGCTACCTTTCCTTGTGGGAATGGACTGGCCGGGCTTTGGCAGTCTGGCCCCTCGAAAGACTAAAGTGACCTCTTCCAGCAGGGGAAGACTTTCTGGCAAGCGGTGCCAGAAAGAACTGGAGTTTCTGGAGAATGAAAGCTGGAGGCGTGCCCCCGATAATCCTCGCCCCGGGTGGTGAGTGGTCTGACTTGCAGGGACCGGTGGCCTTGGCCAGGAGCGGTCCTGCCGGACTGTAATTTTAATTTCCTGCCCAGGCTGTAATTTTAATTTCCCTTGGACGCTTGGCAAAGCCCCTCTGGGGGAGCCCCGGTGCCTGGCAGGAGCAGAGCGGGCTTCCAGGGAGGCATTCACCCGGTCAGCGTCAGGAACCATCCTAACTGAGGCCTCGGTGAGTGCTTTTTGTATGACTGGACAGTGAAGCTGTCTGTGTGAATGACCTGGCTGTTGCTCAGTGTACTCCTAATTAAAGTGTCTTTTACTCCGTGTTCCCAGGCTCCCTCTTTCCCTTCGGTCGACGTGGGTGTGCCGGACGCCTCTGGCAGGACTAACCCTGTGGCTTTTATGTCCAACGTGCTGTGTGCCTGCAGGTAAGAAAAGCTGGGAGTGCAGTCCCTCTGCTTTGCTTGCTGTGTCTCTTGGGTAGTGATTTTGGAGGGGAATCCCAGAGCGATTTGGTTTGAAGGGGACCTTCAAAGGCCACCCTGCCTTCCGTGGGCAGGGGCACCTTCCACTCTCATCCCCGGTTGGATGCTCCAAGTCCCATCCAGCCCGGCCTGGAACACTTGCAGGGATCCAGGGGCAGCCTCAGGTTCCCTGTGCAGTGTGCATTTAATAGCTCTCCACTGTCATCATGAAAAATTTTGTCAGCACGTTTTGTTGGACGATGGCAAGCAGGACCTGGGTGAAAATTGGGGTTCTCTGAGGTGCAGAGGGAAATAATTCTCCTTTGAAGTCCAGTGTAATTCAGTTTTGCACGAGTCTTGTCTGCCTTATGTTTGAATTGCTTTCTCTTCCAGGAAGTTTTAAATTAAACTTTTATTTTGTGTCTCCCCCCCAGTATCCTGTCCAAGACCAAGCTACCTTTCCTTGTGGGAATGGACTGGCCGGGCTTTGGCAGTCTGGCCCCTCGAAAGACTAAAGTGACCTCTTCCAGCAGGGGAAGACTTTCTGGCAAGCGGTGCCAGAAAGAACTGGAGTTTCTGGAGAATGAAAGCTGGAGGCGTGCCCCCGATAATCCTCGCCCCGGGTGGTGAGTGGTCTGACTTGCAGGGACCGGTGGCCTTGGCCAGGAGCGGTCCTGCCGGACTGTAATTTTAATTTCCTGCCCAGGCTGTAATTTTAATTTCCCTTGGACGCTTGGCAAAGCCCTTCTGGGGGAGCCCTAGTGCCTGGCAGGAGCAGAGCGGGCTTCCAGGGAGGCATTCACCCGGTCAGCGTCAGGAACCATCCTAACTGAGGCCTCGGTGAGTGCTTTTTGTATGACTGGACAGTGAAGCTGTCTGTGTGAATGACCTGGCTGTTGCTCAGTGTACTCCTAATTAAAGTGTCTTTTACTCCGTGTTCCCAGGCTCCCTCTTTCCCTTCGGTCGACGTGGGTGTGCCGGACGCCTCTGGCAGGACTAACCCCGTGGCTTTTATGTCCAACGTGCTGTGCTGCGTGTGCCTGCAGGTAAGAAAAGCTGGGAGTGCGGTCCCTCTGCTTTGATTACTGTGTCTCTTTGGTAGTGATTTTGGAGGGGAATCCCAGAGCGATTTGGTTTGAAGGGGACCTTCAAAGGCCACCCTGTCTTCCGTGGGCAGGGGCACCTTCCCCTCTCATCCCCGGTTGCTCCAAGTCCCGTCCAGCCTGGCCTGGAACACTTGCAGGGATCCAGGGGCAGGCTCAGCTTCCCTGTGCAGTGTGCTCTAATATCTCTCCCCTGGCATCCTGAAAAATGTTGTCAGCGTGTTTTGTTGGACGCCGGTAAGCGGGACCCGGGTGAAAAGGACATTCTCTGAGGTGCTGGGAGAAGGAGGACTCGTGCGGAGACAGCGGGAACGGGAGCGTGCTGCGGAGAAGGAAAATTCCAGGGGGTGGGTGCCGAGAAATTTGTCCTTCCCTTGCCCTGTGCTCTGCACTCAGCAATGGGTCAAGTGCAGAAGTTTCCTGGGGACCCTGGAAAATGAGGCCGGGTCTGCCAAGAAAAGTGGGGCCAAAGGAGCAGGACCTGGGTCTGCGAGCGTGGGAGAAACAAGGGCCGGGTCATCCTCTGCCTCCGGGAGGGAGGGCAGCAGGAAAGGCCACGGACTAAAGCACTGAAGTGCCGTTCCCCAGGGAGCCCCTGCCCAGCACTGAACTTGCTTGTGCACTTGCTGTCCCTTTGCCAGCGGAGCCGAAGCGTCGGGTGCGGGTGCCGGGGGGATGGAGCAGCCAAGGACAAACTGGGAGGGTGTTTGCGAAGGAAGGGGGTAGAAGGAGCTCTTGACGTGCTTTTTTTACTTCTTCATCCCACAGAATTGCCACGAGAGGAAATACTTCAGAGGGGCTTCCCTCCAGATAAGCCCTGAATGTGCCAGGAGGTTTCAGCTGGGAGAAAGGAGCTGTGGAAGAAAAGCAGCCTAAAAATAGCCAGCGGGGATCATCAGGTTTTCCAGCCAAGAAAAACCAGGAGGGAGATGAGGGAATCGGGTTCCAATTCCTAAAGATTTGGTGGGTGTAGGAATGATTTCTGTGTGTTTTCCAGTCCCTTTTGATTCCTGGGATGATTTTAAAATGATGGCTAAATTGGAGATGTTGTTTTTGAGAGGAAATGATGCCAAATAAATGCAGAGTTTGGGGTCAGTTTTTTGGATGATTTGGGTCAGGTTTTGGGGTCAGTTTTGGGTCATTGTTTGGGGTGATTTGGGTCAGTTTTGGGTCAGGTTTTGGGGTCAGTTTTGGGTCAGCTTTTGGGGTGATTTGGGTCGGTTTTGGGTCAATTTTTGGGGAGCACTGGGTGTTACTGGGGGTTGTTGGGGAGCACTGGGTGTTTACTGGGGAGCACTGGGTGTTACTGGGGGTTGTTGGGGAGCACTGGGTGTTACTGGGGAGCACTGGGAGAGAAAATGAAAAATAAAGAGAATAAAAACTAAACGAAATAAAAAAGGAAATATAAAAAACAAAAGAAAATTTAAAAAAAAAAAAGGCAAAAAACCTAAAAAGGAAATAAAATGAAAATGAAATAAAAGAGAAAAAGAAAAAAAAAAAAAAAGAAACCCCTTCTTGGGCACCCCGTTTCCTCTCCTCCCCCCTCCCCCGAACCGTAAATTGCGGGGTCATCACCCCAAAAATGTGAGAAGGGGACCCCAAAATGTGGGTGAGGGAAGCCCAGGGAGCCGAAAAAGTGGAGGGGGAGCCGCAGTAAGAAAGCGAAGCCGGGCGGTCGGGCGGCGGGGTGGGGGGGGGAGCCGAGGTGGCGACGCCGGCGCATGCGCAGTCGTTGGCAAGACGCCGGCGATCACGTGGTAAGCAAGGGCAGGCAGGAGCGGGACCGGCGACGCATGCGCAGTGGCTCTCGTGCCGGCGCAGCGCTCCCTGCTCGAGTTAAGGGCCGGTTCCGGCGGCAGGGCGGGACTGGCGGTCTCCCGTCTCTCCCGGGGTGTGTGTGGGGGGAATAACATGAAGATTTTTTGGGGTGAAAGCGCAGAAATTAGCCAGGAGGGACGCTAATTTGGGTAAACTCGGTCACCGGAAGTAGAGAGCGACCGGAAGTCCTCCAGGCCCCGGCGCGGAAGTCCGCCAAGCCCACAGTAAAGATGGCGCCGCCAGGACCGGAACGACCACACTAAAGATGGCGGCCCCGGCCCGGAAGTCCGCCAAGCCCACAGTAAAGATGGCGCCGCCAGGACCGGAACGACCACACTAAAGATGGCGGCCCCGGCCCGGAAGTTCGCCCGGACGCCACACTCAAGATGGCGCCTCCAGGACCGGAACTTAGCCGACGCCACACTCAAGACGGCGGTGAGAGGCCCCCCCCCCCGCCCCCCCTTCCCGCCTCAGAGAGGCGTTTAACCTGGTGCCTGACCTCCGCCCCGACCCGGACCCCCGCCCCGCGCCAGCAGCGCTGTCTCGCCGCGCCGCTTCCCGCTGTGGGGACAGGGCGGGGCGCTCGGCGGCGCCGGGCGCGGGCGGCAGGTTCGTGGGCGGCGGCGGGCACCGGCGCGGGCAGCCCCCCTCGGCGCCGCGCGCGCGGCGCTCCGCCCGCCCGCCTCGTTCCGCTCCGCTCCCCTCCTCTCCCGTCCCCGCTCCCCCCCCCCCCGCTCCCCTCCGCTCCCGCTCCGCCGCCGTGCCCTGGAGATGCTGTCGGAGCTGCGCCGCCGCCTTCCCCCCCCCCTCCCCAGGAAGCGACCCACGGCGCCAGATCCCACGGAGATCGTCCCCGGGGTAAGCTGGGCGCGGCCGCTCTTCTGCCTCTCCCGCGGCCATCGGCGACTGCAGGCAGGGGAAGCGACAGGCAAGTTTCTCGCCTCTGCGGAGAAACTTGCACCTGCGTGCCGCCGCAGGGCTGGGTTCGGATGTGCCCTGGCATTGCGCCCCCCCACCCCCCCCCGCGGGGAGGGTCTGCGCTGCCTCGGGGACCCTGTCTGCGCTGCCGGGAGAGAGAAATCCTTTGGGAAGCTGGGATAGAAACAGCAACTCTGTGAATTGCTCAGCTTTTCCTAGGCAAGGGCAGGTTTTCGGGAACAAAGGCCCGTACGCGCGAAAGGCGCCGCGGGTCTCGCCAAGGTGGGGGGGGGGGGGGGGGGCGGCTGCAGTGCCGCGCGCGGCTGCAGTGCCGCTCCCGGCCGTGTCCGCCAGGCGGCGACTGTGAGGCAGGGCCCGGCGCTCGGGGGCGCTCTCGCAAGCGACGCCCCCGGGAAAGCGGCGGGGTTTGGGCACTGCCGGCCTTCCCCCGCAGTGCCCGGGCTGGCCCGGCGCCTGGCAAAACCTCTGAGGGAAAAGGCAAGCAACAACTGCGCTTCTTCTGCCGTTTCTTTAGCCAGGGACTGGAACACAGACAAAATCGAGGGGCTCTTTGACCTGGGCAGGCTCCGAGCATTTTTCAGCCTTCCTTAGCAGGGCATTCTCACCCTCTGAAAAGCTGAAAGACTTTAACGTCTGGATACACGCCTGCAGCTGTGCAAATTGATGTAGCTTCTTTTAGGAAATGAAGATGACGTTTTCCTGTTGTGAGCCTCTACTCTGCTTTTTCAATCAGGTGATGAAGCTTATGGAAAAAAGACAAAATGCCTCGGGGTGAGTACATTCTACCGAGTTTTGCTTCTCTGGGATCGGTTTGGGAAAATCCTGTGAAATTCTAAAAAGCTTCTCTCCGTGTTTTCTAGTTGTTTTTTCAGCCTTGGTCTAAGTTTCATGTAGAAAAGGGCACAGAATTAGAACAGGTAAACTAGACTTTCTCGGGAGAGATGGAAGAAAAGTCTGCTGATTCCGGTTCTGCTTTTCTTGTCTTCTATTAGACTGTCATTTTCTCTCCCCTGCTGTTCAAATAGGCAGCAATTAATTGCTCTGCTGAAGAGTTTGCTGTACTAAGTGTCTGTCAAATCGATGCCTTCAACTCAAGGTAGCACCTGCTCCTTAGTTACAAAACGTTCCTCACAGGAGATTTTCAGGCGTGCCCATAAATCTCCTCGCTGTTTGTTTGGGAGAACAGGGTTTTCTCGTCTGTAACAGAATAGTCATGGCATTTGCTATGGAATGCTGGTGGCAATCTAGTCAGAAGAGGACCCCGTGCTTCACTAATTTTCCCTTTTTGTTGTTCGGGGTGACTTCTTCCCAGGGATGTTATTCTTGACCCCCCGGGGCAAACGGAGGTGTCAGCGTCAGGAGCCATCCTAACTGAGGCCCTGGTAGGTAAGTGCTTTTTGTGTGACTGGACAGTGAAGCTGTCTGTGTGAATGACCTGGCTGTTGCTCAGTGTACTCCTAATTAAAGTGTCTTTTACTCCGTGTTCCCAGGCTCCCTCTTTCCCTTCGGTTGCCGTGGATGTGCCGGACACCTCTGGCAGGACTAACCCTGTGGCTTTTATGTCCAACGTGCTGTGTGCCTGCAGGTAAGAAAAGCTGGGAGTGCAGTCCCTCTGCTTTGCTTGCTGTGTCTCTTGGGTAGTGATTTTGGAGGGGAATCCCAGAGCGATTTGGTTTGAAGGGGACCTTCAAAGGCCACCCTGCCTTCCGTGGGCAGGGACGCCTTCCACTCTCATCCCCGGTTGGATGCTCCAAGTCCCATCCAGCCCGGCCTGGAACACTTGCAGGGATCCAGGGGCAGCCTCAGGTTCCCTGTGCAGTGTGCATTTAATAGCTCTCCACTGTCATCATGAAAAATTTTGTCAGCACGTTTTGTTGGACGATGGCAAGCAGGACCTGGGTGAAAATTGGGGTTCTCTGAGGTGCAGAGGGAAATAATTCTCCTTTGAAGTCCAGTGTAATTCAGTTTTGCACGAGTCTTGTCTGCCTTATGTTTGAATTGCTTTCTCTTCCAGGAAGTTTTAAATTAAACTTTTATTTTGTGTCTCCCCCCCAGTATCCTGTCCAAGACCAAGCTACCTTTCCTTGTGGGAATGGACTGGCCGGGCTTTGGCAGTCTGGCCCCTCGAAAGACTAAAGTGACCTCTTCCAGCAGGGGAAGACTTTCTGGCAAGCGGTGCCAGAAAGAACTGGAGTTTCTGGAGAATGAAAGCTGGAGGCGTGCCCCCGATAATCCTCGCCCCGGGTGGTGAGTGGTCTGACTTGCAGGGACCGGTGGCCTTGGCCAGGAGCGGTCCTGCCGGACTGTAATTTTAATTTCCTGCCCAGGCTGTAATTTTAATTTCCCTTGGACGCTTGGCAAAGCCCTTCTGGGGGAGCCCTAGTGCCTGGCATGAGCGGAGCGGGCTTCCAGGGAGGCATTCACCCGGTCAGCGTCAGGAACCATCCTAACTGAGGCCTCGGTGAGTGCTTTTTGTATGACTGGACAGTGAAGCTGTCTGTGTGAATGACCTGGCTGTTGCTCAGTGTACTCCTAATTAAAGTGTCTTTTACTCCGTGTTCCCAGGCTCCCTCTTTCCCTTCGGTCGACGTGGGTGTGCCGGACGCCTCTGGCAGGACTAACCCCGTGGCTTTTATGTCCAACGTGCTGTGCTGCGTGTGCCTGCAGGTAAGAAAAGCTGGGAGTGCGGTCCCTCTGCTTTGATTACTGTGTCTCTTTGGTAGTGATTTTGGAGGGGAATCCCAGAGCGATTTGGTTTGAAGGGGACCTTCAAAGGCCACCCTGTCTTCCGTGGGCAGGGACACCTTCCCCTCTCATCCCCGGTTGCTCCAAGTCCCGTCCAGCCTGGCCTGGAACACTTGCAGGGATCCAGGGGCAGGCTCAGCTTCCCTGTGCAGTGTGCTCTAATATCTCTCCCCTGGCATCCTGAAAAATGTTGTCAGCGTGTTTTGTTGGACGCCGGTAAGCGGGACCCGGGTGAAAAGGACATTCTCTGAGGTGCTGGGAGAAGGAGGACTCGTGCGGAGACAGCGGGAACGGGAGCGTGCTGCGGAGAAGGAAAATTCCAGGGGGTGGGTGCCGAGAAATTTGTCCTTCCCTTGCCCTGTGCTCTGCACTCAGCAATGGGTCAAGTGCAGAAGTTTCCTGGGGACCCTGGAAAATGAGGCCGGGTCTGCCAAGAAAAGTGGGGCCAAAGGAGCAGGACCTGGGTCTGCGAGCGTGGGAGAAACAAGGGCCGGGTCATCCTCTGCCTCCGGGAGGGAGGGCAGCAGGAAAGGCCACGGACTAAAGCACTGAAGTGCCGTTCCCCAGGGAGCCCCTGCCCAGCACTGAACTTGCTTGTGCACTTGCTGTCCCTTTGCCAGCGGAGCCGAAGCGTCGGGTGCGGGTGCCGGGGGGATGGAGCAGCCAAGGACAAACTGGGAGGGTGTTTGCGAAGGAAGGGGGTAGAAGGAGCTCTTGACGTGCTTTTTTTACTTCTTCATCCCACAGAATTGCCACGAGAGGAAATACTTCAGAGGGGCTTCCCTCCAGATAAGCCCTGAATGTGCCAGGAGGTTTCAGCTGGGAGAAAGGAGCTGTGGAAGAAAAGCAGCCTAAAAATAGCCAGCGGGGATCATCAGGTTTTCCAGCCAAGAAAAACCAGGAGGGAGATGAGGGAATCGGGTTCCAATTCCTAAAGATTTGGTGGGTGTAGGAATGATTTCTGTGTGTTTTCCAGTCCCTTTTGATTCCTGGGATGATTTTAAAATGATGGCTAAATTGGAGATGTTGTTTTTGAGAGGAAATGATGCCAAATAAATGCAGAGTTTGGGGTCAGTTTTTTGGATGATTTGGGTCAGGTTTTGGGGTCAGTTTTGGGTCATTGTTTGGGGTGATTTGGGTCAGTTTTGGGTCAGGTTTTGGGGTCAGTTTTGGGTCAGCTTTTGGGGTGATTTGGGTCGGTTTTGGGTCAATTTTTGGGGAGCACTGGGTGTTACTGGGGGTTGTTGGGGAGCACTGGGTGTTTACTGGGGAGCACTGGGTGTTACTGGGGGTTGTTGGGGAGCACTGGGTGTTACTGGGGAGCACTGGGAGAGAAAATGAAAAATAAAGAGAATAAAAACTAAACGAAATAAAAAAGGAAATATAAAAAACAAAAGAAAATTTAAAAAAAAAAAGGCAAAAAACCTAAAAAGGAAATAAAATGAAAATGAAATAAAAGAGAAAAAGAAAAAAAAAAAAAAAGAAACCCCTTCTTGGGCACCCCGTTTCCTCTCCTCCCCCCCCCCCCCGAACCGTAAATTGCGGGGTCATCACCCCAAAAATGTGAGAAGGGGACCCCAAAATGTGGGTGAGGGAAGCCCAGGGAGCCGAAAAAGTGGAGGGGGAGCCGCAGTAAGAAAGCGAAGCCGGGCGGTCGGGCGGCGGGGTAGGGGGGGGGAGCCGAGGTGGCGACGCCGGCGCATGCGCAGTCGTTGGCAAGACGCCGGCGATCACGTGGTAAGCAAGGGCAGGCAGGAGCGGGACCGGCGACGCATGCGCAGTGGCTCTCGTGCCGGCGCAGCGCTCCCTGCTCGAGTTAAGGGCCGGTTCCGGCGGCAGGGCGGGACTGGCGGTCTCCCGTCTCTCCCGGGGTGTGTGTGGGGGGAATAACATGAAGATTTTTTGGGGTGAAAGCGCAGAAATTAGCCAGGAGGGACGCTAATTTGGGTAAACTCGGTCACCGGAAGTAGAGAGCGACCGGAAGTCCTCCAGGCCCCGGCGCGGAAGTCCGCCAAGCCCACAGTAAAGATGGCGCCGCCAGGACCGGAACGACCACACTAAAGATGGCGGCCCCGGCCCGGAAGTCCGCCAAGCCCACAGTAAAGATGGCGCCGCCAGGACCGGAACGACCACACTAAAGATGGCGGCCCCGGCCCGGAAGTTCGCCCGGACGCCACACTCAAGATGGCGCCTCCAGGACCGGAACTTAGCCGACGCCACACTCAAGACGGCGGTGAGAGGCTCCCCCCCCCCCCCCCCCCCCCCCCCCTCCCGCCTCAGAGAGGCGTTTAACCTGGTGCCTGACCTCCGCCCCGACCCGGACCCCCGCCCCGCGCCCGCAGCGCCGTCTCGCCGCGCCGCTTCCCGCTGTGGGGACAGGGCGGGGCGCTCGGCGGCGCCGGGCGCGGGCGGCAGGTTCGTGGGCGGCGGCGGGCACCGGCGCGGGCAGCCCCCCTCGGCGCCGCGCGCGCGGCGCTCCGCCCGCCCGCCTCGTTCCGCTCCGCTCCCCTCCTCTCCCGTCCCCGCTCCCCCCCCCCCCGCTCCCCTCCGCTCCCGCTCCCGCCGTGCCCTGGAGATGCTGTCGGAGCTGCGCCGCCGCCTTCCCCCCCCCTCCCCAGGAAGCGACCCACGGCGCCAGATCCCACGGAGATCGTCCCCGGGGTAAGCTGGGCGCGGCCGCTCTTCTGCCTCTCCCGCGGCCATCGGCGACTGCAGGCAGGGGAAGCGACAGGCAAGTTTCTCGCCTCTGCGGAGAAACTTGCACCTGCGTGCCGCCGCAGGGCTGGGTTCGGATGTGCCCTGGCATTGCGCCCCCCCACCCCCCCCGCGGGGAGGGTCTGCGCTGCCTCGGGGACCCTGTCTGCGCTGCCGGGAGAGAGAAATCCTTTGGGAAGCTGGGATAGAAACAGCAACTCTGTGAATTGCTCAGCTTTTCCTAGGCAAGGGCAGGTTTTCGGGAACAAAGGCCCGTACGCGCGAAAGGCGCCGCGGGTCTCGCCAAGGTGGGGGGGGGGGGGGGGGCGGCTGCAGTGCCGCGCGCGGCTGCAGTGCCGCTCCCGGCCGTGTCCGCCAGGCGGCGACTGTGAGGCAGGGCCCGGCGCTCGGGGGCGCTCTCGCAAGCGACGCCCCCGGGAAAGCGGCGGGGTTTGGGCACTGCCGGCCTTCCCCCGCAGTGCCCGGGCTGGCCCGGCGCCTGGCAAAACCTCTGAGGGAAAAGGCAAGCAACAACTGCGCTTCTTCTGCCGTTTCTTTAGCCAGGGACTGGAACACAGACAAAATCGAGGGGCTCTTTGACCTGGGCAGGCTCCGAGCATTTTTCAGCCTTCCTTAGCAGGGCATTCTCACCCTCTGAAAAGCTGAAAGACTTTAACGTCTGGATACACGCCTGCAGCTGTGCAAATTGATGTAGCTTCTTTTAGGAAATGAAGATGACGTTTTCCTGTTGTGAGCCTCTACTCTGCTTTTTCAATCAGGTGATGAAGCTTATGGAAAAAAGACAAAATGCCTCGGGGTGAGTACATTCTACCGAGTTTTGCTTCTCTGGGATCGGTTTGGGAAAATCCTGTGAAATTCTAAAAAGCTTCTCTCCGTGTTTTCTAGTTGTTTTTTCAGCCTTGGTCTAAGTTTCATGTAGAAAAGGGCACAGAATTAGAACAGGTAAACTAGACTTTCTCGGGAGAGATGGAAGAAAAGTCTGCTGATTCCGGTTCTGCTTTTCTTGTCTTCTATTAGACTGTCATTTTCTCTCCCCTGCTGTTCAAATAGGCAGCAATTAATTGCTCTGCTGAAGAGTTTGCTGTACTAAGTGTCTGTCAAATCGATGCCTTCAACTCAAGGTAGCACCTGCTCCTTAGTTACAAAACGTTCCTCACAGGAGATTTTCAGGCGTGCCCATAAATCTCCTCGCTGTTTGTTTGGGAGAACAGGGTTTTCTCGTCTGTAACAGAATAGTCATGGCATTTGCTATGGAATGCTGGTGGCAATCTAGTCAGAAGAGGACCCCGTGCTTCACTAATTTTCCCTTTTTGTTGTTCGGGGTGACTTCTTCCCAGGGATGTTATTCTTGACCCCCCGGGGCAAACGGAGGTGTCAGCGTCAGGAGCCATCCTAACTGAGGCCCTGGTAGGTAAGTGCTTTTTGTGTGACTGGACGCTGAAGCTGTCTGTGTGAATGACCTGGCCAGTGCTCGGTGTACTCCTAATTAAAGTGTCTTTTACTCTGTGTTCCCAGGCTCCCTCTTTCCCTTCGGTTGCCGTGGATGTGCCGGACACCTCTGGCAGGACTAACCCTGTGGCTTTTATGTCCAACGTGCTGTGTGCCTGCAGGTAAGAAAAGCTGGGAGTGCAGTCCCTCTGCTTTGCTTGCTGTGTCTCTTGGGTAGTGATTTTGGAGGGGAATCCCAGAGCGATTTGGTTTGAAGGGGACCTTCAAAGGCCACCCTGCCTTCCGTGGGCAGGGACGCCTTCCACTCTCATCCCCGGTTGGATGCTCCAAGTCCCATCCAGCCCGGCCTGGAACACTTGCAGGGATCCAGGGGCAGCCTCAGGTTCCCTGTGCAGTGTGCATTTAATAGCTCTCCACTGTCATCATGAAAAATTTTGTCAGCACGTTTTGTTGGACGATGGCAAGCAGGACCTGGGTGAAAATTGGGGTTCTCTGAGGTGCAGAGGGAAATAATTCTCCTTTGAAGTCCAGTGTAATTCAGTTTTGCACGAGTCTTGTCTGCCTTATGTTTGAATTGCTTTCTCTTCCAGGAAGTTTTAAATTAAACTTTTATTTTGTGTCTCCCCCCCAGTATCCTGTCCAAGACCAAGCTACCTTTCCTTGTGGGAATGGACTGGCCGGGCTTTGGCAGTCTGGCCCCTCGAAAGACTAAAGTGACCTCTTCCAGCAGGGGAAGACTTTCTGGCAAGCGGTGCCAGAAAGAACTGGAGTTTCTGGAGAATGAAAGCTGGAGGCGTGCCCCCGATAATCCTCGCCCCGGGTGGTGAGTGGTCTGACTTGCAGGGACCGGTGGCCTTGGCCAGGAGCGGTCCTGCCGGACTGTAATTTTAATTTCCTGCCCAGGCTGTAATTTTAATTTCCCTTGGACGCTTGGCAAAGCCCCTCTGGGGGAGCCCCGGTGCCTGGCAGGAGCGGAGCGGGCTTCCAGGGAGGCATTCACCCGGTCAGCGTCAGGAACCATCCTAACTGAGGCCTCGGTGAGTGCTTTTTGTATGACTGGACAGTGAAGCTGTCTGTGTGAATGACCTGGCTGTTGCTCAGTGTACTCCTAATTAAAGTGTCTTTTACTCCGTGTTCCCAGGCTCCCTCTTTCCCTTCGGCCGACGTGGGTGTGCCGGACGCCTCTGGCAGGACTAACCCCGTGGCTTTTATGTCCAACGTGCTGTGTGCCTGCAGGTAAGAAAAGCTGGGAGTGCAGTCCCTCTGCTTTGCTTGCTGTGTCTCTTGGGTAGTGATTTTGGAGGGGAATCCCAGAGCGATTTGGTTTGAAGGGGACCTTCAAAGGCCACCCTGCCTTCCGTGGGCAGGGGCACCTTCCACTCTCATCCCCGGTTGGATGCTCCAAGTCCCATCCAGCCCGGCCTGGAACACTTGCAGGGATCCAGGGGCAGCCTCAGGTTCCCTGTGCAGTGTGCATTTAATAGCTCTCCACTGTCATCATGAAAAATTTTGTCAGCACGTTTTGTTGGACGATGGCAAGCAGGACCTGGGTGAAAATTGGGGTTCTCTGAGGTGCAGAGGGAAATAATTCTCCTTTGAAGTCCAGTGTAATTCAGTTTTGCACGAGTCTTGTCTGCCTTATGTTTGAATTGCTTTCTCTTCCAGGAAGTTTTAAATTAAACTTTTATTTTGTGTCTCCCCCCCAGTATCCTGTCCAAGACCAAGCTACCTTTCCTTGTGGGAATGGACTGGCCGGGCTTTGGCAGTCTGGCCCCTCGAAAGACTAAAGTGACCTCTTCCAGCAGGGGAAGACTTTCTGGCAAGCGGTGCCAGAAAGAACTGGAGTTTCTGGAGAATGAAAGCTGGAGGCGTGCCCCCGATAATCCTCGCCCCGGGTGGTGAGTGGTCTGACTTGCAGGGACCGGTGGCCTTGGCCAGGAGCGGTCCTGCCGGACTGTAATTTTAATTTCCTGCCCAGGCTGTAATTTTAATTTCCCTTGGACGCTTGGCAAAGCCCTTCTGGGGGAGCCCTAGTGCCTGGCATGAGCGGAGCGGGCTTCCAGGGAGGCATTCACCCGGTCAGCGTCAGGAACCATCCTAACTGAGGCCTCGGTGAGTGCTTTTTGTATGACTGGACAGTGAAGCTGTCTGTGTGAATGACCTGGCTGTTGCTCAGTGTACTCCTAATTAAAGTGTCTTTTACTCCGTGTTCCCAGGCTCCCTCTTTCCCTTCGGTCGACGTGGGTGTGCCGGACGCCTCTGGCAGGACTAACCCCGTGGCTTTTATGTCCAACGTGCTGTGCTGCGTGTGCCTGCAGGTAAGAAAAGCTGGGAGTGCGGTCCCTCTGCTTTGATTACTGTGTCTCTTTGGTAGTGATTTTGGAGGGGAATCCCAGAGCGATTTGGTTTGAAGGGGACCTTCAAAGGCCACCCTGTCTTCCGTGGGCAGGGACACCTTCCCCTCTCATCCCCGGTTGCTCCAAGTCCCGTCCAGCCTGGCCTGGAACACTTGCAGGGATCCAGGGGCAGGCTCAGCTTCCCTGTGCAGTGTGCTCTAATATCTCTCCCCTGGCATCCTGAAAAATGTTGTCAGCGTGTTTTGTTGGACGCCGGTAAGCGGGACCCGGGTGAAAAGGACATTCTCTGAGGTGCTGGGAGAAGGAGGACTCGTGCGGAGACAGCGGGAACGGGAGCGTGCTGCGGAGAAGGAAAATTCCAGGGGGTGGGTGCCGAGAAATTTGTCCTTCCCTTGCCCTGTGCTCTGCACTCAGCAATGGGTCAAGTGCAGAAGTTTCCTGGGGACCCTGGAAAATGAGGCCGGGTCTGCCAAGAAAAGTGGGGCCAAAGGAGCAGGACCTGGGTCTGCGAGCGTGGGAGAAACAAGGGCCGGGTCATCCTCTGCCTCCGGGAGGGAGGGCAGCAGGAAAGGCCACGGACTAAAGCACTGAAGTGCCGTTCCCCAGGGAGCCCCTGCCCAGCACTGAACTTGCTTGTGCACTTGCTGTCCCTTTGCCAGCGGAGCCGAAGCGTCGGGTGCGGGTGCCGGGGGGATGGAGCAGCCAAGGACAAACTGGGAGGGTGTTTGCGAAGGAAGGGGGTAGAAGGAGCTCTTGACGTGCTTTTTTTACTTCTTCATCCCACAGAATTGCCACGAGAGGAAATACTTCAGAGGGGCTTCCCTCCAGATAAGCCCTGAATGTGCCAGGAGGTTTCAGCTGGGAGAAAGGAGCTGTGGAAGAAAAGCAGCCTAAAAATAGCCAGCGGGGATCATCAGGTTTTCCAGCCAAGAAAAACCAGGAGGGAGATGAGGGAATCGGGTTCCAATTCCTAAAGATTTGGTGGGTGTAGGAATGATTTCTGTGTGTTTTCCAGTCCCTTTTGATTCCTGGGATGATTTTAAAATGATGGCTAAATTGGAGATGTTGTTTTTGAGAGGAAATGATGCCAAATAAATGCAGAGTTTGGGGTCAGTTTTTTGGATGATTTGGGTCAGGTTTTGGGGTCAGTTTTGGGTCATTGTTTGGGGTGATTTGGGTCAGTTTTGGGTCAGGTTTTGGGGTCAGTTTTGGGTCAGCTTTTGGGGTGATTTGGGTCGGTTTTGGGTCAATTTTTGGGGAGCACTGGGTGTTACTGGGGGTTGTTGGGGAGCACTGGGTGTTTACTGGGGAGCACTGGGTGTTACTGGGGGTTGTTGGGGAGCACTGGGTGTTACTGGGGAGCACTGGGAGAGAAAATGAAAAATAAAGAGAATAAAAACTAAACGAAATAAAAAAAAGGAAATATAAAAAACAAAAGAAAATTTTAAAAAAAAAAGGCAAAAAACCTAAAAAGGAAATAAAATGAAAATGAAATAAAAGAGAAAAAGAAAAAAAAAAAAAAGAAACCCCTTCTTGGGCACCCCGTTTCCTCTCCTCCCCCCCCCCCGAACCGTAAATTGCGGGGTCATCACCCCAAAAATGTGAGAAGGGGACCCCAAAATGTGGGTGAGGGAAGCCCAGGGAGCCGAAAAAGTGGAGGGGGAGCCGCAGTAAGAAAGCGAAGCCGGGAGGTCGGGCGGCGGGGTGGGGGGGGGAGCCGAGGTGGCGACGCCGGCGCATGCGCAGTCGTTGGCAAGACGCCGGCGATCACGTGGTAAGCAAGGGCAGGCAGGAGCGGGACCGGCGACGCATGCGCAGTGGCTCTCGTGCCGGCGCAGCGCTCCCTGCTCGAGTTAAGGGCCGGTTCCGGCGGCAGGGCGGGACTGGCGGTCTCCCGTCTCTCCCGGGGTGTGTGTGGGGGGAATAACATGAAGATTTTTTGGGGTGAAAGCGCAGAAATTAGCCAGGAGGGACGCTAATTTGGGTAAACTCGGTCACCGGAAGTAGAGAGCGACCGGAAGTCCTCCAGGCCCCGGCGCGGAAGTCCGCCAAGCCCACAGTAAAGATGGCGCCGCCAGGACCGGAACGACCACACTAAAGATGGCGGCCCCGGCCCGGAAGTCCGCCAAGCCCACAGTAAAGATGGCGCCGCCAGGACCGGAACGACCACACTAAAGATGGCGGCCCCGGCCCGGAAGTTCGCCCGGACGCCACACTCAAGATGGCGCCTCCAGGACCGGAACTTAGCCGACGCCACACTCAAGACGGCGGTGAGAGGCTCCCCCCCCCCCCCCCCCCCCCCCCCCCTCCCGCCTCAGAGAGGCGTTTAAACCTGGTGCCTGACCTCCGCCCCGACCCGGACCCCCGCCCCGCGCCCGCAGCGCCGTCTCGCCGCGCCGCTTCCCGCTGTGGGGACAGGGCGGGGCGCTCGGCGGCGCCGGGCGCGGGCGGCAGGTTCGTGGGCGGCGGCGGGCACCGGCGCGGGCAGCCCCCCTCGGCGCCGCGCGCGCGGCGCTCCGCCCGCCCGCCTCGTTCCGCTCCGCTCCCCTCCTCTCCCGTCCCCGCTCCCCCCCCCCCCGCTCCCCTCCGCTCCCGCTCCCGCCGTGCCCTGGAGATGCTGTCGGAGCTGCGCCGCCGCCTTCCCCCCCCCTCCCCAGGAAGCGACCCACGGCGCCAGATCCCACGGAGATCGTCCCCGGGGTAAGCTGGGCGCGGCCGCTCTTCTGCCTCTCCCGCGGCCATCGGCGACTGCAGGCAGGGGAAGCGACAGGCAAGTTTCTCGCCTCTGCGGAGAAACTTGCACCTGCGTGCCGCCGCAGGGCTGGGTTCGGATGTGCCCTGGCATTGCGCCCCCCCACCCCCCCCGCGGGGAGGGTCTGCGCTGCCTCGGGGACCCTGTCTGCGCTGCCGGGAGAGAGAAATCCTTTGGGAAGCTGGGATAGAAACAGCAACTCTGTGAATTGCTCAGCTTTTCCTAGGCAAGGGCAGGTTTTCGGGAACAAAGGCCCGTACGCGCGAAAGGCGCCGCGGGTCTCGCCAAGGTGGGGGGGGGGGGGGGCGGCTGCAGTGCCGCGCGCGGCTGCAGTGCCGCTCCCGGCCGTGTCCGCCAGGCGGCGACTGTGAGGCAGGGCCCGGCGCTCGGGGGCGCTCTCGCAAGCGACGCCCCCGGGAAAGCGGCGGGGTTTGGGCACTGCCGGCCTTCCCCCGCAGTGCCCGGGCTGGCCCGGCGCCTGGCAAAACCTCTGAGGGAAAAGGCAAGCAACAACTGCGCTTCTTCTGCCGTTTCTTTAGCCAGGGACTGGAACACAGACAAAATCGAGGGGCTCTTTGACCTGGGCAGGCTCCGAGCATTTTTCAGCCTTCCTTAGCAGGGCATTCTCACCCTCTGAAAAGCTGAAAGACTTTAACGTCTGGATACACGCCTGCAGCTGTGCAAATTGATGTAGCTTCTTTTAGGAAATGAAGATGACGTTTTCCTGTTGTGAGCCTCTACTCTGCTTTTTCAATCAGGTGATGAAGCTTATGGAAAAAAGACAAAATGCCTCGGGGTGAGTACATTCTACCGAGTTTTGCTTCTCTGGGATCGGTTTGGGAAAATCCTGTGAAATTCTAAAAAGCTTCTCTCCGTGTTTTCTAGTTGTTTTTTCAGCCTTGGTCTAAGTTTCATGTAGAAAAGGGCACAGAATTAGAACAGGTAAACTAGACTTTCTCGGGAGAGATGGAAGAAAAGTCTGCTGATTCCGGTTCTGCTTTTCTTGTCTTCTATTAGACTGTCATTTTCTCTCCCCTGCTGTTCAAATAGGCAGCAATTAATTGCTCTGCTGAAGAGTTTGCTGTACTAAGTGTCTGTCAAATCGATGCCTTCAACTCAAGGTAGCACCTGCTCCTTAGTTACAAAACGTTCCTCACAGGAGATTTTCAGGCGTGCCCATAAATCTCCTCGCTGTTTGTTTGGGAGAACAGGGTTTTCTCGTCTGTAACAGAATAGTCATGGCATTTGCTATGGAATGCTGGTGGCAATCTAGTCAGAAGAGGACCCCGTGCTTCACTAATTTTCCCTTTTTGTTGTTCGGGGTGACTTCTTCCCAGGGATGTTATTCTTGACCCCCCGGGGCAAACGGAGGTGTCAGCGTCAGGAGCCATCCTAACTGAGGCCCTGGTAGGTAAGTGCTTTTTGTGTGACTGGACGCTGAAGCTGTCTGTGTGAATGACCTGGCCAGTGCTCGGTGTACTCCTAATTAAAGTGTCTTTTACTCTGTGTTCCCAGGCTCCCTCTTTCCCTTCGGTTGCCGTGGATGTGCCGGACACCTCTGGCAGGACTAACCCTGTGGCTTTTATGTCCAACGTGCTGTGTGCCTGCAGGTAAGAAAAGCTGGGAGTGCAGTCCCTCTGCTTTGCTTGCTGTGTCTCTTGGGTAGTGATTTTGGAGGGGAATCCCAGAGCGATTTGGTTTGAAGGGGACCTTCAAAGGCCACCCTGCCTTCCGTGGGCAGGGACGCCTTCCACTCTCATCCCCGGTTGGATGCTCCAAGTCCCATCCAGCCTGGCCTGGAACACTTGCAGGGATCCAGGGGCAGGCTCAGCTTCCCTGTGCAGTGTGCATTTAATAGCTCTCCACTGTCATCATGAAAAATTTTGTCAGCACGTTTTGTTGGACGATGGCAAGCAGGACCTGGGTGAAAATTGGGGTTCTCTGAGGTGCAGAGGGAAATAATTCTCCTTTGAAGTCCAGTGTAATTCAGTTTTGCACGAGTCTTGTCTGCCTTATGTTTGAATTGCTTTCTCTTCCAGGAAGTTTTAAATTAAACTTTTATTTTGTGTCTCCCTCCCAGTATCCTGTCCAAGACCAAGCTACCTTTCCTTGTGGGAATGGACTGGCCGGGCTTTGGCAGTCTGGCCCCTCGAAAGACTAAAGTGACCTCTTCCAGCAGGGGAAGACTTTCTGGCAAGCGGTGCCAGAAAGAACTGGAGTTTCTGGAGAATGAAAGCTGGAGGCGTGCCCCCGATAATCCTCGCCCCGGGTGGTGAGTGGTCTGACTTGCAGGGACCGGTGGCCTTGGCCAGGAGCGGTCCTGCCGGACTGTAATTTTAATTTCCTGCCCAGGCTGTAATTTTAATTTCCCTTGGATGCTTGGCAAAGCCCCTCTGGGGGAGCCCCGGTGCCTGGCAGGAGCAGAGCGGGCTTCCAGGGAGGCATTCACCCGGTCAGCGTCAGGAACCATCCTAACTGAGGCCTCGGTGAGTGCTTTTTGTATGACTGGACAGTGAAGCTGTCTGTGTGAATGACCTGGCTGTTGCTCAGTGTACTCCTAATTAAAGTGTCTTTTACTCCGTGTTCCCAGGCTCCCTCTTTCCCTTCGGTCGACGTGGGTGTGCCGGACGCCTCTGGCAGGACTAACCCCGTGGCTTTTATGTCCAACGTGCTGTGCTGCGTGTGCCTGCAGGTAAGAAAAGCTGGGAGTGCGGTCCCTCTGCTTTGATTACTGTGTCTCTTTGGTAGTGATTTTGGAGGGGAATCCCAGAGCGATTTGGTTTGAAGGGGACCTTCAAAGGCCACCCTGTCTTCCGTGGGCAGGGACACCTTCCCCTCTCATCCCCGGTTGCTCCAAGTCCCGTCCAGCCTGGCCTGGAACACTTGCAGGGATCCAGGGGCAGGCTCAGCTTCCCTGTGCAGTGTGCTCTAATATCTCTCCACTGGCATCCTGAAAAATGTTGTCAGCGTGTTTTGTTGGATGCCGGTAAGCGGGACCCGGGTGAAAAGGACATTCTCTGAGGTGCTGGGAGAAGGAGGACTTGTGCGGGCACCTCCAGAGACAGCGGGAACGGGAGCGTGCTGCGGAGAAGGAAAATTCCAGGGGGTGGGTGCCGAGAAATTTGTCCTTCCCTTGCCCTGTGCTCTGCACTCAGCAATGGGTCAAGTGCAGAAGTTTCCTGGGGACCCTGGAAAATGAGGCCGGGTCTGCCAAGAAAAGTGGGGCCAAAGGAGCAGGACCTGGGTCTGCGAGCGTGGGAGAAACAAGGGCCGGGTCATCCTCTGCCTCCGGGAGGGAGGGCAGCAGGAAAGGCCACGGACTAAAGCACTGAAGTGCCGTTCCCCAGGGAGCCCCTGCCCAGCACTGAACTTGCTTGTGCACTTGCTGTCCCTTTGCCAGCGGAGCCGAAGCGTCGGGTGCGGGTGCCGGGGGGATGGAGCTGCCAAGGACAAACTGGGAGGGTGTTTGCGAAGGAAGGGGGTAGAAGGAGCTCTTGACGTGCTTTTTTTACTTCTTCATCCCACAGAATTGCCACGAGAGGAAATACTTCAGAGGGGCTTCCCTCCAGATAAGCCCTGAATGTGCCAGGAGGTTTCAGCCGGGAGAAAGGAGCTGTGGAAGAAAAGCAGCCTAAAAATAGCCAGTGGGGATCATCAGGTTTTCCAGCCAAGAAAAACCGGGAGGGAGATGAGGGAATCGGGTTCCAATTCCTAAAGATTTGGTGGGTGTAGGAATGATTTCTGTGTGTTTTCCAGTCCCTTTTGATTCCTGGGATGATTTTAAAATGATGGCTAAATTGGAGATGTTGTTTTTGAGAGGAAATGATGCCAAATAAATGCAGAGTTTGGGGTCAGTTTTTTGGATGATTTGGATCAGGTTTTGGGGTCAGTTTTGGGTCATTGTTTGGGGTGATTTGGGTCAGTTTTGGGTCAGGTTTTGGGGTCAGTTTTGGGTCAGCTTTTGGGGTGATTTGGGTCGGTTTTGGGTCAATTTTTGGGGAGCACTGGGTGTTACTGGGGGTTGTTGGGGAGCACTGGGTGTTTACTGGGGAGCACTGGGTGTTACTGGGGGTTGTTGGGGAGCACTGGGTGTTACTGGGGAGCACTGGGAGAGAAATTGAAAAATAAAGAGAATAAAAAATAAACGAAATAAAAAAGGAAATATAAAAAACAAAAGAAAATTTAAAAAAAAAAGGCAAAAAACCTAAAAAGGAAATAAAATGAAAATGAAATAAAAGAGAAAAAGAAAAAAAAAAAAAAAAGAAACCCCTTCTTGGGCACCCCGTTTCCTCTCCTCCCCCCCCCCCGAACCGTAAATTGCGGGGTCATCACCCCAAAAATGTGAGAAGGGGACCCCAAAATGTGGGTGAGGGAAGCCCAGGGAGCCGAAAAAGTGGAGGGGGAGCCGCAGTAAGAAAGCGAAGCCGGGAGGTCGGGCGGCGGGGTGGGGGGGGGAGCCGAGGTGGCGACGCCGGCGCATGCGCAGTCGTTGGCAAGACGCCGGCGATCACGTGGTAAGCAAGGGCAGGCAGGAGCGGGACCGGCGACGCATGCGCAGTGGCTCTCGTGCCGGCGCAGCGCTCCCTGCTCGAGTTAAGGGCCGGTTCCGGCGGCAGGGCGGGACTGGCGGTCTCCCGTCTCTCCCGGGGTGTGTGTGGGGGGAATAACATGAAGATTTTTTGGGGTGAAAGCGCAGAAATTAGCCAGGAGGGACGCTAATTTGGGTAAACTCGGTCACCGGAAGTAGAGAGCGACCGGAAGTCCTCCAGGCCCCGGCGCGGAAGTCCGCCAAGCCCACAGTAAAGATGGCGCCGCCAGGACCGGAACGACCACACTAAAGATGGCGGCCCCGGCCCGGAAGTCCGCCAAGCCCACAGTAAAGATGGCGCCGCCAGGACCGGAACGACCACACTAAAGATGGCGGCCCCGGCCCGGAAGTTCGCCCCGACGCCACACTCAAGATGGCGCCTCCAGGACCGGAACTTAGCCGACGCCACACTCAAGACGGCGGCGAGAGGCCCCCCCCCCCCCCCCCCCCTCCCGCCTCAGAGAGGCGTTTAACCTGGTGCCTGACCTCCGCCCCGACCCGGACCCCCGCCCCGCGCCCGCAGCGCCGTCTCGCCGCCCCGCTTCCCGCTGTGGGGACAGGGCGGGGCGCTCGGCGGCGCCGGGCGCGGGCGGCAGGTTCGTGGGCGGCGGTGGGCACTTGCGCGGACAGCCCCCCTCGGCGCCGCGCGCGCGAGGACCCTCAGGCGCTCACGCCGCGCCGCCCGCTCGCCCCGCTCCCCGCCCCGCTCCCCGCCCCGCTCCCGCTCCCGCCCTCGCCCCCGCCGTGCCCTGGAGATGCTATCGGGGCTGCGCCGCCGCCTTCCCCCCCGGGAGCGACCCACGGCGGCAGATCTGACGGAGATCGTCCCCGGGGTAAACTGGGCGCGGCGGGGGGGGGCGCGGCCGTTCTTCTGCCTCTCCCCGCGCGCCCGCCTGTGGCTCCACCCGTCCTTCTCTCCCCTCCCATGCGGGACAGCCCCAGGTGTGGGCAGTTAGGCTGACAAAGAGGCGGGACAGCCCCAGGTGTGGGCAGTGAGGCTGACAAAGAGGCGGGACAGCCCCAGGTGTGGGCAGTGAGGGTGACAAGGGGCGGGCCGTGCTCGGTGGGGCCCTTTTTATAGGGAGCTTCTGCAGGGGAGTAGTCGATCCCAGGGAATCTCTCAAGCAGTGATGGTGAGAGCATCTCGCAGGGGCTGGGGGAAGCACCTGTTGTACCCGGATTATCGCTCGAGGAAGGTGCCGAGGGATGAGCCCTGTTCCAGGAAGCAGCGCAGGAGAGGGGAGCAGCGCACGTGAACAGGTGGGAGAGTGTGGGGGTGCAGAGAAGATGCAGCTCAGACTGGAGCTCAGCCCAGCACCGCGGGAGGGTCCCGCAGGTAGGACGCGGCCACGCCGCGCCGCCCCGCTCCCCTTCCCGGCGCCGCAGCCCGCGCCGCCCCGCTCCCCTTCCCGGCGCCGCAGCCCGCGCCGCCCCGCTCCCCTTCCCGGCGCCGCAGCCCGCGCCGCCCCGCTCCCCTTCCCGGCGCCGCAGCCCGCGCCGCCCCGCTCCCCTTCCCGGCGCCGCAGCCCGCGCCGCCCCGCTCCCCTTCCCGGCGCCGCAGCCCGCGCCGCCCCGCTCCCCTTCCCGGCGCCGCAGCCCGCGCCGCCCCGCTCCCCTTCCCGGCGCCGCAGCCCGCGCCGCCCCGCTCCCCTTCCCGGCGCCGCAGCCCGCGCCGCCCCGCTCCCCTTCCCGGCGCCGCAGCCCGCGCCGCCCCGCTCCCCTTCCCGGCGCCGCAGCCCGCGCCGCCCCGCTCCCCTTCCCGGCGCCGCAGCCCGCGCCGCCCCGCTCCCCTTCCCGGCGCCGCAGCCCGCGCCGCCCCGCTCCCCTTCCCGGCGCCGCAGCCCGCGCCGCCCCGCTCCCCTTCCCGGCGCCGCAGCCCGCGCCGCCCCGCTCCCCTTCCCGGCGCCGCAGCCCGCGCCGCCCCGCTCCCCTTCCCGGCGCCGCAGCCCGCGCCGCCCCGCTCCCCTTCCCGGCGCCGCAGCCCGCGCCGCCCCGCTCCCCTTCCCGGCGCCGCAGCCCGCGCCGCCCCGCTCCCCTTCCCGGCGCCGCAGCCCCCGCCGCTCCAACTCCCGCTATTCTGCTCCAGTCCCTCCACTCCAGCCCCTGCCCGAATCCAATACCAACCCTAAATCCAATACCAACTATAATACCTGCTCACGTTAGGAGTTCTTTTCTCTGTCAGGCTCTTTACCTATCCTGATTTTAAGTCAGACGTGCAAACCAGGTGCTGCTGCTCCCAGAGCCTTTATACCGTCTTGGATTGGGCTACTCTTTTTCCCCCGGGGGCCTCACGGGAAGGGAGGTGGGCACGGCCAGGGCTATATTAACCCCAGCCTTTGGTCAGGGAAGTCATTCAGCAGGCAGGCTTCAATGGGATAAGAGCTCTCCCTTTCTTTCATTTAATGGGACTTCTCAGGCTATTCCTGCTTTATTAAAGCATCAGCTTTGGTATCCAAAGAAGCAGAGCTGTATATGGCAATGAAGAGGATTACACTCACATGCAGGGTTTTTAAATTTCATAACTTGGTGTTGGTAAGCTGCTTTTATAATTGGTTATCTGTTTCTCTTTTCCTTAGGAGCCTTGCATCTTTTGGGATTTCCTGATCATCTCAACTGCAGTTTGGCATTTTTTCACTAGTGTTATCCAGTCCTCAGGTGAAGCTGCTCTGTGTTGAAGATGCTACAGACACCCAGGTTTGCAAGTAGTCAGTGGGGGGTTACAGCCCACAGATGGAGGGAGGGCTGGGGTGCCAGCTTAGGAATTGCCAGGGTTTTTTTGAAGGTAGTATGGGTGGAAAGCAGTGTCCAGGAGCCCCCTAAATGCCTGTGAAGGCACCACTGACTTTTCAGATGTGCCACTTAAGATTTCTTCTCCTTCACCCAGGTATTCTGCGTGATTATAGCTGCAGTCTTTGGCTGCAGGCAGTGACCCTGGGTGGTTTGCCTAAAGAGAAGGGAGACTCTTTGTGCTCTCCCCATCTATCTGGGTGACTTTGGTTAGAGTTTCTTTACCATGTCAGAGGGGCAGGGTGTAAAGCAGAGTTGAACAGAACAGAGGCCAGAGGAGCAGAGCAAGAAGGTGGGTCATCACCTGACATCAGCACAAAGATGTGGCTTTTAGCTCCACGTTTACTTAATGTGTTAAGGATTTTGTTGTTTGGGTTTGTTTTTTCTTTGTTTTCAGCTGCAGAGCCCTGGGCCCAGGAGGCTCTAGGCACCGGAGGGGAGGTGATCCAGGTGAGTCCCAGTGAGCAAGGTGAGCATTGACTCCAGGACAGAACTAGATGGTCTTTTACAGGTGTTGTGGTGAATCTGTGCACAGGCTTTGTTTCTTGTGTTTTCCAGGGGTTCTGCCACCTTCTAACAGACAGTCCAGTGCTTCGGGGCCCCTGTTGGTAAGAGGTCACTGTGGAGGAGAGGTAGGTAGGAGCTCCCACAGGAAAGCCATCCTTTCAGGCAGTATCTCAGTCTGTGCTTTTGCCTTTGGCTTTTTTACTTTGCAGAGAATGTGTGCAGCCTCAGAGGGCTGGAGCCACCTGCCAATTAGGTTTGATGGTCTTCATCTGTCCTTGTGAGTAATCTCCTAGTACTGCGAGGGTCATCAATTAAGGCTGGACCTTTCCCAGTTGCAGGTGCCATCCAGCCTGCCTTTGGCCAAGGAGGAGCATTGAGGTTGAGTTGGGGAGGTAGGGAGGAGGTCCTGGGGTCTCCCTTACTTTCAGAAACACCCCATAACTTTTTTTCTCACTCCCCCAGGTACGGCACACGGTGATGGCAGCAGCCTCCGACTGGGGTCGGAGCCAGTGGCCCGAGAACCTCTCAGCTCAGGGGAGGGTGAGTAGCCAATTGCGGGGTTATCTCCCACGTGCTGCCCAACTCTTGTGTCAGTTTCTGTTTTCTTTCTCATAGCGACCGAGTCAGTGATCACAGGACCCTCTGAGCCAGCCGGGCGTCCTTCCTTCACATCGAAGATGGATTCACATCCCCAGCTGTGGGAAAGATAAGTGGGGGACTCCCACCTGGAGAGGGGATGAGAGCTGGGTCCAGTTTTATGTTTAGGAGGGAGGGATTGTCAAATGAGCACAGGGGAAAGGGTCTGCCCTAACAGGCCCTTGGCACACATAGGAGGAGCAGTTTACTTTTCATCATGGAGTAGGATGTGCAGGGCAGAGCTGTTCAGGTCTGTGTCATGTCCTTTGTCTGGTCTGTGTTTCGTGTCTTACACTTCAGTCACTGTGTCTTTGCTTCCTGCCCTCAAAGATCTTATCTGAGATGTCAAAGCATCATTCCTAGAGTCTTGAACCTCTGCACTGCCCAGCCCAGTGCCCATACCATCCGTTCTTTGGTTCACAAGCTTGGACGTGCATCGGAATCGCATCTGAGAAGTGTCAGGTCAGGTGTCTTTTACAGCCTCCTTACAGGTTGTATCGGTGGCTGTGCCGTGCAGTCATCCCTTGTCATCCCACCTAGGACTTGTGAGAACCTAAGAAGATTCTGAACATAGCATTGTCTCCCATCCATCTTAGCCTTTTTGTAGGCAGTTCTTGTCCCAGGCCATTCTGTTAGAGTGTGTTTTCAGGCTCCTCAGAGCCTCCTCCGTTCAGTCTCGCCGTATCCTCCGTCTTCCCGTGCGGCAGCACATCCATTTTGGCGTCGTTCCTCTCTGAGTTCTCTCTCCTGGTTGCACCACAGCACTTGTCTGGAGATGTGTCCTTGGAGTTTGTGTTGGGCCTGGAACTGCTCTGCCCTGCAGTGTAGACTTGGGGGTAGGTGGAGTAGGAAGGAGACTTTCCATTTACCCTGTGATAGGCTCAGCCACTCAGGGCAGCAGTTCTCTGGTCCTCCTGGAGGCAGCCCCTGCCTGCAGCGTGTGTGCAGTCACGAGAGCGGGCTTGTCCAGGGCCAATGGGAGCGGTACAGCAGGGCCCTTAAAGTTAGGTCAGTGTTTGTTTGTGCAGGCTGTCTTTGGACCCCAGAGGGCTTGTCTAAGGAGAAATTAGAATTGCACAGCAGTTAATGTTGCCCTGTGTATATGGCTGACTTTGGTAACTCATTTCTTTGCAGCATCAGAGAGGCTTGATGTAAAGCAGAGATGAACAGAGGAGGCTGGAGGAGCACAGTTAGAAGGTGGGTCCTCATGTGAGGTCAGAGCCAAGACATGACTTTTGGCCCTAGGTTTACTTGATCATTTGGATGGTTTGGTGGTTTAGTTTTGGTTTTTTGGGTTTTTTTAAGATGCAGAGCCCTCAGCCCAGCAGAGGACAGGCACCAGAGGGAAGGTGAGCCTGGTGAGCAAGGTGAGCAGTGACTGCAGGACAAAACTAGCTGCTCTTTTGCAGGTGGTGTACTTGGGGTGAATCTGTGTACATACTTGTTTTTTTGTTTTACAGGCAGTGCACAGACTTCTAACGTGCAGTCCAACGTGACAGGGACCCTGCCTGTAAGAGGTCACAGTCAAGGGGTGTCAGACAGAAGCTGCCATGGGAGCAGCAAACTCTTGGGCAGTATCTCAGTAGTCACACTTGCCTCTGGGTTTTTTTACAGGAGATGTAGGCAGCCTCAGATGGCCGAAGCCAACTCACAGTGAGGTGACGGACACAGTTTGGTCCTCTGGAGCTGTCCTTGAAAGGATAAGCAATGAAGCACTGAGCTTTTTGGATTGCAGGTGCCACCCAGGTAAACTTTAGGAGCCGATGAGCATTGGAGGTGAGTCGGGGAGGCAGCAGGAGGAGCAGGAATCCACTGCAGCTTTAGAGATGCCCTCTAATTTTGTCTCTCTCTCTCACTCAGGTATCCCAGGAGATGACAGCATGTTGTCCAAGTCTGGTCAGAGTCAGTGACACGAGGACCTGCCTCGGTGACAGTGAGTAGAGGGATCCTGGTGGCTGGGGCCACGTGCCACACTCCTCAGATCCGGTGTCTTGTTTTCTTTCTCGCAGTTGACTCCTAGTGGTCAGACGATGGCAGGAACCTCTGAGGCAGCCCAGGTGCTCCTCCTCTGCATCAAAGCTGGATTGGCATCCCCTGCTCTTGGAAAGATAAGTGCAAGGCAAAGATCTAGAGAGGGGTTGGGAGTGGGTGCAAGTCTGTGCCTCGCCTGGAGGGACTTTTGCAATTACTCCGGTGCAGGGGGTGTCCTGTGACAGGTTATTTGGAAGCATCAAAGGAAGGGCTTACTTTTTATCATAGGATTCACGTGTGCCGGGCAGAGCAGTTCTGGTATGTGTCACGTCCTTTCTCTTGTGCGTGTTTTGTGTCACATGGTGTGTGTGGTGACAGGTGTGGGGTGTCTCACTTGGGGTCAGCCTGGACCTGCTCTGCCCTGCTCCGTGGATCAGTGTGTAGATGGAATATGGCTCGGAGTCTCAGGTGAACATGGCAGTTCCCTTAGACAGTGGAGCCGATGGCTGTCCAGTGTGTGAGCAGGATGGTCTTGCGATGCCCTGCTTGGGTGTTTAGAGTCCCGGCTAGGTAGAGTAGGAACCAGTGTCTAGGGTTTAGAGGTTTTTGGCTTTCCTTGTGAGCAATCCCTACGTGTTTGAGAGCTGAGTGTTTGAGCATTTGCCCATTTCATTTGCAGGGGCGGTTTTGGGAGCAGCTGAAGAGAGAGGAGCCTTGTAGGTGAGTTGGGGAGGCAACAGGAGGAGCGGGGGTCCACTGCAGCTTTAGAGATGCCCTCTAATTTTGTCTCTCGCTCACTCAGGTATCCCAGAAGATGACAGCACGTTGTCCAAGTCTGGTCAGAGCCAGTGACCCCGAGGACCTGCCTCGGTGACAGTGAGTAGAGGGATCCTGGTGGCTGGGGCCACGTGCCACACTCCTCAGATCCGGTGTCTTGTTTTTTTTCTCGCAGTTGACTCCGAGTAGTGTGACGATGACAGGAACCTCTGAGGCAGCCCAGGTGCCCCTCCTCTGCATTAAAGCTGGATTGGCATCCCCTGCTCTCGGAAAGATAAGTGCAGGGCAAAGATCTAGAGAGGGGTTGGGAGTGGGTGCAAGTCTGTGCCTCGCCTGGAGGGATTTTTGCAATTATTCCGGTGCAGGGGGTATCCTGTGACAGGTTATTTGGATGCATCAAAGGAAGGGCTTACTTTTTATCATTGGATTCCTGTGTGCAGGGCAGAGCAGTTCCGGTCTGTGTCACGTCCTTTGTCTCGTCCATGTTTTGTGTCCTTTGTCTCTTAATTGTGTCACGTGGTGTGTGTGGTGACAGGTGTGGGGTGTCTCACTTGGGGTCAGCCTGGAAGTGCTCTGCCCTGCTCCGTGGATCAGTGGGTAGACAGAATATTGCTCAGGGTCTCACATCACCGTGTCAGTTCCCTTAGACAGTGGAGCCGATGGCTGTCCAGTGTGTGAGCAGGATGGTCTTGCGATGCCCTGCTTGGGTGTTTAGAGTCCTGGCTAGGTAGAGTAGGAACCAGTGTCTAGGGTTTAGAGGTTTTTGGCTTTCGTTGTGAGCAATCCCTACGTGTTTGAGAGCTGAGTGTTTGAGCATTTGCCCATTTCATTTGCAGGGGCGGTTTTGGGAGCAGCTGAAGAGAGAGGAGCCTTGTAGGTGAGTTGGGGAGGCAGCAGGAGGAGCGGGGGTCCACTGCAGCTTTAGAGATGCCCTCTAATTTTGTCTCTCGCTCACTCAGGTATCCCAGAAGATGACAGCACGTTGTCCAAGTCTGGTCAGAGCCAGTGACCCGAGGACCTGCCTCGGTGACAGTGAGTAGAGGGATCCTGGGGGCTGGGGCCACGTGCCACACTCCTCAGATCCGGTGTCTTGTTTTTTTTCTCGCAGTTGACTCCGAGTAGTGTGACGATGACAGGAACCTCTGAGGCAGCCCAGGTGCCCCTCCTCTGCATCAAAGCTGGATTGGCATCCCCTGCTCTCGGAAAGATAAGTGCAGGGCAAAGACCTAGAGAGGGGTTGGGAGTGGGTGCAAGTCTGTGCCTCGCCTGGAGGGATTTTTGCAATTATTCCGGTGCAGGGGGTATCCTGTGACAGGTTATTTGGATGCATCAAAGGAAGGGCTTACTTTTTATCATTGGATTCCTGTGTGCAGGGCAGAGCAGTTCTGGTCTGTGTCACGTCCCTTGTCTCGTCCATGTTTTGTGTCCTTTGTCTCTTAATTGTGTCACGTGGTGTGTGTGGTGACAGGTGTGGGGTGTCTCACTTGGGGTCAGCCTGGAAGTGCTCTGCCCTGCTCCGTGGATCAGTGGGTAGATAGAATATTGCTCAGGGTCTCACATCACCATGTCAGTTCCCTTAGACAGTGGAGCCGATGGCTGTCCAGTGTGTGAGCAGGATGGTCTTGCGATGCCCTGCTTGGGTGTTTAGAGTCCGGCTAGGTAGAGTAGGAACCAGTGTCTAGGGTTTAGAGGTTTTTGGCTTTCGTTGTGAGCAATCCCTACATGTTTGAGAGCTGAGTGTTTGAGCATTTGCCCATTTCATTTGCAGGGGCGGTTTTGGGAGCAGCTGAAGAGAGAGGAGCCTTGTAGGTGAGTTGGGGAGGCAGCAGGAGGAGCGGGGATCCACTGCAGCCTTAGAGATGCCTTCTAAGTTTGTGTCTCACTCAATCAGGTATCTCGGAACGTGACATCCACAGTGTCCTACTCCGGTCAGGGCCTGGGTGCTGGTGAGTAGGGGGATCACTGGGGTTTGAACCCCATGCCACACAACTCACGTATTGCTTGTGGTTTTCTTTCTCGCAGTTGACTCCGAGTAGTGTGACGATGGCAGGAACCTCTGAGGCAGCCCAGGTGCCCCTCCTCTGCATGAAAGCTGGATTGGCATCCCCTGCTCTCGGAAAGATAAGTGCAGGGCAAAGACCTAGAGAGGGGTTGGGAGTGGGTGCAAGTCTGTGCCTCGCCTGGAGGGATTTTTGCAATTATTCCGGTGCAGGGGGTATCCTGTGACAGGTTATTTGGATGCATCAAAGGAAGGGCTTACTTTTTATCATTGGATTCCTGTGTGCAGGGCAGAGCAGTTCCGGTCTGTGTCACGTCCTTTGTCTCGTCCATGTTTTGTGTCCTTTGTCTCTTAATTGTGTCACGTGGTGTGTGTGGTGACAGGTGTGGGGTGTCTCACTTGGGGTCAGCCTGGAAGTGCTCTGCCCTGCTCCGTGGATCAGTGGGTAGATAGAATATTGCTCAGGGTCTCACATCACCGTGTCAGTTCCCTTAGACAGTGGAGCCGATGGCTGTCCAGTGTGTGAGCAGGATGGTCTTGCGATGCCCTGCTTGGGTGTTTAGAGTCCCGGCTAGGTAGAGTAGGAACCAGTGTCTAGGGTTTAGAGGTTTTTGGCTTTCGTTGTGAGCAATCTCTACATGTTTGAGAGCTGAGTGTTTGAGCATTTGCCCATTTCATTTGCAGGGGCGGTTTTGGGAGCAGCTGAAGAGAGAGGAGCCTTGTAGGTGAGTTGGGGAGGCAGCAGGAGGAGCGGGGATCCACTGCAGCTTTAGAGATGCCCTCTAATTTTGTCTCTCGCTCACTCAGGTATCCCAGAAGATGACAGCACATTGTCCAAGTCTGGTCAGAGCCAGTGACCCGGGGACCTGCCTCGGTGACAGTGAGTAGAGGGATCCTGGGGGCTGGGGCCACGTGCCACAGTCCTCAGATCCGGTGTCTTGTTTTTTTTCTCGCAGTTGACTCCGAGTAGTGTGACGATGGCAGGAACCTCTGAGGCAGCCCAGGTGCCCCTCCTCTGCATCAAAGCTGTATTGGCATCCCCTGCTCTCGGAAAGATAAGTGCAGGGCAAAGACCTAGAGAGGGGTTGGGAGTGGGTGCAAGTCTGTGCCTCGCCTGGAGGGATTTTTGCAATTATTCCGGTGCAGGGGGTATCCTGTGACAGGTTATTTGGATGCCTCAAAGGAAGGGCTTACTTTTTATCATTGGATTCCTGTGTGCAGGGCAGAGCAGTTCCGGTCTGTGTCACGTCCTTTGTCTCGTCCATGTTTTGTGTCCTTTGTCTCTTAATTGTGTCACGTGGTGTGTGTGGTGACAGGTGTGGGGTGTCTCACTTGGGGTCAGCCTGGAAGTGCTCTGCCCTGCTCCGTGGATCAGTGGGTAGATAGAATATTGCTCAGGGTCTCACATCACCGTGTCAGTTCCCTTAGACAGTGGAGCCGATGGCTGTCCAGTGTGTGAGCAGGATGGTCTTGCGATGCCCTGCTTGGGTGTTTAGAGTCCCGGCTAGGTAGAGTAGGAACCAGTGTCTAGGGTTTAGAGGTTTTTGGCTTTCCTTGTGAGCAATCCCTACATGTTTGAGAGCTGAGTGTTTGAGCATTTGCCCATTTCATTTGCAGGGGCGGTTTTGGGAGCAGCTGAAGAGAGAGGAGCCTTGTAGGTGAGTTGGGGAGGCAGCAGGAGGAGCGGGGATCCACTGCAGCCTTAGAGATGCCTTCTAAGTTTGTGTCTCACTCAATCAGGTATCTCGGAACGTGACATCCACAGTGTCCGACTCCGGTCAGGGCCTGGGTGCTGGTGAGTAGGGGGATCACTGGGGTTTGAACCCCATGCCACACAACTCACGTATTGCTTGTGGTTTTCTTTCTCGCAGTTGACTCCGAGTAGTGTGACGATGACAGGAACCTCTGAGGCAGCCCAGGTGCCCCTCCTCTGCATCAAAGCTGGATTGGCATCCCCTGCTCTCGGAAAGATAAGTGCAGGGCAAAGACCTAGAGAGGGGTTGGGAGTGGGTGCAAGTCTGTGCCTCGCCTGGAGGGATTTTTGCAATTATTCCGGTGCCGGGGGTATCCTGTGACAGGTTATTTGGATGCATCAAAGGAAGGGCTTACTTTTTATCATTGGATTCCTGTGTGCAGGGCAGAGCAGTTCCGGTCTGTGTCACGTCCTTTGTCTCGTCCATGTTTTGTGTCCTTTGTCTCTTAATTGTGTCACGTGGTGTGTGTGGTGACAGGTGTGGGGTGTCTCACTTGGGGTCAGCCTGGAAGTGCTCTGCCCTGCTCCGTGGATCAGTGGGTAGATAGAAGATTGCTCAGGGTCTCACATCACCGTGTCAGTTCCCTTAGACAGTGGAGCCGATGGCTGTCCAGTGTGTGAGCAGGATGGTCTTGTGATGCCCTGCTTGGGTGTTTAGAGTCCTGGCTAGGTAGAGTAGGAACCAGTGTCTAGGGTTTAGAGGTTTTTGGCTTTCCTTGTGAGCAATCCCTACGTGTTTGAGAGCTGAGTGTTTGAGCATTTGCCCATTTCATTTGCAGGGGCGGTTTTGGGAGCAGCTGAAGAGAGAGGAGCCTTGTAGGTGAGTTGGGGAGGCAGCAGGAGGAGCGGGGGTCCACTGCAGCTTTAGAGATGCCCTCTAATTTTGTCTCTCGCTCATTCAGGTATCCCAGAAGATGACAGCACGTTGTCCAAGTCTGGTCAGAGCCAGTGACCCGAGGACCTGCCTCGGTGACAGTGAGTAGAGGGATCCTGGGGGCTGGGGCCACGTGCCACACTCCTCAGATCCGGTGTCTTGTTGTTTTTCTCGCAGTTGACTCCGAGTAGTGTGACGATGACAGGAACCTCTGAGGCAGCCCAGGTGCCCCTCCTCTGCATCAAAGCTGGATTGGCATCCCCTGCTCTCGGAAAGATAAGTGCAGGGCAAAGACCTAGAGAGGGGTTGGGAGTGGGTGCAAGTCTGTGCCTCGCCTGGAGGGATTTTTGCAATTATTCCGGTGCCGGGGGTATCCTGTGACAGGTTATTTGGATGCATCAAAGGAAGGGCTTACTTTTTATCATTGGATTCCTGTGTGCAGGGCAGAGCAGTTCCGGTCTGTGTCACGTCCTTTGTCTCGTCCATGTTTTGTGTCCTTTGTCTCTTAATTGTGTCACGTGGTGTGTGTGGTGACAGGTGTGGGGTGTCTCACTTGGGGTCAGCCTGGAAGTGCTCTGCCCTGCTCCGTGGATCAGTGGGTAGATAGAATATTGCTCAGGGTCTCACTTCACCGTGTCAGTTCCCTTAGACAGTGGAGCCGATGGCTGTCCAGTGTGTGAGCAGGATGGTCTTGCGATGCCCTGCTTGGGTGTTTAGAGTCCTGGCTAGGTAGAGTAGGAACCAGTGTCTAGGGTTTAGAGGTTTTTGGCTTTCCTTGTGAGCAATCCCTACGTGTTTGAGAGCTGAGTGTTTGAGCATGTGCCCATTTCATTTGCAGGGGCGGTTTTGGGAGCAGCTGAAGAGAGAGGAGCCTTGTAGGTGAGTTGGGGAGGCAGCAGGAGGAGCGGGGGTCCACTGCAGCTTTAGAGATGCCCTCTAATTTTGTCTCTCGCTCACTCAGGTATCCCAGAAGATGACAGCACGTTGTCCAAGTCTGGTCAGAGCCAGTGACCCCGAGGACCTGCCTCGGTGACAGTGAGTAGAGGGATCCTGGTGGCTGGGGCCACGTGCCACACTCCTCAGATCCGGTGTCTTGTTTTTTTTCTCGCAGTTGACTCCGAGTAGTGTGACGATGACAGGAACCTCTGAGGCAGCCCAGGTGCCCCTCCTCTGCATCAAAGCTGGATTGGCATCCCCTGCTCTCGGAAAGATAAGTGCAGGGCAAAGATCTAGAGAGGGGTTGGGAGTGGGTGCAAGTCTGTGCCTCGCCTGGAGGGATTTTTGCAATTATTCCGGTGCAGGGGGTATCCTGTGACAGGTTATTTGGATGCATCAAAGGAAGGGCTTACTTTTTATCATTGGATTCCTGTGTGCAGGGCAGAGCAGTTCCGGTCTGTGTCACGTCCTTTGTCTCGTCCATGTTTTGTGTCCTTTGTCTCTTAATTGTGTCACGTGGTGTGTGTGGTGACAGGTGTGGGGTGTCTCACTTGGGGTCAGCCTGGAAGTGCTCTGCCCTGCTCCGTGGATCAGTGGGTAGACAGAATATTGCTCAGGGTCTCACATCACCGTGTCAGTTCCCTTAGACAGTGGAGCCGATGGCTGTCCAGTGTGTGAGCAGGATGGTCTTGCGATGCCCTGCTTGGGTGTTTAGAGTCCCGGCTAGGTAGAGTAGGAACCAGTGTCTAGGGTTTAGAGGTTTTTGGCTTTCCTTGTGAGCAATCCCTACGTGTTTGAGAGCTGAGTGTTTGAGCATTTGCCCATTTCATTTGCAGGGGCGGTTTTGGGAGCAGCTGAAGAGAGAGGAGCCTTGTAGGTGAGTTGGGGAGGCAGCAGGAGGAGCGGGGGTCCACTGCAGCTTTAGAGATGCCCTCTAATTTTGTCTCTCGCTCACTCAGGTATCCCAGAAGATGACAGCACGTTGTCCAAGTCTGGTCAGAGCCAGTGACCCGAGGACCTGCCTCGGTGACAGTGAGTAGAGGGATCCTGGGGGCTGGGGCCACGTGCCACACTCCTCAGATCCGGTGTCTTGTTTTTTTTCTCGCAGTTGACTCCGAGTAGTGTGATGATGACAGGAACCTCTGAGGCAGCCCAGGTGCCCCTCCTCTGCATCAAAGCTGGATTGGCATCCCCTGCTCTCGGAAAGATAAGTGCAGGGCAAAGACCTAGAGAGGGGTTGGGAGTGGGTGCAAGTCTGTGCCTCGCCTGGAGGGATTTTTGCAATTATTCCGGTGCAGGGGGTATCCTGTGACAGGTTATTTGGATGCCTCAAAGGAAGGGCTTACTTTTTATCATTGGATTCCTGTGTGCAGGGCAGAGCAGTTCCGGTCTGTGTCACGTCCTTTGTCTCGTCCATGTTTTGTGTCCTTTGTCTCTTAATTGTGTCACGTGGTGTGTGTGGTGACAGGTGTGGGGTGTCTCACTTGGGGTCAGCCTGGAAGTGCTCTGCCCTGCTCCGTGGATCAGTGGGTAGATAGAATATTGCTCAGGGTCTCACATCACCGTGTCAGTTCCCTTAGACAGTGGAGCCGATGGCTGTCCAGTGTGTGAGCAGGATGGTCTTGCGATGCCCTGCTTGGGTGTTTAGAGTCCTGGCTAGGTAGAGTAGGAACCAGTGTCTAGGGTTTAGAGGTTTTTGGCTTTCCTTGTGAGCAATCCCTACATGTTTGAGAGCTGAGTGTTTGAGCATTTGCCCATTTCATTTGCAGGGGCGGTTTTGGGAGCAGCTGAAGAGAGAGGAGCCTTGTAGGTGAGTTGGGGAGGCAGCAGGAGGAGCGGGGATCCACTGCAGCTTTAGAGATGCCCTCTAATTTTGTCTCTCGCTCACTCAGGTATCCCAGAAGATGACAGCACGTTGTCCAAGTCTGGTCAGAGCCAGTGACCCGGGGACCTGCCTCGGTGACAGTGAGTAGAGGGATCCTGGGGGCTGGGGCCACGTGCCACACTCCTCAGATCCGGTGTCTTGTTTTTTTTTCTCGCAGTTGACTCCGAGTAGTGTGACGATGACAGGAACCTCTGAGGCAGCCCAGGTGCCCCTCCTCTGCATCAAAGCTGGATTGGCATCCCCTGCTCTCGGAAAGATAAGTGCAGGGCAAAGACCTAGAGAGGGGTTGGGAGTGGGTGCAAGTCTGTGCCTCGCCTGGAGGGATTTTTGCAATTATTCCGGTGCAGGGGGTATCCTGTGACAGGTTATTTGGATGCATCAAAGGAAGGGCTTACTTTTTATCATTGGATTCCTGTGTGCAGGGCAGAGCAGTTCTGGTCTGTGTCACGTCCCTTGTCTCGTCCATGTTTTGTGTCCTTTGTCTCTTAATTGTGTCACGTGGTGTGTGTGGTGACAGGTGTGGGGTGTCTCACTTGGGGTCAGCCTGGAAGTGCTCTGCCCTGCTCCGTGGATCAGTGGGTAGATAGAATATTGCTCAGGGTCTCACATCACCGTGTCAGTTCCCTTAGACAGTGGAGCCGATGGCTGTCCAGTGTGTGAGCAGGATGGTCTTGCGATGCCCTGCTTGGGTGTTTAGAGTCCGGCTAGGTAGAGTAGGAACCAGTGTCTAGGGTTTAGAGGTTTTTGGCTTTCGTTGTGAGCAATCCCTACATGTTTGAGAGCTGAGTGTTTGAGCATTTGCCCATTTCATTTGCAGGGGCGGTTTTGGGAGCAGCTGAAGAGAGAGGAGCCTTGTAGGTGAGTTGGGGAGGCAGCAGGAGGAGCGGGGATCCACTGCAGCCTTAGAGATGCCTTCTAAGTTTGTGTCTCACTCAATCAGGTATCTCGGAACGTGACATCCACAGTGTCCTACTCCGGTCAGGGCCTGGGTGCTGGTGAGTAGGGGGATCACTGGGGTTTGAACCCCATGCCACACAACTCACGTATTGCTTGTGGTTTTCTTTCTCGCAGTTGACTCCGAGTAGTGTGACGATGGCAGGAACCTCTGAGGCAGCCCAGGTGCCCCTCCTCTGCATCAAAGCTGGATTGGCATCCCCTGCTCTCGGAAAGATAAGTGCAGGGCAAAGACCTAGAGAGGGGTTGGGAGTGGGTGCAAGTCTGTGCCTCGCCTGGAGGGATTTTTGCAATTATTCCGGTGCAGGGGGTATCCTGTGACAGGTTATTTGGATGCATCAAAGGAAGGGCTTACTTTTTATCATTGGATTCCTGTGTGCAGGGCAGAGCAGTTCCGGTCTGTGTCACGTCCTTTGTCTCGTCCATGTTTTGTGTCCTTTGTCTCTTAATTGTGTCACGTGGTGTGTGTGGTGACAGGTGTGGGGTGTCTCACTTGGGGTCAGCCTGGAAGTGCTCTGCCCTGCTCCGTGGATCAGTGGGTAGATAGAATATTGCTCAGGGTCTCACATCACCGTGTCAGTTCCCTTAGACAGTGGAGCCGATGGCTGTCCAGTGTGTGAGCAGGATGGTCTTGCGATGCCCTGCTTGGGTGTTTAGAGTCCGGCTAGGTAGAGTAGGAACCAGTGTCTAGGGTTTAGAGGTTTTTGGCTTTCCTTGTGAGCAATCCCTACATGTTTGAGAGCTGAGTGTTTGAGCATTTGCCCATTTCATTTGCAGGGGCGGTTTTGGGAGCAGCTGAAGAGAGAGGAGCCTTGTAGGTGAGTTGGGGAGGCAGCAGGAGGAGCGGGGATCCACTGCAGCCTTAGAGATGCCTTCTAAGTTTGTGTCTCACTCAATCAGGTATCTCGGAACGTGACATCCACAGTGTCCGACTCCGGTCAGGGCCTGGGTGCTGGTGAGTAGGGGGATCACTGGGGTTTGAACCCCATGCCACACAACTCACGTATTGCTTGTGGTTTTCTTTCTCGCAGTTGACTCCGAGTAGTGTGACGATGACAGGAACCTCTGAGGCAGCCCAGGTGCCCCTCCTCTGCATCAAAGCTGGATTGGCATCCCCTGCTCTCGGAAAGATAAGTGCAGGGCAAAGACCTAGAGAGGGGTTGGGAGTGGGTGCAAGTCTGTGCCTCGCCTGGAGGGATTTTTGCAATTATTCCGGTGCCGGGGGTATCCTGTGACAGGTTATTTGGATGCATCAAAGGAAGGGCTTACTTTTTATCATTGGATTCCTGTGTGCAGGGCAGAGCAGTTCCGGTCTGTGTCACGTCCTTTGTCTCGTCCATGTTTTGTGTCCTTTGTCTCTTAATTGTGTCACGTGGTGTGTGTGGTGACAGGTGTGGGGTGTCTCACTTGGGGTCAGCCTGGAAGTGCTCTGCCCTGCTCCGTGGATCAGTGGGTAGATAGAATATTGCTCAGGGTCTCACATCACCGTGTCAGTTCCCTTAGACAGTGGAGCCGATGGCTGTCCAGTGTGTGAGCAGGATGGTCTTGTGATGCCCTGCTTGGGTGTTTAGAGTCCCGGCTAGGTAGAGTAGGAACCAGTGTCTAGGGTTTAGAGGTTTTTGGCTTTCCTTGTGAGCAATCCCTACGTGTTTGAGAGCTGAGTGTTTGAGCATTTGCCCATTTCATTTGCAGGGGCGGTTTTGGGAGCAGCTGAAGAGAGAGGAGCCTTGTAGGTGAGTTGGGGAGGCAGCAGGAGGAGCGGGGGTCCACTGCAGCTTTAGAGATGCCCTCTAATTTTGTCTCTCGCTCACTCAGGTATCCCAGAAGATGACAGCACATTGTCCAAGTCTGGTCAGAGCCAGTGACCCGGGGACCTGCCTCGGTGACAGTGAGTAGAGGGATCCTGGGGGCTGGGGCCACGTGCCACAGTCCTCAGATCCGGTGTCTTGTTTTTTTTCTCGCAGTTGACTCCGAGTAGTGTGACGATGGCAGGAACCTCTGAGGCAGCCCAGGTGCCCCTCCTCTGCATCAAAGCTGGATTGGCATCCCCTGCTCTCGGAAAGATAAGTGCAGGGCAAAGACCTAGAGAGGGGTTGGGAGTGGGTGCAAGTCTGTGCCTCGCCTGGAGGGATTTTTGCAATTATTCCGGTGCAGGGGGTATCCTGTGACAGGTTATTTGGATGCATCAATGGAAGGGCTTACTTTTTATCATTGGATTCCTGTGTGCAGGGCAGAGCAGTTCTGGTCTGTGTCACGTCCCTTGTCTCGTCCATGTTTTGTGTCCTTTGTCTCTTAATTGTGTCACGTGGTGTGTGTGGTGACAGGTGTGGGGTGTCTCACTTGGGGTCAGCCTGGAAGTGCTCTGCCCTGCTCCGTGGATCAGTGGGTAGATAGAATATTGCTCAGGGTCTCGCATCACCGTGTCAGTTCCCTTAGACAGTGGAGCCGATGGCTGTCCAGTGTGTGAGCAGGATGGTCTTGCGATGCCCTGCTTGGGTGTTTAGAGTCCGGCTAGGTAGAGTAGGAACCAGTGTCTAGGGTTTAGAGGTTTTTGGCTTTCGTTGTGAGCAATCCCTACATGTTTGAGAGCTGAGTGTTTGAGCATTTGCCCATTTCATTTGCAGGGGCGGTTTTGGGAGCAGCTGAAGAGAGAGGAGCCTTGTAGGTGAGTTGGGGAGGCAGCAGGAGGAGCGGGGATCCACTGCAGCCTTAGAGATGCCTTCTAAGTTTGTGTCTCACTCAATCAGGTATCTCGGAACGTGACATCCACAGTGTCCTACTCCGGTCAGGGCCTGGGTGCTGGTGAGTAGGGGGATCACTGGGGTTTGAACCCCATGCCACACAACTCACGTATTGCTTGTGGTTTTCTTTCTCGCAGTTGACTCCGAGTAGTGTGACGATGACAGGAACCTCTGAGGCAGCCCAGGTGCCCCTCCTCTGCATCAAAGCTGGATTGGCATCCCCTGCTCTCGGAAAGATAAGTGCAGGGCAAAGACCTAGAGAGGGGTTGGGAGTGGGTGCAAGTCTGTGCCTCGCCTGGAGGGATTTTTGCAATTATTCAGGTGCAGGGGGTATCCTGTGACAGGTTATTTGGATGCATCAAAGGAAGGGCTTACTTTTTATCATTGGATTCCTGTGTGCAGGGCAGAGCAGTTCCGGTCTGTGTCACGTCCTTTGTCTCGTCCATGTTTTGTGTCCTTTGTCTCTTAATTGTGTCACGTGGTGTGTGTGGTGACAGGTGTGGGGTGTCTCACTTGGGGTCAGCCTGGAAGTGCTCTGCCCTGCTCCGTGGATCAGTGGGTAGATAGAATATTGCTCAGGGTCTCACATCACCGTGTCAGTTCCCTTAGACAGTGGAGCCGATGGCTGTCCAGTGTGTGAGCAGGATGGTCTTGCGATGCCCTGCTTGGGTGTTTAGAGTCCCGGCTAGGTAGAGTAGGAACCAGTGTCTAGGGTTTAGAGGTTTTTGGCTTTCGTTGTGAGCAATCTCTACATGTTTGAGAGCTGAGTGTTTGAGCATTTGCCCATTTCATTTGCAGGGGCGGTTTTGGGAGCAGCTGAAGAGAGAGGAGCCTTGTAGGTGAGTTGGGGAGGCAGCAGGAGGAGCGGGGATCCACTGCAGCTTTAGAGATGCCCTCTAATTTTGTCTCTCGCTCACTCAGGTATCCCAGAAGATGACAGCACGTTGTCCAAGTCTGGTCAGAGCCAGTGACCCGGGGACCTGCCTCGGTGACAGTGAGTAGAGGGATCCTGGGGGCTGGGGCCACGTGCCACAGTCCTCAGATCCGGTGTCTTGTTTTTTTTCTCGCAGTTGACTCCGAGTAGTGTGACGATGGCAGGAACCTCTGAGGCAGCCCAGGTGCCCCTCCTCTGCATCAAAGCTGGATTGGCATCCCCTGCTCTCGGAAAGATAAGTGCAGGGCAAAGACCTAGAGAGGGGTTGGGAGTGGGTGCAAGTCTGTGCCTCGCCTGGAGGGATTTTTGCAATTATTCCGGTGCAGGGGGTATCCTGTGACAGGTTATTTGGATGCATCAAAGGAAGGGCTTACTTTTTATCATTGGATTCCTGTGTGCAGGGCAGAGCAGTTCAGGTCTGTGTCACGTCCTTTGTCTCGTCCATGTTTTGTGTCCTTTGTCTCTTAATTGTGTCACGTGGTGTGTGTGGTGACAGGTGTGGGGTGTCTCACTTGGGGTCAGCCTGGAAGTGCTCTGCCCTGCTCCGTGGATCAGTGGGTAGATAGAATATTGCTCAGGGTCTCACTTCACCGTGTCAGTTCCCTTAGACAGTGGAGCCGATGGCTGTCCAGTGTGTGAGCAGGATGGTCTTGCGATGCCCTGCTTGGGTGTTTAGAGTCCTGGCTAGGTAGAGTAGGAACCAGTGTCTAGGGTTTAGAGGTTTTTGGCTTTCGTTGTGAGCAATCCCTACGTGTTTGAGAGCTGAGTGTTTGAGCATGTGCCCATTTCATTTGCAGGGGCGGTTTTGGGAGCAGCTGAAGAGAGAGGAGCCTTGTAGGTGAGTTGGGGAGGCAGCAGGAGGAGCGGGGGTCCACTGCAGCTTTAGAGATGCCCTCTAATTTTGTCTCTCGCTCACTCAGGTATCCCAGAAGATGACAGCACGTTGTCCAAGTCTGGTCAGAGCCAGTGACCGGAGGACCTGCCTCGGTGACAGTGAGTAGAGGGATCCTGGGGGCTGGGGCCACGTGCCACACTCCTCAGATCCGGTGTCTTGTTTTTTTTCTCGCAGTTGACTCCGAGTAGTGTGACGATGACAGGAACCTCTGAGGCAGCCCAGGTGCCCCTCCTCTGCATCAAAGCTGGATTGGCATCCCCTGCTCTCGGAAAGATAAGTGCAGGGCAAAGACCTAGAGAGGGGTTGGGAGTGGGTGCAAGTCTGTGCCTCGCCTGGAGGGATTTTTGCAATTATTCCGGTGCAGGGGGTATCCTGTGACAGGTTATTTGGATGCCTCAAAGGAAGGGCTTACTTTTTATCATTGGATTCCTGTGTGCAGGGCAGAGCAGTTCCGGTCTGTGTCACGTCCTTTGTCTCGTCCATGTTTTGTGTCCTTTGTCTCTTAATTGTGTCACGTGGTGTGTGTGGTGACAGGTGTGGGGTGTCTCACTTGGGGTCAGCCTGGAAGTGCTCTGCCCTGCTCCGTGGATCAGTGGGTAGATAGAATATTGCTCAGGGTCTCACATCACCGTGTCAGTTCCCTTAGACAGTGGAGCCGATGGCTGTCCAGTGTGTGAGCAGGATGGTCTTGCGATGCCCTGCTTGGGTGTTTAGAGTCCTGGCTAGGTAGAGTAGGAACCAGTGTCTAGGGTTTAGAGGTTTTTGGCTTTCCTTGTGAGCAATCCCTACATGTTTGAGAGCTGAGTGTTTGAGCATTTGCCCATTTCATTTGCAGGGGCGGTTTTGGGAGCAGCTGAAGAGAGAGGAGCCTTGTAGGTGAGTTGGGGAGGCAGCAGGAGGAGCGGGGATCCACTGCAGCTTTAGAGATGCCCTCTAATTTTGTCTCTCGCTCACTCAGGTATCCCAGAAGATGACAGCACGTTGTCCAAGTCTGGTCAGAGCCAGTGACCCGGGGACCTGCCTCGGTGACAGTGAGTAGAGGGATCCTGGGGGCTGGGGCCACGTGCCACACTCCTCAGATCCGGTGTCTTGTTTTTTTTTCTCGCAGTTGACTCCGAGTAGTGTGACGATGACAGGAACCTCTGAGGCAGCCCAGGTGCCCCTCCTCTGCATCAAAGCTGGATTGGCATCCCCTGCTCTCGGAAAGATAAGTGCAGGGCAAAGACCTAGAGAGGGGTTGGGAGTGGGTGCAAGTCTGTGCCTCGCCTGGAGGGATTTTTGCAATTATTCCGGTGCAGGGGGTATCCTGTGACAGGTTATTTGGATGCATCAAAGGAAGGGCTTACTTTTTATCATTGGATTCCTGTGTGCAGGGCAGAGCAGTTCTGGTCTGTGTCACGTCCCTTGTCTCGTCCATGTTTTGTGTCCTTTGTCTCTTAATTGTGTCACGTGGTGTGTGTGGTGACAGGTGTGGGGTGTCTCACTTGGGGTCAGCCTGGAAGTGCTCTGCCCTGCTCCGTGGATCAGTGGGTAGATAGAATATTGCTCAGGGTCTCACATCACCGTGTCAGTTCCCTTAGACAGTGGAGCCGATGGCTGTCCAGTGTGTGAGCAGGATGGTCTTGCGATGCCCTGCTTGGGTGTTTAGAGTCCGGCTAGGTAGAGTAGGAACCAGTGTCTAGGGTTTAGAGGTTTTTGGCTTTCGTTGTGAGCAATCTCTACATGTTTGAGAGCTGAGTGTTTGAGCATTTGCCCATTTCATTTGCAGGGGCGGTTTTGGGAGCAGCTGAAGAGAGAGGAGCCTTGTAGGTGAGTTGGGGAGGCAGCAGGAGGAGCGGGGATCCACTGCAGCTTTAGAGATGCCCTCTAATTTTGTCTCTCGCTCACTCAGGTATCCCAGAAGATGACAGCACATTGTCCAAGTCTGGTCAGAGCCAGTGACCCGGGGACCTGCCTCGGTGACAGTGAGTAGAGGGATCCTGGGGGCTGGGGCCACGTGCCACAGTCCTCAGATCCGGTGTCTTGTTTTTTTTCTCGCAGTTGACTCCGAGTAGTGTGACGATGGCAGGAACCTCTGAGGCAGCCCCGGTGCCCCTCCTCTGCATCAAAGCTGGATTGGCATCCCCTGCTCTCGGAAAGATAAGTGCAGGGCAAAGACCTAGAGAGGGGTTGGGAGTGGGTGCAAGTCTGTGCCTCGCCTGGAGGGATTTTTGCAATTATTCCGGTGCAGGGGGTATCCTGTGACAGGTTATTTGGATGCATCAATGGAAGGGCTTACTTTTTATCATTGGATTCCTGTGTGCAGGGCAGAGCAGTTCTGGTCTGTGTCACGTCCCTTGTCTCGTCCATGTTTTGTGTCCTTTGTCTCTTAATTGTGTCACGTGGTGTGTGTGGTGACAGGTGTGGGGTGTCTCACTTGGGGTCAGCCTGGAAGTGCTCTGCCCTGCTCCGTGGATCAGTGGGTAGATAGAATATTGCTCAGGGTCTCACATCACCGTGTCAGTTCCCTTAGACAGTGGAGCCGATGGCTGTCCAGTGTGTGAGCAGGATGGTCTTGCGATGCCCTGCTTGGGTGTTTAGAGTCCGGCTAGGTAGAGTAGGAACCAGTGTCTAGGGTTTAGAGGTTTTTGGCTTTCGTTGTGAGCAATCCCTACATGTTTGAGAGCTGAGTGTTTGAGCATTTGCCCATTTCATTTGCAGGGGCGGTTTTGGGAGCAGCTGAAGAGAGAGGAGCCTTGTAGGTGAGTTGGGGAGGCAGCAGGAGGAGCGGGGATCCACTGCAGCCTTAGAGATGCCTTCTAAGTTTGTGTCTCACTCAATCAGGTATCTCGGAACGTGACATCCACAGTGTCCTACTCCGGTCAGGGCCTGGGTGCTGGTGAGTAGGGGGATCACTGGGGTTTGAACCCCATGCCACACAACTCACGTATTGCTTGTGGTTTTCTTTCTCGCAGTTGACTCCGAGTAGTGTGACGATGACAGGAACCTCTGAGGCAGCCCAGGTGCCCCTCCTCTGCATCAAAGCTGGATTGGCATCCCCTGCTCTCGGAAAGATAAGTGCAGGGCAAAGACCTAGAGAGGGGTTGGGAGTGGGTGCAAGTCTGTGCCTCGCCTGGAGGGATTTTTGCAATTATTCAGGTGCAGGGGGTATCCTGTGACAGGTTATTTGGATGCATCAAAGGAAGGGCTTACTTTTTATCATTGGATTCCTGTGTGCAGGGCAGAGCAGTTCCGGTCTGTGTCACGTCCTTTGTCTCGTCCATGTTTTGTGTCCTTTGTCTCTTAATTGTGTCACGTGGTGTGTGTGGTGACAGGTGTGGGGTGTCTCACTTGGGGTCAGCCTGGAAGTGCTCTGCCCTGCTCCGTGGATCAGTGGGTAGATAGAATATTGCTCAGGGTCTCACATCACCGTGTCAGTTCCCTTAGACAGTGGAGCCGATGGCTGTCCAGTGTGTGAGCAGGATGGTCTTGCGATGCCCTGCTTGGGTGTTTAGAGTCCCGGCTAGGTAGAGTAGGAACCAGTGTCTAGGGTTTAGAGGTTTTTGGCTTTCGTTGTGAGCAATCTCTACATGTTTGAGAGCTGAGTGTTTGAGCATTTGCCCATTTCATTTGCAGGGGCGGTTTTGGGAGCAGCTGAAGAGAGAGGAGCCTTGTAGGTGAGTTGGGGAGGCAGCAGGAGGAGCGGGGATCCACTGCAGCTTTAGAGATGCCCTCTAATTTTGTCTCTCGCTCACTCAGGTATCCCAGAAGATGACAGCACATTGTCCAAGTCTGGTCAGAGCCAGTGACCCGGGGACCTGCCTCGGTGACAGTGAGTAGAGGGATCCTGGGGGCTGGGGCCACGTGCCACACTCCTCAGATCCGGTGTCTTGTTTTTTTTCTCGCAGTTGACTCCGAGTAGTGTGACGATGGCAGGAACCTCTGAGGCAGCCCAGGTGCCCCTCCTCTGCATCAAAGCTGGATTGGCATCCCCTGCTCTCGGAAAGATAAGTGCAGGGCAAAGACCTAGAGAGGGGTTGGGAGTGGGTGCAAGTCTGTGCCTCGCCTGGAGGGATTTTTGCAATTATTCCGGTGCAGGGGGTATCCTGTGACAGGTTATTTGGATGCATCAAAGGAAGGGCTTACTTTTTATCATTGGATTCCTGTGTGCAGGGCAGAGCAGTTCTGGTCTGTGTCACGTCCCTTGACTCGTCCATGTTTTGTGTCCTTTGTCTCTTAATTGTGTCACGTGGTGTGTGTGGTGACAGGTGTGGGGTGTCTCACTTGGGGTCAGCCTGGAAGTGCTCTGCCCTGCTCCGTGGATCAGTGGGTAGATAGAATATTGCTCAGGGTCTCACATCACCGTGTCAGTTCCCTTAGACAGTGGAGCCGATGGCTGTCCAGTGTGTGAGCAGGATGGTCTTGCGATGCCCTGCTTGGGTGTTTAGAGTCCTGGCTAGGTAGAGTAGGAACCAGTGTCTAGGGTTTAGAGGTTTTTGGCTTTCGTTGTGAGCAATCCCTACGTGTTTGAGAGCTGAGTGTTTGAGCATTTGCCCATTTCATTTGCAGGGGCGGTTTTGGGAGCAGCTGAAGAGAGAGGAGCCTTGTAGGTGAGTTGGGGAGGCAGCAGGAGGAGCGGGGATCCACTGCAGCTTTAGAGATGCCCTCTAATTTTGTCTCTCGCTCACTCAGGTATCCCAGAAGATGACAGCACGTTGTCCAAGTCTGGTCAGAGCCAGTGACCCGGGGACCTGCCTCGGTGACAGTGAGTAGAGGGATCCTGGGGGCTGGGGCCACGTGCCACACTCCTCAGATCCGGTGTCTTGTTTTTTTTTCTCGCAGTTGACTCCGAGTAGTGTGACGATGACAGGAACCTCTGAGGCAGCCCAGGTGCCCCTCCTCTGCATCAAAGCTGGATTGGCATCCCCTGCTCTCGGAAAGATAAGTGCAGGGCAAAGACCTAGAGAGGGGTTGGGAGTGGGTGCAAGTCTGTGCCTCGCCTGGAGGGATTTTTGCAATTATTCCGGTGCAGGGGGTATCCTGTGACAGGTTATTTGGATGCATCAAAGGAAGGGCTTACTTTTTATCATTGGATTCCTGTGTGCAGGGCAGAGCAGTTCTGGTCTGTGTCACGTCCCTTGTCTCGTCCATGTTTTGTGTCCTTTGTCTCTTAATTGTGTCACGTGGTGTGTGTGGTGACAGGTGTGGGGTGTCTCACTTGGGGTCAGCCTGGAAGTGCTCTGCCCTGCTCCGTGGATCAGTGGGTAGATAGAATATTGCTCAGGGTCTCACATCACCGTGTCAGTTCCCTTAGACAGTGGAGCCGATGGCTGTCCAGTGTGTGAGCAGGATGGTCTTGCGATGCCCTGCTTGGGTGTTTAGAGTCCTGGCTAGGTAGAGTAGGAACCAGTGTCTAGGGTTTAGAGGTTTTTGGCTTTCGTTGTGAGCAATCCCTACATGTTTGAGAGCTGAGTGTTTGAGCATTTGCCCATTTCATTTGCAGGGGCGGTTTTGGGAGCAGCTGAAGAGAGAGGAGGCTTGTAGGTGAGTTGGGGAGGCAGCAGGAGGAGCGGGGGTCCACTGCAGCCTTAGAGATGCCTTCTAAGTTTGTGTCTCACTCAATCAGGTATCTCGGAACGTGACATCCACAGTGTCCGACTCCGGTCAGGGCCTGGGTGCTGGTGAGTAGGGGGATCACTGGGGTTTGAACCCCATGCCACACAACTCACGTATTGCTTGTGGTTTTCTTTCTCGCAGTTGACTCCGAGTAGTGTGACGATGGCAGGAACCTCTGAGGCAGCCCAGGTGCCCCTCCTCTGCATGAAAGCTGGATTGGCATCCCCTGCTCTCGGAAAGATAAGTGCAGGGCAAAGACCTAGAGAGGGGTTGGGAGTGGGTGCAAGTCTGTGCCTCGCCTGGAGGGATTTTTGCAATTATTCCGGTGCAGGGGGTATCCTGTGACAGGTTATTTGGATGCCTCAAAGGAAGGGCTTACTTTTTATCATTGGATTCCTGTGTGCAGGGCAGAGCAGTTCCGGTCTGTGTCACGTCCTTTGTCTCGTCCATGTTTTGTGTCCTTTGTCTCTTAATTGTGTCACGTGGTGTGTGTGGTGACAGGTGTGGGGTGTCTCACTTGGGGTCAGCCTGGAAGTGCTCTGCCCTGCTCCGTGGATCAGTGGGTAGATAGAATATTGCTCAGGGTCTCACATCACCGTGTCAGTTCCCTTAGACAGTGGAGCCGATGGCTGTCCAGTGTGTGAGCAGGATGGTCTTGCGATGCCCTGCTTGGGTGTTTAGAGTCCCGGCTAGGTAGAGTAGGAACCAGTGTCTAGGGTTTAGAGGTTTTTGGCTTTCCTTGTGAGCAATCCCTACATGTTTGAGAGCTGAGTGTTTGAGCATTTGCCCATTTCATTTGCAGGGGCGGTTTTGGGAGCAGCTGAAGAGAGAGGAGCCTTGTAGGTGAGTTGGGGAGGCAGCAGGAGGAGCGGGGGTCCACTGCAGCTTTAGAGATGCCCTCTAATTTTGTCTCTCGCTCACTCAGGTATCCCAGAAGATGACAGCACGTTGTCCAAGTCTGGTCAGAGCCAGTGACCCCGAGGACCTGCCTCGGTGACAGTGAGTAGAGGGATCCTGGTGGCTGGGGCCACGTGCCACACTCCTCAGATCCGGTGTCTTGTTTTTTTTCTCGCAGTTGACTCCGAGTAGTGTGACGATGACAGGAACCTCTGAGGCAGCCCAGGTGCCCCTCCTCTGCATCAAAGCTGGATTGGCATCCCCTGCTCTCGGAAAGATAAGTGCAGGGCAAAGACCTAGAGAGGGGTTGGGAGTGGGTGCAAGTCTGTGCCTCGCCTGGAGGGATTTTTGCAATTATTCCGGTGCAGGGGGTATCCTGTGACAGGTTATTTGGATGCCTCAAAGGAAGGGCTTACTTTTTATCATTGGATTCCTGTGTGCAGGGCAGAGCAGTTCCGGTCTGTGTCACGTCCTTTGTCTCGTCCATGTTTTGTGTCCTTTGTCTCTTAATTGTGTCACGTGGTGTGTGTGGTGACAGGTGTGGGGTGTCTCACTTGGGGTCAGCCTGGAAGTGCTCTGCCCTGCTCCGTGGATCAGTGGGTAGATAGAATATTGCTCAGGGTCTCACATCACCGTGTCAGTTCCCTTAGACAGTGGAGCCGATGGCTGTCCAGTGTGTGAGCAGGATGGTCTTGCGATGCCCTGCTTGGGTGTTTAGAGTCCTGGCTAGGTAGAGTAGGAACCAGTGTCTAGGGTTTAGAGGTTTTTGGCTTTCCTTGTGAGCAATCCCTACATGTTTGAGAGCTGAGTGTTTGAGCATTTGCCCATTTCATTTGCAGGGGCGGTTTTGGGAGCAGCTGAAGAGAGAGGAGCCTTGTAGGTGAGTTGGGGAGGCAGCAGGAGGAGCGGGGATCCACTGCAGCTTTAGAGATGCCCTCTAATTTTGTCTCTCGCTCACTCAGGTATCCCAGAAGATGACAGCACGTTGTCCAAGTCTGGTCAGAGCCAGTGACCCGGGGACCTGCCTCGGTGACAGTGAGTAGAGGGATCCTGGGGGCTGGGGCCACGTGCCACACTCCTCAGATCCGGTGTCTTGTTTTTTTTTCTCGCAGTTGACTCCGAGTAGTGTGACGATGACAGGAACCTCTGAGGCAGCCCAGGTGCCCCTCCTCTGCATCAAAGCTGGATTGGCATCCCCTGCTCTCGGAAAGATAAGTGCAGGGCAAAGACCTAGAGAGGGGTTGGGAGTGGGTGCAAGTCTGTGCCTCGCCTGGAGGGATTTTTGCAATTATTCCGGTGCAGGGGGTATCCTGTGACAGGTTATTTGGATGCGTCAAAGGAAGGGCTTACTTTTTATCATTGGATTCCTGTGTGCAGGGCAGAGCAGTTCTGGTCTGTGTCACGTCCCTTGTCTCGTCCATGTTTTGTGTCCTTTGTCTCTGAATTGTGTCACGTGGTGTGTGTGGTGACAGGTGTGGGGTGTCTCACTTGGGGTCAGCCTGGAAGTGCTCTGCCCTGCTCCGTGGATCAGTGGGTAGATAGAATATTGCTCAGGGTCTCACATCACCGTGTCAGTTCCCTTAGACAGTGGAGCCGATGGCTGTCCAGTGTGTGAGCAGGATGGTCTTGCGATGCCCTGCTTGGGTGTTTAGAGTCCGGCTAGGTAGAGTAGGAACCAGTGTCTAGGGTTTAGAGGTTTTTGGCTTTCGTTGTGAGCAATCTCTACATGTTTGAGAGCTGAGTGTTTGAGCATTTGCCCATTTCATTTGCAGGGGCGGTTTTGGGAGCAGCTGAAGAGAGAGGAGCCTTGTAGGTGAGTTGGGGAGGCAGCAGGAGGAGCGGGGATCCACTGCAGCCTTAGAGATGCCTTCTAAGTTTGTGTCTCACTCAGTCAGGTATCTCGGAACGTGACATCCACAGTGTCCGACTCCGGTCAGGGCCTGGGTGCTGGTGAGTAGGGGGATCACTGGGGTTTGAACCCCATGCCACACAACTCACGTATTGCTTGTGGTTTTCTTTCTCGCAGTTGACTCCGAGTAGTGTGACGATGGCAGGAACCTCTGAGGCAGCCCAGGTGCCCCTCCTCTGCATGAAAGCTGGATTGGCATCCCCTGCTCTCGGAAAGATAAGTGCAGGGCAAAGACCTAGAGAGGGGTTGGGAGTGGGTGCAAGTCTGTGCCTCGCCTGGAGGGATTTTTGCAATTATTCCGGTGCAGGGGGTATCCTGTGACAGGTTATTTGGATGCATCAATGGAAGGGCTTACTTTTTATCATTGGATTCCTGTGTGCAGGGCAGAGCAGTTCTGGTCTGTGTCACGTCCCTTGTCTCGTCCATGTTTTGTGTCCTTTGTCTCTTAATTGTGTCACGTGGTGTGTGTGGTGACAGGTGTGGGGTGTCTCACTTGGGGTCAGCCTGGAAGTGCTCTGCCCTGCTCCGTGGATCAGTGGGTAGATAGAATATTGCTCAGGGTCTCACATCACCGTGTCAGTTCCCTTAGACAGTGGAGCCGATGGCTGTCCAGTGTGTGAGCAGGATGGTCTTGCGATGCCCTGCTTGGGTGTTTAGAGTCCGGCTAGGTAGAGTAGGAACCAGTGTCTAGGGTTTAGAGGTTTTTGGCTTTCGTTGTGAGCAATCCCTACATGTTTGAGAGCTGAGTGTTTGAGCATTTGCCCATTTCATTTGCAGGGGCGGTTTTGGGAGCAGCTGAAGAGAGAGGAGCCTTGTAGGTGAGTTGGGGAGGCAGCAGGAGGAGCGGGGATCCACTGCAGCCTTAGAGATGCCTTCTAAGTTTGTGTCTCACTCAATCAGGTATCTCGGAACGTGACATCCACAGTGTCCTACTCCGGTCAGGGCCTGGGTGCTGGTGAGTAGGGGGATCACTGGGGTTTGAACCCCATGCCACACAACTCACGTATTGCTTGTGGTTTTCTTTCTCGCAGTTGACTCCGAGTAGTGTGACGATGACAGGAACCTCTGAGGCAGCCCAGGTGCCCCTCCTCTGCATCAAAGCTGGATTGGCATCCCCTGCTCTCGGAAAGATAAGTGCAGGGCAAAGACCTAGAGAGGGGTTGGGAGTGGGTGCAAGTCTGTGCCTCGCCTGGAGGGATTTTTGCAATTATTCAGGTGCAGGGGGTATCCTGTGACAGGTTATTTGGATGCATCAAAGGAAGGGCTTACTTTTTATCATTGGATTCCTGTGTGCAGGGCAGAGCAGTTCCGGTCTGTGTCACGTCCTTTGTCTCGTCCATGTTTTGTGTCCTTTGTCTCTTAATTGTGTCACGTGGTGTGTGTGGTGACAGGTGTGGGGTGTCTCACTTGGGGTCAGCCTGGAAGTGCTCTGCCCTGCTCCGTGGATCAGTGGGTAGATAGAATATTGCTCAGGGTCTCACATCACCGTGTCAGTTCCCTTAGACAGTGGAGCCGATGGCTGTCCAGTGTGTGAGCAGGATGGTCTTGCGATGCCCTGCTTGGGTGTTTAGAGTCCCGGCTAGGTAGAGTAGGAACCAGTGTCTAGGGTTTAGAGGTTTTTGGCTTTCGTTGTGAGCAATCTCTACATGTTTGAGAGCTGAGTGTTTGAGCATTTGCCCATTTCATTTGCAGGGGCGGTTTTGGGAGCAGCTGAAGAGAGAGGAGCCTTGTAGGTGAGTTGGGGAGGCAGCAGGAGGAGCGGGGATCCACTGCAGCTTTAGAGATGCCCTCTAATTTTGTCTCTCGCTCACTCAGGTATCCCAGAAGATGACAGCACATTGTCCAAGTCTGGTCAGAGCCAGTGACCCGGGGACCTGCCTCGGTGACAGTGAGTAGAGGGATCCTGGGGGCTGGGGCCACGTGCCACAGTCCTCAGATCCGGTGTCTTGTTTTTTTTCTCGCAGTTGACTCCGAGTAGTGTGACGATGGCAGGAACCTCTGAGGCAGCCCAGGTGCCCCTCCTCTGCATCAAAGCTGGATTGGCATCCCCTGCTCTCGGAAAGATAAGTGCAGGGCAAAGACCTAGAGAGGGGTTGGGAGTGGGTGCAAGTCTGTGCCTCGCCTGGAGGGATTTTTGCAATTATTCCGGTGCAGGGGGTATCCTGTGACAGGTTATTTGGATGCATCAAAGGAAGGGCTTACTTTTTATCATTGGATTCCTGTGTGCAGGGCAGAGCAGTTCCGGTCTGTGTCACGTCCTTTGTCTCATCCATGTTTTGTGTCCTTTGTCTCTTAATTGTGTCACGTGGTGTGTGTGGTGACAGGTGTGGGGTGTCTCACTTGGGGTCAGCCTGGAAGTGCTCTGCCCTGCTCCGTGGATCAGTGGGTAGATAGAATATTGCTCAGGGTCTCACATCACCGTGTCAGTTCCCTTAGACAGTGGAGCCGATGGCTGTCCAGTGTGTGAGCAGGATGGTCTTGCGATGCCCTGCTTGGGTGTTTAGAGTCCTGGCTAGGTAGAGTAGGAACCAGTGTCTAGGGTTTAGAGGTTTTTGGCTTTCGTTGTGAGCAATCCCTACATGTTTGAGAGCTGAGTGTTTGAGCATTTGCCCATTTCATTTGCAGGGGCGGTTTTGGGAGCAGCTGAAGAGAGAGGAGCCTTGTAGGTGAGTTGGGGAGGCAGCAGGAGGAGCGGGGATCCACTGCAGCCTTAGAGATGCCTTCTAAGTTTGTGTCTCACTCAATCAGGTATCTCGGAACGTGACATCCACAGTGTCCGACTCCGGTCAGGGCCTGGGTGCTGGTGAGTAGGGGGATCACTGGGGTTTGAACCCCATGCCACACAACTCACGTATTGCTTGTGGTTTTCTTTCTCGCAGTTGACTCCGAGTAGTGTGACGATGGCAGGAACCTCTGAGGCAGCCCAGGTGCCCCTCCTCTGCATCAAAGCTGGATTGGCATCCCCTGCTCTCGGAAAGATAAGTGCAGGGCAAAGACCTAGAGAGGGGTTGGGAGTGGGTGCAAGTCTGTGCCTCGCCTGGAGGGATTTTTGCAATTATTCCGGTGCCGGGGGTATCCTGTGACAGGTTATTTGGATGCATCAAAGGAAGGGCTTACTTTTTATCATTGGATTCCTGTGTGCAGGGCAGAGCAGTTCTGGTCTGTGTCACGTCCCTTGTCTCGTCCATGTTTTGTGTCCTTTGTCTCTTAATTGTGTCACGTGGTGTGTGTGGTGACAGGTGTGGGGTGTCTCACTTGGGGTCAGCCTGGAAGTGCTCTGCCCTGCTCCGTGGATCAGTGGGTAGATAGAATATTGCTCAGGGTCTCACATCACCGTGTCAGTTCCCTTAGACAGTGGAGCCGATGGCTGTCCAGTGTGTGAGCAGGATGGTCTTGCGATGCCCTGCTTGGGTGTATAGAATCCCAGCTAGGTAGAGTAGGAACCAGTGTCTAGGGTTTAGAGGTTTTTGGCTTTCCTTGTGAGCAATCCCTCCATGTTTGAGAGCTGAGTGTTTGAGCATTTGCCCATTTCATTTGCAGGGGCGGTTTTGGGAGCAGCTGAAGAGAGAGGAGCCTTGTAGGTGAGTTGGGGAGGCAGCAGGAGGAGCGGGGATCCACTGCAGCTTTAGAGATGCCCTCTAATTTTGTCTCTCGCTCACTCAGGTATCCCAGAAGATGACAGCACGTTGTCCAAGTCTGGTCAGAGCCAGTGACCCGGGGACCTGCCTCGGTGACAGTGAGTAGAGGGATCCTGGGGGCTGGGGCCACGTGCCACACTCCTCAGATCCGGTGTCTTGTTTTTTTTCTCGCAGTTGACTCCGAGTAGTGTGACGATGACAGGAACCTCTGAGGCAGCCCAGGTGCCCCTCCTCTGCATCAAAGCTGGATTGGCATCCCCTGCTCTCGGAAAGATAAGTGCAGGGCAAAGACCTAGAGAGGGGTTGGGAGTGGGTGCAAGTCTGTGCCTCGCCTGGAGGGATTTTTGCAATTATTCCGGTGCAGGGGGTATCCTGTGACAGGTTATTTGGATGCATCAAAGGAAGGGCTTACTTTTTATCATTGGATTCCTGTGTGCAGGGCAGAGCAGTTCCGGTCTGTGTCACGTCCTTTGTCTTGTCCATGTTTTGTGTCCTTTGTCTCTTAATTGTGTCACGTGGTGTGTGTGGTGACAGGTGTGGGGTGTCTCACTTGGGGTCAGCCTGGAAGTGCTCTGCCCTGCTCCGTGGATCAGTGGGTAGATAGAATATTGCTCAGGGTCTCACATCACCGTGTCAGTTCCCTTAGACAGTGGAGCCGATGGCTGTCCAGTGTGTGAGCAGGATGGTCTTGCGATGCCCTGCTTGGGTGTTTAGAGTCCTGGCTAGGTAGAGTAGGAACCAGTGTCTAGGGTTTAGAGGTTTTTGGCTTTCGTTGTGAGCAATCCCTACATGTTTGAGAGCTGAGTGTTTGAGCATTTGCCCATTTCATTTGCAGGGGCGGTTTTGGGAGCAGCTGAAGAGAGAGGAGGCTTGTAGGTGAGTTGGGGAGGCAGCAGGAGGAGCGGGGGTCCACTGCAGCCTTAGAGATGCCTTCTAAGTTTGTGTCTCACTCAATCAGGTATCTCGGAACGTGACATCCACAGTGTCCGACTCCGGTCAGGGCCTGGGTGCTGGTGAGTAGGGGGATCACTGGGGTTTGAACCCCATGCCACACAACTCACGTATTGCTTGTGGTTTTCTTTCTCGCAGTTGACTCCGAGTAGTGTGACGATGGCAGGAACCTCTGAGGCAGCCCAGGTGCCCCTCCTCTGCATGAAAGCTGGATTGGCATCCCCTGCTCTCGGAAAGATAAGTGCAGGGCAAAGACCTAGAGAGGGGTTGGGAGTGGGTGCAAGTCTGTGCCTCGCCTGGAGGGATTTTTGCAATTATTCCGGTGCAGGGGGTATCCTGTGACAGGTTATTTGGATGCCTCAAAGGAAGGGCTTACTTTTTATCATTGGATTCCTGTGTGCAGGGCAGAGCAGTTCCGGTCTGTGTCACGTCCTTTGTCTCGTCCATGTTTTGTGTCCTTTGTCTCTTAATTGTGTCACGTGGTGTGTGTGGTGACAGGTGTGGGGTGTCTCACTTGGGGTCAGCCTGGAAGTGCTCTGCCCTGCTCCGTGGATCAGTGGGTAGATAGAATATTGCTCAGGGTCTCACATCACCGTGTCAGTTCCCTTAGACAGTGGAGCCGATGGCTGTCCAGTGTGTGAGCAGGATGGTCTTGCGATGCCCTGCTTGGGTGTTTAGAGTCCCGGCTAGGTAGAGTAGGAACCAGTGTCTAGGGTTTAGAGGTTTTTGGCTTTCGTTGTGAGCAATCTCTACATGTTTGAGAGCTGAGTGTTTGAGCATTTGCCCATTTCATTTGCAGGGGCGGTTTTGGGAGCAGCTGAAGAGAGAGGAGCCTTGTAGGTGAGTTGGGGAGGCAGCAGGAGGAGCGGGGATCCACTGCAGCTTTAGAGATGCCCTCTAATTTTGTCTCTCGCTCACTCAGGTATCCCAGAAGATGACAGCACATTGTCCAAGTCTGGTCAGAGCCAGTGACCCGGGGACCTGCCTCGGTGACAGTGAGTAGAGGGATCCTGGGGGCTGGGGCCACGTGCCACACTCCTCAGATCCGGTGTCTTGTTTTTTTTCTCGCAGTTGACTCCGAGTAGTGTGACGATGGCAGGAACCTCTGAGGCAGCCCAGGTGCCCCTCCTCTGCATCAAAGCTGGATTGGCATCCCCTGCTCTCGGAAAGATAAGTGCAGGGCAAAGACCTAGAGAGGGGTTGGGAGTGGGTGCAAGTCTGTGCCTCGCCTGGAGGGATTTTTGCAATTATTCCGGTGCAGGGGGTATCCTGTGACAGGTTATTTGGATGCATCAAAGGAAGGGCTTACTTTTTATCATTGGATTCCTGTGTGCAGGGCAGAGCAGTTCTGGTCTGTGTCACGTCCCTTGTCTCGTCCATGTTTTGTGTCCTTTGTCTCTTAATTGTGTCACGTGGTGTGTGTGGTGACAGGTGTGGGGTGTCTCACTTGGGGTCAGCCTGGAAGTGCTCTGCCCTGCTCCGTGGATCAGTGGGTAGATAGAATATTGCTCAGGGTCTCACATCACCGTGTCAGTTCCCTTAGACAGTGGAGCCGATGGCTGTCCAGTGTGTGAGCAGGATGGTCTTGCGATGCCCTGCTTGGGTGTTTAGAGTCCGGCTAGGTAGAGTAGGAACCAGTGTCTAGGGTTTAGAGGTTTTTGGCTTTCGTTGTGAGCAATCCCTACACGTTTGAGAGCTGAGTGTTTGAGCATTTGCCCATTTCATTTGCAGGGGCGGTTTTGGGAGCAGCTGAAGAGAGAGGAGCCTTGTAGGTGAGTTGGGGAGGCAGCAGGAGGAGCGGGGATCCACTGCAGCCTTAGAGATGCCTTCTAAGTTTGTGTCTCACTCAATCAGGTATCTCGGAACGTGACATCCACAGTGTCCGACTCCGGTCAGGGCCTGGGTGCTGGTGAGTAGGGGGATCACTGGGGTTTGAACCCCATGCCACACAACTCACGTATTGCTTGTGGTTTTCTTTCTCGCAGTTGACTCCGAGTAGTGTGACGATGACAGGAACCTCTGAGGCAGCCCAGGTGCCCCTCCTCTGCATCAAAGCTGGATTGGCATCCCCTGCTCTCGGAAAGATAAGTGCAGGGCAAAGACCTAGAGAGGGGTTGGGAGTGGGTGCAAGTCTGTGCCTCGCCTGGAGGGATTTTTGCAATTATTCCGGTGCAGGGGGTATCCTGTGACAGGTTATTTGGATGCATCAAAGGAAGGGCTTACTTTTTATCATTGGATTCCTGTGTGCAGGGCAGAGCAGTTCCGGTCTGTGTCACGTCCTTTGTCTCGTCCATGTTTTGTGTCCTTTGTCTCTTAATTGTGTCACGTGGTGTGTGTGGTGACAGGTGTGGGGTGTCTCACTTGGGGTCAGCCTGGAAGTGCTCTGCCCTGCTCCGTGGATCAGTGGGTAGATAGAATATTGCTCAGGGTCTCACATCACCGTGTCAGTTCCCTTAGACAGTGGAGCCGGTGGCTGTCCAGTGTGTGAGCAGGATGGTCTTGCGATGCCCTGCTTGGATGTTTAGAGTCCCGGCTAGGTAGAGTAGGAACCAGTGTCTAGGGTTTAGAGGTTTTTGGCTTTCCTTGTGAGCAATCCCTACATGTTTGAGAGCTGAGTGTTTGAGCATTTGCCCATTTCATTTGCAGGGGCGGTTTTGGGAGCAGCTGAAGAGAGAGGAGCCTTGTAGGTGAGTTGGGGAGGCAGCAGGAGGAGCGGGGATCCACTGCAGCCTTAGAGATGCCTTCTAAGTTTGTGTCTCACTCAATCAGGTATCTCGGAACGTGACATCCACAGTGTCCGACTCCGGTCAGGGCCTGGGTGCTGGTGAGTAGGGGGATCACTGGGGTTTGAACCCCATGCCACACAACTCACGTATTGCTTGTGGTTTTCTTTCTCGCAGTTGACTCCGAGTAGTGTGACGATGGCAGGAACCTCTGAGGCAGCCCAGGTGCCCCTCCTCTGCATCAAAGCTGGATTGGCATCCCCTGCTCTCGGAAAGATAAGTGCAGGGCAAAGACCTAGAGAGGGGTTGGGAGTGGGTGCAAGTCTGTGCCTCGCCTGGAGGGATTTTTGCAATTATTCCGGTGCAGGGGGTATCCTGTGACAGGTTATTTGGATGCCTCAAAGGAAGGGCTTACTTTTTATCATTGGATTCCTGTGTGCAGGGCAGAGCAGTTCCGGTCTGTGTCACGTCCTTTGTCTCGTCCATGTTTTGTGTCCTTTGTCTCTTAATTGTGTCACGTGGTGTGTGTGGTGACAGGTGTGGGGTGTCTCACTTGGGGTCAGCCTGGAAGTGCTCTGCCCTGCTCCGTGGATCAGTGGGTAGATAGAATATTGCTCAGGGTCTCACATCACCGTGTCAGTTCCCTTAGACAGTGGAGCCGATGGCTGTCCAGTGTGTGAGCAGGATGGTCTTGCGATGCCCTGCTTGGGTGTTTAGAGTCCTGGCTAGGTAGAGTAGGAACCAGTGTCTAGGGTTTAGAGGTTTTTGGCTTTCCTTGTGAGCAATCCCTACATGTTTGAGAGCTGAGTGTTTGAGCATTTGCCCATTTCATTTGCAGGGGCGGTTTTGGGAGCAGCTGAAGAGAGAGGAGCCTTGTAGGTGAGTTGGGGAGGCAGCAGGAGGAGCGGGGATCCACTGCAGCTTTAGAGATGCCCTCTAATTTTGTCTCTCGCTCACTCAGGTATCCCAGAAGATGACAGCACGTTGTCCAAGTCTGGTCAGAGCCAGTGACCCGGGGACCTGCCTCGGTGACAGTGAGTAGAGGGATCCTGGGGGCTGGGGCCACGTGCCACACTCCTCAGATCCGGTGTCTTGTTTTTTTTTCTCGCAGTTGACTCCGAGTAGTGTGACGATGACAGGAACCTCTGAGGCAGCCCAGGTGGTCCTCCTCTGCATCAAAGCTGGATTGGCATCCCCTGCTCTCGGAAAGATAAGTGCAGGGCAAAGACCTAGAGAGGGGTTGGGAGTGGGTGCAAGTCTGTGCCTCGCCTGGAGGGATTTTTGCAATTATTCTGGTGCGGGGGGTATCCTGTGACAGGTTATTTGGATGCATCAAAGGAAGGGCTTACTTTTTATCATTGGATTCCTGTGTGCAGGGCAGAGCAGTTCTGGTCTGTGTCACGTCCCTTGTCTCGTCCATGTTTTGTGTCCTTTGTCTCTTAATTGTGTCACGTGGTGTGTGTGGTGACAGGTGTGGGGTGTCTCACTTGGGGTCAGCCTGGAAGTGCTCTGCCCTGCTCCGTGGATCAGTGGGTAGATAGAATATTGCTCAGGGTCTCACATCACCGTGTCAGTTCCCTTAGACAGTGGAGCCGATGGCTGTCCAGTGTGTGAGCAGGATGGTCTTGCGATGCCCTGCTTGGGTGTTTAGAGTCCGGCTAGGTAGAGTAGGAACCAGTGTCTAGGGTTTAGAGGTTTTTGGCTTTCGTTGTGAGCAATCCCTACATGTTTGAGAGCTGAGTGTTTGAGCATTTGCCCATTTCATTTGCAGGGGCGGTTTTGGGAGCAGCTGAAGAGAGAGGAGCCTTGTAGGTGAGTTGGGGAGGCAGCAGGAGGAGCGGGGATCCACTGCAGCCTTAGAGATGCCTTCTAAGTTTGTGTCTCACTCAATCAGGTATCTCGGAACGTGACATCCACAGTGTCCGACTCCGGTCAGGGCCTGGGTGCTGGTGAGTAGGGGGATCACTGGGGTTTGAACCCCATGCCACACAACTCACGTATTGCTTGTGGTTTTCTTTCTCGCAGTTGACTCCGAGTAGTGTGACGATGGCAGGAACCTCTGAGGCAGCCCAGGTGCCCCTCCTCTGCATCAAAGCTGGATTGGCATCCCCTGCTCTCGGAAAGATAAGTGCAGGGCAAAGACCTAGAGAGGGGTTGGGAGTGGGTGCAAGTCTGTGCCTCGCCTGGAGGGATTTTTGCAATTATTCTGGTGCGGGGGGTATCCTGTGACAGGTTATTTGGATGCATCAAAGGAAGGGCTTACTTTTTATCATTGGATTCCTGTGTGCAGGGCAGAGCAGTTCTGGTCTGTGTCACGTCCCTTGTCTCGTCCATGTTTTGTGTCCTTTGTCTCTTAATTGTGTCACGTGGTGTGTGTGGTGACAGGTGTGGGGTGTCTCACTTGGGGTCAGCCTGGAAGTGCTCTGCCCTGCTCCGTGGATCAGTGGGTAGATAGAATATTGCTCAGGGTCTCACATCACCGTGTCAGTTCCCTTAGACAGTGGAGCCGATGGCTGTCCAGTGTGTGAGCAGGATGGTCTTGCGATGCCCTGCTTGGGTGTTTAGAGTCCGGCTAGGTAGAGTAGGAACCAGTGTCTAGGGTTTAGAGGTTTTTGGCTTTCGTTGTGAGCAATCCCTACATGTTTGAGAGCTGAGTGTTTGAGCATTTGCCCATTTCATTTGCAGGGGCGGTTTTGGGAGCAGCTGAAGAGAGAGGAGCCTTGTAGGTGAGTTGGGGAGGCAGCAGGAGGAGCGGGGATCCACTGCAGCCTTAGAGATGCCTTCTAAGTTTGTGTCTCACTCAATCAGGTATCTCGGAACGTGACATCCACAGTGTCCGACTCCGGTCAGGGCCTGGGTGCTGGTGAGTAGGGGGATCACTGGGGTTTGAACCCCATGCCACACAACTCACGTATTGCTTGTGGTTTTCTTTCTCGCAGTTGACTCCGAGTAGTGTGACGATGGCAGGAACCTCTGAGGCAGCCCAGGTGCCCCTCCTCTGCATCAAAGCTGGATTGGCATCCCCTGCTCTCGGAAAGATAAGTGCAGGGCAAAGACCTAGAGAGGGGTTGGGAGTGGGTGCAAGTCTGTGCCTCGCCTGGAGGGATTTTTGCAATTATTCCGGTGCAGGGGGTATCCTGTGACAGGTTATTTGGATGCATCAAAGGAAGGGCTTACTTTTTATCATTGGATTCCTGTGTGCAGGGCAGAGCAGTTCCGGTCTGTGTCACGTCCTTTGTCTCGTCCATGTTTTGTGTCCTTTGTCTCTTAATTGTGTCACGTGGTGTGTGTGGTGACAGGTGTGGGGTGTCTCACTTGGGGTCAGCCTGGAAGTGCTCTGCCCTGCTCCGTGGATCAGTGGGTAGATAGAATATTGCTCAGGGTCTCACATCACCGTGTCAGTTCCCTTAGACAGTGGAGCCGATGGCTGTCCAGTGTGTGAGCAGGATGGTCTTGCGATGCCCTGCTTGGGTGTTTAGAGTCCCGGCTAGGTAGAGTAGGAACCAGTGTCTAGGGTTTAGAGGTTTTTGGCTTTCGTTGTGAGCAATCCCTACATGTTTGAGAGCTGAGTGTTTGAGCATTTGCCCATTTCATTTGCAGGGGCGGTTTTGGGAGCAGCTGAAGAGAGAGGAGCCTTGTAGGTGAGTTGGGGAGGCAGCAGGAGGAGCGGGGGTCCACTGCAGCTTTAGAGATGCCCTCTAATTTTGTGTCTCACTCACTCAGGTATCCTGGAACATGACATCCACAGTGTCCGATTCCAGTCAGGATCTCGGTGCTGGTGAGTAGGGGGATCACTGGGTTTTGGGCTCCGTGCCACACAACTCATGTATTGCTTGTGGTTTTCTTTCTCACAGCTGAGTCGGAGTAACCCCGTGACCGCAGGAACCACCTCACGATGGGGCGACTGACCCAGACTGGTCGTCTTGAGCTGTCCTTGTCTGCAATCTCCAAGATTTAAAAGGATGAGCAATGAGGCACTGAGCTTTAGTGATGGCAGGTGCCATCCGGGTAACTTCTGGGAGTGTCCGGGCATTGGCGGTGAGTCAGGGAGGCAGCATGAGAAGCAGGGATGCACTGCAGCTTTAGAAATGCCCTCTAATTTTGTCTTGCTTTTATTTGTCTTAGTCTCTTTTCCTGATTTTAATTCTCTTAGTCTCATCTTCTGCTTTTATTTCTCTTAGGCTGTTCTCCTGCTATTAATTCTCTTAGTCTCTTCTCCTGATTGTAATTTTTTTAGGCTCTTCTCCTGATTTTAATTTTTTTAGGCTCTTCTCCTGATTTTAATTTTTTTAGGCTCTTCTCCTGATTTTAATTCTTTTTGGCTCTTGTCCTGATTTTATTTCTCTTAGACTCTTCTCCTGATTTAAATTTTTTTAGGTTCTTCTCCTGATTTTAATTTTTTTAGGCTCTTCTCCTGATTTTATTTCTCTCACGCTCTTCTCCTGATTTTATTTCTCTCACGCTCTTCTCCTGATTTTATTTTTCTTAGGCTCTTCTCCTGATGTCAATTTTTTTAGACTCCTCTCCTGATTTTATTTTTTTAGGCTCTTCTCCTGATTTTATTTCTTATAGGCTCTTCTCCTGATTTTAATTTTGTTAGGCTCTTCTCCTGATTTTAATTTTCTTAGGCTCTTCTCCTGGTTTCAATTTTTTAAGGCTCTTCTCCTGATTTTAATTTTCTTAGGCTCTTCTCCTGATTTTAAGTTTTTTAGGCTCTTCTCCTGATTTTAAGTGTTTTAGGCTTTTGTCCTGATTTTAATTTTCTTAGGCTCTTCTCCTGATTTTAGTTTTTTTTTAGGCTCTCTTCCTGATTTTAATACTCTTAAGGTCTTCTCCTGATTTTAATTTTTTTATGCTCTTCTCCTGATTTTATTTTTCTTAGGCTCTTCTCCTGATGTCAATTTTTTTAGACTCCTCTCCTGATTTTAATTTTCTTAGGCTCTTCTCCTGATTTTATTTCTCTTAGGCTCCTTTCCTGATTTTAATTTTGTTAGACTCTTCTCCTGATTTTAGTTTTTTTAGGCTTAACTCCTGATTTTATTTCTCTTAGGCTCTTCTCCTGATTTTAATTTTCTTAGGCTCTTCTCCTGATTTTAATTTTTTTAGGTTCATCTCCTGATTTTATTTCTCTTCGGCTCTTCTCCTGATTTTAATTTTCTTTGGCTCTTCTCCTGATTTTAATTTTCTTTGGCTCTTCTCCTGATTTTAATTTTCTTAGGCTCTTCTCCTGATTTTACTTTTTTTAGGCTCTTTTCCTGATTTGAATACTCTTAGGCTCTTCTCCTGATTTTAATTTTTTTAGGCTTATTTCCTGATTTTAATTTTCTTAGGCTCTTCTCCTGATTTTATTTCTCTTAGGCTCTTCTCCTGATTTTAAGTTTTTAAGGCTTTTGTCCTGATTTTAATTTTCTTAGGCTCTTCTCCAGATTTTAATTTTTTTAGGCTCTACTCCTGATTTTAGTTCCGTTAGGCTCTTCTCCTGATTTTGATTTTCTTAGGTTCTTCTCCTGATAATAATTTTTTTTATGCTCTTCTCCTGATTTTAATTTTTTTAAGGTGCTCTTCTGATTTCAATTTTTTTAGGCTCCTCTCCTGATTTTAATTTTTTTTAGGCTCTTCTGATTTTATTTCTCTTCGGCTCTTCTCCTGATTTCAATTTTCTTAGGCTCTTCTCCTGATTTTATTTCTCTTAGGCTCTTCTGATTTTAATTTTCTTTGGCTCTTCTCCTGATTTTATTTCTCTTAGGCTCTTTTCCTGATTTTAATTTTCTTAGGCTCCTCTCCTGATTTTAATTTTTTTAGGCTCTTCTCCTGATTTTAAGTTTTTTTAGGCTCTCTTCCTGATTTTAATACTCTTAAGCTCTTCTCCTGATTTTAATTTTTTTAGGCTCCTCTCCTGATTTTAGTTTTTTTAGGCTCTTCTCCTGATTTTAGTTTTTTTAGGCTCTTCTCCTGAATTTAGTTTTTTTAGGCTCCTCTCCTGAGTTTATTTGTCTTAGGCTCCTCTCCTGATTTTAATTTTTTTTAGGCTCTTCTCCTGATTTTAGTTTTTTTAGGCTTAACTCCTGATTTTATTTCTCTTAGGCTCTTCTCCTGATTTCAATTTTTTTAGGCTCCTCTCCTGATTTTATTTTTTTTAGGCTCTTCTCTTGGTTTTATTTCTCTTAGGCTTAACTCCTGATTTTAATTTTCGTAAGCTCTTCTGATTAATTTTTAGTTTCATCTCCTGATTTTATTTCTCTAAGGCTCTTCTCCTGATTTTGTTTTTTAGGCTTTTGTCCTGATTTTAATTTTCTTAGGCTCTTCTCCTGATTTTAATTTTTTTAAGCTCTTCTCCTGATTTTATTTCTCCTAGGCTTATCTCCTGATTTTAATTTTTTTAGGCTCTTCTGATTTTATTTCTCTTAGGCTCTTCTCCTGATTTTATTTCTTATAGGCTCTTCTCCTGATTTTAAGTTTTTTAGGCTTTTGTCCTGATTTTAATTTTCTTTGGCTCTTCTCCTGATTTTATTTCTCTTAGGCTCTCTTCCTGATTTTAATACTCTTAAGCTCTTCTCCTGATTTTAATTTTTTCAGGCTCCTCTCCTGATTTTAATTTTTTTAGACTCTTCTCCTGATTTTAGTTTTTTTAGGCTCCTCTCCTGATTTTATTTGTCTTAGGCTCCTCTCCTGATTTTAATTTTTTTTAGGCTCTTCTCCTGATTTTAGTTTTTTTAGGCTTAACTCCTGATTTTATTTCTCCTAGGCTCTTCTCCTGATTCCAATTTTTTTAGGCTCCTCTCCTGATTTTAAGTTTTTAGGCTCTTCTCTTGGTTTTATTTCTTAGGCTTAACTCCTGATTTTAATTTTCGTAGGCTCTTCTGATTTTAATTTTTTTAGGTTCATCTCCTGATTTTATTTCTCTTCGGCTCTTCTCCTGTTTTTAATACTCTTAGGCTCTTCTCCTGATTTTAATTTTTTAAGGCTCTTTTCCTGATTTTATTTCTCTTAGGCTCTTCTCCTGTTTTTACTTTTATAGGCTCTCTTCCTGATTTTAATTTTTTTAGGCTCTTCCCCTGATTTTTATTTTTTTAGGCTTTTCTCCTGATTTTAATTTTTTTAGGCTCCTTGCCTTCTTTTAATTTTCTTAGGCTTATCTGCTGGTTTTATTTCTCTTAGACTTATCTCCTGGTTTTAATTTTTTTAGACTCTTCTCCTGATTGTAATTTTTTTAGGCTCTCTTCCTGATTTCAATTCTCTTAGGCTCTTCTCCTGATTTTATTTCTCTTAGGCTCTTCTCCTGATTTTATTTCTCTTAGGCTCTTTTCCTGATTTTATTTCTCTTAGGCTCTTTTCCTGATTTTAATTTTTTTGGGCTCTTTTCCTGATTTTAATTTTTTTAGGCTCTTCTTCTTTTAATTTTCTAAGGCTTATCTCCTGGTTTTATTTCTCTTAGGCTTATCTCCTGATTTTAATTTTTTAGACTCTTGTCCTGATTTTAATTTTTTTAGACTCTTGTCCTGATTTTAATTTTTTTAGGCTCTTCTCCTGAGTTTAATTCTCTTAGGCTCTTCTCCTGATTTTAATTCTCTTAGGCTCTTCTCCTGAGTTTAATTTTTTTAGGCTCTTCTCGTGATTTTAATTGTTTTGGTTCTTTTCCTGATTTTAATTTTTTTAGGCTCTTCTCCTGATTTTATTTCTCTTAGGCTCTTCTCCTGATTTTATTTCTCTTAGGCTCTTCTCCTGATTTTAATTTTTTTAGGCTGTTTTCCTGATTTTATTTCTCTTAGGCTCTTCTCCTGATTTAATGTTTTTTTAGGCTCTTCTCCTGATTTTCATTTTTTTAGACTCTTCTCCTTCTTTTAATTTTCTAAGGCTTATCTCCTGGTTTTATTTCTCTTAGGCTTATCTCCTGATTTTAATTTTTTTAGACTCTTCTCCTGATTGTAATTTTTTTAGACTCTTCTCCTGATTTTAATTTTTTTAGGCTCTTTTCCTGATTTTAATTTTTTTGGGCTCTTTTCCTGATTTTATTTCTTTTAGGCTCTTCTCCTTCTTTTAATTTTCTTAGACTTATCTCCTGGTTTTATTTCTCTTAGGCTTATCTCCTGATTTTAATTTTTTTAGGCTCTTCTCCTGATTTTAATTGTTTATGGTCTTCTCCTGATTTTAATTTTCTTAGGCTTTTCTCCTGGTTTTATTTCTCTTAGGCTTATCTCCTGATTTTAATTTTTTAAGGCTCTTTTCCTGATTTTAATACTCTGAAGCTCTTCTCCTGCTTTTAATTTTTTTAGGCTCTTCTCCTGATTTTAATTTTTTTAGGCTCTTCCCCTGATTTTATTTCTCTTAGACTCTTTTCCTATCTTTAATTCTCTTATTTTCTTCTCCTGTTTTTAGTTCTTTTGGGCTCTTCTCCTGATTTTAATTTTTTTTAGGATCTCTTCCTGATTTTTATACTTTTAAACTTTTCTCCTGATTTTAATTTTTTTAAGGCTCTTTTCCTGATTTTAATTTTCTTTGGCTCTTCTCCTGATTTTATTTACTCTTAGGCTTATCTCCTAATTTCAATTTTTTAGACTCTTCTCTTGATTTTAATTTTTTTGGGCTCTTCTGATTTTATTTCTCTTAGACTCTTCTCCTGATTTTAATTTTTTTAGGCTCCTCTCCTGATTTTAATTTTTTTAAGCTCTTCTCCTGATTTTATTTCTTTTAGGCTCTTCTCCTGATTTTAATTTTCTTAGGCTCCTCTCCTGATTTTATTTCTCTTAGGCTCTTCTCCTGATTTTAATTTTTTTGGGCTCTTTTCCTGATTTTCATTCTCTTAGGCTCTTCTCCTGTTTTTACTTTTATAGGCTCTCTTCCTGATTTTTATTTTTTTAGGCTCTTCCCCTGATTTTTATTTTTTTAGGCTTTTCTCCTGATTTTAATTTTTTAGGCTCCTTGCCTTCTTTTAATTTTCTTAGGCTTATCTGCTGGTTTTATTTCTCTTAGACTTATCTCCTGGTTTTAATTTTTTTAGACTCTTCTCCTGATTGTAATTTTTTTAGACTCTCTTCCTGATTTTAATTTTTTTATGCTCTTTTCCTGATTTCAATTCTCTTAGGCTCTTTTCCTGATTTCAATTCTCTTAGCCTCTTCTCCTGATTTTATTTCTCTTAGGCTCTTCTCCTGATTTTATTTCTCTTAGGCTCTTTTCCTGATTTTATTTCTCTTAGGCTCTTCTCCTGATTTTATTTCTCTTAGGCTCTTCTCCTGATTTTAATTTTTTTAGGCTGTTTTCCTGATTTTATTTCTCTTAGGCTCTTCTCCTGATTTAATGTTTTTTAGGCTCTTCTCCTGATTTTCATTTTTTTAGACTCTTCTCCTTCTTTTAATTTTCTAAGGCTTATCTCCTGGTTTTATTTCTCTTAGGCTTATCTCCTAATTGTAATTTTTTTAGACTCTTCTCCTGATTGTAATTTTTTTAGGCTCCTCTCCTGATTTTAATTTTTTTAGGCTCTTTTCCTGATTTTAATTTTTTTGGGCTCTTCTCCTGATTTTATTTCTCTTAGGCTCTTCTCCTGATTTTAATTTTTTTTAAGCTCTTCTCCTGAGTTTAGTTTTTTTAGACTTAACTGCTGATTTTAATTTTTTTAGACTCTTCTCCTGATTTTAATTCTCTTAGGCTCTTCTCCCGATTTTAGTTTTTTTAGGCTCTTCTCCCGATTTTAATTTTTTTTAAGGTCTTCTCCTGATTTTAATTTTTTTAGGCTCTTCTCCTGATTTTATTTCTCTTAGGCTCTTATCCTGATTTTAATTTTCACGCTATTACACTAGTAAATTTTCAAGCCAATAAGTAATTACAAGCCAATTGTCTGATTTTCGATAAAAACTACACCAATAAATATTGTTATGAAAGAAAAATATCTAGTAAGTAAAAAACCGCATAGCAACTGTGCAACCTAGGAATTGCACATATATTTCACATGAAATACTGCCACCTGCCGACGGAAAATGGGAACTACATTAAAAAAATTGATAACTGCTCCACCTGCTGACAGAAAACAGGAACTGCATTTAAAGAAATTCCTAACAGTGCCACCTACCAGGAAAAAACTGCAATTGCGACTGAAAATTAATCTAACTGCTGCCACCTTGTGGACAATCATAGAATTGCACTTAAAATTTATGTATTTTTATTAATTTTTAATAAAAATTGAAAACCATCCAAATAACACCACATACACTTCTCACAACACAAAGACAACGACCCAGAAAACCCCCACCAACCCTAGGCCTACACCTATCCCAAATCCTAACCCTAGCCCTACCTGTAAGTTAAACCCTAGCCGAAACCTCACACCTTCCCCGAGGGGAAGGACTACGCCTAGCCTTATAAATAACCCAAAGCCTAATCCTACCCCTACACCTGTCCCTAATCCTACACCTAAACTTAGCCTAAACCCCAACCCTACACATAATCCTAGGCCAACCCAAACCCTAAGTCAACACCTAACCATAACCATCACCCCAACCCTAGGCCTAACCCACAACCTAACCGGAAAACTACATCTAACCCTAAGACAAACCTTAAGCCTAACTCTAACCCTAAACCTGGACCTAGGCCTAGAGAGAGGGTTACAGTCAGCCTTATGCTTACAGTTAGATTTAGGGTTAGAGTTTACAGTTATACTACACCTAAACCTACCCCTAAACCTTAGGTTAGGGTTATGGGTACAGTTAGGTTTAAGGGTAGGTTTAGGTGTAGAATTAGGGTTGGGGGGTGACAGTCGGGTTTAGGGGTTGGTTAAGTTGTGGCATTAGGGTTCAGGGGTACAGTCGGGTTTAGGGATAGGTTTAGGTGTAGCATTAGGGGTCGGGGGTACCGTCGGGTTTAGGGGTATGGTTAGGTGTGGCATTAGGGTTTGGGGGTACAGTCCCGTTTAGGGGTAGGTTAAGGTGTGGCGTTAGGGTTCGGGGGTACAGTTGAGTTTGGGGGTACAGTTGCATCTAGGGGTAGGGTTAGGTGTGGCGTTAGGGTTCGGGGGTACAGTCGCGTCTAGGGGTAGGGTTCGTTCTGGCGTTAGGGTTCGGGGGTACAGTCGCGTCTAGGGGTAGGGTTCGGTCCGGCGTTAGCGTTCGGGGGTACAGTCGCGTCTAGGGGTAGGGTTCGGTCTGGCGTTAGGGTTCGGGGGCACAGTCCCGTCTAGGGGTAGGCTTCGGTGTGGCGTTAGGGTTCGGGGGTACAGTCGCGTCTAGGGGTAGGGTTCAGTCTGGCGTTAGGGTTCGGGGGTACAGTCGCGTCTAGGGGTAGGGTTCGGTCTGGCGTTAGGGTTCGGGGGTACAGTCGCGTCTAGGGGTAGGGTTCGGTGTGGCGTTAGGGTTCAAGGGTACAGTCGAAATTAGGGCTAGGGTTCGGTGTGGCGTTAGGGTTTGGGGGTACAGTTGCGTCTAGGGATAGGGTTAGGTCTGGCGTTAGGGTTCTGGGGTACAATCGCGTCTAGGGGTAGGGTTCGGTGTGGTGTCAGGGTTCTGGGGTACAGTCGCATCAAGGGGTAGGGTTAGGTCTGGCGTTAGGGTTCTGGGGTACAGTCGCGTGTAGGGGTAGGGTTCGGTGTGGCGTTAGGGTTCGGGGGTACAGTCGCGTCTAGGGGTAGGGTTAGGTGTGGCGTTAGGGTTCGGGGGTACAGTCGCGTCTAGGGGTAGGGTTCGTTCTGGCGTTAGGGTTCGGGGGTACAGTCGCGTCTAGGGGTAAGGTTCGGTGTGGCGTTAGGGTTCGGGGGTACAGTCGCGTCTAGGGGTAGGGGTCGGTGTGGCGTTAGGGTTCGGGGGTACAGTCGCGTCTAGGGGTAGGGTTCGGTGTGGCGTTAGGGTTCAAGGGTACAGTCGCGTCTAGGGGTAGGGTTCGGTGTGGCGTTAGGGTTCGGGGGTACAGTCGCGTCTAGGGGTAGGGTTCGGTGTGGCGTTAGGGTTCGGGGGTACAGTCGCGTCAAGGGGTAGGGTTCGGTCTGGCGTTAGGGTTCGGGGGTACAGTCGCGTCTAGGGGTAGGGTTAGGTCTGGCGTAAGGGTTCGGGGGTACAGTCGCGTCTAGGGGTTGGGTTAGGTCTGGCGTTAAGGTTCGGGGGTACAGTCGCGTCTAGGGGTAGGGTTCATTCTGGCGTTAGGGTTCGGGGGTACAGTCGCGTCTAGGGGTAGCGTTCGGTGTGGCGTTAGGGTTCGGGGGTACAGTCGTGTCTAGGGGTAGGGTTAGATGTGGCGTTAGGGTTCGGGGGTACAGTCGCGTCTAGGGGTAGGGTTCGGTCTGGCGTTAGGTTTCGGAGGTACAGTCGCGCCTAGGGGTAGGGTTCGGTGTGGCGTTAGGGTTCGGGGGTACAGTCGTGTCTAGGGGTAGGGTTCAGTGTGGCGTTAGGGTTTGGGGGTACAGTCGCGTCTACGGGTTGGGTTCGGTCTGGCGTTAGGGTTCGGGGGTACAGTCGCGTCTAGGGGTTGGGTTAGGTGTCGCGTTAGTGTTCGGGGGTACAGTCGCGTCTAGGGGTAGGGTTCGTTCTGGCGTTAGGGTTTGGGGGTACAGTCGCGTCTAGGGGTAGGGTTCGGTCTTGCGTTAGGGTTTGAGGGGACAGTCGCGTCTAGGGGTAGGGTTCGGTGTGGCGTTAGGGTTCGGGGGTACAGTCGCGTCTACGGGTTGGGTTCGGTCTGGCGTTAGGGTTCGGGGGTACAGTCGCGTCTAGGGGTAGGGTTCGGTCTGGCGTTAGGGTTTGGGGGTACAGTCGCGTCTACGGGTTGGGTTCGGTCTGGCGTTTAGGTTCGGGGGTACAGTCGCGTCTAGGGGTAGGGTTAGGTGTCGCGTTAGGGTTCGGGGGTACAGTCGCGTCTAGGGGTAGGGTTTGTTCTGGCGTTAGGGTTCGGGGGTACAGTCGCGTCTAGGGTTAGGGTTCGGTCTGGCCTTAGGGTTCGGGGGTACAGTCGCGTCTTGGGGTAGGGTTCGGTGTGGCGTTAGGGTTCGGGGGTACAGTCGCGTCTGGGGGTAGGGTTCGGTGTGGCGTTAGGGTTCGGGGGTACGGTTGCGTCTAGGGATAGGGTTCGGTCTGGCGTTAGGGTTCGGGGGTACAGTCGCGTAAAGGGGTAGGGTTAGGTGTGCCGTTAGTGTTCGGGGGTACAGTCGCGTCTAGGGGTAGGGTTCGGTGTGGCGTTAGTGTTCGGGGGTACAGTCGCGTCTAGGGGTAGGGTTCGGTGTGGCGTTAGGGTTCGGGGGTACAGTCGCGTCTAGGGGTAGGGTTCGGTGTGGCGTTAGGGTTCGGGGGTGAAGTCGCGTCTAGGGATAAAGTTCAGTGTTGCGTTAGGGTTCGGGGTAGTCATGTCTAGGCGTAGGCTTCGGTCTGGCGTTAGGGTTCGGGGGTACAGTTGCGTCTAGGGGTAGGGTTCGGTCTGGCGTTAGGGTTCGGGGGTACAGTCGCGTCTAGGGGTAGGGTTCGGTCTGACGTTAGGGTTCGGGGGTACAGTCGCGTCTAGGGGTAGGGTTAGGTCTGGCGTTAGGGTTCGGGGGTGCAGTCGCGTCTAGGAATAAAGTTCAGTCTGGCGTTAGGGTTCGGGGGTACAGTCGCGTCTAAAGGTAGGGTTTGGTGTGGCGTTAGGGTTCGGGGGTACAGTCGCGTCTAGGGGTAGGGTTCGGTCTGGCGTTAGGGTTCGGGGGTACAGTCGCGTCTAGGGATAAAGTTCAGTGTTGCGTTAGGGTTCGGGGGTACAGTTGTGTCTAGGGGTAGGCTTCGGTCTGGCGTTAGGGTTCGGGGGTACAGTTGCGTCTAGGGGTAGGGTTCGGTGTGGCGTTAGGGTTCAGGGGTACAGTCGCGTCTAGGCGTAGTGTTCGGTGTGGCGTTAGGGTTCGGGGGTACAGTCGCGTCTAGGGGTAGGGTTCGGTGTGGCGTTAGGGTTCGGGGGTACAGTCGCGTCTAGGGGTAGGGTTAGGTGTGGCGTTAGGGTTCGGGGGTACAGTCGCGTCTAGGGGTAGGGTTCGGTCTGGCGTTAGGGTTCAGGGGTACAGTCGCGTCTAGGGGTAGGCTTCGGTCTGGCGTTAGGGTTCAGGGGTACAGTCGCGTCTAGGGGTAGGGTTCGGTCTGGCGTTAGGGTTTTGGGGTACAGTCGCGTGTAGGGGTAGGGTTCGGTGTGGCGTTAGGGTTCGGGGGTACAGTCGCGTCTAGGGGTAGGGTTCGGTCTGGTGTTAGGGTTCGGGGGTACAGTCGCGTCTAGGGGTAGGGTTCGGTGTGGCGTTAGGGTTCGGGGGTACAGTCGCGTCAAGGGGTTGGGTTCGGTGTGGCGTTAGTGTTCGGGGGTACAGTCGCGTCTAGGG